>NC_067400.1:493507433-494116322 GCF_016432865.1 Antechinus flavipes
CTTCCAATTGTGATAAAGTTATAAGCCAATTATACACCAAACTACGTAATAATGTAAAGCTGAGGGGAGGAAGGGATAGCTAGGAAGATTCTCAGAGGGGAAAGATACAGATTTGAAATAGCAGTATTTTGCCTGAGAAAAATCTTAAATTAGAAGAATTAGTATTTAGTTTTTTTTACAACTTTTCTGGGTTAAAAAATATATGTTTCTCTAAGAAAATGAATCAAAAGCGATTGCTGTGTCTAGCTAACTGGCTGGACGGGCATAAAAGTGGCCACTCATCATTTTTTCCCACAGACCAATGTGAAAGGAAAGTCAATCCTCTCCAGAAGGAAGGACCAAGGCATTTTTGGTAAAGAAAATCACACCTTGGTGGGTACCATAACCTAATCTTCAAAATAGCACTGGAAGCTGGATGCTTAATATGTGCTTAATTTGTAGGGTAGGGGGGAAAGCCTATTGTGATAGGAGAGACAAAAAAACAGTGATTTTGGAACACAATCATAGAGTACCAAATAAAGCAAAAACTTGACAAAATCACTGTTTTGTTCGGAGAATGTTTCAGGATTATTAGAGCATAAGAGCTGGCAGTTATTGGAGGTTGTCTAATATAAAATTCTCAGGCTCAGAGGAGAGTAAGTGATAAACCTATGTTCATCTAGCTAGTTAATGTTAATTAGGCTTCAATGCCTCCAGATCTAGCACTCTATCAGTCATGCCAGAAAAGGTGTTTCTGAAACTTAATGTAAATTAAAAAAAGTTGGCAATTAGAATACTTATTAATCCAGGATGGCACTGGCAAGATGCCATTCTGGAGAAAGAATGTCCAGGCAAAGAAGAATGCTATTATTTAAGAATTGGAAAATCCTATATAAGACTTTTTTTTTTTTTTTTTTTTTTTTTTTTTAGAGATCTAATCAAATAGAAGTTTTACTTTTAAAGCTGCTATAATTGAAAGATGTGTATTTCAAAAGAAAATAAGTCTTTGAGCAAAGATGGCACAAAACTGTGGAAGGGTCAATAGGGTCAAGAGGGCTGTATTTCCAAGTCTTCCTGGTTATGTGAAATAAAGAACAGAAAAATGAGCAGCCAGAATGGGGGGAGACTGGTTAAGTCTTTAGAGAAACGGCAAGTTGCAATGAGTACCAAGAGATGAAAGAAATGGAAAGAAAAGGGTCCAAAATGACAAGGAGTGGAAGTATCAGTTTCCAAGTGGAAGGGGTCAATAGAGAAAGAAAGAGGCTACAGATAGGTTCAGAGGAGATTGACATGTGTGAGTTATGAGGGACAGGGAGCAAGGGGAAGGAATTCTTATTTAGGAGGGTACAACTGGTGGTAGTAAGGGAACAAGAAGTTACAACGTGCTTTAGGGCAGCAGGGGAAACAATCACCTAACTTCCCTGTTTCTAAAGGGCCATTACTATTCTTCCCGTCACTCAAGTTGACAACCCCAAAATCATTCTCAGCTCTTCAGTAGACAAGAACCATTGATTTCCCTTTGTGACATCGTTCACATTTATCTCTCTCTCAGCGCACATAGCTACTGCCCCTCTGGTTCAATTCCTCCTCCGCTTTTACCAAGATTATTGCAACAGACTCTTGTTGGCTTTCCTGACTCCTTCCTTTCCTCTACCAATAAATCTTCCAACCATTAGTCAAGTTTATATTCAGATCTGACATGCCATCCCCCACCCCATTAAGAAACTCCAGTGGCTCCCTTTAGCCAGTAAGATAAAATATAAATTCCTCTGTTTGGCATTTTAATCCTTCACAATCTAGCTCCAACTGACCTTTCCAGCTTTGTTACATGATAGTCTTCTTTATAGGATCTATGTTTTAAACAAACTGTCATACTTGTTTTTCCCTATATGCAGTATTCTATCTCTTATCACCATGCATTTGCAAGGCTTCCCTTAAAGGCACTCTCTCTCTGTGTCTGCTTCTCAAAACACTTTACTAACCCAAAATTCAACTTGAGACTCCTTCACAAGACTTTTTCTGATCCCTCTAATTGCCCTCTGCTCTGAAATTGCTTGGTATTTATTTTATATTTATTTATGTAGGAATATGGGATTCCCTCCTACCTCTCCTCACCCACCCACCCAATAGAACATAAAGCCCTTGAGATAATTCCCTTGAGATCAGGAATTATTTTGTTTTTGTCTCTGTAACTCCCCTTAGCTTCACCACAAGAGATGTTACTACTGTTCTCTTATTAACCTAGAATAATGGTCTCCATTCATATTATTGAGGGTACCAATATAGCGCCCTGGATGTCTACTTCCTTCATATTATCTATTTTTCTAATGACTCCTTTTACTCCTGTTCTTCAAAGTTTCTTATTGGTTCGAGGCTGCAGCCTATTCATCATCCATTACACATCTGTCTGTTGCACACAGTGTGGTCTTCATTTTTTACACATCTGTCTGTTGCACACAGTGTGGTCTTCATTTTTAATTCTTTGAAGACTGTTGTGTTCCACTGATTGCTGCCAGATAGCAGTACAAAGACAATGTTGATGGTTAAAAAAAAAAAAAAAAAAGATGGACCTAAGAAACTGGAAATGGGATGGATGCCTATCAGTTGGCAAATGGTTGAAAAAGTTATGGTATATGAATCTTATGAAATATTACTGTTCTATAAGAAATAATGAACAGGTTAATTTCAGAAAAGCCTGGGAAAACTTACATGAACTGATGCTAAGTGAAGTGAATAGAACCAAGAGAACATTGTACACAGCAATAACAAGATTATGGATTGGGCTCTTTTCAACAATAATGTGATCTAAGACAATTCCAATAGCCTTGTGATGGAAAATTCCAGCTAAATCCAGAGAGAAAATCATGAAGATTAAATGAGGATCAAAGCATATTATTTGCACCTTTTTGTTGTTATTTTGCTAGAGGTTCTTTTTTGTCCCTTTTTTTTTTTCCATTTTGATCTGACTTTTTTTGCACAGTGTGATGAATATGAAAATATGTTTAGAAGAAATGCACATGTTTAACCTATATTGTATTGCTTGCTGTCTGTATTGCTGAAAAGGGTGAGGGAGAGAGGCAGGAAATTGAAACACAATGTTTTGCAAAAGTGAATGCTGAAAGTTATGTTTGCATGTATTTAGAAAAATAAAGTATTATTTTTGAAAAAGGTCATGGAACTTCTAAAGAGTCAAAAATGTCCCTTTGTTTCTTTTCTTTTTTCTTTTTTTTTTTGGTAAGTATTGTGTAAATATGATTAATTATCCTTATTTTACAAATGTGGAAACTGAGACTCAGAGAAATTAAATGAATTACACAGAGTCTTATCTATAAAATGAAGGGAATGGCCTCCATAATCCCTTCAGCCCATTTCAGGCTTATCATTATTTTATTCTCTAGGGAAGGTAGCATGGTATAATAATTAGAGTACTGACTTAGGAATCTAAAGTCTTGGATTCAAATCCTGGTTGTGACATAAGTTCTCTATGCCTCACCTATAAATGAGAAGGTTGGACTAGGTAATTTCTGTTTTTTAGATCCTGTGATTTATAATATCTGTGTTTCGGTTTAGACTTACTTTTACTTAAAGGTCTTCTTATCCACAGGCCCTGGAGCTTCTGCATATACATCCTAAGGGTGTACCTGAGCCCATCCCATGGGACCAAATTGAGGTTTCCATTCTCTAAGACTCTACTGCTAATTAGTGCTAATTGGCTAAGTTGGAACTTGAAAATGGGTCTCTTGACTATTCCTACCTTCCACTTGATAGCTGGCTTTTTTAAATGTGACCTTTCAGAACTCTGGGAGATGACTATGAACCACTACATAGAATTCCCAATCCCTCTATTTTGTCTGTCTATTTTGATTTCCTTCACATGTAATTGTACACTATTTCAAAGTCCGATTCTTTTTGTACAGCAAAATAATTGAATGGACATGTATGCATATATTGTATTTAACTTACACTTTAACATATTTAACATGTATTGGTCAACCTGCCATCTGGGGGAGGGAGTGGGGGAAGGAAGGGAAAAGTTGGAACAAAAGGTTTTGCAATTGTCAATGCTGAAAAATTACTGATGCATATATCTTGTAAATAAAAAGCTATAATAAAAAAATAAATAAATTTTTAAAAAAATGTGACCTTTCAGAAGTCAAGCCTAAAGTTGGACCATCCAGCATTGTTGTCTGAAGTGTCTGGTCAAGGACTGCATTAAGAATCATTCTTATATGATACAATGGAAAGAGCACGATCTCTGGGGAATAGGAGGACCTGAATTCAAATCTTAAATCATATTTAGTAGTATGTGACCTTGCGCAAGTATTGTTCAGTTATTTTCAGGCATGTTCAACTCTTTGTGACCCCATTTGGGATTTTCTTGGCAAAGTACTGGAGTGGTTTGCCATTTCCTTCTCCATCCCATTTTACAGATGGGGAAACCAAAGAGGATTAAATGACTTGGCCAGGCTCATACAGCTGGTTAAGTGTCTGAAGCTAGATTTAAACTCAAGTCTTTGTGACTCCAAGACCAGCATTCTATCCATTGATAACTCAGGAAAACTTACTTAGTGTCTCTATAAAATGAGGAGGTTGGACTGGGTGCCCTCTAAAGTCTCCACCTGCTCTAAGGTAGGATCTATAATTGTCTAGACTGAATATTTGGAACAATGGAGGGAAACTAAACTAGGGTACTTTATAAGTTACTTGTTCTTCTGTCCATTCTTTTAAGGAGGGAGGAGAGAAAATGCTACATATTTTAAATTCAAGAGATTATGGCCCTTTGGGGACCATGAAACCTTTCTTGGGGTCCCAGGTCCCTCATTTAGGAAATGAAAGGGTTGGACTGGATCCTTCTGAAATTCCTGTGAATCTGTATGTTTCCTCATGTCTAAAACACATCTCTGGCCTGGGCATAAAGACAGAGAGGCTACTCAACTTAATTTAAACTCGAGTCTCTCAATTCTCTCCTTATTCCCAGTGTGACCTTGGGCATGATGCTCCCTTTTGCTGGGCCTCAGTTTCCCCATCTGTAAAATGAGGATAATAATGCGATCACCATCTACCCCCATAAGGTTCTGGCCCTTTGTTCCTTTGAGAACGTTGGGGTATTATTAAAGGAGTTTTGCAACTTCTCAAAAGTAATCCAACCCATCTATCTGGGCTCAATTCATTATCTAATGCCAAAAGTCCTACTATGTATTAGTAGCAGACTGAAGAGGGTTCCAGTAAAGACCAACTCATCATCAGTAGATTAGTCACTGGTGATAATGAAGTTATGGGCCATAGGATGCCATATAAATAAATAAATACATATATATGATATTTTAGATATACATGTATACATATCTACATATACATACATGCACATATTATATATATGTACTATATACACACATATTTGTAAAAAGGATTGATGCACAGACTGCATCTGCTTACTTGATTAATGTAAAATCTCCACATGGAGTGTTTGAGGAGTCTGCCACTGGAAGAGCTATGATGAAACATAATGGTGGTGCCCCAGAGAAACTTGGCCATGTGTATAGTGTCTAACTGATGCTAGTCTGTTAACCACAAAGTCAGGAGAAGCCTTTTTCATTTGGCTTAGTGGGAATGGGAAGCATCTGCAGAAAGCTTTGAAACAGCCTCACCCTAATCTCTTGAGTCATTTACTTTTTTGGTTGATCTCTTGGTGGATCTTTTGCACTTCTTTGCTTATAAGAAACAATGCTGTAAAGGAAGAGGTCTTAGGGTTTTCTTCCTTTGAGGCCATAGGACACCAAGAAGTAGACAACATACAAGCCTATTCCTCAGAGATTAATGAGCGAGTGTATGATGGAGCTGGGAAGAAATGTTTTTTTCTTGCCTATATCTTTGAAGTAAATATCCCTTTGTAAAAGCTAATTTCATTGAATAGAGGTAGAGTGCTAGTCAACAGTAGCTAACCAGAGGAGAAAACATCTAGGAGGGGTTTGAGCCAATTGCAATGGATAAGAGATGTCCTCCAAATCCCTAAGAGTATACTAGAAATATAAAGGGACAATTGTGGTCTGCTTGACACTGGAAGAGTGAATCAATCACACACACAAAGTGTAAATCAATATACTATAATCAATCAATAAACATTTATTAAGCGCCTACTTTGTACCAGGTACTGAGCAAATACAACATACATCATATGTGTGTGTGTATCCCTTTATATAACTATATATATATATATATATATAAACATAAATATATGACATACTATATATATTCCTTTATATAAATATATGTTACCACTAGATATTGTCTGAGGACCGAATTACTTTTCTATTTGTATCACTGACACTTAATACTGTGTTTTGTACAGAATAGGTTCTCAATAAATGTTATTTCAGTTGTTCACTATTACAAATTCAACTACCAAGATATGAATATTTTTTACCATATTAGCTTATGAAGATTATCTGCTAAGGCATGGAAGAGTTGTGCTTTGTGTGGATGGAAGAATAAAAACTACGTGTGGGTTTGGTGGATTTTTTTTAATTTCATAAGTATTCATAAGTTTTAAGTCAATTCAGACTGACTGACATTCTAGGCCACTGAATCCCAAGCTGAAGGAGAGAGAATTTAAACTCAGGGCATTATAATGACAGTTGAACAAAGAGTCTTTTCATTTTATGTTTCAGGCCTATATTATGCTATTGATTGAAATGGCAAGCTTGTTGACATGACTGAAGCTTCAGAAAATCACTCCATTGAAGAAACTTGATGGGCTCATTCCTGAGCATTCAGGGACATCGGGCTTACTGCACCTAGTCAGAAAATGTTTTAATTCTGTGATGGTTCTTTGCTTTCTACCCTGAAACAGCTGTACTATCTCCTGTGACACAGGATGTAATAAAATGGAGTAAATGGTGTAGAGTATTTTGATAGATTAATCACTGCGGGGTGTATACTATTCACAGCATTCATCCTGAAAGTGAAGAGATTATACCAGGATGACATCTGTTTTCTTCCATGTAAATTGCTAGACTTTGAATCTACTGTTATTTAGCAGATGTGTAGATTTAATTATTAGGATTGCATAACTGCTGGGAAAAGCAAAGGCTTTTTATTGATAGCTCTCTACCTATGGTAATTGCAGGATAAGTAAACTGCCTTTGTCTCCTTTGCAGAAATAAAACTGAAGAAGTTATATCCACATGTGATGTGCCGATCCTTAGGTACATTAAGATTGGCGGTGTGGATCCCCATATATTAACAAATCCCAGTGAACATGTTCAGTGACTTAACATCTCTCATAGGATGGCAAATAAAGTTCCATTTTTCAGTAGAGCATTTCAGAGCAGCTAGCTATCTCTATTTTCAGGATTAAATCCAGAATCCACTGGGTAATGCTTATGGTATTCATAGCATTAAAGACTAGCTAGTCCTATTCATATCTTTTGCAGATGGGGAAAATGAAGTCCAGGGAAGAGAAATAACTTGATCAGGGTTTCCCTGATTAATGAATGGCAAATCTCAAGTTAGGTGATTTATTTTCCATATCCTATGCTCTTTACATCATGCTTCCTATGTCTCCTTTAAATGTTTTTGAACTCTGACTTAGAACACAGAGAATCTGCCATCAAGTATTTTATATTCCTGAAAAATGTGACTGACAAATCATCTCTTTTCAGGGTTTACATGAGAGTCAATAACTAATAAATATTTAAGTGGCTACTATGAGCCAGGCAATCTGCTAAGCACTGGTGATACAAAGAAGGCTGAAATGCAATGTAATTCATAAAAATGTAGAATCTGAGAACAGTAATATCACTTTAAATAAATGAATAATTACATAATTAAAGTTGGAAGGTGCTTCAGAGATGATATATGCCAAAAATATAATTATTGACATTCATAGAATATTATAGCATTTGCAAATAATTTTCATTCATTGGATGAATAACTCAATAATAGAGAATTTACACATACCAAGCACTGTGGTGAGTTCTGGTGTTATAAATATAATAGTCAGATAGTCCCTATGCTTAAGGAACTTACATTTCAATAGAAGAAATCAACATACTTGGGAGAATTGATCTGCCAAGTGAATGCTAAGCTAGGTGCTCCTTAGAGTAAAGAAGAAAGGTAGATGATATTTAGGTCTTCACTGCAACTCTTCAAAGCAGACACTGCAAATATTATGCATCATTATCCCCATTTTATAGGTGTTATGACTGAGGACATGAATAGTAACATGAATATCTTGGTCACATATCTAATTAATGACAAAATTGAAAGCAAAACTCAAGTCATATCCATGGACCACAGTCTATCTTTTCAAAGCTATACATAATGTTATACAATTCCATTCAATCAGATTCAAATTAATAAGTCTTTAAGTGCCTCTTTTGTATAAGGCACTGTGAAACACAGCATCCTACTGTGTACCCTAACCACAGAATCAGTCCTGCTCAGAATTTATGAAATCAACTTGCTGTGTCTATTTATGTTTGACAAGAAACACTGGAATTTGAAGTATTAAGTAATAACGCTATCTGTGGAAGACCCAAAATCATCCTACAGATGCATTTGTGGGGAGGAAATAATGTGGTACTTTTCAGCTCTAAGAGTTTATGCTGTGATTCTATGTATCTCTAAATAAAAAATGGGACCCAGTGAGAGGCAGCAGCACAATGAGTTTCTGTTCTTCCAGAATGCAAAAGCATTCCTGTAAATAGTCAAGTCAGTCTGCAAACATTTATTAAATTCCTACTGTGTGCCAGGGTACTGAATTAAGCACTGGGAATACATAGACAGGCAAAAGGCAGTTCTTGCCCTTCAGGAATTTCTAATCTAATAAATACAATTCATTTGGACTTTCTATCACTATGGATCATCTTGAAATACTGAATACAATGGATCTATGATCTCAACAGAGTAGGTACCAGCATCCTATTATCCAAAAGGCATATTAGGCACTAGGTCAAAAAAAAAAAAAAAACAAATAAGTCTATGAATCTATTTGGCTATGCTTTTTCAAAAAAATGTTCAGGACAAAATTGTAACAAAAATCGTTTCATTCATAGAAGAATTATAAGGAAGGCTGAGTGAATATATAAAGAGACAATTATGCCTTGTGAATCAATTTTAGTTTTTTTTCATAACATGAAAGAAATGAACACTAAAAATGAACTGTTTGAGGTTTTTTATCACAAAACCAGATGCACTTATAAAAATTCATCTACCAAAAAAAGGCCCCAGAACAGAAATGCCTCAAATCTATATGAAATCTAATGGGAATTGATGTATAGCTTACAATATCATTGCAGATTATAACCACTGTGTGTCTTCTCTTCCCCCAAAATTCCTGTCCATGTCCTTCCACAAATTCTTCATAGAGGTCTCCCGTTTTTCTAAAATTTTTAACAAGTAAGTCAAGTTTTCTGTGATCCAAATTGACGTTGAATCATTATTCCCCATCTCTGATATTTTTGTTGCTTAGTTAGAGTCATATCTGCATAAAAAGCAGTGTGCTAGAGCTGGAGAGAAAAATACCATCCTGGAATCTGCCATAAAAAGGAGACTATGAAAATGCCTCTGTTAACTGATTTCTTCTATGTTGAGAATTAGGGTTGCAGCAAAGCATTCTTCAACACTAACGGGCCAAATGAGTGACATTTATTAACAGAGCAGTCACAGTTCCGCCCTAGGCCAAAAGACAGCTTACATCTGACAAAAGGCTAATCATCTGTGACCACAACCCCAAATTATGTTAGTGCTTGACCTCAGAGCTGAAAACACAACAATCACTGGGAGAGAAAGCTGAATTTATTGGCAATCTTTTGTGTATATTTGCATGAAATTAAGGGGGAAGGGAAACAATCCTATGCTTGTGATTAGAATCTCTGTCTTGTGTGTGTCTGTCTGTCTCTCTGTCTGTCTCTTTATCTCTCTATCTCAGTGTCTCTTGTCTCTGCCTCTGTTTCTGTCTGTCTGTGTCTCTCTATTTCTGTCTCTCTCTGTCTCTTGTCTGTTTCTCTTTCTCAAACACACATAGATTCCTACTAATATCAATTATGTATTCTGCTAGAAAGTATAATTTGAAGATGACAGAAATGAAACATTGTATTGATTAGGAAAAACAAACCAACCTTTTATTGCAGCCTCTCTTTTTGGTTTGTTTGGGTTGGGTTGGGTTACTTTGGGGGGGGTTCCCATAGCTTTTTTCAATAACTGATAGAGGACTACTTCTACACTTTGGCTTTGGTCCCTCATTTCTTTTTTTAATTAATACATTTTTACATCACATACATTTCCAAATATGCCCTGCTTCTCCTCCAGTTATATTTGTAATATCTCTTGAATTTGCTCTCCTCTCCTATGGCACTGCCACCATGATGTCACAGGTCATCATACTCTCACTATTGCTGTCACCTGCCACAAGTTTTTCTTTAATCCAATCCATCCTCCACTAGTAGCCAAAATGATTTTCCTAAAATGTAGGAACTCCTGGCATTCATCCTCTGTTTGGCATTCAAAGTCCTTCTTAACCTGTCTCCTCCCTAACTTTCCAGTCTTCTTACACCTTAATCCCTGTCATTTATTCTGTGATCCAATGATACTGCCCTCCTTTGTTATTCCTTGCACATGTCACTCCATCTTCTGACTCTGGACATTTTCACAGGCTATCCTCCCAACTTCCTAGGAAATGTTGTTCCCTCCTAATCTCTATCTCTTGACCTCTCTGATTTTCTTCAAGTTCTAACCAAAATTCCACTTTCCACAGGAAACCTTTCCTAATTCCCCTTAATTTTAATGCCTTTCTTTTGATTATCATTATCATTAACATTTATTTATCTGTTGCATAACTTGTTTTTACATAGTTATTTGCATGTTGTCTTCAACATTTGTGTGCTTCTTAAGAATAAGGACTGTCATTTACCTTTCTTTGTACTTCCAGTGCCTAGTGTAGTGCCTGGCCAATGTCCTAAAAACCTAGAAAGCTTCTGTTTGTTCAGTCATGTCTGACTCTTATGATCCCCTTTGAGATTTTCTTAGCAAAGCATTTCCTTCTTCGGCTTATTTTAAATGTGAAGAATTGAGGCAAATAGGGTTAAGTGACTTGCCATGGATCACACAGCCAATAAATATCTGAAGCCTGATTCGAATTCAACAAAATGAGACTTCCTGATTTTAGGTCACCCCCAGATACCCCTAGAAAGTTGCCTAGAAATTAAATTAATTGTTCACCATTACATAGCCATTTTATGTGAGGCAAATTTGATCCTAGACCTTCTTAACTCAAAAACCAGCTATCTATTCACTATACCATGCCAACATGTATTTAAAGTCAAATCTTTGACAAATCACTCATGTTAACTATGTTCTAGCATTTTTACATAAGATACCTTCATTCTTTAATGTTTCTGTCATCTCACTGATGGATATATTCCTTCTGATAATGCAGATCACAACTTATCCATGTCTTCTTATCTCCTGAGGCCCTAATCCATATGTTCTTACAAATTCTTCACAAAGAATTTACTCAAAAGGCTAGTCTTCCTCTTGAATTTTCAATATTTCATGGATAGATGACTTTTCAAACTGATCTCAGACATGATGGCTCTTTCAAAGAAAGAAAAGGAGGGGAGATTATTCTATTAACAAAATAGAAATGAGAGAATATACTATTATTCCCAAGAAGATCCATGAGTTGGGCTTCAAAAACATATTCTTTAGATTCTAAAGGAAATAAATAAATTCGCCATCAAAGAGATGGGAATTCCTGATTTGCACTTTGATAGCAGACTTAACAATTGATCTGAGCCAAAGGAATAAGGACTATCTCATACTGTCTGTGTGTCCAAGAATCTTAATGAAAATCAATAATCATGAAGAAAGTAGTATACACTGGCTACTTATGTACTTCTCTCTCATTATTTTCAAAAGCTTATGACTAGTCAATGTGGATGAAAAGTAAGTTTAATTTTGTTTAAACAAAATTATAAAATGATTGCTATACTGTTTTGATTGTTCAAATTAATGGCATGTGGTTATTCGTACCATATATTGCTTAAGAAGCAGGTAGAAAATAGGCTCTGAGTGCAGCAGACAAAAATCTCTAAATTCTCTATAAATAGTGGAACAAAATTTTTCTTTAAGGATAATTATATTACAATCAATAGCCAGAAGTCATTCTCATTGTTGCATACTGAGAATGCAAAGACACCAGAGGAGTTAAATACATACCCCATCCTTTATTTTATACAGCATTTCTCTCTCACTTTCTCTCTCTCTCTCTCTCTCTCTCTCTCTCTCTCTCTCTCTCCTCTTTCTCTCTCTCTCTCTCTCTCTCACACATTGTCTCTCTGTCTCTGTCTCTTTCTCTGTCTCCATCTCTATATTATATATTCACATATGTATATACATATATGTATAGGTACATACACACATATGTATATATAAATATACATGTGTGTATACATACGAACAGAACACAACATTGCAATGGGCAGAAAGATCAGACAATGTGGTGTGGGGTGTGTGTGTGTGTGTGTGTGTGTGTGTGTGCACGCGCACAGAAATTATTTTCATCAACAATTTAGGTAGTAGATTTCAATGGACATCTATCAGCAATTAGTTTGTATGATAAATTCCAGAAATAATCACTGATTATATTGACTGTTCACCAGAAAGGGCATCTTAAAAATTCATTCGCTGCTATTTTAGCAATTGATGTCTTTACAATCTCCAATAAGTGGCCTTTGCTTGTTGAAATCCAAGCTCCCACTGATAATGAAATCAAGTTTTTCATAAATGTTATATGTAAAAATCCATGAAGTAAAAGATTCCTTATGTATCAGCTTAATGAAGGGAATGAGGTAGGTTCCAGATAGCTTCCTAATATAAATGTACCCAAATGTAGTATTTTCCAAATATGGTTGATTTATTAATACATTATAGAGTACTTTAGATAATTTTTGAATTTTAGTATTATTTTATTTAAGTTCTAGCTTCACACCACATACTTCAGGATTTTCACAAAAAAAAAAGTTACAGAAAAGGCCTTTGTTTTGAAAAAAAATAACTGAAGTAACTAAACCAAAACTCACTACAAAATATTATTATTAAAAATTGTTTAGAGACCAACAGAAACAAATTCCACATCATCTGTATCTCTCTCCTTAAGAAATCAAGTAATCTTCTTTACCAGTTATAGTTCTGATAACATCTTTATGCCAGTTCTTCTACAAAAAATAAAGATAATAAACTTGCCTGTTCTAATTCACTGTTGTTTATTTGTGTCCACTTATTCCTGATCACATTTGAGGTTTTCTTGCCAGAGATAACTAGAGTGGTTTGCAATTTTCTTCTCCAGCTCATTTTACAGATGAGAAAACTGAGCTGAACAGGGTGTCTTACTCAGGTTCATACAGCTAGTGTCTGATGCTGAATGTGAATTCAAGAAGATTCATCTTGACTCCAGACTTGGCATTCTAACCACTGTGCAACATAGCCTACTGTGAAGGAAAGTATATATGCTTGTGTGATAAAATTTTAAGTCATGGTAAGATAGCTGTGACATAAAAAGTAAATGTTACTTTGGGCTGCACAAAAGCATAACTTCCAGGAATAAGGAAGTGATGATTGCTTCTATATTCTTTCTTAGTCAAATCACATTGTGCGCTCAATTCTAAGCAGCTCAGTTTAGGGAAGATGTTAATAAACTGGAGAAAGAGTACTAGGATGGTGAAAGGTCTGCAGTCTGTAGCATATGAATACCATATGAAAGAACTGAGGATGTTTAATCAGAGAGGAGATGATTCAGTAGACAGGGGACATGATAGGATCTTCAAGTATTCGAAAAGCTGCTGGGCGGACAAAAGATTAAATTTGTTCTTTACCCACACAGTACACATGGGTGGAAGATGAAAAAAATATGAATTTAGATTTGATGTCAGGAAAAGCAATTTCAGCAATTAGAGCTACCCAAAATTGTCCTTGATTGCCTTGGGAAGAAGTGGGTAAGTCTGCAAGTAAACACACCATAGGTATGCAATAATCTTTTTTGAACATAGGTTAGATTCGATAATGATTTATATTCTTTCCATTCTGAGTTCTATGATTCAAAAATTGTGACAATTAAGTCATGTGTAAGACTATAGTTCTTGTTTTTTGAACTCTGTGAAAGTTTTGCTAAGTAAATGAACATTGTAAATAAGATCACAGTGGGATATTTAAATGCTCAAGAAAGCAAGCTGTTTCAAGCATTTTAGAAACAAGCATTTACATAAAACAATTATTATGCTAATTGTACATCATTCTTATCTATTTATTAAAGCAGGTTGCAAAAGGGCCACAACTTGCCCTGCTTTCTGTTTACTGTGTATATTTGAAAAGAATAAACTTGTCTTTCTTTAAAATGCTCAATAATTCACACCGGACTTCTTGTAATGTATAAATTTGTAAGCTTTTGCTGTTTATGTGGAATCTTTGATTTAGATCTGGAAGCAATCTCAGAGGGCATTTAGTCCAACCTCTTTATAATACAAGTAAAGAAACTAAGTCCCAGGGAAATTGAATAATTTACCCAAAGATATACACATAGTAAGTGGTGCTATCAGAATTTGAACAGTAGACTATAAATAAATAAGGTTCTTGACTTTTGTGTGTCTTATGTAACTCTCTAACATTACTTAGAAGAAGCAGTACATGACACATTAGCAAGAATACTCACTAAATTTTGGAGTCAGATGATATTGGTTCAAATTCATCAAATCATTTAATTTTTCTAGATCTCAGTTGCTTCATGAGCATGGAGAAATCAGATTATATGGCAGCTTAGGTCTCTTGCAGCTCTAAATCTATGATCTACTAAATCAGATGGTATGAGGTCTGCATGGATAGAGGGAGTGCCTATATTTCAAATTGTATTCTGTCAGAATTATAGATCCTTTTTGTAATCTTTGCGTCAGACACTTTCATGTCACAAAAAGCTTAGGTACCTTTGGGAGAACTTTCTTCCTGCTCTTGTCAAACATGGCCTCATGTGGAAAGCCTATAGAAATCTTTACTGCATTCTCCTACTGATACTTAAAGGCCATTCATAAACACCTTTCACAATTTTACAGAAGGAAAAAAAATTAAACAGAATCCTTTAAATGATTTTAAATAGCTTCCAGGAATAAGGAAGGCAAGGGCGGGCAAATCATTTACTTAGTGCCTACTTTGGGGAAAGCAGAGTGCTAGAGCCTGGACTACTAAAACAAAAATGAAAATAGTCCTTGCCCTCAACAAACTTATATTCTGTGGTGAAATTAAAGACAAATTCTTTGCATTCTGGGAATTGCGAGCTAACATCTTTCCTAAAAATAATTGCAGAAAAAGACCAACCTAGTTAAATACAAAATGGTTCCTAATGAGTAAATGGCCACTAAAGAGATGATGAACTCTGAACATGGCAACCAAGGAAACAAAGGAAATTTTGAAACATCTTTCAGTCCTAAGCATCAGTCCTCTTCAGCTTCCATAATGAAAGGTAGGGAAAGGGTCTCAGGATATGAGGCAGATAGGTGCCTATAGTGTGGTAGAGATTATTGTCAGGAAGACCTCACTTCCAATCCAAGCTCAGCCACATACTAATTGTATGATTGTATGCCTGCCAGTCTCAACCAACCTTTGTCTCAATTTCCTGAGCTTTAATATGGGGCCAATAATAGTACCGATTTTCTGAATTATTGTGAGGATCAAATAAGAGAATATTTTAAAGTACTTCTCATTGTTCCTGATACATATCCACGGTGCAAACATATTTGTCACTTCCCCCCTCTCTCTACTTTTCTCTCCTCTATCAGGAACTTCTTCTCAAAGTTTCTATCATTCAGCAACTAATTCTCATTTCTTCATTTCTTCCACTCTTAAAAGAATTAAATTATCATTAAGGCATTAAGGCATATCATTATTCCCTGTGCTCTTTTTGGAGTAAAAACGCCAGGAGAAAGCTGAAGTCAGTCCCAACCTCTACTAGTATAATGTCTCCTTTCCAGATTTATGATATATTTACTCAACTCTCCATATGGCTTTTTTTTTTTTTTTTGGTCAGGTAGCCTATGACAATATCACTTCTATTTTTCTCTCCATTTATTCTCACTCAAATTCCATCTTGCTTTGATGCTTTGATTCTTGATATATGAATATCTTCTTAATATACCGTGCTTTTTCACTATCTCATTTATGTACTTTATCTTTTTTGAGATTTAGTTAATCTTATTTATTATCCATATTTTGTGCATTCTCTAATAAACTGCTTCTTTTTTTGAGAGTCCAGCTCCATCCTTCTTCAAGAAAATTCGTATATTTACTTTATTATTCCAATGTTCAGTTCTCATTTCTTATCCCTTCATTTTCTGCTCCATGTGCTACTGTCCAATTTCCCAGTATAAATTAGGCTTACTCTCTGCCTCTTCAAATTCTTTTCTTTTCTTTCTTTTTTCTTTTCTTTTTTTTTAACCAACTGTGATATATTTCTTCATTTCTTTCAAAGAACTCTTCATTTTTCCTGATAACTTTCAGAGAAGAGGATTCCTCTATTCCTTTGATGTTGGCCTCTAATAAAGAGACTAACCTGAAATTTATTCAGAAGGTCTTAAAAATGCTCCTTATCTTTCAAATTTGTTGGAAGTGAGAGCCTCTATTCTCTGTGGTGAACAAAGGCTAATTTTTATAGTGAACTTCTATGACATTCTGTCTTATGTACTATACCCTTGCACTGTGATGGAAGCCCAGTAATAAGAAAACTAGACTCATAGAAATGGAGAAGTTCCAGAAATATTTTTAGGAAAAAAATACATCTTAATTTTTACTAACCTCCAAGTGAAAATTATCATTTCTTTCAATTACGAATTTTAAAACATTTTCTGAAAAAAAAAAGATATACAGAATTTACCAGACAGCCACATGTGTCCATGCCACAAAAAACTGGTAAAGATTTCTGTCTGAGATCTGTTCTAATTTCAAGATTCTATAATTTATGGCATAGAATCATATCCTTTGAGGGGGGAGGAAGAAGAGAGACAAACCAAATGATACCAAAGTGATTTTAAACCAGATCAAACTTGTGGAAAAGTGGTCAAGCCCAATTTTTTAGCATTTGTGTAAGAATATGGGAAGATTTCCCTATTCCCGTAAAACTGTTACCCTCATCTCCTCAGCTTCCCTCCATCTACAATGGCTTCATTTCATTACCCTAATACTTATCCAATCTACAAATCCTCAATTCCAATAAGAAGTATTGTTTCCTTAGTTCTACAAATTGATAGATATACCTCATATATCAAAAATCTCACACTCTTTATTAATTCTCTACATCAGGGCTTCTTAAACTTTTTCCACTTGCAACCCAAGAAATTTTTGCATCTAGGTATATAAAATAGGTATACAAATAAGACATTTACTAATAATAAATCATAATTTCATGACTACCACATTCAATTATGGGAGCCCATTTGGGGTCACAATCCACAGGTTAAAGAAGCTGGGATCTAGATCACTGCAGCCAAAGACCATCAGTCTCAAATGCCATCTAGATGTTGAAAGTTCTGATGAAATCTCCATGTCACTATTCCAAAGTTCAGTAGTCCTGGGACTCAGGAGTTCGTGCAGCACAAATTTAGTACAAGATATTGCATATACTCTTTATTGAATAAATAACGTGATACAATTTGTTATTACTGAATATGCTGCTATATTCTTTGGCTGAACTCCATTGCCCAAGAGGCAAATATCAGCTTGACTGATAACAACCTCTTATTTCCAAAGCATATTGCCCTCCTTCACTTCTCATTGCATTTTCAAAAGTCAGCACTTAGTTTCTTCTTAGTTTTATCTGAAACCCAAACATTCATTCTCTTTTATTGGGAACCAGGCTTATTTGAATGTGACTATTGATTCAATCAAACTGGGTCAGATTCTGCCCTCTATTAGGTACATAAAGAAAATGCCTCAGTGTCTAGATGTCTTGTCTGTTAAGAAAACAGACGTGACAGCTAAAGCTTTTGTGAAATTTCTATAGGTCCCTCAAGGGCTTTTTAGGTTCCTCTGGCCAGGGTTGGTGCATCTGTAATTGAGATTTTTTTTGTACAGACTTTGCTAACTTTGCTAATCCCCCCTGCAAAAAAGATAACCTTGGGGCCTTCAAGTTGACACATGGTTTTCACAAATCTTTATAGTTTTACTTAAAAAATCCTGTTTGGAGATTAGGAAACAAAGAGTAAATTTGGGTACCTTAAAATGGGAAAATAATTGTGAATGTAGGAGGGAAGCATGCATAATTCTACCAATAAGATCATCATCACACATAAGGAACATCACTGAATGAGATTTAAATGGAATTAGATTAAATCATTTAATCTCTCCTTTCTACTTTCTCTAAGGCTACACAATATTCCTCTTCTGCTAATTTATTGTGTGATGAACATGACCTTGATTTCTTGGGGTCTATGCCAGCAAAACTCTAGCTTTGGCAGATTCTAATGAGGTAGAAAAACCTCAAAGTAGGGGCATCTAATATTCAAGGACCAAAATGAGGCAGAGAGAGACTTATTACCAGCAGTTTGGCAAGTAAGTGATGATGATAATAAACAATGAAACAAAGCAAAATGCATCAAGACTCTTAAATCATGTTCATCCCTCATTTAGTGGCCACAGATGCTAAGAAATAGTGTTTAAACCATCTCTAAATATATTTACCCCAGGGGCTAGCAAAGACAAGGAATTCACAGAAAGGAACAGATTGTTCATCCAGATTAAAACACACACTCAGTTGACGATAGTTTCCCAGTATGGTTCATGGTCTGTTGCCATAAGCCCAAGGAAGAGTGGCAATCCCTGGTGCCTTTCTATTTTGTATTTAAGAGACCAAAAAACTACATCAATGTCTTAGAACTTTTTGGCCTAAGCCAATCAAATCTCAAGGGCAATTTCATTACCTTGTAAAAAAAAAAAAAACTAATCTAATTTGTATGGGGGATGGGAATGGAAGGAATTATTAGTAGTAGTTATTATGGGCTTTATGGAAGGAATTATATTATTATTAGTCCCTCCAATCACATATACTTAATCACAGAATTAGGATTCAAATATATCTCACTGGACTACAACATAGGGGCAGGTGAATCTGTTATTTATACTTTATTATATCTGTAAGATAAGAATTTCTAGAAATATAAACGAAATCTTATATTTGGGCTAAAAAAATAAATGTCACAAGCACAGTATGGGGAAAGTGTAGCGATAATAGTGAATGGTGCATATGGACAAATTCTTAGTTTTTTTATGCATCATGTGCTCAATATGAATAAATACTACAATATAGTAGCAAAAGTAGCTAAATGAAACAGTCTATTTTAAGAGAGGTATAACATAGAGAACAAAAAAGGTGATAGTTTCACTGTCTGTTTTCAATGTGCCATATTTTAAGAAGGATGTTGATAAGTCAGAGGCTATAAAGATGCCAACCAGCATCCCAGAGGGCACTGAAACCATGTTATATGATTATCAGTTGAAGAAATTAGGAGTGTTTATCTTGGAAAAGAAAAATAAAACACAGCAGGAACATAACAGTTGTCTTTAAGGGAAATAAGAGAAAATAAAAACAATACTCTGAATTTTTAGTAATAAGGGCTAAGTTCAAACTTGACTTTGGAACTTAATACCTGTATAAACTTTGGCAAAATGTATCGTTATCATCATTCTCATAGCAAAGGTTTTTCATTACATTTCACATACATGATCTACTTTAAGTTTCCAATTTAATCCAACCAGTATCTAATAAATATCAACTACATACTAGATATTTAGAATAAAAACCAATCCTTGCTCTCAAAGAGTTAACATTCAATAGATTTTATCTCCCAGAAAATTTAAATAGAAGACTGAGTAGTAAGTAACAACCAAAGGAAGGATTTCCTGTAGGTGGAAGGACAAGAAGGAAGCTTGGGAATTAAAAAAGGCAGAGGTGAAAGGAAAGTATATTTCAGATCTGGGGGAAACCTATGCAAAACCAAGAAAGTAGGTGATGGAATGACAAATTCTGGGAAAACCTAACAGGCAATGAATGAATGTTGGAGTAGGTTTTAAACATCAAGGAGAGGAGTTTTTATTTTATCCTAGATTCAAACATGGTCACTCAATGTTCTTAAGGAGGGGAATGATAAACTCCGATTTGTCCTTGAGGAAGATTATCTTAGTAGCTGTATGAAGGAGGTAGACCAGATGGAATGCATTGGCAAATAAGTCTATGCTCAACTTCATCATGCACATGGACATGAGACATAAATTAAAATAAAAGCAGTGAGTACAGATAATGTTGTTTCGGAATTGAGTTGTGAAAAGAAGAAATATGAAATGAAATTTTGAGGGGGTAGATAGTAAAATCAAATGAAGGTTACTATTTTAAGATAGTGGAGACATAAGCATGTTTGTAGACAGCAGGGCAGAAAGAGAGAGACAAAAAAAACAGAAGTTTGACGAGGAGGATGATTACAGAGACAAGATCTTAGAGAAGTAGGAGAGAAAAGTATTAAGCATTCAAGAAGGGGTCTTAGCAAAAGGCATAAAGCAAAGGAGTAAGAAGAAGGAATGATGGGCTCTGAAGAGGAAGTTCATTAGCCTATTTGATCGGATAAAGTAGAAATTGAGGTTCTATCCTGAAAAGAAGGAGGGGAAGAGATGGTGTAGGAGTCTTGAAGAGAAGACTTGGAACAGACACTGTGGAGAATGAGATTTGAGATCAAATTTGGGAAGAATTAAAGATTTACAATGCAGCAGGGAGACCCATTTAAGATTTAAAAACTATGAATTTATAGTTGAACTTGTTAGAATAATTGTATGATTTCTTCCAGAACTGTTCTTAATCACAAGAGTCCTAGTGAGGAAAGCTGATGATAATTCAAAGTTGATATTTGACAAGGTATGATTTGTGATAAAATAAAAGATTCAAGAGTAGAAACAGTGTGACGCTGAACTGGTTAATTATAAAGTTGAAATTGTGAAGGGAAGAATGAGACACCAGAGCAAAGGTGATGGATTGGCAGAGAGTGACCTCATCATTTCTCTTCTCAAGAACACTGAGTGGCTCCCTATTATCTCTATAATAAAATAAAAGCAAAAAAGATTTAGAAGTAGTGATCAAAGAGAGAAATAGAAAGATTGGAAATTGTGTCTAGAAAAGCGTATGATAGTTTTGGATCATCAAAGTAGTACAATTGTGGATAAAGAAAATATCAATACTACTTTTCTGTATGGCTGACCTAGAATGAAGAAACAGGTCAAAGGAATTATGGAAGATGACAGGACACCAATGTATTTGAGGGGGACATCAAAACATAGATTGAGAGAATTTATATGATACAATGCAAAACACTTTGAAACTGATATAAAGCTGATATTAAAACAGCTTTTGTCATCATCATCATCATCATCATCATCATCATCATTGACGCTCCCAAATGTGTGGTTAGGAAGTTGGATGGATGGAGAAGATGAGAAGCCAGATACTGAACTCAGTGAGAAAGGAGGAAAAATGACCAGAGGATTAGTAGGTAATTCCAATTGGGATCTACATAGAATGCTAAAGATGGATAGAATAGCCTTGATAGGAGGAGAGATTGTTGCGCGATAGCAAGAGTCTGCAAGTGGCAGTGGAGACACTGCCATTGTGTCAAGGAATATGAAGAAAAATTATACCTTACTGGAAAGGGTACCCCAGGATATAGTATCTTCCAGGTAGAGGAAAGGGGATTCAGGTTTCTATGAGTTTGGAGAGATGAAAGGAAGATGAGAAGTAGACTAAGATAAAGGAAAGTTTGTTGACTTGAAACTAAAGAGTTTCTTTACCCTGATATTTAAGACCTTGGACATTTTGACTTCAGCATACATTGTCAGGCTTTTTACACTCTTCTCTGCCTTTTCTTTGTTTCCATGTATCCACATGTGGCCCCTAGACCAAAAAAAACTCCTTCTATATTTCTTGCTTCATTGAATTATTTACCTTCCTTTAAATGCTGAGCAATTAAAATAACTATAGGTTTGGGTTAAAGAAAGCAGAAAAAAGGGTATCTGGCACCTATTAATCATAATCACTTCATTTGACTTGGCTAGGCTCAAGAGTTCTCATCTCTAAAAGAGGGGACTCTGAGATTCCTTCCAGCTCAAAATAAGGGAATTTATAATCCTCCCCAAAATTAAGGTATCCTTTGCAATGATTTCTTTTCATTCAGCTTTTCTCTCTAATTCACCTAAAGGTTTTTCCATAGGTATCATGTTCAGTTTGTTAGTTTTAAAATGACAAATTTAAATAGTTTTTAAAAGATTTCTGTCAACATATGAATATACATACATGTCATTCTCTAATATTGCACTCAGCTCAATTTTTATTCTCCTTTTGGGGTTAAGACAAACACCTGAGCAATGGGGAATAATGAATTTACATAAACTGCTGTTTTCAAAATAGCTCAGCTGGCTGTAATTGGTCTTTTTTTTTTTTTTTCACTTACTTAGTCCAAGAACAAAATATAGTTTTCTTCAAGGATCATCATTACAAGAATCCCTTCTCAGATGATAGGAAAAAGCAAGAGAGTTTAGCTTCTGAATAAGACAAATCTACTAACTAGGTCATATCTCTGAAGGCATAATTTTCTTTAACAATGTCTATAGCAGGTCCATAGAAGGCCTAGATTTAGTCATATTTCAAGTTTTGAGCTTCTCCAACTGATTCCCAGACACCATCAAACATGAATATAAGATAAACAACAGGCTAGCCCTCTTTTTGTTTTCAGTCATGTCCAACTTTTGTGACCACTTTTGGGATTTTCTTTTCTGGAGTGGTTCATTGTTTCTTTCTCCAGTTCATTTTATAGATGAAAAAAACTAAGGTAAAAAGGATTAAGTGACTTGTCCAGGGTCACACAGCTAGGAAGTGTTTGAGACCAGATTTGAACTCAGGGAGATAAATCTTCCTGATTTGAGCCCTGTAGTTTATTCATTGTGCCACCAGCTGCCCTCGTCCACCTTTATCCCAGGTTCTATTTAGAGAAGTCTCTGACTTTTTAACTACCTTTTTTGTTGTTGTTTTAGTATTTTAATTACTTTTAGCATTTTAACTACTTTACTAGTCACTCTGTCTTTCTCATCTTTATCAAATCCTCCTTCAGAACTGATTCTGGGGAAACTGTGAATATGCATTTATTTCTGATCTTCCTAATTTTTCTTTTCAGCATCCCTTTCCCCCTCTTTCTCACTTTCTTCTACTGTCCATAGCCCTCCTGTTTCCCTCTGGGTGTGCATTAAAATACCTTAATGAAGTCTACTTTCCCTACATTAGATTGTAAGCTCTTTGAAAGCAGGGGTTGTTTTTCATCATCATCATTATCATTATCATTATTATTATTTGTATCCCCAGCACTTAGCATAATACTTGGCACATGATAGATAGGTACTTAATAAATGTTTATTGAATTAGCTTGGATTTTTTTCCCCATCTTCCCTTTTCTGAGCAAAATTTACCTCTCAAAGTCTTGTTCCTTGGTCTTAAAACCATAGGATTACATAGAATTAAAGTTGGAATGGATCTTAGAAATCATTGAGTCCAAATTTCTCATTTCCCAGAGAAAGAAACTGAGACCAAAGAAATTAAAGTCATTTGCCTAAGGTCACGGAGTTAGTAAATATGTATGGCAGGAATTAGACTTCAGTTTTCTTAATTCAATCCTAGAACTCTGTCTACTATGCTGCAATGCTTCTTATAATCTAGGGTGATTGCTCTCATGTATAATAACATATTCGCATTTTAATAGGAGATTTGTGGAAACCAATGTGTTGATCCAAAGGAAGCAAGCAATCTTAAGTAGCATGCATGGCCCGGTAGTCAGCTGAATGATGATGCTCTAATATGCTTTATTACTTGATCATTTTACTCACCTCATACTTTGACAAAAGAATAAAATAAACACATGTGATTCTCTCCTCCATGGTCAAACATATTAAGGAACATAATTAGTAATGTTCTGGTGGATGTTTAATAACTGACTTTTCAGAATCATACAATATATTTTAAAGTTTATTCTGCATTATTAATTTTCTCTATCACTTGTTAAAATATATACAATCAAAACAAAACAAAAATAAATCAAGCTCCATTTTGTAGTATTTGCCAGTTTCCAAGATGTTAGCAATCACACTAAAAATTTAACTATTTCTCATAAATTAATTTGAGCTGGTACCAGCATATTCCTGGCGATAATGATCTGCTCATACAGTTCAAGGCGAATCTCTCTCTTTATCTCAGGCAGGGGTAGGGTTTATATCCATATTCTAGCCCTCCTCCTGAGCTACCATCAACATATGTGAAGCTAAGACCAACAATTTTAAAAAGGAAGCGAACAAATAGCTTTGATTTTAGATTGGCAATGCAATGTGATCTGGTTACCCCTCTTGGTGATTTAATCCTGTTGGACATCAGACCCTACCTTGTCGTCTCAACCCACAGGACCTGCCAAAGTCAGTGTTACAGACAGCTCCTTACCGTCTTAACTAACCTCCCTGGGTTTGATTTTGAATCTTTCAAGGCCTTTGGAGACCTGCTAGGTCATTCTTCCTCACCTGAACCACCCATCTTAATCCTTTCCTATCCAAATCCTCATGTAGTTCATAGTCTACTTCAGCCACTGTGAAGGTTCTAGCAGAAAATCTTCTAAAGATAGTTTACTATGATATGACACGCATTCTGAAAAATCATCATACTGTGCAAAATCACAGAATAAAAACCACAGGATTTATGGAGAAAAGGATTAGGGGCATCACATCCAGCAATAGATATTTCTTTTATTTTTGCAGCATTGTCTCTGATGGTATGGATCCCTTTATGCTTTTTGTTTGATAGAGCACATTTTCCTATTCTGTCAAAATACTTTATTGATTGCTTCAAGCTTCTCTTCAATATTTAAAGATTTCCTTTTTAATGTACTTCTTAGTATTTTTGAACCAGAAAAATTTTTGATTTTTATTTTGGATGTCAAATGATCATACACACACCCCCTACATATGTATATATACATGTATACATATATGTATAATGCAAAAGAATAGCAAAAAAGAACTCATCAGATAACACACATGATAAATCGAGGTAGTTGGCAGATATTTGAAGTATGTTCACATGGGTATTTTGTGTATTCCTATGCATTTTAATTCATCCAGGTGCAGCTTTCTATGTTCACTTAGTGTTTTTGTGGACAAAATTATATATAAGCAAACATGCAACTGATGTTATGGAACAGATTGTCCCCTAATACACCAATTGTGTTGGAATGATTTTTTTTTTCTAGATAAGCCTATTCGCTGCCTATTCACCTAAGGCACAGTAGGTAGCTTTTTTGAGTGCTAACTACTCATTTCTAAAATGGTCAATAGAAATAACTTCTCTACATGAGAGGAGGAGACTAGACAACTTCTGATGCTATAACTGATTCTAAGATCTATAATTCTAGATATAGACCATTTTCTGTTAGTCATCAAAAATATTGGTGATATAGTAGATTAACAATTTTTTATATCTTGGTGAAATGAAGTAAGAAGTTAAAGCAGAAACTTCCATAGCTTTCTATGGCAATATCTATTCTGGCAAAGATCCAGTTAGTAAACTCAGAACCTCAGTGGATATTTGGTTGGCATTCAGAGCATCAGATTCATTATGCATCTCTATTCTGAAAGTAGAATTTGAATCAGCTATTGAAAGATGTAGTGTGTGTATTGGTCTTGCTTAAGTTATTAGACACTTAGAAAAATCTTCATATTTTGATTCACTTGGGTGTTTAGAGTTTTAAGGTTTTTCATAATGGTTTTCTACCTGTGAGTATTGTGCTTATCTTGGGCTTTGTGAGTTATGAATGCTGATACAGAATACATAATGGGAACCATCCAAATGAATAATGGGACAAAGGTCTTAGAATACAATTAACCTGCTTGGAAAGAAGAAAGAGAACAACTAAGAAGAATATAAAACAGCCTTGGCCATTTAAGAGAGGTCTTAAAAAGTTTAGACGAAGATTTTAAATATCATTTTTAATCATGAATTTGACAATATGCATTAAATATTATTCAGTTTTACTAGTTCATGTTTCGATTATATATTATGAAAAGCTCATGTTCTTTTGAACTATTCTATTACCTCTGTCTCCACTTACATTCCATATGCAATAAACCACTTCTACTCTTGACCATGTATTTAAACACATAGATACAAAGCACTCTTGTGGGGGAAAAATCATATTAAAATGTGATGGCCAACCTGCAAAATTATTGGAATGAAAATTATAGGTTTCCATTTCTTTGGTAATAAAATCAATTTTCTTAGATTACCCATTTGTTCCTTAGCAGATATTACTAGTAATAAAAGATTGTCAGTCCCCAGAAATATAAAATTATAATTCTCTTCTAACAAGTAGACTCAGCCATACTTTCTTTAGAACATCTGACAGTCCTGACTGCATTGAGAATCACTGGAGTAATAATTAGTTATAAAACAATGAAGAAGCTGGTAGGTTAAGTAAATGTCTGACTTAACCTTTAAGAGGGAATTTATCAGAATAAAATAGACTATTACAATTCTTTCTACCGATTTTATTACTATGACATGCTAACTCAATTCAGTTTAAAATTCATAAGGGAGTAGAATTAACCCAGACACAACTCTGGGAACTTAAAGAGAAAGCTGTCATAGTATTTTTCATTTGTTTATCTCCATCTAAGAAGAACAGTAGTATTTTATTTGAATATTCCTGTATCTCGGTGACAAAATAGCAGCATATTGATGACTGTATTTTTGAATTTTCTTCTTTGTATTACAACTAAATAAAGATTAAAACAAGAGATGCCTTTAAGTTGCAATAAGATTTTTGGGACATCTAATATAGAAAGAGTAAGAGAAAGATATTACAGTCAGAATTGAGAGAATAGAAATGATTTTAGAGATAATCTAGAGTTAGAAGATATTCATGTAAATGAATTTCAATCCCTTCCTGCCTACTGCCTCTTTCCCTACTATTTACAAACATTTCCATGACTCCCTCATTCTCAAAAATCCTTCATTTGACTTTTCTATCACTGTGAACCATTATCTTATATCCCTCCTGGCTAAACTCTTTGAAAAAGCCATCTGTAACTCAGTATTTGGCAAAAACTTCTGGAAAAACTGGAAACTAGTGTGGCAGAAACTAGGAATACATTAACATCTCACACCCTATTCCAGGATAATTTCAAAATGGATTCACGATTTAGACATGCCATAAGTCATGTGGTGATGACATAAGCAAATTAAGAGAGCAAGGAATAGTTTGCCTGTCATATCATTAGAGAAGGGAGGAATTTACAAACAAACAGGAAATAGAGAATATTGTAAAATGCAAAATGGATTATTTTTATTACATTAAATTAAAATGATTTTGCACAAATAAAACCAATGCAACCAAGATTAAAAGAAAAGCAGAAAGATAGGAAACAATTTGTACAGTCAGTGTTTCTAATGAAGGCCTCATTTCTAAAATATATAGAGAACTGAGTCAAATTGATAAGAATACAAGTCATTCCCAAATTCATAAATGATCAAAGAATATGAACAGGCAGTTTGCTGATGAAGAAATTAAAGCTATCAATAGTCATATGAAAATGTTCTGACTATTGATTAGAGAAGTACAAATTAAACCACTTCTGAGGTGCCACTTCAGAACTATCAAATTAACATAATGACAGAAAAAGAAAATGATAATGTTAAAGAGGATTTGAAAAACTGGTACACATATGCATGTTGGTGGAGTTGTGAACTAATCCAATCATTCTGGAGAGCAATTTGAAATTATGCCCAAAAAACTGTAAAACTATGCATACCTTTTGATCCAGCAAAACTATTGCTCAGTCTATGTCCTAAAGAGATCACAAAAAAGTGAAAAGGACCTATATGTACAAAAATATTTACAGCAGCTTTTTTTTTTGTGGTGGCAAAGAATTAGAAATTAAGAGGATGCCCACCAACTGGGGAATGGCTGAACAAGTTGTGCTATATAAAATAAAGGAATACTATTGTTCTATAAGAAATAATGAGGGGCAGCTAGATGGTGCCATGAATAGAGCACCAGCCCTGGAATTAAGAGGATCTGCATTCAAATTTGACCACATACATTTAAAACTTACTAGCTTTTATTAGGCAAGTCATTTAACCCCTAGACATAAAAAACTCCAAATAAATAAAACCTATTAAATTTAAAGAAAACTAGGAAAGATTTATATGAACTGATGCTGAGTGAAGTGAGTAGAACCAGGGGAACATTGTACACAACAGCAAGATTAAGTGATGATCAACTGTGATAGCTTTGGATCTTCTCAGAAATATAAGGATCCAAAAAACTTGTGATGGGAAATGACATCTACAGCCAGAAAAGAAAAAAAAAAAACTATGAGGACTGAATGCAGATTAAAGAATACTGTTTTCACTTTTTTTTAAATTTGTTTTTTTTTTCTTTCTTGTAATTTTTCCTTTTTTCTGATTCTTCTTTCATAAACATGACTAATATGGAAAGAAGTTGAGCATGATTGTACATATTATAACCTATATACACGTATCAGATTCTTGGGGAAAGGAGTGGGATAGAAGGAAGGGAGAAATATTTAAAACTCAAAATCTTACAAAGATAATGTTCTATGCTATCTTTCCATATAATTGGAAATTTTTTTTTTAAAAATCCATCTCTAAGATGTGCCTACACTTTCCTTTCACTATCTTCTTATGCTCTTACAATCAAATTCTTACTAAAAATACTCTCTACAAAATTATTAATAATCTTTGTTGACTAATATAATGTCCTTTTCTCAATCCCATTCTCCTTGACATCTTGGAAGCCTTTGTCACTTTCAATCATCTCTATCCTGAAATATTCTTCTCTCTCTGTTTTGAGGTAGCACTCTTTCTTGGATCCACTCCTACCTATCTTATCACTCCTCAGTCACATTTTCTGGATTCTCATTCAGATCACATCTAATTGTAAGTGTACTTGAGGCTTTTATCCTAAGCCTCCTTTTCTTCTCCCTCTATACTACCATCTTAAAATCAACATATCCAAAAATGAACTCATTGTCTTTCCCTCTAAGTCCTCCCCACTTTCTGCCTTCCTTATTACTAGGCAGTGGTAACAAACAATAAAAACAGATCCCTGTGGGCTGCATAATGACTTAGAAAACTACAAAATAACATTATGTATATTATATTTTAAATTTTTTTTTTTTTTCTTTCTTGTAATTTTTCCTTTTTTCTGATTCTTCTTTCATAAACATGACTAATATGGAAAGAAGTTGAGCATGATTGTACATATTATAACCTATATACACGTATCAGATTCTTGGGGAAAGGAGTGGGATGGAAGGAAGGGAGAAATATTTAAAACTCAAAATCTTACAAAGATAATGTTCTATGCTATCTTTCCATATAATTGGAAATTTTTTTTTTTTAAAAATCCATCTCTAAGATGTGCCTACACTTTCCTTTCACTATCTTCTTATGCTCTTACAATCAAATTCTTACTAAAAATACTCTCTACAAAATTATTAATAATCTTTGTTGACTAATATAATGTCCTTTTCTCAATCCCATTCTCCTTGACATCTTGGAAGCCTTTGTCACTTTCAATCATCTCTATCCTGAAATATTCTTCTCTCTCTGTTTTGAGGTAGCACTCTTTCTTGGATCCACTCCTACCTATCTTATCACTCCTCAGTCACATTTTCTGGATTCTCATTCAGATCACATCTAATTGTAAGTGTACTTGAGGCTTTTATCCTAAGCCTCCTTTTCTTCTCCCTCTATACTACCATCTTAAAATCAACATATCCAAAAATGAACTCATTGTCTTTCCCTCTAAATCCTCCCCACTTTCTGCCTTCCTTATTACTAGGCAGTGGTAACAAACAATAAAAACAGATCCCTGTGGGCTGCATAATGACTTAGAAAACTACAAAATAACATTATGTATATTATATTTTAAATTTTTTTTTTAACATTTTTCAATTATATTTTTATCTGGTTCATGCTACACTACAAAATTTTGCAAACCATAGACACCTCTGAGAAGGAAACACCATCTTTTCAGTCCCTCAAGCTCACAATCTAGAAATCATTTTCAGTTCCTCACAATCTCTTAAACTTTACATCCAATCTGTTGTAAGGTCCATTTATTTCACCTTTGCAATATCTGTCAGATAAATGCTGCTTCACTCCTCCATTACTGCCATATCCTAATGCACGTGTCATTTTTGCGTGTCATTTTTGCCTTTCTTGTCCTCAGTTTCTTTACTTATAAAGGAGAAAGGGTTCCTTCCAGATCTAAATCTATATATAAATTCATGAGATTTCTTCTTGAAGGAAGAACAGTTCCTCTATTTCTTGCATAGTGGTAGTTGCAAAGGAATTCAGAGGTAGTGAGGGGAAAAGAGAGGAGAACCCTTTCCTTTCCTCTGCATCCAAGAAACATCCAAGAAAACAAGCAGGTATAGAAACTATAGTTTGAGCTATAGCTAAAGCTCAAAATCCAAAAATCTCAAATTTCTCTTACTTGGTAAGGTTCCATAACAGCAATCTATCAATGAAATAACATGAATTAACATTTTCTCTCTTAACAGTCCTCATTTGGGCTCCAGATGGTATAACAATATTAGTCTTTTAAGTCTAATGACCTGAATTTATCTCCCCACTCAGGTCCAAAGTGAAAATTAGTTTCACATTATCATGCTGGACCCCCTTTGTATGTACATCAAAATGAAAATTCATGTTGACTCACATAGTAGTTTCTGTTTTGAGAGTCCCAGTAGCAAAAATTGAGCCTGAAAGATGCTGTCGGAACACAGATGCTCAGGAAAGCTGCCAAGGGAAACTTACAACATGCTTGTAGTCCCAAGACTAACTCAGGCTAGAACTGTACTAGCTTAACCATTAATTCAACCTGTTTTTTGTTTTTTTAAGGAGGCAAAATCAGTATTTTTAATCTTCAAGAGAGAAACATAGTACATCTTCTAATGCTATACTAATTATTTCCTGGATTTGCTTCCTCCTTGAGTAAAACATGAGCTAACCTACAGAAAAGAGAGGCAAAGTAAAATATACCCCTAATCTCAAACTTTGAAATTTCCCTTTTATGATCACTTTCAAGTTTTCCATTTCCTCTCACTCCTTTCAGCCACTAATCCAGCTTCTTCCACTCTTTCTATGGCCCTGTCCTAATCTCTCAGTCTGGCTTTGTTTGGATATTTAGCAAGTCAGAACTTTCAAGTAAGCCATTTTGATAATACTCTAGAATCCCTTTTTCTTCCTCTCATCATTCTTTCTGTCATACTCACCTTGCCATCCCTCAGCCCTTGAACACTCCCACCAGTTGTTTTCTCTATTCCATTTCCAGACTATTGAAAAATTTTAGACACTCATGTGGCAATGCTGATAAAGTCTGCTAAAGTCTCATTTTGGGCTTTTATGGAAGCTCAAAAATCCTTTTATTCATTTTTCCTGGAATATATAATCTCAAAATTACCTTAGAATTTAAAATCTATAATCCTGAGAACTTTTAAACTTTTTCTCTACTCATCACAATTTCTATTCATCTTCATCTATTTATTCTTCCTTCCTAACTCAGAAGAAAAAATATTGTACTCCCTTTACCTTCTGTCTTTTCCCTTTTCTCAGGGTCCTGCAACCACTGAAAGAAACATGGCTGAAAGAACCAAGAAGGAATCAGAAGATTCTGCCAAGGACAAATATTTGTATAACTTATAGCATATAACAATCTGTAGAACCCCTTAAGTTTTAGTTTCCTGTTTGGCTTGCATTGATTCAGTTTACTTACTGTCTACTATCTGGAAGAATTTGTTGTATAACTACTGTTTGGTGGGAAAGAACTGAATTTGGAAGTTGAAGTCAAGGACTACCTTCCTCCAATGGCCCATTCTTTCCTATGACCAGGTATATAGCATGTTATCAGGCTCAGCATTTATTTATCCAATATAGAATCATGTTTCCATATGCAACAGCATGCAAAATGTCCCAGGGTTGGCTGGAGGCCTGTTTCCATAGGGAATATACTAGTCCAAAAGCGTGAATTATATTTATCATCCTCTAATATACTGCCTATCAGTAGAGTAGAAGACAGACCAATGTACACTCACAGTTCAAATGCTCTGCTTCTTTGGTTTTAGCAGACTCCCCCTGGGTCTTTCTGTACTATAATATACTAATTATTTTCTAACTTTAATATATTTATGTCCATTTACTCATTCCCTTCCTTATCAACACAAATCTCCCCTAAATTCAAAAATTTTCCCTAACTTTTTCTATATAATAGAGTAGATGTCTTGTCACATTCATTTGACCACTACATTTTTCTTGAGTAGTACATAGTTACATTTTCTACTTTCTCATGATCCATCTTATTTTACTGAAACTTCTTTTTAAAATTATCAATGATTTTTATTATACAATCTAGTGGCTTTTCCAGTCTCTGTTGTACTTGGCTTCTCTACAATATTTGTTGACTTCCTCTCTCCTTTCTGAGACTCTTTCCTCTCTTGCTTTCCCTGACCCTATAGAATCCTCCTACTTTTCTGACTACCTTGATATCTGTCTCCTTTACTATTCCCAAAATATGTGTTCTCCAATCTGTACCTGACCATTTTATTTTTCATATTTTCAGATCTTTTTTTTTTTAGGAAATCACAGATTTGGAATGGCAATCCAGTTCAATCCTGATCTGAAGAATTAAACATCAACAGATCCCAGTTTAACCACCATATGGTACACTTAGTTATTAATCTGCTCCTAATAAAAAGGAAGAGTCATTATCTGGGAATCCAAAATTCACCCTAATCATTAGGACATTCACACTAAAGGAAAAAGTGACAAGCACTTTCTCTCTCGTACTTCACTGCCTGGAAAAGAAAGGTACTCTTAAAGAGTACCTAACCTCCTCTTGATGGATTGTTATACCAATTTTTATTCTAAAAGATATAGTTAACATAGATTTATATGATTACAATCATCTCTTGAACCCCATTCTAGCAGAAAAACCTGCTTCTTCTCAAACAATATATTCCCTGGAAACCTAGCTCTATGACTTTCAAATAATGGAGTCAGCTTTCCACAGGAACACACAGAATATACTTCAGTATGTATAATTTTGTTGTTCAGTTGGTCAGTCAAGGCTAACACTTTATGAGCCTATGAACCATAGTATGGTTCCTCTACTATTCCTTTCTATCCTTTACTTTCTCTTGAAATATATCCAAGCTCATGTTTGTTGCTTCCCTGACACGATCTAGCCATCTCCCCTCCTCTGCCATCCCCATATCCTTTTGCTTATCTTTCCCTCCATCAAGATTTTTTCCAATAAGTCCTGTACTCTTATAATGTGGCTAAAGAATTTAAATTTCAGTTTTAATATTTGACCTTCTAATGAATAATCTGAATTAATTTCATTAAGTATTGATGGATGTGATAACGTTGCTGTCCAAGGAGCTCTCAAAAGTCTAGCACCACAATTAGGAAGCATCAATTCTGGGATACTCAGCTTTGGGGTACACAGAATTACATTAGTACTTGAAAAAGCATGGCTTTGACTATTGTAGACCTTTGCTTTCAAGGTAATTTTCTGCTTTTTAGTATGCTGTCCAGACTTGCTATAGCTTTCCTTCCAGAAAACAAGGTTTTTTGTTTTTGTTTTGTTTTGTTTTATTTTGTTTTGTTTTGTTTCAAGGCTGCAGTCACTGTCTACAATGATCTTTGAGCCCAAGAATATAAAATTTGACATGGCTTCAATATCTTTTCCCTCTATGTGCCAGGAAGTAAGGGGAACAGTTGTCATGATGATAGTGGGGTGTTTTTTATTTATGTTAAGCTTTAAGTCAGCTTTTACATTCATCTCTTTCATTTTCATCAAGATGTTGCTTAATTCTTCTTCATTTTCTGCCACTAGAGTGATATCATCTGCATATCTAAGATTATTAATGATCTCCCAGAAGTCTTAATTCCAGTTTTTGAGTCATTCAGCCTGGCATTTCACATGATTTACTCAGAATGCAAGTTAAAATAAATAAGATGACGATACATAGCTTTGTCAAACTTCTTTTCCAATATGAAAGCTATCACCTATTGCAGGTATGGTTCTCATTGTTGTTTCTTGAACCACATACAAGTTCTTTAGGAGGCAAGTAATATGATCTGATACTTCCTTCTCTTTGAGACTTTTTATGTTTTGTTGTAATCCACACAGTTAAAGGTATAATCAATGAAACAGAAGTAGTTATGTTTTCTGGAATTCCCTTGCTTTTTCCATGATCCAGTGAGTTCTGGCAATTTGGTCTCTAGTTAATCTATTTGAAAACTAGCCTGCTCTTCTGATAATTCTCATGTTACATATAGCTAAATCCTCATTTGCAGAATCTTAAGCAGAACCTTACTGACATGTGAAATGAATACAAATGAATATTCTTTGGCATTGCCCTTTTTTATGATTGGGACATAAACTGATTGTTTCCAAACCATTGTCTGCTATTGATTTTTTTCAAATTTTCTCAGTATATTGACTGCAGTACTTTAACATCATCACCTCTTAGGATTTTAAATTAGCTCAGCTGGAATGCCATCACTTCCACTAGTCTTCTTCAGGATGTCTTGCTCTAAATCAGTAAACACAATATCATGGTTATTGGTGAAGTTAAGAATTTTCTTGTATAATTCTTCTGTATACTCTTGCTACCTCTTTTTAATCTCTTCTCCTTCCATTTAGATCCTGTTATTTTTGTCTTTTATCATGTCCATTTTTATTTTTTTTATTTTTAATGCATATCGCTTTATGAATCAGGTTGGGAGAGAAAAATCAGAGCAAAAGGAAAAAAAACAGGGGAGAGAAAAAAAAGAGTGAACATAGCATGCATTTATTTACATTCAATCTTCATAGTTTTGTTTTGTTTTTTTTTTTTTTTTTCTGAATGCAGATGACATTTTCTGTTCAAAGTCTATTAGGATTGTTTTGGATCACTGAACCATTAAGAAGAATCAAGTCTTTCATAGTTGATCATCATACATTCTTGCTGCTATTGTATACAATATATACCTGGTTCTACTTGTTTCACTCAGCATCAGTTCATGGAAGTTTTTCCAGACTTTCTAAAATCAGCTTGTTCATCATTTCTTAAAGACCAATAACATTCCACTATCTTCATATACCACCTGCAATTGATGAGAAAAACACTTTTGCACAGGTGGGTTCTTTCCCCTCCTTTATGATTTCCTTGGGATGTAGACCCAGTAATGGAACTAATAAGGAAAAGGATATGTACAATTTTATTGTCCTTTGGGCATAGTTACAGATTAGTCTCCAGAATGGTTGCATCATTTCACAACACCACCAACAATGTATTACTGTCCCAGTTTTCCCAGATCCCCTCCAACATTTATCATCTTTTCCTGTCATCTTAGCCAATCTGAGAGGTGTGAATTGGTACCCAGAGTTGTTGTAATTTGCATTTCTCTAATCAATAATGATGTAGAGCATTTTTCATATAAATATAGATGGTTTTAATTCTGTAATTTGGAAATTGTTCATATTCTTTTATGATTTACCAATTGGGAATGACTTATATTCTTATAAATTTGATGAAGTTTTTAAAATATATTTTAGAAATGAGACCTTTATCAGAAACATTGGCAGTAAAGATGTAAAGAAGCACAAACCAGCTTTGTACTTCCCTTTTAATCTTGTTTCTGTTGATTCTGTTTGTGCAAAAACTTTTTAATTTAATGTAATCAAAATTGTTCATTTTGCCTTTCATAGTATTCTCTACTGCTTCTTTGGTCATAAATCCCTCTCTTCTCCAAATATCTGATAGGTAAATTATCTTTTGTTCTCCTAATTTGTTTACAGTATCGTCCTTTATATCCAAATCATGTACCCATTTTAACATTACCAAAATAATGGGGTGTGAGATGTAGGTCTATACCAAGTTTTTAATATATTATTTTCCAGTTTTCCCAGAAATTTTTGTCAAATAATGAGTTCTTATTTTAGAAGCTAGAGTTTGGGGTTCATCAAATATTAGATTACTATGAGCTTTGGTTATTGTGTTGTGTGTATCTAATATATTCCACTGATCCACCACTGTTTTTCTTAGCCACACCAAGTGATTTTGATGACTGCTGCTTTATAATATAGTTTTAGATTTGGTATTGCTATTATGTCTATTTTTACATGGAATGTTTCCTTGATAGCTCTAATTTTCTTGAAGAGATCTCTTGTTTTCATTTCTTTACATAACTCATTTAAGAAAACCATCTCATCTTTTCTATTGTTCTCTGGAATTCTACATTATTGAGTATATTTTTCCCTTTCACCTTTCCCTTTCACTTTCCTTAGATATTAGTAAAGTCTCATCAGATAGCATTTTGTTTTCTTGCTCTTCTTTTTCTTCAGGATTTTTTTTTTTTTTGTTATTGTCTCCAATAGAATATTACAAACTTCTGTCCATAGGTCCTCAGACACTCTATTTACCAGACTGAATTCCTTAAATTTCATTATAATTCTTACTTCATATGCATAAGAGATGTTATTTAGGTAATACTGATGGCGTCTGATAGTTTTCCCTACTTTCTTCAATTTAAATCTGAATTTTGCAACAAGAAACTCATGATCTGAGCCAAAATCACCTCTACATCTTATTTTAATATACTTATAGAATCTCTCCACTTTTTACTACAAAGTAGTACAATCCATCTGATTTCTGTATTGACAATCTGTGATGTTCATCTATAGAGTCACCTTTTGTATTGTTGAAAAAGAATATTTGCTATGATTAGTGAGTTATCTTAACAAAACTCCGTTATATACTGCCCTGCTTTGTTTTATACTCCAAGGCAAAACTGGCCTGTTATTCCAATTATCTTTTGATTTTCTACTTTACATTCAAATTTTTTGTGTTGTTTCGTATAGGTATTCATGGAACTGGTTCACTTTGGCCTCTTTGGTATCTGTAGTTGTAGCATAGACTCATATCAATCAAGTTTGACTTGGAATCAAACAGATATCATTGTATCATTTTTGAGCTTATATAGTGTTGCTTTTCTCACCCTTTAATTGACTATGAGAGTTACTCATTTCTTCTAAAAGAGTCTTGCCCACAGTAGGATATGGCGTGATGTGATCCCCTGCATTAGATTCACCACTTCCTTAATTGGGTCAAAGAACAAATCATAAAAACAATCAATAATTTCAATAAAGAAAATGACAACAATGAGATAACATGCCAAAATTTATGGGATGTAGCCGAAGGAATATTTAGAGAAGAATTTATATTTCTAAGTTCATTACATATTCTAATTAATAATTCTAATTGCTAAATCAAATAAAGAAAGATCAATGAATTGGGCACACAAATGAAAAGACTAGTTAGGAATTTTTAGCTTGTACTTTTTCCAAACACAATATTGGAAATCCTAAAAAAATTAAAGGAGAAATTAATAAAATAGAAAGGAAGAAAATTATCACACTAATAAACAAAACCAGAAAATGGTTTTATTTAAAAAATAAAATATATAAACCATTGGTTAATTTGATTTAAAAAAGCAAAGAATAAAACCAAATTGATAAGATCAAAAATGAAAGGGGTAAATTCATCACCAGCGAAGAAAAAATTAAAACAATTATCAAGAGCCATTTTGCCCAATTCTATGTTAATACATTTTACAATCTAAATTAAAGTAATTATTATCTACAAAAATATAAATTACCCAGATTAACAAAATAAGAAATAATATACTTAAATAACTCAATCTTAGAGAAAGGCATTGAACAAGCCATCTATAAATTTTCTAAGACAGAACCCCAGCGCTGGAAGAATTCACACAGGAATTCTACTGAACACATCAAGAGCAATTAATCCCAATTCTATATAAAATATTTGGAAATATGGGTGGAGGAGTATGACCAATTACTTTTATGACACAAATATGGTGCTGACACCTAAATTAGAAAGAGCCAAAAACAGAAAAAGACAATTATAGACCTATTCCATAATGAATATTATTGCAAAAAAAATTAAATAAAATATTAGCAAAGAGATTACAGCAATGTATCAAAAGGATCATACACTATGACCTGGTGTGATTTATGCCAAGAATATAGAGGTGGTTCAATATTGGGAAAACTATTAGCATAATTAACCATATCAATAACAAAAGCAACATAAGTCATATGATTATCTTAAATGCAGAAAGAGTCTTTGACAAAATATATTCCTATTAAATAAACTAGAGGGAATAGGACTAAATCAAGATACAATTAAAATGATAACTAACATTTTTCTAAAATCAAAAGCAAGCATTATCTGTAATGTATATAGGCTAATAATCTTCCTAATACAATTAAGGGTGAATCAAAGATATCTACTACAACCTCTATTATCCAATACTGTACTAGAAATGTTATAGCAATGAGAAGAAAAAGAAATTAAAATAATTAGTATAGACAATAGACAAACAACAATCATTCTTTGCAGATGATATGAAATACTTAGAGAATACTAGAAAATCAATTAAAACTACTTGAAATACTTAATAACTTTAGCTACTTTCAAGTATACAAAATAAATCCATATAATCATTACCATTTTTACATATTTTACCAAAGCTCAGCAAGCAAGGGGTTAGAAAGTGAATTTCCATTTAAAATAACTGCAGACAATATAAAGTACTTGGGTGTCTACTTACCAAGGCAAACCCAAGAACTTCAGGGTTTGGTCAAGTCAAAATAACACACACATAAACAAAATAAAATAAAAAATTTTCTATCTAAATTAATCTCCCTATTTAGTACTATAGCACTAAATTTTAAAATAATTTTAAAAGCTAGAAAAAAATAACAAAATTCATCTTGAAGGACAAAAGATCAAGAATATCACAGGAATCATTAGGGAAAAAAATAACATGAAGGAAGTTTCTCTAGCCATACCATAGCCATTCTACACTTCATGGGTATCCCTTTGATGTCCAATTCTTAGCCATCTTAATAATACATACATATTTTTGTACTTATAGGTAATCCCCCCATTTTTTGAATATCTTTGGGATACAGACTTAGTAGTGATATTGCTGGATCATAGGATATGCACAGTTTTTTATAGCCCTTTGAGATAGTTCTAAATTTCTCTGCAAAATTGTCAGCTTAGTTCATAGCTCCATCAACAATGCATTAGTATCATAGTTTTTCTATATCCTCTCCAACAACTATCAGTTTCCTTTTTTGTAAACAACCTGTAAAATGGTTATGATGGGATATTATGCAATAAGCAATGACAAATAGGATACTTTCAGAAAAATCTAGAAAGAATATTATAAATTGATGCATAGTGAAATGAACAGAATCAGAAGAAAATTATACACAGTAACAGCAACATTGTGCTATTGTGAATGACTTAGCTATTCTCAGCAATACAATGATCAAAAAACAATTTCAATGGAATAATGATGAATCATACTATTCACCTCCAGAAAAAGAATTGCTATTGTTTGTATTCATATTGAAACATTCTATTTTTCCACTTTCTTTCTTTCATTCTTTTTCTTTTACTTGAGTTTTCTTGTACAAACTGACTAATATGAAAATGTATGCTATTGCATATATCTATATCTGATTGCTTACCATCTCAGGGAATAGAGAGGAGAGGAAAGTGTACACTATGGTACACAAAACTTTTTTAAAAGCTTAAAATTGTTATCTAATTTGGGAAAAAATACAACATATTTTAAAACATTTAAAAATTTGCCCATCCCTTTCCATTTAAGTTCACTGATAGCCCAGACATTGATGTTTATTCTTTCCATTTCTTGTCTGACCATATCCAGTTTACTTTGGTTCATAAATCTTACATTCCAGATTCCTACAAGATATTGATCTTTACATTAGACTTTTCTTTTATGACCAGACACATCTGCAGCTGAGCTTCCTATTGACTTTGGCCCAGCCATTTCATTAATTCTGGAGTTACTTTTAGCTGTCCTCCATTCTTCCACAGTAATATGTTGGCCACCTTGTGACCTGAGGGTCTCATTTTTCTGTGTTATATCTCTTATCATTTTAATACTGTCCATTGGTTTTCTCAGCAAAGACACTGAGGTGGTTTGCCATTTCCTTCTCCAGTGAATCACCTTTTGTCAGCATCCTGCACTTTGACTTGTCTATCTTGGGTTATCCTGCACAGAATAGCTCATAGTTTCATTGTTACGCAAGCCCAAAAGTCATGACGAAACAGGGATCCAGGAGGAGCTATGTATAATGCTTTACTTTTTTCATAGGAATAATAAAAGTAACAAAATAATGCATATTAAAACTACCTAATATCTAGTTTCATGACCAGTATTTATTTTAGTTCTAAGCAACACAGATAGTACTAGGAACTCAGGAGTTCTAGGGAAGACATAGTTTGTTGTACTTAGTCTCCAATTTAGGATCTTTCCATTAGTAGACAAAAGAAGGTAGATAATATCTTATAGTTACTATATGTTTGAGTCATAAGTCTCTAGAAACAGTTCCTAGATAAAGATTCAGGAACTCTGAACCCAGAAGTCTACTTTTCCTCACAACATATAGTTTGAACTTTAGATTCAGCAAACCAAGTCTCTTATTAGCTAGTGCTTTACTATTTGATGTTCTCTTGGTGGCAGGAACCTCCTACTGCTTTTACTATGGCTGGGTCATTGCTTGCAGAGGATGGGTGCAATCAAGGGCAAGTCAAGAATAGAGATAAACTCACTGATCTACTCATCCTTTCACCTATTCTTTCCCCTGCATTCCTTCTGCTATGTCTCTGACTATGAATCCTTTAATTCAGGTTTCTGTCGTCTTAGAATGAACACACACACACACACACACACACACACACACATGCACACACACATGCACATTATCCCCTCAGTTACATGTAAAAACAATTTTTTTAATTATTGAATTTCATATTTTCACTCACCTCCCTTCACCTCCTCTTTCTCTGAGATGGTAAACAATTTTTTACATCACCTAGATTATTTCAATAGCCTTTTAGGTGTCTTCCCACCTCAAATCTCTCATCCTCCACTCAGTTGCTTAAGTGATTCTCCTAAAGAATATATCTGACCGTGTTTGTCCCCTATTTAATCAACCACATTGGCTCTCTTACTTCCAGGATCAAATGAAAATTTTTCTTTATGTCATTTAAATCTCCTTATTACTGGAGCCCTTTCTACCTTTCTAGTCATTTCATACATTATTCTCTCCAATATCCTCTATAATTCAGCTACGATGGTGTACTTGCAATCTGTCACACATAACACTCCATCTCCCATCTCTGAAGCTTTATCTGGTTATTCCATGTGAAATGGGAATGACAAACCAGCTCTATTAGCACTTGCATAGACCATGAAAGCAAGTGGTCAAGACAAGATGTAAGTGGTTAAGACAAGTTTACTGTATCTTTGCTCTCCATATTTAAGTCCTAAAACCTCAAAATTACTAAGGAAACAGAAAGAGACATAAAGCAGATAAAACAATCAATGCAAAAAGGGGCAATGTCTTGTGTACTGGTAGCCATTCTCTATAGAAACAGCTTTACTCCCTTGCCATCCTGATTAGTGATACACACCCAACATACTGGTTCCTAATTCTTCTCCATCTTTGACAGTCTGCTGACTGACATTTTAGGGGGATTTAAGGGGGGTTCAGAGGCAGGTCATAATAACCTTGAATCCTACAGCTAAGCAGATATTGCTAGGTAGGTATTGTCTGGAGAGGCACAATATCACATGCCCATAATATTCTCCTTCTTTTCTCCAACCCCTAGCTTCTCTAATTGGCTTCAAAACTCATCTCAAATACTATCCTCTAAGGATGGCCTTTCTCAGTGTGGTACCCCTGAACAACTCTACCTCCCTCACTGCCCTTCCCTTCCTCCAGCACCTTCCTTCTGAGACTTCCCTACATTTACTTCTAAATGATATATGTATGTATAATTGTGTACATATCTACCTATCCATTTTCATATGCATAAAAATAAATACATATAGATAAAATACACACAAATATATAGGTATGGACATGTCATATACATTGTTATTTGCATATTATTTCCCTTATTATAATGTGGGCTTCTTGGGGATAGGGTCTATTTTTGGTTTTCTAAGTGTCCCCAACACTTAATATAATACTTGCAAGTACCTGATAAGTAAGCACATCTAAATTCATGTTGACTCACTTTCCTATTTCTATAAATGACACCATTGTCTTCAGAGTAATCAAAGCAAAGTTTGACTACTCCTTTTCCATCAACACACTTTTACCAAGTATTTACTGGGTATCAGATTCTGTAATAAGCACTGGAAAAAGAAAAGCAAAAATACAATCCATGCCTTCAAAAAGATCACATTCTAATTGAGGAGGTAGAATGCAAACAACTAGGTACATATAAAATAGATATAATTCGAACAGAAAGTAATCTTGGATGGAAGCAGGTGGGAGAGGGGTAAGGAAAGGATAACTGCAGGACCAGTAATACCCTAATGTACTAGATGAGTTTGTTAGAGGTGAGGAGACTGAGAGATCCCAGCTTGAGGGACAGTCAGTGCAAATGAACAGTCAGGGATGAGGGTTTCCTGTATCATGAATAACAAAAAAGGCAAAAATAGCTAGATCATAAAGTGTATGAAAGGTATAAAGAGACTGGAAAGATCAGGTTGTGAAGGCTTTTAAATGCTATTTAGAGCATTGATCCTGGAGGTAATAGGAAGACAATGGAATTTATTTGCATGCTCAGATCTGTATGGCAGGAAAATTATTTTGGCAGGTGAATAGAAGATGAATGGGAAAGAAAATTGAGGCAGACAGATCAACTAGATAATATTACAATGATATAGATAAAAGATGATAAGGTCCTGTTCTACAAAGTGTCTGTCTGTGAGTGGAGAAAAGTCAATCCTCAACTTTCAAGGTGATAAGTTTCCTAGAAAATGGTATAAAAGGAAAAACAAAAAACAAAAAAACTTGAACATTGATACATTAAATCTACCAGAAACTGAATATTTCCCTAGAGATTATAAAAACACATTTTTCTTTATAAAATTCTTCATATAAAATAGTGATTATAATATGAGCTTTTCCTAACACAGAAAAATGAAATAAGCCACAAAGTACAATAAACAAAATAAAATTGACAATATGCAAAACGTTTTTTTATTACCAGTAATTGACTAACATTCTGTGATCCTTGTGCTAACATCTCAATTAAAAAACATATTGATTTCAGATAATATTGATTTTTCATAAAACATGAAATCTACAATTCCATAAATACTATACAGCAAATCAAATTCTAAAAACTAAAACATTGTTTAACCTTAATTTTACTTTCCACTGTGTCAAGATGATAGCATGGGGCATTATACTATATAATACACTGTTGTAAACTTTTCTACTTTTACTGCCCTCTGGAAACCAAGGGAGAGGGTTGCTGGAATTTTAGTTGCTATTGTTGGAAGATGCCAAGACAAGTGAAGTTTCAAGGTCACCTCCGACACTCATGTTTCTAGTAGAGGATATTGGATATTGTGAACGATTCATCAGCTTGAAATAATATATCAGCAATATCTGCATGGTGTGCTGTTTAAGATTCTTAAAGGTCACTTCCGGCCAAGATGGCAGAGAGGAGATACACTGCTGTGTAGCCTCCGTGTTTTTCTCTCACTATCCATTGCATTTCATGCCTCTGAATTGATGCTCGACTGAAAGAAAACATACAGTTGCTTACCAAGAGAGACCATCCTTGAGACTCGTCAAGAGGGGTCTGTTTTTGCGCAAGGGCGGGGACGGTGCTTGAGTCAGAAGCAGTCTGCGGGCAGCAGCTGCGGCGAGAGCACAGATGGCAGCTCAGAGCCGAGTGGGGCGGAGGGGGGGTGGGGCGTGATCGTGGCCGTCTCTGCGGGGAGAGCTTTGCTGCAGGATTGGATGCTTTGCTCCGGCAGCAAGTCGGCAGCCCAGCAGAGAAGCTAAAAACACCCAGGGTGAAGAATACAACCCCAAACAGCTGGAGTCTCTCGGGACCTGGCCACCCCTCCCCCACAGTGTCTCAACGTGCTCGGATCTCAGTGCGCAGGCTCCATAGCACAGTAGGACCCATGCCTCACGACTACCCTGCCCCTCCCCCAAAGAAAGCAGCCTCCATTCAAGGGTTTTTTTTTTCTTCTGTTTCTTTGATAGTTGTCTTTGATTATTAGACAGAATGAGCAAGAAACTGAAAAAGAATTTAACCCTTGACAGCTTCTATACAGATAAAGAGCAGACTCCAAATCCTGAGGAGACTAAAAACAAACAGTCCCCAGGTGAATCCCCAAAGGAGGAGATCATATGTTCCTCAGCACAGATGAATCTCATGGAGGAAATTAAAAAGGCTCTCACAAGGGAGCTAGAAGAAAAATGGGAAAAGGAGAGGGAGGCTTTGCAAAAGGAGAGGGAGACTTGGCAAAAGCAGAGTGAGGCTCTGCAAAAGGAGAGGGAGGCTTGGCAAAAGAGCCTGGAGAAGTCAGTTAAAGAGAGAGTGGATAAAGAAACCAAATCCTTGAAAAATAGGATTGGTGAACTGGAAAACAAAATTGGCGAAATGGAAAAAAATTCCACAGAACAAAAGAACTCAATTGGACAATTAGAAAAAGATCTTAAAAAAGTGAGTGAAGAAAATACCTCACTGAAAATCAGGTCGAACAATGGAATTGAATGACTCGAGGAGACAAGAAGAATCAGTCAAGCAAATCCAAAAAAATCAAACAATGGAAAAGAATGTGAAATACCTTCTGGGGAAGACAACAGACCTGGAAAACAGATCCAGGAGAGACAACCTGAGAATCATCGGACTTCCAGAAAAGTATGATGAAAAAAAGAGCCTGGACACTATTTTCCAGGAAATTATCAAAGAGAACTGCCCAGAAGTCATAGAAACAGAAGGTAAAATAGACATTGAAAGAATTCATCGATCCCCTACTGAAAGGGATCCTAAAATCAAAACACCAAGGAATATAGTGGCCAAATGCCAGAACCCTCAGGCAAAGGAAAAAATACTGCAAGCGGCTAGAAAAACCCAATTCAAGTATCAAGGAGCCACAATAAGGATCACCCAGGATCTGGCAGCATCCACATTAAAAGATCGAAGGGCCTGGAATATGATATTCCGAAAGGCTAAGGAACTTGGTATGCAACCAAAAATAACTTACCCAGCGAGAATGAGCATCTTTTTCCAGGGAAGAAGATGGACATTCAACGAAGTAAGCGAATTTCATCTATTACTGATGAAAAAGCCAGAACTTAACAAAAAATTTGATCTACAAGCACAGAACTCAAGAGAAATCTAAAAAGGTAAAGATTAATCTTGGGAACTATATTTTGGCTATAAAGATGTATAAAGAATACATGTATATATACCTTGTTCTAGAAACTAGATGTGGAAAGGACATTGTACCAGAAAAAAGGGAAAGTGGGGGTAGTACATCTCATGAAGAGGCAAAGAAAACCTAATATATCTGAGAGAAAGAATGGAGGGGGATGAATGTAGTGAGTATTTTACAGCTTTCAGAATTGGCATTAAGAGAAGAATTTTAGACATATTCAATCTATGGTGAAACTTCTCCCACCTCATTGAAAAGTGAGAAGGGAAAAGTGAAAAGGGAAGGAATAAGCTAAGTGGAAGGGAATACGGTAACTGGGAGGGAAAGGGGTAAGTTAGGGGGGGGGAACTCTAAGGGGAGGGGAGGGATACTAAAAAAGGGAGGGCTGTGAGAAGCAAGTGGTGCTCACAAGCTTAATACTGGGAAGGGGGGTAAGGGAGTAAGAAGGGAGAAAAGCATAAACCGGGGTTAACAAGATGGCAAGTAATACAGAATTGGTCATTTTAACCATAAATGTGAACGGGGTAAACTCCTCTATAAAGAGGAAGCGGTTAGCAGAATGGATTAAAAGCCAGAATCCTACAATATGTTGTTTACAGGAAACACACCTGAAGCGGGGTGATACATGCAGGTTAAAGGTAAAAGGTTGGAGCAAAACCTACTATGCTTCAGGTGAAGCCAAAAAAGCAGGGGTAGCCATCCTGATCTCAGATCAAGCTAAAGCAAAAACTGATCTAATCAAAAGAGATAAGGAAGGGCACTATATCTTGCTAAAGGGTAGAATGAATAATGAAGAAGTATCTATATTAAACATATATGCACCAAGTAGTGTAGCATCTAAATTCTTAAAAGAGAAATTAAGAGAGCTGCAAAAAGAAATAGACAGTAAAACTATAATAGTGGGAGATCTCAACCTTGCACTCTCAGAATTAGATAAATCAAACCACAAAATAAATAAGAAAGAAGTCAAAGAGATAAATAGAATACTAGAAAAATTAGATATGATAGATCTCTGGAGAAAATGCAATGGGGACAGAAAGGAGTACACCTTCTTTTCAGCAGTTCATGGAACTTATACAAAAATTGACCATATATTAGGACATAAAAACCTCAAACTCAAATGCAGTAAGGCAGAAATAGTGAATGCATCCTTTTCAGACCATGATGCATTGAAAATTACATTCAATAAAAAGCCACAGGAAAGTAAACCAAAAAATAATTGGAAACTAAATAATCTCATACTAAAGAATGATTGGGTGAAACAGCAAATTATAGACATAATTAATAACTTCATCCAAGAAAACAATAATAATGAGACATCATACCAAAATGTATGGGATGCAGCCAAAGCGGTAATAAGGGGAAATCTCATATCCCTAGAGGCCTATTTGTATAAAATAGAGAAAGAGAAGGTCAATGAATTGGGCTTGCAACTAAAAATGCTAGAAAAGGAACAAATTAAAAACCCCCAATCAAACACTAACTTGAAATTCAAAAAATAAAAGGAGAGATCAATAAAATTGAAAGTAAAAAAACTATTGAATTAATTAATAAAACTAAGAGTTGGTTCTATGAAAAAACCAACAAAATAGACAAACCCTTAGTAAATCTGATTAAAAAAAGGAAAGAGGAAAATCAAATTGTTAGTCTTAAAAATGAAAAGGGAGAACTCACCACTAACGAAGAGGAAATTAGAGCAATAATTAGGAGTTACTTTGCCCAACTTTACGCCAATAAATTCGACAACTTAAATGAAATAGAAGAATACCTCCAAAAATATAGCTTGCCCAAACTAACAGAGGAAGAAGTAAATATCCTAAACACTCCTATCTCAGAAAAAGAAATAGAACAAACTATCAATCAACTCCCTAAGAAAAAAACCCCAGGACCAGATGGATTTACATCTGAATTCTATCAAACATTTAAAGATCAATTAACTCCAATGCTAAATAAACTATTTGAAGAAGTAGGGATTGAAGGAGTCCTACCAAACTCCTTTTATGACACAGATATGGTACTGATACCTAAACCAGGTAGGCTGAAAACAGAGAAAGAAAATTATAGACCAATCTCCCTAATGAATATTGATGCTAAAATCTTAAATAAAATATTAGCAAAAAGATTACAGAAAATCATCCCCAGGATAATACACTATGACCAAGTAGGATTTATACCAGGAATGCAGGGCTGGTTCAATATTAGGAAAACTATTAACATAATTGACTATATCAACAACCAACCAAACAAAAACCATATGATCATCTCAATAGATGCAGAAAAAGCATTTGATAAAATCCAACATCCATTCCTAATAAAAACACTTGAGAACATAGGAATAAATGGACTTTTCCTTAAAATAGTCAGGAGCATTTAACTCCTGTAAGCATCATATGCAATGGGGAAAAACTGGAACCTTTCCCAGTAAGATCTGGAGTGAAGCAAGGTTGCCCACTATCACCATTATTATTTAATATCGTATTAGAAACACTAGCCTTGGCAATAAGAGTCGAGAAAGATATTAAAGGAATTAGAGTAGGCAATGAGGAAACCAAACTATCACTCTTTGCAGATGATATGATGGTATACCTAGAAAACCCCAGAGATTCTACTAAAAAGCTATTAGAAATAATTCATAATTTTAGCAAAGTAGCAGGATACAAAATAAATCCCCATAAATCCTCAGCATTCTTATACACCACTAACAAAATCCAAGAGCAAGAGATACAAAGAGAAATTCCATTCAAAATAACTGTTGATAGCATAAAATATTTGGGAATCTACCTACCAAAGGAAAGTCAGGAATTATATGAGCAAAATTACAAAAAAGTTTTCACACAAATAAAGTCAGACTTAAATAATTGGAAAAATATTAACTGCTCTTGGATAGGCCGAGCGAATATAATAAAGATGACAATACTCCCTAAACTAATCTATTTATTTAGTGCTATACCAATCAGACTTCCAAAAAAATATTTTAATGATTTAGAAAAAATAACAACAAAATTCATATGGAACAATAAAAAGTCGAGAATCTCAAGGGAATTAATGAAAAAAAAAATCAAATGAAGGTGGTCTAGCTGTACCTGATCTAAAATTATATTATAAAGCAGCAGTCACCAAAACCATTTGGTATTGGCTTAGAAATAGATTAGTTGATCAGTGGAAAAGGTTAGGTTCACAAGACAGAATAGTCAACTATAGCAATCTAGTGTTTGACAAACCCAAAGATTCTAAATTTGGGGATAAGATTTCATTATTTGATAAAAATTGCTGGGATAACTGGAAATTAGTATGGCAGAAATTAGGCAAGGACCCACACTTAACACCACATACCAAGATAAGATCAAAATGGGTCCATGACCTAGGCATAAAGAACGAGATTATAAATAAATTAGAGGAACATAGGATAGTTTATCTCGCAGACTTGTGGAGGAGAAAGAAATTTGTGACCAAAGATGAACTAGAGACCATTACCGATCACAAAATAGAAAATTTTGATTATATCAAATTAAAAAGCCTTTGTACAAACAGAACGAATGCAAACAAGATTAGTAGGGAAGCAACAAACTGGGAAAACATCTTTACAATTAAAGGTTCTGATAAAGGCCTCATTTCCAAAATATATAGAGAACTGACTCAAATTTATAAAAAATCAAGCCATTCTCCAATTGATAAATGGTCAAAGGATATGAACAGACAATTTTCAGATGAAGAAATTGAAACTATTACCACTCACATGAAAGAGTGTTCCAAATCACTATTGATCAGAGAAATGCAAATTAAGACAACTCTGAGATATCACTACACACCTGTCAGATTGGCTAAGATGACAGGAAAAAATAATGATGAATGTTGGAGGGGATGCGGGAAAACGGGGACACTAATGCATTGTTGGTGGAGTTGTGAACGAATTCAGCCATTCTGGAGAGCAATCTGGAATTATGCCCAAAAAGTTATCAAACTGTGCATACCCTTTGATCCAGCAATGTTTCTATTGGGCTTATACCCCAAAGAGATACTAAAAAAGGGAAAGGGACCTGTATGTGCCAAAATGTTTGTAGCAGCCCTGTTTGTAGTGGCTAGAAACTGGAAAATGAATGGATGCCCATCAATTGGAGAATGGCTGGGTAAATTGTGGTATATGAATGTTATGGAATATTATTGCTCTGTAAGGAATGACCAGCAGGATGAATACAGAGAGGCTTGGAGAGACCTACATGGACTGATGCTAAGTGAGATGAGCAGAACCAGGAGATCATTATACACTTCGACAACGATATTGTATGAGGATGTATTCTGATGGAAGTGGATTTCTCTGACAAAGAGACTTAACTGAGTTTCATTGGATAAATGATGGACAGAAACAGCTACACCCAAAGAAGGAATACTGGGAAATGAATGTGAACTATTTGATTTTTGATTTTCTTCCCGAGTTATTTTTACCTTCTGAATCCAATTCTCCTTGTGCAGCGGGAGAACTGTTCGGTTCTGCAAATATGTATTGTATCTAGGATATACTGCAACATATTTAACATATATAGGACTGCTTGCCATCTTGGGGGGGGGAGGAGGGAGGGAGGGGAAAAAACGAAACATAAGTGATTGCAAAGGATAATGCTGTGTAAAAATTATCCTGGCATGGATTCTGTCAATACAAAGTTATTATTAAATAAAATTAAATTTAAAAAAAAAGTTAAAAAAAAAAAGATTCTTAAAGGTCTTAGAGTATGGATCATAGAAGAGCCAAGCCGATATTTCACCTAGAGACTGTGATCAATGATGGGATCAGCAAACAATGAAAATATCCAGTGAATGCATGGGTATTGAGGGAGTAGGAGAAAGATAAGGGATGGCTATGTAGATCTGGTAATCATTTTCATACAGAGATAGTTGGATCTCCTGAGAGATGATGAGATTTCCACGTGAGATAGTATAAAGAGAAAATGGAAGATGGCCCATGACTGAGCCTTAGAAAATACTCATATTGAACAATTTGGAACTATGCCCAAAGAGTTCTCAAAGTAAGCATACTCTTTGATCCAACAGTGTCTCTACTGAGTCTACTGTATTGCAAAAAGATCACAAAAGAGGGGAATGGACTCCCATGTGCAAAAATGTTTGTGGCAGCCCTTTTGGTAATGTCAAGGAACTGGAAATTGAGTGTATGTCCATCAGTTGGAGAATGATTGAATAAGTTATGATATATGAATGTTATGGAATGATATTGTTCTATAAGAAATGCTAAACTGATTTCTGATTTCAGAAAAGCCTGTACTTATATAAACTGATGCTATGTGAAGTAAGCAGAACCAAGAGAACATTGTACATAGCAACATACAAGATTATGTGATGATCAACTGTGCTGGACTTGGCTCTTCTCAACAAAGTGGTGATTCAAGACAATTCCAACAGGCTTATGATAGAAAGTATCATCCACATCCAGAGAGAGAACTATGAAGACTAAATGTGTATCAAAGCATAAGATTTTCACCTTTTTTGTATTATTGTTATTGTTTACTTGTGTTTTTTCTTTCTTGTGTTCTTTTCCCCTTTGTATCTAATTCTTTTTGTGCATGACAAATATAGAAATATGTTTAAAAGAATTGCACATGTTTAATATATATCAAAGTACTTGCTATCTAGAGGAGAGGGGGAGAGAGGGAGAAAAACTTGAAATATAAGATTTTGCAAAGGTGAATGTTGAAAACTACCTTTACATGTATCTGGAAAAATAAAAAAGTTAAAAGTTTAAAAAAGTGGAAAAGTAAAAAAAAGAAAAAGAAAATACTAATGGTTAATGGGTGTGACTTGGATGAAAAAGCAACAAAGGATACAGACAGAAATAGACAGGCAGGAGCAGAATCAAAAAAGAATAATGCCATGAAAACTTATAGGAGAGAAAAATTAATATCCTGAATTTAATGCCTCATCCAGGAGGAGATGATTGATAATGTCATATCTTATAGAAAGGTCAAAAAAGATGAGAATTGGTTTGAGAAAAGGCCTTTAGATTGGTCAATTAAGAGATCACTGGTATGTTTGGAAAGAGCAGTTTCAGTTGAATGAAAAATTCAGACTGACTGCAGTAACTTAATAATTCATATTTATATAATGTTTGAAAGTTTATATGTCTCATGACTATATGAAGTAGTTGATAGGTTTTAATATACTTGTTTTAAAGATAAATAAATTTTGATTTAAAATGTCAAAGTAACTTGTCTAAGATTAACAGATACAAAGCATCTGGGTTTCCAAGCCAGCTCTTGTGCCTCCAAGTATTCTTTTTCTTTTAAAAAAGAGAAAGTAAATTATGAGCCCCTGACCCCCAACACAACAAGTACAACTAGGGCAGGCCACCTCAAAACAGTGGGCAAGCCATAAGCACCTGAAGTTCCTGTGCATAAAACCAATGACCAGGTCTCTGGACTCCAGCCTAAGAAGCTTGGGTCACCGCCACCTGTTCCCCAAGAGCAGAGTTCAACTTTAACAGTCATGATCTGGGCTAAAAAATGAGTAAGCAACAGAAAAGAACCCTGACCATTGAAAGTTGTTGCAGCAATGGGGAATATAAAACATAAATCCAGAAGAGGATAACACTGTCAAAATGTCTACATGTGAAAACTTAAAGGGGAAGATGAATTGGTCTCAAACACAAAAGTCCTCTAAGAAGATCTCAAAAAGATTGGCATTAGCAATTGAGTAATTAGAAAAAATAATGGAGTAAAGCTGACTATGATGTGATTCTAAAAATGTAACTGTTTAGGAAAAGGTAAGTCATGAGAATGTGCAAGAGGCAGAACTGACACTGAGGAATTAGATGGGAGAAGTAGAGCTGCTAGTTTTAGAATCTACTCAGACTGGGAATGGGTTAAAGAGGGAATAATACATACACATACACATGAATAGGTTTAGGGAGAAAGCTGTGTAAATTAATGCAGATAGTATAAGGTGTGAGGACTAATAGAAATAGGATAAAGAGTGAGGGGAAGGATGGAAAGAAAAAATAAGGGAGGGATCTTTGGAGGGAAAGTCATTTAAGTAATAACAGGGCAAGGTAGTGGATAAAAGTAAAGCAGAGAAGTCAGCAGAGATAGAAAGTAAGAGATAAATATTAACATAATAATAATCAGGATTAGAATTTATTAGAAAAAACATACAATCTATTCTAAAGATTTCCCCCTCCCCCCTCCCAAGGCAATTGGGGTTAAGTGACTTGCCCAGGATCACACATTTAGGACGTGTTAAGTTTCTGAGGCCAGATTTAAACTCAGGTCCTCTTAACTTCAGGGTTGGTGCTCTACCCACTGCACCACCTACCTGCCCCAATTCTAAAGTTCTTAAGAGAGATCTTGAGAGTGACCCTTTTGCTTTTTCTGACCACCTTGTGATCACTTGCCCTCTGTGAGTTCTCCAAAAAACAATTTTTTTGGCAAGTTTGAACATTTGGCATTTGAACAATGTGGCCAGACCAGGGGAGCTTCCTAGAGCAGTAGAATTGGAATGCTTGGCAATTTAATTCAAGAAGGGACCCCAGCGTCTGGGATCTTCTCCTGCCAGCTGAGCTTCAGAATCTTCCTAAGACAATTCAAATGGAAGCGATTCGGTTTTCCAACCTAAGGCTGATATAATGTCCAGATTTCACAAGCATGCAATAATGAGGTCAGTACAACAGCTCCATAGACCTTCAGTTTGGTACTCAGTCTAATCCCTCTCCTGTCCCATCCTTTCCCTCGGAGCTTCTCAAACACTGAGCTAGCTCTGGCAATGTGTGTGTCAGTCTAGAAACTATCCTATCACTCAATGCAGCCTCCAAAGCTGAAGTGCAACAAAGTGAGCCAAGATGCAATACTAGACTTGACTAGTTTATTCAAGCAAGTAAAGTTCTATCACAGAGAAAACTTGCTTTCACATGGGAAAAACATTAACGCAAAGATAGCATATTTTCTTGTTGATATTTCATATCATTATTGTGATTAGTTACTGTACTTTCCCAGTTCTGATAGTTACAGTATATGTACCTGTTCTTCTGAACTTTGGTTATTTTTATTTACTACGTATCTGGGAGAGAGTCCAAGGACTTATATCTGTGGGAAGAGACCTTGCATCTTCCTAGTATCCGAGCTGAGCTCAAAGATTTTCAGACACAGCCCTCTACAGACAGGTGGGGAGGAAAGAGGGGAAAAAAGAACAAAATAAAGACACAGAAGAGAATAAATGGAAACCTACAGGGAAGCAAAGAAAAGATGGACAGCTCCAAATACAATGTGTAGTATTTATTATATAGGCTTTCTTACAATGGAACTTTATTGCTTTAAGTTTTTTTGTACACATGATAATTTTTTTTCTTTTCTTGTTTTGTATTTAAGTTCAATTTTTATCAAGGGGCAAAGATTTTATTATACTGATAACTGCAGGACCAATTAATAAAGAAAAGACAAGAGGTGAGCTCCCTACCAGAATTCACAATTAACCAGGGGGAAGATGCTATGAAGGCATGGCAAGTGGAGGATTAATGCCATTGACTGATGGGCCAAATTCATAAAGAAGTTTAGCAGACATTTCAATATGAGTAGTTGTTTTATAGGCAAAATATAATCTTGGGGATTGATATCATAATTAGGCTTTCTGAATGTAGAGTTATGATGGTTTTGTCAATGTAGAAAACTGAACTAAGAACTAAACCAGAGATAGAATTTTAATAAAAATCCATTTAAAGGTAACAAAAGGCCTAATCAAAATCATCCTATCAATGCTCGTTCCTGCTTGCTTTAGGAAGCTTGGTTTTCAGATTGCATGTAGTGATTCAATCTCTATCAACTCCCACCTAGGTACCAAGGACTTCATCTTTTCCCCTCTCAAACAAATGGGACCCAAAATGATTTGGGGAAGAATAAAGGTCCAAAACTGTTTCCTGATGAGATTGCACATAGAATTGTCCCTGTGTCAAGGCTTCCGCTTGAAAGAATGATGAGTTTGAGAACCCAGAAGCTGATTAATGCAGTATCCAATGCTGATCATCATTTGAAGGCAAATCAGTTGCCACTCAGAGAAAACAAATTTAATGAGAAAAAGGGGTAGGTGATGGTACCATTATAACGGTAAAGGGGTGCTCAGCTGGCCAAGCATACACTGTCAAAGTGTTTAGACATTGGGTGGAGAGGATGATGGGCTAAGAAGATTTCCAATTAGTTTGGCAAAAGGTTGGTTTTACTCCAAACCACACTGATATATTTAGTAATAGGCAGATGACTAGGTAAAATACTCATTTGCCTGATTGTTCAAGATATAATGACTACAAATTACAGATTAAAAACAACAAGGTTTTAACATACTTGCATTATGCTCATGTCTTCTACTGATCACTTGCTCTGATTATATAAATTTGCTCTCAGAGGAAAATTTCTCAGGGACATGATTATGGCAGAATAAAGCATCTTTAGCTCTGTTTGTCTTCAAGTAAGAGTCATACTTGATAACCAATCATGCAGTAACAATTCTACCTCATAGCCAGAGTCAGGAATGATCAGATGGGAATCCCAGCCAAACTAAGCCACATGTATCCCATCTTAAGAGAAGCCTAAGATTGATTCCCAATTTTTGTCCAGATATATATCTCCATCTGTAAAAGTTCAAGATCACATTCCTCTGAGTAGCTTGTGATATTTCTCTTGAATGGTGAGTTACTAATTAAATGATCAGTCAGAAAAATCATATCTGAATTCAAAACTGAAAAACAATCAGTAACAGTCCTAAGAGATTTTATCTCAAATATAGCAAGTCTTACCAATCAGAAGTTTTAGGTGAGTCAGCTATCAAGAACTGACTATACTCTTACATTGATAAAGAAAAATAAACCAACTAAGTTAGTCATTTAAATTCATCCTCAAATAAAGATCAATCATTAGAAATCACTTCTATATGATAAACAGACTTTCAAATCCTCAGCAAGTTAAATTCATTATTTAGAAATTCCATAACCTAAACTATCTCAGCGTTGATGACCTTCTTCACAAAATGGTTTCAAGAAACTTGGCAAGTTAAGAGAAATGGACAGAACTCCAGAGAAGAGCTAAATCTGTGATTCCTTCCTGTAAGGCTACTATGAATTGTGCTCTTTGATATCAACCCCCACCCTCTGAAAGATGTATGTGTGTGGGGGTAAATAGACTAATTTGCAACATGTCCAAAAACCCTAAGGCAAACTTGATTTAGAGACTGTTTGAGCCTGAATTCTTTCACAGATGAATGCCAGATCTTTTTTCTACCTCCAACATTTCTGGCCCCTCTTTAACTCAAGGTAGCTCACTCTCTTACTGCTGACCCCCCTAGTAACCAGTCTTGAACCCCAGTACTCCCTGGGATCCTTCCAGTAGGGCCCATTAAGGGCCCAGGGTCCCAACCAACAAATACTCTCTCTAGACAGGGGAATCCTTATATCTCCTTTTCTACCTATGGAACTCCATGTGTGAAGATGGGTATGGTATAAGGGAGATCTAAGGCAAACTGCTCTGAAAAAGCATCACTCAGCAATTTTAGATTTTAACATGACAATCATAAGTGATAGCCAAATTGTCTTATTTATAACTTTTTTTAAACTTACAAAAATGAAACTATTCTACTCTAATCTAATCTAAATGGCAGCCACATCACACTATAAAACAGGGTTAAAGCAGGGCCCTGTGACAGGTACTGGAGTTCTGGAAAGTTTGGACTTCCTCCTCGGGTTCCCTTAATACATTTCCCTTTTGTTTTATGGAGAAAATAAGACAAAGAGGGAGAAAAGGAAACTTTCCTCTATATACCATCTTCCTATATCTCAGAAATCCAGGTTTGGGGATCCCATTACCAATAAGGTGACCTCTCTCTCTCTCTCTCTCTCTCTCTCTCTCTCTCTCTCTTCTCTCTCTCTCTTTAAGGATTACCTTTAGGGACAGAATAGAAACTCACTCCCATCCTGCCACAAACCATAAAAAAGTTAAAAGTTTCTATTCCTATAGCAATCTATCTCCCTCGGAAACATCATGGAGAGGTTGTGATTTTTAATACTTTTCACTCATGATCCCTTTATGCAGTATGGCTTTTACAAAGTGATACTTAACCAAGAAGATATAGCAATGACAGAAGTAGAAAAAAGAAATATCTCCCCAAACTAGTGTCCCCTGAAGAGACTGGAGTAAATAGTTGTTCATTGTTCATTCTCAAAGAGATAGGTGATGTTTTGACTTGCATGTGAGTTGGATTTAAGCGAAGAAAATCTGTGCAAAGTCATCAGCCCTATTCTCTTATCCAGAGTCCTTCAGTGTCTATTGGCAAGACATATGTCAGGATGACTGGCCATGGTCCCAGATACAGTAAGGGACCTTTTAAAACTACGGTCTTTCTCAGGTTTCAGTTTGTCTGAAGCAACACCCATTTGGTGATTAATGGATAGGTAAGAACTGAGGCAAAAGATGCCCTAGTTTATCTTCTCAAAAGTATCAGTCTTGGAGGGGAAAACACTCAGGATTTCTGGCCAGAACAGAAATAATTGCTATTTGCACTAACTCTGAACCATCAAAACCTAAAAAATGGCCAATTAAGGCTTGGGCTGAAGCCTATTATTGGCCAGTCAGTAAGAGCAGAAGGAGTTGAATTTGAAGGCATAGTCATGCATCTGCATTTGATTCCCAATGGGCTTTATCAAAGCCTGGTTTTTCAGAGCTATATTTTAAAAAATCATAAATGAAAACTACATGAGACAAAGTGATTAATTGTACCAGAAAAAAAAGATAGAATAAATAAGTAGAAAAGAAAGAAGAAAATTTGGAGAGGGGAGGAAGGAAGGAAGGAAAGAAGGAAGAAGAGAAGGAAGGGAGGGGGAAAAGGAAGGAAGGAAAGATGAAAGGGAGGGAAGGAAGGAAGGAAACCTTGAACTCTAGATTGTTTATTAATTTTATAAACTACTGGAGAAATGATCATTGCCTTCAGAGAAGAACATTTGGAAATGTACTATATGATCATGTTAATTTAAAAATGTCTTTAATGGAAAGGACTCAGTCCTGAAACAATAAGGGGAAAAGTCAAAGAAAAGAAAAGAAGCTAAAAATTTCTGTAATTCAATTTAACATCAAAACCCAAACTTTGAAGCAGAATTGGAAATGTTTCTGCCAATCCTACACTAAGGGCCTTTGCCCTCTCTAAAATTATACACTACTACCCAAACTAAGGACTTCCAGCTGATCACTGAATATCCCAGCTGAGTAGAAAAACTCATTTTAGCAGAACAACCTAGTTTTGAGGGAGTCCTGCAGACTGACCAATTTAGATGATACATCATGCTCTCTGAGGAGCAAGCCCAACCCAGGAATGGATACTATGACCAGAATAAACTTTTTAAAGACTGAGGAGAAAAAAAAGACTGAGGCCCTACAGTTCTGGAAAGATGGGACTTTTGGTCTTGTACTCCATGAGTTGCTTTGGCCACATGTGTTCTCCCCAATATCACTATATTCATTATGGTTGTGCTTTAAGTTAGTGCCCTAATTAGACATTGAAACAACTCTAGTCTTTGAACCTTTAATTCAGTTGGAGGCAGGGAGAGTAAGTCTAAGGGAAGACCTCATGCACATTCCCAAATTATATATGACTAAAATGTCCTTGAAGGTTAGTATTATATCTTAATCATTTTGTATTCTCCAAAAGCATTTAATAAATAACTTGAAATATAAATCAATTAAAAAATGATGCTAAAGAAGAAAGTAAGAGATGAGCAGAATTTGATAAGATAGATAAGAACACAGAAGAGAGAGTAGGAGTTGAAGGAATCCAAGTAAAAATCATGCAATAGTGAAGAAGTTTAAAAAAAAAAAAAAGATGGGAGAATATGGATGTCGAATGAATCAACATAGAGGGAAAGGAGAAAATTTAGAAGGGGAAGGTAATTGGTTGTATAGCATGTCATAATTAGTTCCATATTTTTATCTATAAAAACTTCCTTGGAATTCTATTAAAGCAAATCTAAAAATAATGTCTACCTAATGTGTTGGGTACATTATTCACTTTATTAAAATTAATTTCTATAAGAAATATGATTTGCAGTAATTATTCTACCTATGGTCTGTTTATACATAGTTGTTTACTTGAGGTTTCCCATTAAACTGAGAGTTCCTTGAAGGCAGGGTGTTTTTGGTCTTCGTGGGATCCCTAGGGCTTATACAGTTTGACACACATAGTAGGTGTTTAACAAATGTTTTCTATGTCTATCAGAGTATTTCTACAGTTATAGTCTTAATATTTTGGAAGAAATTAAACTCAATATATTATCATTTTTATAAAGCATCTTGTAATTGGAAGAATATCTATTGTTTTAATGGTAATGGCCACAAATCAAATGGAGTAATAACTTATAAATTATATTTTAAAAACATGAGACCTTTCCTAAAGAAAACAGTGGTGGTAGCTTAGCTTCACTCATTAAGAGCTCCAAAATATTTCATTAAAATTCTCCTCAATCACTGCTTCCCAATACTTAAAAAATGCCAACTGCAGCATATTTAATGAGAAATTACATACAGGGAGTGCATTCATTTAAAATTTTGACAATATAAAACAAATATGACAAAGTTGACCACATCATCCAAAGTGACTGTGACTCAAGTGTATTGATTTGATCAGTTTCATCCTCTCATTATTCTTCTAGTAGAAATGCATTTGCCAAAATATTAGCTGACTCTTCATTTACTCAGTTCATTGTCATCCAAAATCTAGAAAAATTATTTTTATAAATAGTGTTTGGCCCTGGTCACCAAACATGTCCTTCACCTACTAAGAGTGACTGCCAAGAATCTCTGACTAATTCAAAACTTTTTCAACTGGCAAGACCCATGGACATAAAAGTGGCTGGAAACCAGACACAGTTGGTAGGGTAAGTGCCAAAGGACATGCTTATTAGCCCTGATTAAGACCCTTTTTACTTGCTGGATTCAGTGGTCATGTCAAGACCAAACTTAGATGTTTTAAGTGGCTTCTGGAATACAAAATATTCTCTGATAAAATGATTAGTTATTTCACTGGAAAAGCGATAGTCAAGAAATGACTTTTAACTTCCCTATAGACTTTATTACATCCAATCTAATAGAAAAACTTTTATTCTTAACAATAATAATTAATAAATAAAAATAACTATAATAAAGCTAATATTATCACAATAGCAATAATCTGCTAAATTAGTAGAAGATGACAGAATCCCCCACAAGATAAAATATTTTATGAATTAATTTTGAAGAAATGCAATGAATAGATAGAGTACTCAATTAATATTCTCAGTCACCACTCTTTAGTTACAAGAACAATTTGGAAAATCTATGAAGACATGTTTGGGATGTCTCATCGCAACAGTGAATCTGCCTAAACATCCCACATACCATCCATCCTGAAAGAAGCAGTAAAGGTTGATTGATTCTGCTGAGGTATATGAAGGAAGGGGATAAGCAGAAGAGAAATTGTACAAGCCAAAAAAATGTACTTATTTTTGATTACCCAGGCATAGGGTAAGGACCCCGAGGCCTGCAGTATCTCTTCCAGAATACTGTTGCTCTTCTTGTGTCCTGCAATAAAAAAATAGGCACCATTTCTGTCCAACCATGTAAAAGTAAAGAATCAAGCTCTGAGAGGAATTAAATAGAAATGTGATCATGGGCAGCTGTGTCCTGAAGGAAAAAAAAGATAAAATCAAAATAGGGGTCATTCCTGTTCCTCCAGATGTTACCAGAGCAGGAACCAGGAGAGCAAACCCAACATTCCAATATGATGAAATTGAGGCAGTCTCATAGTTGTCTTGGGCATATGCCTACCAATAAAAGGGAAGAGGTTAGAAAAATGGTTTCAATTTTTTTTTAAAGGCAGAAATAGAAGTCAGGTGGCAGAGTATATAAAGTGCTGGGCCCAAAGTTAGAAAGACTCAGTTCAAATCTAACCTCAGACACTCACTAATTATGATCTTGGGCATAATAGCACCTGTTTCACTGGATTATTGTGAAGATGAAGTGAGATAGCATATGTAAAGTACTTCACAAACCTTAAAGCAATATATAAATGCTATAGTTATTGAAGTAAATCAATTGGACTTAATGAAAAAGAATCCTGAGAACTATCAAGAAGAAACTCCAGAATTGTTTGAAAGTGAAATAAAACTCATAAAAGGAAAAAAAAGGAATAAAATATAGTTCAAAAATTAGAACACAACACAAAAATGTTTTAAAACAGCAAATTTTAAAAGTATGTCTATGATAATTTTTCTAAACAAATGAGAGATTAAGAAATCTTACGTTGAGAAAAATTTGGCAATTTTTTTTTAATTGCACATACACATTATTTCTGTTGAAGCCAAAGTGACTGAATGTGAAGTGAAAGTTGACCAGAGATAATTTGAGGATCACAGGTCTTCCTAAAGGACATGACAAATCAAAAAAACCCTAACTACTATACTGCAAGAAACAATATAAGACAAGCATCACGAACTTCTGAATATAGAAAACAAATCATCAGATTTGTCATTAGAATTGATTTGTATCCACCAAAGAAAACAAAGAAATACACATTTCAAATTACAACACAAGCAATAATTCTATTTAATCATTTCAAAGATAAACAACACATTTTGCAAGTGTCTACAGGGGGAAAGCCCAAATATAAAAAAAAAAAAGGAAATGAAATTCAATTTTAAAAATATTATTTTGCAGTCACAAAAAATTATGAAAGTGATGATAATAGCATAGTCTGAGAAGAAAAAAAAAAAAACAAATCGAACTGTAATTCAAATTAGCATACCCTGGAAATGTGAGCCATCTCATCCATTTTTAAAAGATGTGTGCTCAGCATTCAAGCCATTACACTTGGGGAGAGAGATAGAAAAGGGGGAAACTAAGAACAGAATATTCAACTTGAAAATACTTCCAAAAAAAGGTAAATAAGATTATCAAGGAATACATAGCTAATGAAAACAACAATTTCATGTTTGTTACATTTGCTGTAAGAAAATCTGGGTATTTTTTTAATGAAGAAGCTCTAAAGTAGGGAAAAATGGGAAATGGCAGCCAAAAAAGCTAACGTAATTTTAGTCTGCATTAAGAAGTGTAGAGTACAGAATCAGTGCTACTTATACCTTCATCCCTACATCCTTTCTTTTATAAAAGTATTAAGCAGAACAGGGCCAAGGAAAAATCCCTGGGACACTCCAATAGATACTTCACTCCAAACTGACATCAAGCTATTAATAAGTACTTTGGGAGTCCATTAATTAAGTTAGTTCTGTGTCAACTTAATTGTTCTATCAAACCTAGTCATCTGAACTTTATTAAAACCCATGTAAATTATATTTCTAGCATTTCTTAATATACCCATTTTGTGATTTGTTAAGTAAAGAAATAAGGTTAGTCTGTTATGACTAGTACTTGATGGAGCCATTTTAGCTTTATAAGATAGAAACCTTTCTTTCTAGATGTTCACACATCATTCTTTTAATAATATATCATGCCCTGTATTTACCTCCAGGCTTTTTAAAAGCTTCTTTGATTTACCAGCTCTTCCAATTATTACTCAGCCCCCTCCCTTTTTTCCCTGGTCTCCTCCCCATAGGTAATCAACATTTATTACATGCTATACAAAGTAGATGCTAAAAACAACAATTTAATTAAAATTGAAATTCAGGGCAAATTATATACACACACACACACACACACACACACACACACACACACACACAAAATACATTAAACAATAACCTTTCTTTCTCAACACCATTAGCCCAAGGTGCCATCTCCCATTGTTGCTGGGAAAAGATATTTGAATCCCCTCCCTCTAGGCTTTGTTCTGTTGGTATCATTTCCAGTAGTAGCTTTGATAAACTCTAGATTATCATCTGCCCACACATAACCATGAAAGGGTTTCTATTTAATTGTAGGGATCACCAAGCTCATTCTTCACTGGGTCAATGATTGCTCCTTTCCCAGAAAATAGGATGGCAAAATCTTCAGCACATGAATATAAAGCAAGCTTAGATAGGAAGAAGAAGCCTTAATGGGCTAATACGGTTCAGTCATACCGATGCCCAGAAATCTGATATTAAGATATCATTGTCAGCAAAAATCAAAATAAGATTTAAAGAAAAAAAATTAAACCATTTCTGTCCTTACCTTCTATCTATATGCAACATATTTGTGTAAATACATAATGAATATATCCAGAATTTTTTTTTAATTACAAAGCAGTTAGAAAAGTAGGGCATAAACAGTTGAGAAAATGAGGAAAGGTAGGCGTTTGTTGCCTGAGTTCTGATTTGAAGGAATAAAGATGAAAATTGGGAGGCAAATACATTCCAAGCATGGAAGACCACCACTGCAGAGCCCTGGAGACAAGCCGAAATGCTATAATGTGAGAAACAAAGAAAAGGTCTATTTGGCTGGACTATATAGTAAGGAAGATGAAAAGTAAGTCATAATGAGGCTGGAAAAGATAGTTTTGGGTCCAATTTATGCAAGATGTTAAAAGTCCTTTTCTCAGTGCCTAGCACAAATCTAACACACAGTAATACTTAATAAATATTTATCTGACAAATTCATGCCAGGTAGACAGATATCTGCCTGAGGCTTCTTTTTTATTCCTGCTAGACCAAGCCTATTGATCCATGCCATTGCAATATGAAACTAAGTATAACCATGCTAATCATCTTTCATTGTACTCATTTTGCAAACGTTCTATGCAAAATTGCATGAAATCTGCTGAAAACCTTTTTCTTTAATAGTTTACATGTTTTGGAAGGGGGAAAAAAACCCTCAATGTTGCAATGATCATGAAATAAAGAAAAGAAAAATAACTTCACAGACCAGAAGTTACTTTTCCTACCATATTTAATGGATCTATATTTCAATTTGGCTCTATCTTCCCAAATACATTTTTATGGTCTGTGCTGTTATGCGTGAAAGATGCTATAACTTCAGACAAGGAAATACATATCTTACTATGTTTTATTTTACATAATTGACCCAGCTACGATAGCATTGTTTCAGAAATAAAGACAAATGATTTAACTTTTTAATTAAGCTTTAAAACCCTTTAATTAAATGCCTAAATTGCAAAGAACCATTTCTGTCTAAATTGTCTTTAGATTGCTGTCTGTGTATTCTACTATTGCATGGTGACTGCCAGGGAAAGTAACAAAGAGCTATAAATCACATTCATACTTTGTAATTGGTACCATTAACACTTCTTTCATTATCAATCCAGTAAGACAAGAGTTGCACAATGCTTCAGGTAAAACATAAATAGGCTTCTGCTGGCTACTGGTACTTACTACATGGCCTATCAATGCCATGCTGCTGCCTTTCTACATCTCTGAAACAGGAGGGAAAAGTGTATTATCTTTCTTTCCCATTCTGTGAATTCCAAGAATTACAACATCTCAGAGTTAGAGAAGCTACTCTTTCTACTTAACCTAAGGATTCTTAACTTTTTTGCGTGTAATGGACCCCTTTGTCAATATATTGAAGTTTATGGGATCCTTTCTCATAATAATGCTTTTAAATTCATAAAATTAATAGGATGACAAAGGAAATTATCATGAAATAGTTATTAAAATTTTTTAAAAACAAGTTTGCAGGAGCAAATCAAAAAATCCTCTTGTCCAAAGAATACAAAAATGTAACCAAAACAATACTATAAGGCTAGCAAACTCCAATTAATCTTAAGCCATAGAACTGATGATGAAATCATCTTTTTTTTCCTCAATAGAGAGGTAAGCACTACAAATATGGAATGTCATATATATGCATATATATATGTATATATATATATATCTCATCAGGCTTAATCACTGCCTGTGATTTTGCTTAAATGTTTTTCTTTGCTACAAGAGAAGCCTCAAAGTGAGGAAAGTTTAAAGGGAAATGATTGTGTTATATAAACAAAATGCATCAATGAACCTTTTTTTTTAAAATCATCTATATAACGCCAGATAAAGGAAACATAACTAGACAATAGTTAATGTGAGGAAAAAACCAAGGTCTTTAGAGATCTTGAAGTTCCATGAGTCAACAATGTTGAAATAATAATATTAGATTAATAAAAATATAGTGCCCATCATGAAGCACTTTAGACTGCCTGATTTAGCCCACATCAGGAATCTTGGACTTTACATTTTATAAGAGTGGGACAAAAGAGGTATAGTGAAGTGGACACCATGCCATAGGAATATTGGTTGACAGAAGTGGTATAATTTGCAGAAGAGAATACTGAGAGAGGAACACTACAATAGTTTTTAAGTATTTGTCACATAAAATGAATGTTAAGCTTATTTTGCTTGACTCCTGAGAGCAGAATTAGGCCCACTGTCAAGAAAGATTTCAGCTCAACATAAGGACTAATGTTCTAACAAAGAGAATTATCCACAAGTGGTGGACTATCTCAAGAGATAATTAGTTCTCAGTCATTACAGGTCCTCAAGTAGAAGCTACATGACTACTCTTTCAGAGATGGGGCAAAAGAGATTGCTATTCAGGTATGATTCAGGATCTCTGAGACCTCTTTCAACTCAAATATTATAATTCTATTAAATCAGCAAAAAGTATGACTTACATCACATTTATTTCCAGTAAGATAGTTTTATTTTTTTCAAGAACATGTTGTAACACAACCAAGTGTTGCCCAAGGAAGATTCTGTCAGAACTGTCTTAATGAATAAATAAGACTATTAATTAGCACATGAATTTTTGGAGTGTATGTGAATACTGCCAAATGCTTTAAGAAAAGTTCATCAGGTTAATACAATCAAATATCCCCTGTGCTTTTGTGTTAATAGCACAATCAAATGATCCCTCTTCCACGGAGAACTTCCCTGCCATCCTAGCCAGAACAAGACTTGCCTTCAAGGGAACAACTACAACACATCCCAAGGTACAACAGTAACTTGATAGGCAATGTTGTATAATATAAAGGACCAACTGAGAGGAAGATAATTTAAGATCTTCTCTGGTGAATTCCATAAGTATGTCACTTGACATCTCAATGTTCTAGGCAATACAAAGCTGTTATAGATAAGGTGGTGATCTGAATTGATGGAAAGGTTTTCCATATCAAGAGCTCCCAACAAAAATGAAATCAGAGACACAAGCAAAAAACCTCCACACATTTACTTAACACTTTAAAATTTATGTAGCATTTGTCTCACAATGAACCTGAGGTAGATAGTATAAGAATTGTGTGGGTTTTTTTTAATCCACTTTTTAAAGAAAATGAAAATATAAATTATGTGACATCCAAGACCATCCCACTAGTAAGTGTTGGAGCCAAGATATAATCAAGGATTCCTTAATTTTTAGTGTGGTATTTCCACTACAGCACAAGAGATAGAAAAATAGTTCTAGAAAGACAGACATTGGTTTTCTTATCTGTAAAATGAGATGTCCTCTGCAATCTCTCCTACTTTGAGCTCTATGATCCTACATCAAGGTGTCTTGTTTTCCTCTATTAGATTTTATTTGTTTTTTAATAGAAAACATCTCATTCTTCTTTTATCTTCCCCAGAGCCTTGTATCCCATGTTTACTAAGTAAATACTCATATGTTGTTGAATTGGATTGAACTGATATAATTAATTTGTTTAGCCAGCCATTCATTTCTGGGAGCAAAGGGTAAATTTCAACCATTATCTATTATCACAAATTCAGTACTAATTGGTTTTCCAAAGTCTTGAGCTTTTATTGTATTGCTAATAATGAGGATCATAAGTAGGGTCAACAAACTCAGTTTTAGTATTGACATCCTAAGACCCTCAAATCATCTGAATTTTAATTAGGACTTTTTTCCCTTCAAAATTAGATGCCAAACTATAAGTGTAGCAAACTGATTATATAGGAGACATTTCTGCTATTGGTTCCTTTTAAGTTCATGTCCTATAGTGGGATAAGATAATTTCAAGGAATTCCTGTCTTATTATCAGATTATATATTGAATCAAATTTAATTGTAGCATGTGTTTTTTCTAACTGGCATTTCTGTCTTAAGATATAATTTGGCATAGTGTAAAGAGCCCTAGATCTGACATCAGAAGGACTAGCTTCAAGCCCAATCTCTTGCCTATCTTTATGTGCTATGGGCAAGTTATATAATCAATTTAAGTCTTGGTTTTCTGATCTGTGAAGTGAATAAAATCAATCATCAAGATTACTATGTGCCAGCCATTGTGCTAGACACTGTGGATACAGAGAAAAGTAGAAAGTTTCCACTCCCAAAGGATTTGTTTTCTATTAGGGACAGGGTGGGGAAGATGTATACACAGGCATAAAGGGATCTGCCAAATAGATACAAGGCAAAAGAAGAGATAGTGGTAACAGGTGGAAGTAGGGAGGAATCAAGAAAGGCCACATCTGGAAGGTGCTACCTGAGCAGGAATTCCAAGATCTTGTCAGAGGTAAGGAGAGAATTCATTCTAGGAATAAAGGATATCCAGCTTATAAGGAACCTACTTATTGGGAAGAAATTAAGAAGATGAATTTAATGACACCATTTAGAACATGAAGAGACTTAATATATAATTAGGTTGGAGAAGTGATTTGGGGACACATGAAAATCTTTAAATGTCAAAAAGAAAAGTTAATATTTGATCTTAGAAATAATAGGGAACCATTAGAGTTTGCTGAATAAGGGGAGTGACATAGCTAGACCTGAGATTTAGAAAGATAATGTGATAGTTGTGTAGAATAAAGATTGGGATTAGGACAGCATTGAGACAGGAAGGCTTTCACTTCACAGTGTTGTTGTGAAAGAAGGAGTTTACAAACTACTTAGATTATAAATTCCTAAGAGGTAGGACTGGCAGTGCCTAATATATAAATTTACATGTGTATTACAGGGATACAGCCATATGTAATTGGAATTCACCAACATTATTTTTGATCATACCAATCCAAATTACTCCTTATCATTAACAATTATAGCCACAACAGCTATGCCCTAATCTCTTCCACAAATCATAGGATTATAGACTTAGAACAGAAAGATCCTTAGAAGCCATTTTGTCCAGCTCTGCCCCCTTATCCAACATTGTGCAGACGAGAAAATTTAAAATCTAAGAAATTACTATAACTTGCATGACTTGCAAACCTCACTCATGTAGTAATTAATAGAACCTGAATTCAGATTCCATTATTTTTGAGTTCAAATCTGGCACTCTCTCAGTATTTCCCTGTGTTTTATGTTTCATTTGCATAATCTCTAAATTTTAGATGCTACAAAGTGGGGTAGGAGGGTCATTTTATCAAAATAAATTAAAGAAAGAAAACACAAGATTTTTTTATTTGATTGGTTAGTAGAGGGAAGAGATATATATGTATGCTGGTGTATATGTGTTTATGTATGTGTTCAAGAGAGCTTATTTGTTTTAGATATTAACACAAAGCCAGCTATGAAAAGCTATGGTCATATTTATCTAAATTTCAAGAATGTTTTGATTCAGTACTACCCAAAAGTGAATCTGCAAGGCCAGCAACTCTACTTTGCCATAAACTGCTTCAGTGAATAACAAACTCCAGTGAAGGATGAAGACGAATGGGTCTGGTTAGTGATAATGCTTCAGATAGGAAAGAGGGACTAAGTACCCCTATAAATGAGCATTAGGTTTATTTTTCTCACTTTAAGGAACTACAGAAATGAATATTTAATGAAAAGAAAACCAGGGCCCTGAAAAGCCAAGTTAAGAAGGCAATATAGCTTTATGGGTAAAAACAACATTTAGGGTTCCCACACCCTCCCCAGGTTGATATAGCTACATTGTAACCTTCTTGAAAACAAGAGATATTTGGGGTGGGAAGTGGGAGAATGAAAGGGTGGGACAATTATGTTCTTCAAATCAAGACAATGTCATGTAACAGAATATACTTAAATTTGACCAAAATTTTTTGAGCATCAATTTTGTCTTACATGAAAACGAGGGATAATGCATGTATAGAGTGTTAGAGTTAAGGTCAGTAAGGCAAGTTCAAATACTGCCTCTGACATTTGAGAACTCTGTGAACATTATTATAATGTAAATTCCTTGAGGACCCTTTTGTTTATATATTTCTCATTTGTGTTTTCCTTAAACTGTAAAATTTTTAAGGACTGAGACTGTCTTTTCTTTTTCTTTTTTATTTTCAGTGCCTAGCACATAGTAGTTGCTTAATAAATGCTTATTGACCAAATGATTTTGGCTTTGGCTTTGTGTCTACAAGGTCTAGGAGAAAGTAGCCACTTAATATGTTTTTTGATTGATGGATTCTCCATAGTGACAACAATCACAACTCCCTCAAATAATTGCATATGTGCAAGGCATTGAATCAAGAATTGAGGATGTATACAAATACAAAAATAGAACAATTTTTGCCCTCAAGAAGTTTAAATGCTAAAATGAATTTTTACTGGATTTATTTATTAATTCATTATTAAATCCATATAACACTGAAATCAGAAGAGTGAAAAATATTTTCAATGATAACAGTATTCAAACCATATAAAACCCATGTGATTGTCTTCCTCTGGATGCCAACATATGAATAGAAAGCTAGCCTACTTAGTGCATAACTTGATAATACAGACAAATTATTCCTCTAAAAATTTATCTCGTCCTACAATCCTTTAAATATATAGTAATGATTTGTAAAAACATGAGATTTATAAGAACTGATTCAAAATGAAAAACAATTAAAAAAACACTATATACAGGAACTAAAATATAAATGAGGGTAAGTAGCTGGCAGTTAATTCTCTGTAGGAAAATGGAAAAAAGATAACAATGAAAGTCACAGAGAATAGATAGTGAACCACATGTACAATTTTGGGAAACAATAACAAAGTCTCTAGTTTCAGCGCATGCAAACAGATTAAGACTAAAAGAGACAATACAATATAGTGGAAAGAAGGTGGACAAACACAGGCACTTCAGATCTCAGTAATGGTTCTGCCCCAATATAGCTGTTATTTCTCCTCTCTAAGACTCTAAGACTGCAAAAAGAGTAGCTGAACTAAATGATCTCTAAGGCTCCTTCATCTGACAAAATAGAGATGATAGAGAAATTTGTTAAAAAAAGATAAAATGGAATGGAATAAAACATTTTATTAAGCATCTACTATGTATCAGTCCTTGTGCAAAGCATTTTAACAATGTTATCTCATTTGATCTTCACAACCATTTTGGAAGGTTATTGTCCCTATTTTATAGTTAAGGAAACCGAAACAGGTAGAGGTTAATTGTCTAAGCATCTACAGAGCTGGTGAGTGCTAGAGATAGATTTAACTTAGTTTTTCCTGACTCTAGACTCAGTGTTTTATCCAGTGCCCTACCATGACTTACTTATGTAAAAAGATTCGCCTTGGCAAGGAGAAAGGTCAACTCTTTCTATGAGACATGGAAGAAAGGGAAGAAGGAAGAGTTGGTGGGGGAGGATTTCTGAGTAATATGAAATGAATAGCAGAGAAAAGTTAGCTTCCAGCAATAGGCACAGTTTTTCAGTGAATAATGAAGTCCTCACATAAAAGGATGAGGGAAAAGGTACCTGGGAAAGCTCGATGAGAGATTGTGGATTGGAATTGTAGTGCGTGGGTAGAGGATACTAAATGGGAAGGTGTAAAAGGATTTTCTTGCTGCAGTGAAAGCTCAATTGGGATTATGTAAAACATTTATAGCAACTAATCAGTTGTGTGATTTTTTCTGCACTTGCATTCAGCATTCTGCAGCACATGAAAAGGAGCAAAGGTGGTAAAAGAAAGGTTGGAATGATAGTATTATAAAGCACGATGGGCGGTAGAACAAGCAGAGTAAATAGAGGATAATGTCAAGATGAACAGGCTGACCACGGAGTTAAAATAGAGATGTTATACAATAAAATCAGGAGTGATGACCTGAGAGTGAAAAAGAGGAGTAGAGGGACTAGAAGTCACAGAGAAGACAAAGAAGAGAATTAAATGTTGGAAGACATATGTTAAGATAAAATGATAAAATATTATGATTAGATAAAGAATTTCAGAATTCATGAACATGGAAGTGATTTAAATACTTGTGGGTGAGGGAAATATCAAGAGGATGACCATCTCTGTATGTAGTTGAGGAAAAATGGGTAGTAGGTCATGGGAATTGACTAGTTTGAAGAAATGGGAATCTAAGATATTCAAGGGAGTGTCAGCATATATGTTGAAGTTTGTAGAATGAGGACAGGAGTTATATTACAACCATAACCCCAACCACCCAGGAAAACTGGATTTAAGAACTTAAAATGATCCAGCAATCCCAAACCCCTTTTTATACTCCTAAGAGACCCTTGTCTTCTTCCCTCCTGCATAATACTAGCAGTGATCTCATGCAAGACTTCTGTCTCCCTGCCCCATCTTTGATATATCCCTTTAATAAACAATTGCAAATATGTCCAATAATGAAGCAGGCTAACCTGTTTGCTGGTTTCTTTAGATCCTATAAAAAACCCTATATCCTTTTCTTTGGGGACACACACTTTGGATGTGAATCCTATGAGGCCAAAGTCGACTTTAATAAATTCTCCAATTGAAAATGAATATTTCTCAACTCTTCTCTATATCTTGGCACAACATTTTGAGTGGAGAGAAAGGTTGAGCCAGGCAGTGGACTCACCTGAGAAAAAAGAAGAATCTAGGGATTGGTAGATAATAGCTACTAGAATCTTAATTAGGTGTAATTAGTGAGGGGGGAAAAAAGGTTTAAGATGAAAGTAAATTTGTTAATTATAAAAGAGGCATTCCAGAGAATAAATACAGTGAAAGGGATATGTGGATCCACACTGAAACAGTCAAGAAAATGGAAGTAATGGAGTGGGTGCTGGGGAATGAGGGATGGTGTTTGTACAGTTTTAGTAAAGGACTGCAAATTATTGAGATGGGAAGAGTAGGAGTAGATTGGAAGTATATTAATCATAAAGGAATAAAGAAGTCTAGTCAGTGTATCAGTGATTGGATCAAGATCTGCTGAGGGAGGCAGGTGATTAGACTAATTCATGATCCTCCCTCAAGCTCCCACCATGTGGCAAAGAGGATGTATCCCGTGAGACCCAGGGAGCCTACCTCATAGCAGGCAGTAGCAGGTAAAGCTATGGCTTTGGGGAATCACTTCAAGAGAAAAGAGTCAGCAATTTGAGATGGAACTGATCCTGGAATATCCTGTGGAGCACTGGAGAAAACTCTGGGCATTCAAAGGCAGATTATTTTAGATTTGTAGCTGATACAGGGCTCCCTAGTGAAAAGAGCAGAGGCAGGTGACCTAGATCTGGAGCTGATATGGGTCTCTCTGGGAAAGCCCTGAGATAAAGATGCCATTTTCATTCAGTTCTAGGACTTGATACAATTGACATAGTATCATTTATAAACAGGAATAACCATAGCACATCTCTAAAAGGAATTACACTCCAATTTTAAACCTTACACAGGATTCATGATAATGGCAAATAACTTTTTCTGACTATGTATACAACCCACCTTATGTCTTTTTTGATATCTATTGTAAAAGGCTTGTTGAACATTTATCTCTGTGGTCCTATTTATCAAAGATTCTGGCATGATCCCTAATATTGACATAAGGGAGTCCTTGCTGGAGGGGATCATCTGTAGCTGCATTTTGCTTTGAGTCAAATAGTTTTTTGTATTCAATGAGCAACCAAATATCAGATTGGATATTCTGTGAGCCTTTCATTCATTTACATGATTATAAATATTTGGTCTGCAGCAGACAACCATTTGAAAAAGGAACAGTTAGACGATCATATATTTCAAAGGATGATGATAATAATAACAATTAACATTTATATCATGCTTTAAGGTTGGTGAAACACTTCATGTTATCTCATTTGAGAATATACTCAATACACAAGTAGATTATTTTCAGAAAGATTTTATAAAAACAAGTAAGAATGACTTAGAAGTATTTTTGGGGGGCAGCACAATGGATAGAGCATCAGTCCTGGAGCTGAGTTCAAATGTGGCCACAGACACTTAACATTTCTCACCATGTGATCCTGGACAAATTACTTAATCCCAATTGCTTCTCAAAAAAAAGTTTAAAAACAAAAGTATTTTTGCTTATTCTATAAGTTATGTTCAAGTAGTACTATTGTATATAATTTTTAATTTTTAAATTAATTTTCCCTACATGAGATATCTTGAAGAATAGTATCTTGCTGCTTTAAAGATTATGTTGCTCTAGCATAAAATTCTTTATCATGTAGTTGGTGTACATCTGTCATTTAAATTTCCTCATATACAATATGTAGGCCTGTAGTTATAGATTCCAAGTCAGGTTATTTCAATATCACTGATAATGAAAAAGGATTATTTTAGGGGGAAAAAAAATACTGACAAATGTTCCATTTCCTTCCTATCTATTTTTCTTGTACAAGTTTTATCCATGAATGCTCTTGAGATGATGTGGTTCAGTTGAGTGTCATGCCAAGCTTTATATAGTTTTTCAATTCTAGTGCTTGTGCTCTTCTGCCAATTTATCCATGATGTTTAAAATTAAATTGTATTCTAAACCAAAGCTGCCACTACTTTGACAAATGATAAAGTGTTTTCTGGCTAATGTGTTTTTGTTTTATTTTGGTTTTTGGTCCCTTGGTTCCTTGTCATGGGTATCTGCTTGACATTTTTTTTAACTTTTACAGAAAATTATTATGTTCAAAGTTCATATCTAGTAAATCTACAAGCATTTATTAAGCACCTACTTTGTACCAGCAATTCTGCTAAGTGCTAGGGACAAAATGACAGGCAAGATGAACCAAAACAGTTCCTATTCTTAAGGATCTAATAAATAGTCCAATTAAGGGACAATATGCAGCCAATTATATACAAATAAGATATGTGTAAAATAAATCAGATAATCTCAAAGAGAAGGCACTAGCATTAAGGAGCATACAGAAAGATTTCTGGCACAAAATATAATTTTAGCTGAGATTTGAAGAAAACCAGAAAACCCAAGAGGGTGAGATAATGAGGAAGAAAATTCCAGACATGAGGGATAACCACAGAAAATGCCCAAAGTCAGCAAATGGAGTGTTTTGTGAAGGAAAAGCAAAGAGGTCAGTGTTACTGGATCACAAAGTACATAGACAGGAGTAACATATAAGAAGACTGAAAAGAAAGGAAAAGGATAGGTTTTAAAGGGTTTTCAAAGACAGAGTACTTTAAATTCGATCCTGAATTAACACGGAATCACTAGAGTTTACTAAATATGGTAGTGACATAATCAGATTTCCACTTTGGAAGATAAATTTGACAGCTAAGAGGAGAATGAATTGGAGTAGGATGAAACTTGAAGCAAGGAGACATACCAAAAGGTAGACCAGGAATAAGGTGATTAATATCTGCACCAGCAACAGGGCAGTGTTAAAAGAGACAGAATTGACCAGACCTGACAACAATTGAATAGAAAGGTGAGAGTGAAAAACCAAGGGTGACAACTAGTCGTGACTATGTGAAAACAACAAGTTTTCACAGACAAGATAAGTCTTGAGTAATTAGGAAGATGGTAGTACTCTCAAAAGTAATTGAGAAGTTACAAAAAGGAAAAGATAATTAAATCAGCTTTGGATAGGTAACATTTAAGATGTCTATGGATCATGCAGTTTGAGATGACCAATAGGTGACTAAAAAACATCTACATAGGGATACTCATTAAATCTCTGGTGGCTTATGAGATCACCAAGTGAAATAGAATACAAGGAGAAGAGGCCCAAGACAGCCTTGGAAAGTATCCATAGTTAATGGGGAAAATCTGAATGAAGATTCACAAAATAAATCGCAAAGAAGCTAGACGTAAAACAGGTTAGGAGGATACCAGGAGACCAGGAGAGAGCAATGGCATAAAAACCTGTCAAAGGTTTTTGAGACTGTCAAAGGAAATCAAGAAAGGTGGCAGTTGAGAAAATTCATTTAGATTTGGTAATTTAGAAGTTATTGGTAACTTTTGAGTAGGCAGTTTCAGTTAAATGATGATATCAGAAACCAGAGAGCACAGAACTGGGATATCTTTTTTTTTTATTTCCCTTTTTTCAACATTATAAGCAATCCAACAAAAAGGTGTTACCATGAACAACCTTAGAGTATGGGTTTCTTTTTATCACAGATTTGTTAGATCTGTTTGTTTGAATGTCAGATATGTAGCTACTCTTTGCTATTTCTTCTTATATTCAGCTTTTCTTGTAATATTTTTCCCTTTAATCAATTTTTTGAATGCACCTGACAGCTGATCCTTATATGAATTATACATAACAGTACCTATTTGTTCCCTTTCTTTAGAATATGACCAATTTTATGAGATGAGGGGGATTGGATATGAAGGTAGAGAGTTCATTCAGTGTTTGCTGTAGCTAGCATCTTTTTAATCTCAACTTGAAGAAAATATTAGTGATTTATAAAATAGGAGGTTTCTGAGTTGTCTATAATCTTTGTCTTCCTTGACTTCTCAAATTCATCATTTTCCAAAACTCTTTTAAAACATTATCCAACTATATGCCCAACTCTACCTTGAAGTCACCAATCGCCAAAGAATATGCTGTCTTAGTTTGGAGAATCTTATCTAATCATTAATAGAATTTCTCTTTATTTTCTGCCATAGATTTTGGCATTTGTCTTTGTAGTTTTATTTATATCCATTATGAGCACTTTGAGAATTAAGTTTTTGATAAAATGATCATTCTTTTTTTTTTTTTTTTTTTTTTTACTTCAGATGCAAAATGAAACCTGTTTTTACCATTTTTTTTTATTGGATACTTTGAAGTCCTCTGAACAACTTCTTGGGTTTTCTGGTTTCACTTATTACAAGAATATCAATATTGATGTGGTTCAGTTCTCCCATAGTTGGTCAATTTGTTGATCACTGAACCAAAAGCTTACATTTAGAGTATATACAATAGGTTATTAATTGTTTATGGATGGTCTGAAAACTGCATTATTCTTAACATCTTCAACCAGCTTTGACACCATTCTATCTCTCTCACTAGAGAAGTAGAAAAGGATTGCAGAGTCCTAAGAGTCATTTTATATTCTTCATTTCATAGGGCACCATAATGAAATAATTTATCACCTAAGGGCTTTTCTATACTTGGCTAAGTTGTTGTTGGAATTTCTGGCTGTCACTAGGACACTAGCAAAAGTCTTTTTTTGGGTAAATCTTGACAAAATTTGTGCTCCTGGCATGGCCTTCAAGAATACAAATTCAACACTTATGCTGCAATGGGACATAAAAATGGGACTCTATGGAAACTGGAAAGATGACAAATATTTGATTTGCATAAAAACCTTTCTCATTTATTTGTGATTTGAGTAGTTTATACCTGTTGCCTTATTCCCTTATCTTTTGGAGAGTAGTCTCTTAGCACAAACCAGCATTGTCCTTCTTTCTATATGTCATGAATTAGTGACAGTCATGCAGAGTACAGAGTAATACATTATAAACTATGATCTGGGCCTAAAGCATAGAAGCATTTTCCTTGAGGATATTTACTTTAAACTGTACTAAGATACACTTTTTCAGCACAAAATATTTTTGTGGTGTTCAACTGCACAATTCATAAATGCCTCCCACAGAGTTTCCACTTGGAAAATAAAACAGAACAATATTTATGTCACAGTATTAAATTGCATTTAGAAAACCGAGAGAATCTTCAGCTTTTGAAAGGACCTACCTTTAAATTTCATTTATTTTCTTATTTGGAAGAAAAGGAGTGGTGTTGGTGATAGGTGAAAGTGAGAAGTAGAAATTACATATTACTGACTGGTATGTCTGGATATCTGTCCAGGGTAAAATCTTGGTGGAGAACTTCAGAAAATCATAATTTCTTTTCCTCCTCCACTTTCATAAAGCTTCAAAAATATCACTCATATAAAATAAAATCATTCTCATTTATCTCATTTCTTTAGTTTTAGTTTTAGCTTTTAAATGATAGTTGGATTAGATGAACTTCAAGATTCTTTACACACTAACATTACATTGAGCCCCCACTGCTCTACGGGAGAGATCCATCTCTGAGACCTCATCATTTTTGTATAATAATGAGAATAAAATTAGTGAATTTTGGATGCAGCAGGAGAGAAGAAAACAAAGAAAAACTAGGAAAGATAACCATAAATTATTGTTTTGCCTTTTGCATTGATGGCATCATGGTTGTGATCATCCAAAAGTAAATGCAATTGACTTTTATGCCTCTCTCTAGAGCTGAGTTCAAAGCATCTGAAGATTTATGAGTATACATTCATGAATCTTTGCTGGGGTAGTAGAAAAGGAGCTTTCTCAGTTCCTAAGGAAAAAAAAATCTAAACAGCCCAATAATTGCTTATTTTTTCTCCCTTCCTTCTCTCTTTCATCTTCTTTCACTGTCAGGAAAACTGGGAGATCCAACTTTTCCTAGCACTAATGATAAAATGGAAGATAGTTGGGAAAGAAAGACCTTTTTGCTTAATTTCCTTTAGTTAAGTGAGGACATTCAAAAGAGTTGAGTCAAACTTTCTACAGCGAAATAGTCAAATGAATGAATAATACTTATACAAACTCAGGTGATTTAATTGGAAAAATAGCTCATAAAGCTTTTTCCATGAGGTATCAGTATAACTTCCTGTCTAACTATATCAATATATTACTATATAAGTAAATATCAAGAAAGGAAAGAAGGAAGGAAGGAAAGGAGGAAGGGAGGGAGGAAGGAAGGAAGGAAGGAAGAAAGGAAGAAAAGAAGGAAGGAAGAAAGGGAAGGAGGGAGGGAAGGAAGAAAGTGAGGGAGGGAAGGAAGGAAGGAAGAAAGGAGGGAAGGAAGAAAGGAAGGAAGCAAGAAAGGAAAGAAGAGGGAGAGAAGGAAGGAGGAAAGGAGGAAAGGAAGAAGGGAGGAAAGGAAGAAAGGAGGGAAGGAAGGAAGGAAGGAAGATAAGAAGAAAGAGAGAGAGGAAGGGAGGGAGGGAGGGAGAGAGAGAAGGAAGGAAGGATAAATAAGGAACTGGGCCTAAAATTTAACAGGAGGAAGAGAAAAGGCTGGCTTACTCTAGGGAAATGGCACAGTGGGGTTTTTTTGGTTTGTTTGTTGTCTTCATTTATTTATTTATTTATTTATTTTTTCATTCATTCATTCATTTATTTAATTTTTCAATGATCCCAAGATTTTCCTTGAAATAAGGACCCAACTTTTTAACATCAATAGTCTACAAAAATGTTATTTGACTAAATGTCATGCATACCAAAATTGTAAAAAAAAAAAAAATCCTAATCAACCAAGGAATAATAGAGTGTTGCATATTATTAATGTAACCTGTGACTCACAACCCCAAAGCTTGGTCCTAGGACAAGGATCAGTCTTGGAAAGTTGCCCCCAAATCATACTTCTATGATTTCAATTTCCCCATTGAAAATGTAGCTCATTTTCTCCCCACTCAGAAATTCTTTTGAGAGTCTCAGAATGTAACTCATGTCTAAATCATCTAGACAGATGCAAAGAGACATCCTGGTACAATAGAAAAGAGCACCAGATTTGAGATGAGGATGAACTGGGTTTGGGCCAGCCATGAATTTTCTTCTCTCTAAAAGAGAGCAAAAGGAGCTAAAGAAGCTAATTTCTGTTAAACTATGCACAAAAAGAAGAGCAAAATTCAAGGCATCTAGCTACCCATATAGAAAGTTGGTATAGATGAGGGATATCAAACATGCAGCTACATGTAATCCAAAATACTCTTGGGGATAGCTCAAATCAGATTAAAATGATATATGGAAATATCTAACAAAATAAAAACACAATAAAATATAACTAGTATTTCCAAATTAAGTCATTATGCAGCCTGTAGGGATTTCTTATGTGCAAGTGGCCCCTATTTCTATTTGAATTTACACCATTGGTGTAAGTGATCCAATAAAACAGCTACTGTCCTCCACATTTATTTTGACTTTTACTATCTGTGTGATGATCCTAGGTAGTCACACAACCTCTGTGAAACTCAATCTCAGTTGTAAAATCAGAATAATTATAACATTTCTTCAGTTATTGTGAGGATGAAATAAGTTAATATATATAAACATTCTGTAAAATTTAAAGCCCTACATTTATGTAGGCTGAGATTATTATATGTGTAAAATGATCCAAGCTCTTATGCAAACAGTCATTAACAATATTAAATGCAAGACAGTTTTTATACCATCTCATGGGAAGAATACAAAAGTGCAAAGGATTCATAAAGTGACCTTAACCATTTGATTCAGTTCTTATTTTCTCTCTATGTAAATCTAACTCCTTCTTCTACATATCCCCAGCCTCCAAGGGCTTCTTAACTCAGCATTACTTTGTGGTTTATACTTTCCCTGGAAGAGAAATGAATTTGTGGCTGCTAGGGAATCAAGCCTCTCCTATTGCAAGAAGACTCACTTTGAGCTAAGGGTTTATATGGGCAATCATTCTTATAATACTATCCTTGCTATAAGATTGGTGGCCTGTGTAGATCCCCATAGAACCCCCATGAGATTTGGAGATCCCCTCCTTGAGAAACATATCTGTTTCTGTACCTAGATCTGTAACATCCAGACCATCATGGGAGTGCACAAAGTTTGCTCTTCTGAGCTGTAGCTTAGGCTCTTGCTGCTTTTCTAGCCCTAATTCTACGTTCTTGCTCCTCTTCTTCCAATATTCTGGATCCAGGATCTCTCACCATTTTACTACTGCTTTTGGCAGCTACCTTTATTCCACTTAACTGAGAGACTCTAGCTCTAGCTCTCTATGATGAGACCCCAATAACCTTTCTCCCCCACTAGAAGACTGGCTCTTAAAGTTCTCCATCTTCTTCCAGACAGCAGGACTAAGCAGTCCGCCTACCCCATTACTGCCTCGGGCTACCGTCAATTTTAAGGCTGTGTTGTTTGGAGCATGTGCAAACATTCTTCTTTGCCTCTCTGTTCAGGGACTGGCTGCCACCATCTCTGGAGATTGTGGGGTTTCCACTTCTCCTGGGGCTACCTAAGTAGAAGATCTGATATACCTCTCCTGTGCTTCCATTAGCATGATACCTGTGGTAAAACAGTGCAGATTACTCAGACGCTATTTGCACTGTCCAGGAGCATATGTCCAAATAGAATTCTGCTCACTTCTCTCTCCAAACATCTTGACTGACCTCTTGGAGCAGATCTATCTGTCTTTTTTCATAGACTCAGTTTAAAGTCGTGGCACTGACCCTCAATAACCTAAGACAATCAAATCATCACAAGGCTAAGGCTTAATCATTGATATTCAATGAAGCATGGAAGGATGGATTAGAAACCATGTGCAGGATACTTCCCAAGCCTGATCAATGAGATGTCACAAACCACTTCAGTAATGTCTATAAAGTCACAAACAAATGCCAAAGTAGTGAGACCAATTTATATTTTCAAAATCTTTGGAAAATAAAATAGTTCTCTTTTCATAGGACTAGTGAAATACTTTCATAAATCCTAAAATTTGTTACTTTACAACTGGAAGAACTGGAAATGTCTTGGTCTCTTATCAATGACTCTCCTCAATGTCCTTTTCTCCTTTTATCTCACTTTTCTCTCTTTATCTCTCTTTTCACCTTTCCCTACTTATTCTTCCACTCTTCATAACTCCCTTTTCACAGAGTCAAAAGATATTAAAATGTATTGAAAAGTTTTTCTAATGAAAAAATGATCATAAAATGTTAAATGAAAAATGGTTCTCTGAATAAGTTTGTGTTCTATGACTTTTTAGGTCATATAAGATTAAATATCTCCTCTAATTAATATTCAATGTCCTTTACAATCTAGTTCTAGTTTATCTTTCTATTATATTAATCTTTCTCATAACAACTCCTATCATCTACACAAACAGGCTTTCTTGCTATTCTTCACACATGATATTCCATCTTCTGTCTCCATGTTTTTGAACAGGAAATCAACTCTCCCTGTAATCAGTTGGTAAATGTTTAACAAGTGGCTCTCAGGAGGAGGGGTGGGGATGTACCTGTGGGTACACTTTTATTAACATTGTATCAACAAATAATAAATCAAGTCCTGATTTATAGCACTTACAAATTTTCAAGATTTAGATGATAACACTAACAGCTTAGCAATCAGTGTGGAAGATCTTGTACAAACTGGATCCAGTACAACCCTTCCTATTATATACTCACTTCTCACCTCTACCTCCAAGAATCCCTAACTTCTTTCAATTCTCACTTAAAATTTCACATCTTATCTGATATCACTAGTCCAATAGTCTATGGTTTCTCCACAAAATTACCTTTATATATAGATATAGATAAATAGATATGGGCACTTTCATTTTGTCTCCCCCAGTAGAATGCAAGCTCCTTGAAGCAAAAAGAAATGTTTTGCTTTTGCCTTTGTGCCCAGAATAATTTATTTCACATTAAGGAGACACTTAAAAGTGTTTGTTAATTGATTTTAGAATGCAAAGAATGTAAATTCCTTCCAGGCAGATCTAAACTCAATATGATATGAATAATACCTTGTACACTGTAAACTTAATATAAAAAGTCATTATGGTAAAGATTTTATAAGACATACCTAAATTCCATAATTAGATTAACTTTGAGATATCCTTCCTTCCTTCCTTGCTTGCTTCCTTCCTTTCTTCCTTACATCCTTTCTTCTCAACTCCTTTTTTATTTCATTGTCAGGGGAGTGAGGAGAATAGGGAAAAGGAGCATTCTATGAAAATCACTTCCCAAATAAATAAAACTTAAATATATCTAACTATGCCTCCATATGACTTTGCTTCTATATCCTGAATTCCTCTCAATTACATCCCTTGCTTTAGGTACCCCAAGTTCAATCTCTTCACTTGTTGTTCAAGAGAACCCAGTTATTCCTAGGATGCCTCCTTTAAATTTTTATTTATTAATTAAATAGGTTTCCATGGTAGTAGTGAAAATAGATAATTTAATTAAAATAATGTGATGCCAAAAAGCATAAAAAATTATATGTTCCTTATAATCAATCCCAAAATGAGATTGCTCCCTGGCTAGAATATAATTAATCTACATTTCTCCTTGCTTCTCTTTACCTTTTTCAATCCCAAAATGAGATTGCTCCCTGGCTAGAATATAATTAATCTACATTTCTCCTTGCTTCTCTTTACCTTTTTGACACCCTCTTTCTCCTCCATTTTTCTCTTTTAATAAACCATCGAAGCTTTTTAATTAAGGAACCTCTCCACCCTATCTCAGAAAGACATCTCTCTGAGAAAAGAAGTTAGTTTCTCCTACCTCAAAGCATTATAAGATAAGTAGTCCAAACCAATTTCTCAAAGAGTACTACTCCTTTGCCCTTGGGCAAGATAATATAGAGAATATTTTATGTTTAAATGTGTCTATATATGTATCTCTATATATATACATAGGGATCAAGATGGCACAGTGAATAGAGTGCTAGGCCCAGAGTCAGAGACTCATTTTTGTGACTTCAAATCTGGTCTGAGACACTTACTAGCTGTGTGACCTTGGGTAAGTCACTTAACCCTGTGGGCCTCCGTTTCCTTATCTGTAAAATGAATTGGAGAAGGAAATGGCATTCCAGTACTTTGTGAAGAAAACCTCCAACAGGGTTATGACTGAAAAATGATGGATAACAATATACATACATACGTGTATAATTGTCCTTAAAAATACAACTCTGAATAACTTATTCTTTGTGTTTACTTCCAGACATATAAAACTGAAAGGCAATTTGGTACAATGGAAAAAAAAAAAACGAACAACCTAAATTTGCGTTCAAAAACAGGATGGGACTCTGGTTCTGGAGCCAGAGGTTATTGTTCTTGAGGGCCATGACAACAGGAAGGAACAATATCCATGCAAATAAATTGGATTTAAGTGAGGGAGGCTGGGCAAGGTCCCCCACTTCACTTTCCCCTCCAGAGCCATCTGGGTCCAGTGATCAGATATAGATCAGAATGACTGGAGATGACTCTGGATGCAATGGGAGACCTTGGCGGTCTTCCATAGACCTCAGTTTGACTGAGGCTGCACCCATTCAATAATTAAAGCTTGATAGCAATTAAGGCCAAGAATCTCCTCTTTTACCTAGTCCAAAAAATCTAAATAAATAAATGAATGAATCTGGGAGGGGTAGACTCTTGAATTTTCTGGCCAAAGCAGAAACGAATGCTATTTTCATTCAATCAGAGTCAATCCAGGCCCCAACAATGATCAAATGGGGCTTGGTCTAGGACCTACTGGTGGCCAATTAAAATCAGACTGGTTTTGGTTTAAGGTTTGGTCCTTAAGAAAGAAATCATTTTCAACTTGTATGATACTTACATCTCTTGCTATCTCTGGGTTTCAGTTGTTTCAACTATATAATGCAGGAACACGAGTAGATAACCTCTGAGGTTTCTCACTCTCAATCTATAATTTCATATTTTGTGGCCCATTATGAGATAGGGAGGTGCCTACTCAAAGCATGTAAAGATTTCCTCTGGTAGACTGGGTAGATGAGAACAATTTGTTCCTAAAACCATAAAGGCAGCTGAAGTGGGAACAGTGGAGCACTTAGAACTTGGTTAGATATTGAAAAAGCCAATATCATCCACTGCCTCCCAGACCATTCCCAGTTATCTTGACTCTTGTCACTGGAATTCCCTGAGGAGACTGATGATTTTTCACAATTCTGCCTCACTTAAATCCAATTCACTTACAAGCCAAGACATTGCTCTGTGATGAAAAATGAAGGACAAACAATGACTGTATTGTAATGATCCATGGCCAAAGGAATGAAGAATTATTTAATTCTATACATTTGCCTACTATGTGTGCTAATGTTGTACAGGTTGTTGTTCTTGATCATTCTTTACTTCCTGGTCTTCAATAACCAGTTTATAATATTTGTGAGAAACTCCTAGGTGCTACACATTATAATATGTACACTGATTTGTATTTTTATTATAAGGGTTTTAACCATTAGTTACAGAGATGGTATTTATCATACTGCATACAGGTATTAAGTTATAGTAGTCAGTTAAGTATATAATAAATAAAAACAAAGATCATAAACTTTATCAAAAAATGTTTTATTTTCCAGAAGCAAGTGAACTAGTCAAATTTCCCATTCATTTTTTGTAATAGGCACCTGAATATGTCCTTTGAACAGTAGTCAACATCAAATTATATTCACTGCAATGGTACATCAGTAAAATCTACACATAATTTTTCAACCCATATATAATGAAAAAGAATATTATTTATAAAATATACATTTTTTCTTAAAGCACCATTATTCTATTTTCAAGTGTACATAGCAAATACATAGCATTTTACCCTGGGTCAGAAAACAGCTGCCTTTATTCTTTAGAGGCTGACACCTGTGTATAATCATTGGGAGTGATTAATGAAGACTGAGATCAAGGTTTCATGCAATTTTAATTTTATGCTCTGGGCCTGATGTGCAAGGAATTTGTATTGAGTAATAAAGGAATATAGGCTCATTCTAATAAGGATGACAAATGACTATTAAAAAATGAGTTTGACTCATTAGCCGAACATGTTTAAACTGAAGTGACCTTAGTGCTTTGGAAAACATTTTGTATAGTCTCAGTGTGTGATGATTAGGTGTATGGAGATACTTAAATTAATTCCTTTATGAAAAGTTAAAAGTATTTGTATCAAAGAACAAAATGTTATCACAAAAGCAAAATGTTTACCACATAACTGACTTGGATTCAAGCACTCAATTAGATTAGTAACAATTTTCCATGCCTCTGTATTTTTACCATCTACTATGAAAGCCTGCAGGCACTTGGATAAGAGTGACATTTCAACAGAATTTTAAAACCAGAGGGAGAACGTTTCTCTAGCCAGGAAACAAGCAGTAATGAAGTCAAAACAAGGATCATTCTTGCTGTATCTGTGCTCAGTGCTCTGTGCAAGCATTTATAAACTGCTGCTGATTCAAATTGGTCTCAATGTCCATGGCATAATGTGGTGAGCTTTTTCTTCTCAAAACGCAGCCAGGTGATAAAAGTTCAGATCTTTTATTATCCCAATATAGCCCGGTTAGCTTAGAGGCCTATCTCTCTGCTTGGTTCCAAGAGCTCTCTCCGAATGTCACCAAATCCAAAGGTCTGGTCCTTCAGCCTCTGCCTCAGTTTTCTTTAGCCTCCAGCCAGCTCCAGTCTTCATGTCATTCCAGTGAAATCTCAACTTGTAGCGTCTTCCTCTCTCCGAAGAACACTTCTGCCACCAGCCAGCCAAGTGGAAAATATTCTGCCTTGCCTCGGAGAGAGGGCTTCTGGCGTAACTCTACTGAAATCTGACCGAGAGCTTCTGTCTGTTTCTTTTATCCAAGAGGGAGGAATTGTGGGATACGAGAGAGAGGGATTATGGGTTTTCTCCCATAGTGCTCTCTGGCCCAACGAGCTTCAAGGGAGGTGTGAACTCATTGAACTTAGTTCTACTTAGTACCTTGTTTCAGGTTCTGCCCAAAACATCTTCTTGTAAGATTAGATCAACTCTAATTAGTTAGCAGTTAGTAAGGATTCCAACATCTCCCCCTTTCTTTTGTTTTAAAACATAGGGGGTTTCTGAAGGGGTACACATAAATCCATCAATATGGGCCAGAACTTTGTAACAGATATACATGGTATACATAAATCCATCAATATGGGAAGCATTATACATAATTTACAAAAGCACACAGCAATATAACACAGGCTAGTGGTAATGTAACAAATAACATGAATCAACATGAAAATTTAACTACTGCAAAAGTCTCATCAACAATCTTTCATCTCAAGAAATCCAATGATTCTTGCAATTGCTTAAAATACATAAGCACATAGTAATATAACACAGGCTAGTAGTAATGTAACAACATAAATCGACCTGAAAATTTACAAATGTCCATAAGTCCTAGAAATAGTCCATAAGGAATCCATTGTCCATTAGTTCATGTGCCAGGAATCTAATAATTCCTGTAAGCTCTGAAGTACTGCAAAAAGTCTCATCAACAATTTTTTTCATCTCAGGGAACCCAATGATTTCTGAAGATTTTAAGAATCCTTTTGACAGTCTCATTGTCAGCCATCTGATTCTTTCTTCATCTGTGGAAATATAAGCAGATCCTCTTCCCCAAGCACTTAACCTATCTAATTCTCTTCTATTTACCACTTTTGGGATTTCTCCTCATCATCTGGTAATTACATTGGAGCTGTTTGCATTGGATATTGTCTTGTTGTCTTAAAAGGCCTGTATTCTTCCAACTGTAATCCTGATTGCTTTTCTGTTGGTTGATGACATCAGAGTTCTGAATTTCTAAAGTCTCTCTGGGTGTAACCTCAGCTGCTATCATGCCCCACCTGTCCTTTGATTGATACTTTGGAGCTGGGCCCTGCCTCTCATTCCTCTGGGTCAATATACATTTAGAGGCCCAGTGAAAGCCTCGGTTACATTTTGGACATGGGGTTTTGGGTTTTCTCTCACCCTGTCTTCTCACTCTATCTCCATATCTACAATGAGCTCTCAAATGTCCAATTTTTCCGCACTTAAAACATCGACGAGTTTCTCTAGAATTCCTCTGCCAAGAAAGACCTTGTCTTTCCAAGTTCACCATAGTCTGGGCATAATAAGCATTTGTGCCCACTGTGGCACAGCGTCTTATGATTTCCTCTAAAGAAGCATTTTTGTCTAGCCCCCATATAATTCTCTTGCAAACCTCATTGGCATTTTCCTTAGCCAAATGTCTAGTCATTATTTCTGTGGCAGCATTATCTCCAATGGTTCTTATTACAGCTGTTTGCAGACGTCCCACAAAATCTGCAAAAGGTTCATTGGGACCTTGCTCTATTTTTGTGAAAGCATTATTTCCATCTTTCTGTCCAGGGAGAGAATTCCAAGCTTTTATTGCAGCCTTAGAAATTTGCTCATAGACTGTTATGGGATAATAAGTCTGTTCTGAACTCTCTGCATACTGACCTTCACCAGCTAGTTGGTCAAAAGTGATTTGTACAACAGCTCCTTTTTGCCTATTGCGTCCCAAATTAAAAGGAGTGTATTTTCTCTCTTTTTGACCTGAGGAGTTGAGCTCTTCAATCACAGGATATGCATTTATAAAATCAGATATATCTTCTCCTTCATTTTTTGCCTTAATTAATGCTTTTTCTAATCTTGTTAAATTCTGCTTTACAGGAAAAGCTGACTGTGTTTCTGTCTCTCTCCCAGACCCTTGTTCCACCCATGAAGGGTTAATTACGGAGGGAGGGTCATGAGATGTGGAATCACCTAATTCCTCCTGCTGTGAAGTATCATACTCAGAATTGTAATTAACTCCATTCTCATCTGATTCGTCCTCCTTTTCACCTAGTAAAGTTGGCATTTCTTCCTCCTGTACTTTCCTTTTCATCATTCTATCACTTAAATAACTTCTTATAGCCAATTGTATTACATTATATGTATTAATTATTGAGTTAGGACCATTTTTATCATAGAATTGACAAAGATCCTCTCCAACCAATTTCCATTCATTTAGATCTAATTCCTTATCAAGAGAGAAACAAGGACATATGTCCTTTACAGTTTGTAAAAGTTCAGTGATTTGCTGTAAACTTATAATTAAACCTTGGCTTTCCATAATTTTGACAATGCTCTCTAAACATTTTCCTTGAACAGAAACAGACTGTTTTCTAAATATCTGTCCCATCTTAGATGAAATTCTACTTTAACTCTTCTAACAAAATTTCTTTGTTGCACTCACCCTAATTTCTGGGTTGAAGTTTTTTCCACTGGATCAGGATCAGAGGCTTTTCCACTTGAATCAGGATCGGGGCTTTTCCACTTGAATCAGGATCAGAGCTTTTCCACTGAAATCCACTGAGGGGTCTGTTTGTCCCACGTTCAGGGCGCCAAAATGTGGTGAGCTTTTTCTTCTCAAAACGCAGCCAGGTGATAAAAGTTCAGATCTTTTATTATCCCAATATAGCCCGGTTAGCTTAGAGGCCTATCTCTCTGCTTGGTTCCAAGAGCTCTCTCCGAATGTCACCAAATCCAAAGGTCTGGTCCTTCAGCCTCTGCCTCAGTTTTCTTTAGCCTCCAGCCAGCTCCAGTCTTCATGTCATTCCAGTGAAATCTCGACTTGTAGCGTCTTCCTCTCTCCGAAGAACACTTCTGCCACCAGCCAGCCAAGTGGAAAATATTCTGCCTTGCCTCGGAGAGAGGGCTTCTGGCGTAACTCTACTGAAATCTGACCGAGAGCTTCTGTCTGTTTCTTTTATCCAAGAGGGAGGAATTGTGGGATACGAGAGAGAGGGATTATGGGTTTTCTCCCATAGTGCTCTCTGGCCCAACGAGCTTCAAGGGAGGTGTGAACTCATTGAACTTAGTTCTACTTAGTACCTTGTTTCAGGTTCTGCCCAAAACATCTTCTTGTAAGATTAGATCAACTCTAATTAGTTAGCAGTTAGTAAGGATTCCAACAGCATAATAGTTGGCCAAGTATTCTAAAAGAATAGTCTTCAAGCTCAGTAGTTGAATTGAAGATGAAATACTCCACTTTTTAAGTAACGCCTAAAGCAGAATTTAAAAAAAAAGTTAACATTCACATACACACACATACACATAAAATATGTAGTTGAAAAGAGTGGAATATGGTGCTAGTAGCAGAGGGTCTTGTATTTCTTGGAATTAGATCTATGAGTTGATGATTTGTAAGAAAAATGAGCTTCTTTTCTTTAGATTGTCTGTATGACAATCCCAAAACATTTTAGAGAGGAGGAGGAGGGAAACTAGTGATTCATTTTTTTTTAAGTATCCTAAACATTAAAAATCAACTTTGATTGAACCTGGTGAGTGCATCCTTTTTCAGCCATGGTAACACTGTCAAAGAAAGGTCATATTAGCAACTGTCTTCCTTGCGTTGTGTTTTTTCGCTTAAATTTTTTAGGAATTAGTTTTCCTTAGGTTCTGCAACCCTACCTGAAAGAAATGTTGCATGCCTCTTTTCACAAGTTTGTGTTTACTCCCAGTTTCCCTTGAAGTGAAACCTGTGAAAATATTGTCTGGAGCATTATATATCTAGCAAAATATTTCTAGTATTTTTCCATCTAGGCCTTCTTTGCAGCATAAAATTCCCTTTCTTTCAAAGAGCTTAAACAAGGAGAGGAAAAAGGGAGAACATTCTGAAAAAGTTCTGAAAATAGGTCTTTTCATTTTGATCATGATTGTATTCATGTAAAGTGCTAAAGATAGAAACAACATGGACTCCTCCTTTCTAGAATATAAAAATGTTCAACTATCCCTTGTGGACAAAGAAAAATTATCCACTAGTTTGTGTCATGTGTCGTTAATTGCTAGCTTCAGTGCAAAGGAGGCTTTAAAATCCAAATAACATTAATTACAGATTTGGGAGGACAAGTCAGACACTATTTTCTTCTGAAAGAGAAGCTCATAAGAATCAACACAGTGGAAGAGATAAAATATCTACAAGAGGAACACAGATAATTTATATTATCCTAAGAGATAATTTATAAATGTTTGGTTCCTAAAATCTCATGAAAGAGAACTTGTTGGAAGGGTATTGGAAAGAGAGGGACACTAATGAACCGCTGATGAAACAATAATTGATTCAATTGTATTGGGAAACAATTTGGAACTATATAAGAAAAGGGTTCCGTGAGTCATACCATCTGATCAAGACATTCCACTACTGGGACCATATCCCAAGAATATGGGATTGATAACAAGATGATATCCATACATCTACAAATATTCCTAGAAGCTTTATTTATAATACAAATTCTGGAAAAAAATGTATACCTCATGGTAGAGAAAAAGCCAAGCTAAGGGTGAGCCTTTTCACAAACATATGGCCTCATTAGTTGTTTTTTTTTTTTTTAAATTTAATTTTATTTAATAATAACTTTGTATTGACAGAATCCATGCCAGGATAATTTTTACACAACATTATCCCTTGCAATCACTTATGTTTCGTTTTTTCCCCCCTCCCTCCCTCCCCCCCCCCCCCCCCCCCCCGGCCTCATTAGTTGTAAATGAAACTGAAACCCAAAGAACAGTTTGCAAAGCAACCACACAACACAAACAATAATGTATATAAAATGAGACTGACAAGGTGGCCAAATTTTATTTAAGTACAGTGATTCACTGTCCTTACAAAACAATCTCTATTAAATAACATATCCTGGCTATTATGGTAACAAATAACAAACCATTTTTGGAAAATTTGATTTGTAGCATTATTCATTTGAGTTTTTGCTGGGAAGGCTGCATCAAAACAAAATGTAAATTAATAAATAAAATTAAAAATAAAATGCTCCTCAAGTCATCAAGGAGAAACGAATTTTTAAAAATTACCAAAAGATAAAATCATAATCATATTGACTAAAATGACAGGAAAAGATAATGATGAATGTTGGAAGGGATGGGGAGAAAACTGGGACACTGATACTGTTGGTGGAACTGTGAACGGAGCCAACCATTCTAGAGAGCTCAAAGGGTTATCAAACTGTTCATACTCTTTGATCCAGCAGTATTACTACTGGACTTATATCCCAAAGAGATCTTAAAGAAGGGAAAGGGACCCACATGGGCAAATTTGTGGTAGCCCTTTTTGTAATGGCAAGAAACTGGAAACTAAATGGATGCCCATCAATTGGAGAATGGCTGAATAAGTTATAGTATATGATTGTTGTGGAATATTATTGTTCTATAAGAAACAATCAGCAGGATGACTTCACAAAGTCCTGAAGAGACTTACATGAACTGATGCTAACTGAAATAAGCAGAACCAGGAGATCATTGTACATGGGAATAAGATAATATGATGATCAATCCTGATGGACATGGCTCTTTCCAACAATGAAATGATTTAGACCAGTTCCAATGATCTTGTGATAAAAAGAGCCATCTGTACCCAGTGAGAGGACTGTGGGTGTGCTTCACAACATAGCATTCTTACTTTTTGTTGTTGTTTGCTTACATTTTGTTTTCTTTCTCATTTTTTCCAGTTTGATTTGATTTTTCTTGTGCAGCAAGATAATTATATTATGTATGCATATGTTGGATTTAACATATATTTCTACCATGTTTAACATATATATATATATTGTACTATTTGCCATTTAGAGGAGGGAGTGGAGGAAGGAGGTGAAAATTGGAACACAAGGTTTTGTAAGAGTTAATGTTGAAGAATTATCCATGCATATATTTTGAAAAATAAAAAGCTTTAATAAAAAAATCATAATCATGGACATGGTAAGATGTCAGTAATGAGAGTAAACAAGAGCTAAGGTGTCTACCCTGGAATTTGGGGGCAAGGTAAGGCACAAATGATTTTAGCAATAAGAAGCTTTCATTATATATCTAACACTGTACAGTGTCAGAATAGTGGGCACTAGGCCTGTTTTACACTTGCCTTTTGAAACCACAAACTTCTCTTTTAAAGCTCTTTGCACCATATATAAATTGTTCTGAAAATGTTTCAGTCAGTATAATGTTTGAAGCAGACAAAAAGTCCAGGGTGCTTCCTAACCTTCCCTTAAAAAAAATCCAAAAAACCCAACCTGGATCAAAATTAATAGGATAAATGGGACAGCTTCTAACAAGATATGATACTTTCTGTTAATGACCATGTGTAAATTATTCATTTGTGCTAGACACCGAACATGTAAATCATCCTTGTCAGACACAAATATTAACACTGCAAGAAATGCCATAGACCAGCTAGATGACCCTGGCTCACCACCAGGATTCCCTAGACTATACTTTGAGAACCATTCTTAGATATGAGCCTAATGAGCAAGCTGTCTAGTCTGTAACCTATATATAAAATATTAGAGGGAAATGATCCAACTCATAGAATGCCTTAAAATGGAATCTGTATATAGTGGCTACTCATTTGGGGGCTTCCATAAAGGCTTCCCTCATGGAAAGCTCATCAAAAAAAGAGAGCCCACTTTGAGAAGAAACAAATTTGAAATTATTTTGTGGTTGACATTTTCCTCAAAATGTTCTTTTGCTCTTTCTGTGCTGTGGCTTGTTAATTGGTCTAACCGCCAAAATACTTTATTACCATTGTTTGGACAAAACATCTAGTTACTGAGCAGCCTGTTCAACCCTGAAATCATCACTACATCTTAACAGAAGAACAAGAAGTCATTTAATCAATCAATAAGAATTTATTTAAGAGCTTATTATGTGCCAGATATTGTATACATAATACTGTGGATAGATACAAAAGGCTGGGGACAGATATAAATATGTGGAGATTGAGAGTGGATTAAAGCATAGTATTTTCACCTTTTTATCTTTTCTCTCATGTTTTTTCTCCTTTTGGTTTGATTTTTCTTCAACAACATGACAAATATGGAAATATGTTTAAAAGGATTGCACATATTTAACCTCTATCAGATTACTTGCTATCTTGGAGAGGGAAGAGGTAAAGGAGGGAGGGAGAAAAATTTGGAATTCAAAGTTGAACAAAAATGACAGTTGAGAACTATCTCTACGTGTATTTGGAAATATAAAATACTACTGAAAAAATTCTTCCATTAAAAAAATCCACTTTCCAAATGGCAAAAAAATGACAACAAATAGTAATTCCCATTCTCCCCAATCACATTAGGAAACCTTGTATCTTTGTCTAGCTAAGTAGAAACATGAAACTTCTCTTCTTCTTCACCACCTCTTCTTCCTCCTTGCCAATCCCTCCGAGATACCAAACCATCACCCCACTATTACCTTATTTAATAATGCATTATTACATTATTAATGCAATTAATATTGCATTACTTACTCTGGCCCAAGTAGATTAATATCTAGCTATCACTTAGCAGCATGTCCACTTTAAAGGAGGATGAATGATGACTATGGGTAGCTAGATGGCACCATGGGTAGAATAAGTCTAGAGTCAGGAAAACTCACCTTTATGATTTCAAATCTGGCTTCAGACATTGACTACCTCTGTGTGATGCTAGACTAGTCATTTAACCCTATTTGCCTCAGTTCCCTCATGTGTAAAATAAGTTGGAGAAAGCAATGACAAACCACTCCAATATCTTTGCCAAGAAAACCCCAAATGGGGTCAAGAAAAGTCAAACAGAAATGACTGTACTACCAAAAAATGAGGAACTCAGAAAAACAACAAAAGGAATCAATAATATATCCCTTGATGAAATATATTTGTATGTTTACATCCTTTCCATCACAAGGCCATATCATTTCCTTTTCACTACTGAATAACAACTGACTTTATCACAGAATAAGTATAACCACAGTGCTTAAAGGTTTGCCAAACCCTTTATATATATTCCCTCTTTTGAGTTTTCCAACAGCTCTCAAGTGCTACAGCTACTCCCAATACATAAATAAGGCAATGTTAGGGTCATGCTAGAAAACTAATTGAAAAAGAAAGCACCCCAAAACCCTTAACTCATTTAAGTAGACAATTCCAGTTGTGATTGTATGGTAAATGGAGGAAAGGGAATTTTAAGTGACTCTCCTAATTACAGAGCTAGGGTCCAAATCAGGACTCGAACCTAGGTCAACTAATTCTAAATCCATCAATCCCAGGCTTCTCATATGGAAGGTTCATCAAAGAGGGAGGCCTACATTAAGAGGAATTTAACTGGGTGTTTTAGTCTGTAAAACAACTCAATTGTAATAGCAATAAAGCATTGGCAAAAATATATACAATACACTGTGTACTTAGCTAAAGACAATGCTTAATTAATTTTGTGGTTGATAGTTTCATTTAAATGTTTCCTACTTCTTTCTCTGCTGTGATCACTCATTGGTTTAACTACCCCCAATATTTCATTATCATTTTTAAACAAAATATCTAGGTTACTGGGCAACCCATTCTACACTAAATTTGCCACTATAGCCTTCACAGCAAAATAAGAGAACAATGAGAGTTCATAAAAGAAGGGAGGAAAGGGAATGACCATTTATTGAGTACCCACTATAAGCTAGGTACTGTGCTAAGCACTTTATAAATATAATCTCATTTGAAGAAAAGACAAAAAGAAATGAATACATACTTATTCCTATCTCTAACTATGTAGGAAGCAGGGAATCTGCATAGAAAAGAATAGAACTATAAGCAAGGACAGAAAATGAAGAAGTATTTAAGATATTTAAATTTAGGATGTTTAAAATTGATCAAAAAATTAAAGTTCATATAATCTTAGAGTTTATAGGGTATCTTAGAAGAAACCAAATGGAATGTTACATTCTAAGACTCACTTCATCAACATTAGTTTTTGTTGTGTTTTTTTCCCTAGCATTTCCAATGATAAATATTTCAGTAACTCATAGGGCAGTCCATTCTATTTTCTGACAGCTTGAAAAAAATACACAAAATTATTCCTGCTAAGACTAATCTGCATCTATTGGTTTTAGTTTTATCTTTTAGAATCATAAAAAACCCTCCAATTTTCTTTACACCTAATAGTTCTTGAAATATTTGGAAATGGCTAATATATTCCAATTGTTAAACCTTCTCTTTCCATGACTAAATATACTCAATTTCTTAAACTATTCTTCATAGGACATAGTTAAATCCCCCTAAACATCTTGTTCTGGCTATACTCCAGTATGCTAATTTACTACTTAAAATATACCATTAGCCAGAAAAGAACAAAATACTCCTGATTTAGTCTAACCAGCAGAAAGCATTGTAGGGCTATTAGCTCACTTGTTTCAGGTTTTCTGTTTCTATTTGAGGTGCCTAAGATTCATTAACTCTTTTTTCATTTTTTTCATCAGACATCCCATGAATAATCTTGAACTTTTAGTAAATCAAATATCTTTTTCACATGAAGAAAACTACTTTTCACATAAATAGTTGCACTTTTACAATTGATTTGTGAGTGTGTGTGTATATGTGCAAGACTTTATTTTTCTTATTATTAAATTTAAATCCTAATAAGTCAATTATTTCAATTTGTTGAGATCTTTTTGGCTTCAGATTCTGTCATCCAATATTTTTCTGTCATTCCAACACTATGTCATAGGCAAATTTGAAAAGCATGTTTTCATCCAAGTCATTAATTTAAAAGTTGAACAGCATTGTTGCAACAGCTAAACTCTGTGCCATTCCATCAGAGAATGTCCTTTCAATTTACTTGGTCCATTAATCAACACATTTTGGATACACTTCAATTCACTAAGCATATCAAGCACCTACTATGTGCATGGCTGTATCTATGTCCTCTGTATGGACATTATGAAAGATTATATCAATCTTTTTATTGTTGTTGAAAGAAAAGAAACTATTTGGGGTAACCTCTGGGAACTCAATTTCCTTAGCCAGAAAAAATAAGGGTTTAGAGTAGCTCACCTGTAAAGTTCTTTCCGGTTAAAAATCTATAATCCTCTAGGACTTAGTGAATCTAATGTTGTCTTCTAGTAATGGTTGTTTTCCATGATCAACATTCACAACCTAACATTTTTTAAAATCACTTTTTATTTAGGGTTTTAGTATTTTGTTCCTTTCTATTAATTGTTTTGTTTTTTCTGGTTATACATGCATATTATCTTTTTCAATACATATTTCTTTATGAATCATGTTGGGAGAGAAAAATTGGAACTAAAGAGAAAAGCCATGGGGGAAAAAAAAACAGAAAAAAAGAAATGAACATAGCACATGTTCATTTACATTCAATCTCTGTAGTTTATAATCTCCGTAGTTTGTTTTCTGGATGCAGATGGTGTTTTCTATCCAAACTATTGGGACTGTCTTGCATCACTGAATGACAGAGAAGAACCAAGTCTTTCAGAATTGATCCTCGCACATTCTTACTATTACTGTGTACAATATATTCCTGGTTCTGCTTATTTCTCTTAGCATCAGTTCATGTTAATCTTTCCAGGCCTTTCTAAAATCAGTTTATAAATCTTTTTTTATACAACAATAATATTAATTAACAATAATATTTCTTTATCTTCATATACCACAATTTGTTCACCCATTCCCCAATTGATGAATTTCCAATTCTTTGCTACCACGAAGAGTTGCTACAAACATTTTTGCACATGTGGATCCTTTCCCCTCCTTTGTTATTTCCTTGGGATACAGACCGATGTGTTACATCAAAGGGTATGCAGTTTTATAGCCCTTTGGGAATAATTCCAAATTGCTCTTCATAATGATTGGATCATCTTACAACTCCACCAACAATGCATTAGTGTCCCAGTTTTCCCATATCCCCTCCAACATTTATCATTATCTTTTCCTGTCATTCAAGCCAATCTAAAAGGAAATTGTGAGGTACAGGGAATGGATATCATAAGCTAAAGTTGCTTGCTGAGAAAGAAATCCATACTCTAATTTCAAAATTGAATTCCATTAGATTAAGGAATTTATTAGCTGGGAAGTCCCTATTAAATGTCCCAAATGAACTTTTCTTCTGAAGAAAAAAAAATGTAGGCTAGAGATGGAAAAATTAGTCTTTTAGTCAAGATATTGGAAAGAAAAAGAAAGGTTAATCTCTAAAGAAAAAAAGCAGAGATTTTTATATAGGGGGCATTTTTATTGGTCTTATGGCTGAGAAAAAGGCTAATGCTTATCTAAATAAGCAATAAAAATTCTCAGGGCTTTGAGCTGAAAAATCATGGCAGACCTAATCTTTTCATAAAGTCTAATCAAGAACTTTAGTTAAAGCCAGAAACTGGAAGTAAGAAAAAGTTACACCATCATGGGCCCACAGAAACTGTGCTTAGCAGGATGTAGTAGACATTATGTCTGGTAAAGAAATGGCCAGCTGTCACAACATAACCAGTGAACATCGGTGAGAAGCAGACTTAGGAAAGAAGCATCATAATATTGCAATAAGACATAAGTAGCTTTGCAGTATGAGTGATGTCTATACTACTCTATATTGTGTCCCAGCCACATATATTGCCTCTCTGTGTTCCTCTCTAAAGGTGTTCTCTTTGTGTGGTTGTTCTTTCCACAAATAGTTTGTGTATCTGTGGGAGTCTGGGTCCCAAATATATGTTTGGTTTTCTTCTTTTTCTTTTTCACTCTTCTAATTATTTTTTAATTTTAAGCTAATTATGTCCCTTGATTAATTATTAAAGGAAAACACATTGATGGGAACTTGTGAGTAATGGTTTTGTTTGGATATGAATTTATAGAGAACCTTGAATCTTATGTAAGCCTTCTCTGAAGAAGTAATCTCCCTTACATGCTGCAGTGAAGGGAGAGTGATATGCCTGAATTTCTCATCATTAATAGTAATTGATATTTAAGTAGCACTTTATAATTTACAAATTACTTTTGTATACACTATCCTTATATAACAGTCTCAAAAACCAATGCATAACTCCAGATGTGATCTGACAAGAGCTATCACTTTCTTCTGTGGTATCCTAAAGGCCATGGCACCCAAGATTCTCTGGTGGCATTCTTTGTTGTATGTCTTTCCTGCCTTTCTCCATCCTAATTTAGAGGTATTACTACCAATATATTATGAGGGATTGCAGACAGCCCCAGTTTAAGGATTGGATACTGTCTATCAGTTAGTAAAAATCATTTGACAGGTATGGCTCTTCCACATCCTTCCCCATATAATGCAAATATATCAAGGCTAATAAATCCAGCCTCTTAATGACTAGTATTAAATTCCCTTTGTCTCTTCTCTTTATTCTACTTTCTTTATTAGACAATTAAGAAAGTACCCTCATTTTATCACCTTTATTCTGACTTTTTGTGTAAAGCTCTATATAAATATGAGTCTTGAGAGCCCTGGATGTTCAAACTAAGCCTAGATACCCCCCACCATCACTATATGCTACCCACTTTGAGCCTGGAAACCAAATATTAAGACCATCCCTAGTGGCAGCTTCCCGCCTTCTCCTCCTCCTGTGAAAAGCAATACTTTCTTAACGTTGTCTCTCTTTGAGTGACTCTTCTCTGATTTCCTCTCTACTATACAGCCCAGTGCCTTTATTCTTATCACATTTTTCTCTCTTTCCCTGCTTCATGGGGTATCTCCAATGAAATCAAGTGGTTTTTCTTAAACACAGCAAATAAAAGGTTCTATTGCTTTTAGTATTAATTAGTTTGACTAATTCTTCAGCAAAGTTCCTTTAAGTCCCAGAAACAAACCCCAATAACTAGTGATGGGGGGTAACAAAACTCATTAGTTATTTTCAATACTGTTTTTTACCATCATTTTTTACTTTTAAAAATGATCTGAGCTGAAAATATCTATTTCACAAGTTTATGTGAGAAGAATGGAGATTAATTTCCTCTAAAGGTCATTCTAGGTGATATATTTCAAAATTATCGCTTTTCACCAAAAGTATTTCCATGATATATGATATGCATTCATCTTGCAAGTTGTGAATGAGATGAAACTGTCACACCATTACTTTTACAATTTCAACATCAAGTATCATAAACCATTGATAGTCCCATGTAATCCCATACTTTCCATAGTTGCCCTGAACCCAGAATGTGGCATTTGCATTAATATAGACTACACAATCTAGTCAAGAGTTTTTAAGCTCAGGTCTCATTTTAACAGACTAAGAAAGTTTGACAGATATAAAGCTATTTGTTATCTATGCTGGATGCAGGGTACAATGCAGTTTCCTAAACAGAGAGTCAGCATTTCTGCACACTCCAAAGAACTGGTCTCTATGAGTCACTGACTCTATCCTAAATATTTCTGGTTACTTTAAATCAAGGAGCATGATAATTATTATTGTTGCAATTAGGCATTGCAATAGCTTCCATTTTCCTATCTTTCCTTTTAATTGCTGAGAATAAGAGGATGCTATCACATATGTCAAGAGTTCTTAAATTACTTTGTATCACAGACCTCTTTGGCAATCTATGAATCCCTTTTAAGAATATTGTTTTAAATGTATACAATAAAAATGCAGTGAAACCAATTATATTGAAAGAGTTATTAAAAACAATTTTAAACAATTCCCAGAATCCAGGTTAAGAGCCCTTTTATGTTAATCCAGCTTTAACTATTTAAATTATTAGTTATTTAAAACTAAATAAATGATTTAAAAAACTGATATTATTCAATTAAGGATATACTCTCATTTTATAATACACTTCAGAAAACTGACATAAAAGCTGGATGCATTGTCATATGTGCCTTGGACTTGGAATGATAAAACCTAGGTGGAAGGATTATAGAATGGTTATGAGAGTTGGGAGGGAATTCCAGTCTTGTCATTTTGCATATGAGGAGACTCAGGCTCAGCGTTGAAGTGACTTATTATTAAAAGTCATACTGATAGAAAACAGAACTAAAATTTGAACCCCATCTGCGACTATTCCATGCATTATGTGTTCCTCAATCATTCATCCTTAGCCTATCTCTCCCCTCCCATTTGCAGATAATCTCACTGCCTTTTTTACTAGGAAAAAAAGCTCACCTCTCTGAGGAATGTTCCTCAACTTCCCTCCCTCCTTATATTTCTATATGGACGGGAAGAAAGATATCTTCCACATCTTCTATAGTTTCTCTCATGCTCTTCTTCCTGTTTGTCTCAAAGGAATAATTACCCTGCCTCTTTTCCAAAAATGATCCCCACAACTGTCTGTTACTTTCATGCTTTCAAATAAAGTATTCAATTCGGGGACTATAATATCCAATTAATCTGGTATTAAGTGGGGGAGAACAAGAAAGTATTTGAACTAAGTACCACAGGGTTGTTAAAAAGTAAAGGTTTATTAATTGTAAAGTGCTACAAAAAGTTATCAAACTGTGCATACCCTTTGATCCAGCAGTGCTACTTCTGGGCTTATACCCCAAAGAGATACTAAAGAAGGGAAAGGGACCTGTATGTGCCAAAATGTTTGTGGCAGCCCTGTTTGTAGTGGCCAGAAACTGGAAAATGAATGGATACCCATCAATTGAAGAATGGTTGGATAAATTGTGGTATATGAATGTTATGGAATATTATTATTCTGTAAGAAATAACCAGCAGGATGATTACAGAGAGGCTTGGAGAGATTTACATGAACTGATGCTAAGTGTAATGAGCAGGACCAGGAGATCATTATATACTTCAACAATGATACAGTATGAGGATGTATTCTGATGGAAGTGGATCTCTTCGATAAAGAAAGCTAATTCAGTTCTAATTGATCAGTGATGGACAGAATCAGCTACACCCAGAGAAAGAACACTGGGAAATGAATGTGGATTACTTGCATTTTTGTTTTTCTTCCCAGGTTATTTTTACCTTCTGAATCCAATTTTTTTCCTGTGCAACAAGAGAACTGTTCGGTTCTGCACACATATATTGTATCTAGGAAATACTATAACATATTTAACGTGTATAAGACTTCCTGCCATCTAGGGGAGGGAGTGGAGGAAGGGAGGGGAAAAACCGGAACAGAAGTGAGTGCAAGGGATAATGTAAAAAATTACCCAGGCATGGGTTCTGTCAATAAAAAGTTATAATTTAAAAAAACTGTAAAGCGCTATACAAATGTGGGTATTTATTATTAGAACATACCCTAGGTTTATGTATGAAGAACACACATGTACATGATTTCTATTCCACATTAACACAAGAATACTGAGATGTTAGTTAGGAATTTTGAAATCATTGGCAATGGAAACATGGGTCATAGTCTTCAACATTTGACATATTTCCATTGAGAGTTTCAAGCCAATGTCAGAATTGTTTATGCTTCAGTTGGCAAAGTACTTTCCTAGTTCATAGAAATAAAGGATTTAATAGGCTTTTCAAAATGCTTCAAAAGGCTATCTAGATATCTCACAGCTATTATAAACCAAGATGTTAATTATTGAAGTGTAAATGAATCTGATATTTATCAATCTTATTTCCTTGAAATAGCAGATATGTTTAAAAACCATGAGGGATAAACTGTCTCCTGGGTCTTTCTGAATACACAAAAGCTGGCAGACAGGCCAAAATGTTTGGCAATGAATTCACCCTTTATTTGTAATGACTTGCCACTTGGTGTCACAGGAAAGACACAGGTGTCTTAAGAAAGCTTTGCACTGAGGACAGGAAGCTGCAAGTATAAAACTTCAGAGACATACTGGGCTGCTGAGCTTGATTTCTCCTTGGGAGTTCTCAATAATACAGTGGGTGATTATTTAACTTCTCACCAACCTTCCCTGAGTGCTGCTTGTACATAATTGTCTTTCCTTATCTCTAACTTGTATTCTTCTGAGGTTGATTCTATATCAAGAATGCTTAACCTTAGTCTATAAATTTTTTTTTAATATTTTGATCACTATATTTCAACATAATTAGTTACTTTTAAAATGCTATTTTATTTTATGCATTTAAAAACATTTGTCTGAATGCAAGACCAATTTGGACTAGGAAAAAGCAGTGGAAATCAAGACTTAATTGTCCTGGGATAGGGCTCAAGCTGTATTTCCCTATGTCTCCTTCAGGTGGCCAATGGCCATGTTTATTTGGCTTCCTGGTCACCTAGGGACATAAATGATCTCAGCTACATGGAGTAAGGACCACTATATTACAACCATCTTTAGAAAAAAAAACTACCTTCCACATATACTTTTGAATTTTATCTGAATTATTAACATTTTCTCATCACTTTCTTAAGGTTAGGCAACCAACAAAACAACAAATTATGCTCTGATTTGTAGGATTTGCTGATTTCAATGCTCACATTGAAAATTTAAGCATCAGCTCTCTTTCCAGTACAAACTGGCTCACATACTCTATAAAGACTGTATCAGATAACGAAAAAGATATATAACACATAAAAAATCATGAATATTTGTTATATTAACTAGCACATAGGTTTATTTATCTTCATAATCTGTATTATTATTATTACCCTTGTTGCATTTTCTAATATTACTCTTTTGCTGGGGGAAGGGTGCAGGAAGGAGGGAGACATGAAAGGGGACTGAGTGTAGAAATATCAGAATGGAAGACCTTACTGTATGACTGAATCAGAAAGTAGTATGGCATTTGACCACAAGGACATTTTAAAAGGCCAAAGCTTTGGGGGACAAGATAAGACAGTCAATTTGCTAATAAACCCTGTTACTTACCTCCTAATCCAATACTGACTTCCCAGATGAAGAATCTGGGCTCTTATTACTGTCTTCCTGCTCTTTTTTTTTCAACCCTTTGAATTTTAGCCTTCCCTCTACCTCCATATAAGGTGCAAAAATACTGTCTAACTCCCTAAAGACAAAGTGTGTGGGTGATAAAATCACATGTGAGAGACTCCAAAGCAGGCAGGCTCACAATATGTCATTGACCTGAAAGAATTGGTTGTGTGGAACCAATGTAGAACATTATTCTAAATGAAGCAAAATTCTGGTTCCAGAGAACTATGGGGATGCTAAAGACTTCCCTGGGATTTCTTGTCCAAAGTAAATTACTTGTGGTAGTGTTGATAATGTTCTTCCATTGGTGTTGTTCTCCCTAATGGAATCATTGCTACCAGGGCTATCTACTATTTCACAGAAAATAACCCCTTTCAATAATGCAGAGTATGGCTTTGGAAACTCTAGGATATTGCTAACATTGCATTAATGGCGAAGTTTCTAACCAGCTGCCCAACTTAAGGCAATCCAAATTAGGATTTAGCATTAAACAGTCCAGCATTTAGAGGGTTTACTATGTCCGTCCACAACAAATCACTCCAAATGGTCACGCTTGCCAACATGCTCTTGCTTAGACGGTAAACTATGCTTATCCCCTATTCTGTCTTACCTTTGGTTGCAATTGAATCTCTCTGGTCTACCAGAAACCTAATGAGTACTTTTTTTTAATTCCTTTCCATTCTTTTTATTTTTTCTCAATAGCATTTTATTTTTCCAAATGCATGTAAAATCAGTTTTCAACATTCATTTTTGTAAGATTTGGTCTTCCAACTATTTTCTTCTTCCCTCTTTTATCTTTCCTCTTTCCAAGACAGCAAACAATATGATATAGGTAATATAATACTTTTAAATATATTTCTACATTTGTCATGTTGTGCAAGAAAAGTGATGCCAAAAGGAGGAAAATGAGGGAAAAAGCAAAAAAAAAAAAAACGAAAATAGTATGCTTCAAATCACATTTAGTCTCTTATAGTTCTCTCCCTGGATGCTGAATTTTCCAAGCAAAGTCTATTGGAATTGTCTTGGATCATTGCATTGCTGAGAAAGTCTATCAGAGATGATCAGAGATAATTTTCTTGTTATTATGTACAATATTCTCTTAGTTCTGCTCACTTCACCAGCATCAGTTTATGTAAATCTTTCCAGGCTTTTCTGAAATCATCATTTCTTATAGAATAATAATATTCTATTAATTTCATATATCATAACTTATTCAGCCATTCCCTAACTGATAGACATCCATTCAATATCCAATTCCTTGCCAGTACAAAAAAGGACTGCTACAAACATTTTTGCACATGTGGTTCCTTTTCCCTCTATCATGATCTCTTTGAGATACAGAGTAGTAAAGATCAAAGGGTATGCACAATTTTATAGTCCTTGGGACATAGTTCCAAATTGCTCTCCAAAATGGCTGATCATTTCACCACAATGCATAGTGTCCCAGTTTTTCTATATTCTCTCCAAAATTTACCCTGATGTCTTAATCTGAAAGGTGTGAAGTGGTATCTCAGAGTTGTCTTAAATTTGCATGTCTCTAATCAATGATGATTTAGAACATTTTTTTATAAGACTAGAAAAAACTTTAATTTCTCCATCTGAAAATTATTTATATATTTTGATCATTTATCAATTTGGTAATAACTTGTCTACTTATAAATTTGATTCAGTACTTTGTATTTTAGAAATAAGGTTTTTACATATTTTACCTATATCACATTGTTTCCTATCTTGGGGAGGGAAGAGATAAGAAAGTGAGGAAGAAAAATTTTGAACACAAAGTCTTACCAAAAAAAAAAGAATGTTGAAAATGATCTCCACAAGTATTTGAAAAAATAAAACACTATTGAAAAATAAAAAGAAATTTTAAAAAAAATTAGGTTTTTATCAGATGGTAAAAATTGTTTCCCGGAAAATTTTCTGCTTTTTTATTTATGCAAAAACTTTTAAATTTAACATAATCAAAATTATACATTTTCCATTTTATAATGTTCTCTAGTTCTTCTTTGGCCATAAATTATTCCTTTCTCCAAATTTCTGACAAGTAAAACTATCCCTTGCTCTACTAATTTCTTTATCACATGACCCTTTGTGTCTAAATCTTGGCATAAAATATGAAATGTTGGTATATATTTAGTTTCTGCTATTTTGGGGTACTTATCTTCTTGATGCAGAACTATGCTTGGTTCATTTCAACCCTGGGACAGAATTATACTAAGACAGGAATCTCACCCACAGATCAGTCTGCAGATCACCACAGGGCAAAGAGTCACATTCTCCTCTATCACTGAGAGCAATCACTACCAATCTCAACCCATAACATACGTCTAACCTAGACCCTGAGATGCCAAGTTTTCTGGGGCCAGGCATATGTGTTTCAGGGATTCTGTGAACTACCATACAAAAGGATTACAAGGATTCTGCCTGTCTCCATAGGACAGAGCTAGGGGCAATGATTGCAAGCTATACAGAGAAATAAATTTAACCTTGAAGGATTAGGGGGAAAAATATTCTCCCAATCAGGCTGTCCCAAATGGAAGTAGATTACCTGTCATTAGAGGAAAGGAATAAACATGTCCATATATTCAGTATGCTGTCCATTCCTGTTTGAGTACAAGTCATAAAGTTAGCTCTTGAAAGGACCTTAAATATCACTGAAGTCATTCTCCTCATTTTACAACAAAAAACATAGAAAAATTAAGTGATTTGCCCTGGTTACATAGTCAGTAAATATTTAAAACAGCATTTGAACTCAGGTTCTTGACAGAGTTTATTGCTCTACTATACCTTGATACTTCCAAAAACTCTTCTAAATCTGAGATTTTTAGGGTGCAGAGTCAGAGAAAGAATATATCCCCTTTCTAGCCAAGGGGTGTCCAAAACAATCAATGAGAGCCCATTTCTGTTTGGACCAGTAATCCAAGAGCTTAAGTCCCCCCCATATTCAAATAAGAATATATTGCCTACTAACATATAATTTTGAAAATCTTCATCTCAGAAAATGTCACATTCTGCTGAGAGAACACCAATCTATCTAGAAGAAAATGAAGGCCTTTGAGCTTAAAGGAATCTTAGAAGTGTTTTTTTTTTTTTTAAATCCAATGCCCTCATTTTATAGCTGAGGAAACTGAGGCCCATAGAAGTTTACTTCTTTCAACAAGAATTTGGTGTAATCTCACTCAAGAAATGGAACCTTTGAGAGAGAAAACAGAAGGAACAAAAGGCAATTTGTATTCCAGGACCAATGGTACCTGTAGGAATACCTAGTTATGCAATGCCTTTGAATCTTTCAGAGATTCATGGATTCAGTTTTGAGGAAAGAAGTATATCTGGTCTTTATAGAAATGCACTTTTTTCATGACAATGCAGAGTACAATGTCTGCATCAGCCATTCTGGCCCTCTGAAGTCAAACTGCTCCGTCCACTTTCTCTCTCTTCCCTCATGTACTGATATGAATAATCTGCCTGGATTTCTGAACATAGTCTAGAACCCCATCTGGGTCATAGGGGATTCTACCTCAAGTCCCCTCTTGTAGTATAACTTACAAATAATCAAAATGGTGTTCTACAGCAAAGACTGATCATCATTGCACTGCTGGAAGCCCTGATTATCCTCAAATAACTTGCACATCAGCACTTCTTGGAAATTAATCAACAGACATTAAATGCCTTCTATATTATTGGGAATTGATGAATCCAAAGACAAATCAAACCTGTTTTTTACCCTCAAGGAGCTTACATTTTAACAAAGAGAGAATTATATACACAAAATATATACAAAATGAATACAAGGTAGTTTGGATATAGGCATATAGGCAGGTGGGGGAATCAAAAAAAAGCTTGCCCCAATTTATGAAGGAAACAAGGAACTATGAGAGAGATGGAGATGAAGAAGGAGTACATCAGTAACGTCATGTAATACATGACAGTAATGTCAAAAGCAAAGGCATGCTTTCCTGGGTTCTGGAAAATGGATAATATCTTGTATTTTCCCAGTCACCAAGGGAGTAAAATAAAGTTGTGTGCTTACTCCCATGCTTTTTAGCATGATGTTTTCAGCCATGTTCTCAAATTCCTTCTTTGAGTATGAACCTAATAGCATCAACATCAGCTACTGCATGCACTGAGGGAAATTCTTCAACTTGAAAAGGCTACAAGCCAAAACTAAAGTGGAGGGAGTGCTGGTACATGATTTTTTATTTGCAGATGATTGTGTATCCAATGCATTCTTTGAAACAGAGATGTAAAAAATATGGATCTATTCTTTGCTGCTTGTGGTAATTCTGCCCTAACAATTAACACCAAGAAAACATAGGTATACCAGCCAGTACTACAGTACAGGTACACCATCAGCTATATGTGTGTGTGTGTGTGTATACTATACTAGTATATACTATACTATACTATACTAGTAACAAACATAAATATATATGTGTATATGTATATATACGTATGTATATATGTATGTATGTATGAATGTATAATTATCAGCTATAGCAAATGAAGTAGTTTTGAATATTGTGGATAAGTTAACTTCCCTTGACAATATTCTTTCTGGGAATGTATACATTGATACTGAGATTCACAAAATTAGCTCAGTGTTTGAAAAGTTCCAAAGGAAAGTATGGGAGAGGGGAAGTGTTGGGTTAACTAACTGAAAGTCTACAGAACTTTTGTGCTGACCTCATTGTTGCATGAAATCTGTACATTATATCAGTATCATGACAGAAAAGTGAATTGCTTCCATTTATATTGTCTTAAGAAGATTCTGAAGATCACCTGGCAGGATAAAGTACCAGACTTTGAAGTCCTTTGTTGTTGTTATGTTTTTTTTCATTTTCAATATTGTTTTATTTTCTAAACACATATAAAGAGAGTTTTTAACATTCATTTTTGTAAGATTGTATTCCAAAGCTTTCTCCCTCCTTCCTTTCCCTCCCCTCTCCTCAAGACAACAAGCAATCTGATATAGGTGTTACATGTGCAATTCTTTCAAACATATTTTCATATGTATCGTGTGGTATAAGAAAAATAAGACCAAAGGGGGAACAAACTATGAGAAAGAAAAAAAAAAAACGAGGAAAAGATAAAAACACTATGTGTCTATCCATAGTTCTTTCTCTCTCGATGCACATGGCATTTTCCATCCCAAGTCTATTGGAATTGGCTAGAATCATCTGAGGTCCTTTATTGAACTAAATTGCTTAGCATTCAAACTCTACTGCAGAGTTGGCCACATTCCCTGAATGTCAAATATACATTTGCCAAAAAGACTACTTTATGGAGAATTCATACAGGGAACTTTATGTGGTGCTATGGACACTCTCAAGGACTCTGTTAAGAGTTCTGTTAAGAACTTTAGAATTGATTGTACTGGCACAGGACCACCCAGGACCACTCATCAGAGAAGATGCTGTGCTCTGTGAGCAAAGCAGAATTGAATTAGCTCAGAAGAAACATAAAATGAGCAAAGTTAGAGATCCACCGCAGATGTTCATAGAGATTATTTGTGTCCTACCTGCAGCAGAGCACTCGTATTGGTCTGATCATCCACAGTTGGACACACTGTGTCATTTTGGTTCTCTTGAAGAACAAAGGGCAACAACTCAATCACCATTCCAGTTTGGAGCACATCCAGTCAGGAAGCTTAGAAATAGGAGATAAGAATGCTAACAAATAGCATGTTTTGTTGAATCTCCCAGATAATCTACTTACCTATTTGGAACTGGGTGATTAGAAGCAAAAGCCAGGTAAATACAATTGGGGAGGGCAAGACAACTGAGCTTCAAGAGCAGGAAGGTAGCCAGCTGTTACCAGTAGCTTTAGTAAAGGCAATAAGACTTTCCTCTGAGGACACCTGTGGATAGCTATAAAAGCAGAGTAATACCTGAAATGGTTGCACTCAGTGTGTCCATAGAAGAGCCAGGTGAAACTTGACTATGGTAGAGCAGTTCAACTATGGCAGGTTTGATTACTTGGTTAACTTTTCCTATGTGTCTATGTTCCTATCTAACATTGCAGGGGTTCTGAGAAATAGCTTGTGTATTAGAGTAAACTATAAAATGATTGATGCTTGAAGAACAGAATATACTCAAGAGCTAGAGTGATGATTTTGCATCAAAAATTGACTGCTATATTCTTAAAAACCTTCTGAGTCCTATACTCTTCTCTTCAGTGAGATTGTCACTGATTGCAGGACCCTATCAAAGTGCTATTGTGCCTGGTCTCTCTCTAAATAAAATCATTGCTTGTCCTTTGTTCTTAGAGAGGACCAATGGCATCATGCTTTAAGTTGTTTGTGAATTGGATTTAAGTGCATCAAAGTCGAGTGATAGGGCAAAAGTTAAGATAACAGATGATGGCCCAGGATACAATGAATGACTTTGGAGTCTTTGATGTTTGATCAAACTCTAAGTGTTCCACAACACCTGCTTTAGCCACTTTCACTGCAGCTGAAACAAAATTGTTCAATCTGCCCATTGTATGCATAGATTTTTTTTTCCCTTGGAGTTTCTTAGAACCACAAGTGCAAGTTGGGTGATGGTGGACACCAAGGGTGGTTGAGCAGCACTGAAAAGTGCTTTGCCATCCCTCATACTAAAGGTGCTAGAACTCCCTGAATACACCCCATGTAAGTATAGCCAGTAAAAAGGCACGGAAGTAGGAAATGGAGTGCCTTGTATAAGGAATGAATAAGGGGCAAAAAATGGAAAATTCAGTAACATGCTAACCTAATCAACATTCCAACACTTCAAAAGACCCATATTTCATTGATTTGAAATGTCTCTGTCAATACAGATTACAATCTCTACCATGGACCCCAAAAGGCTAAAGCTTAGTCTTCAGCCCCCTGATGATGAACTTCTAAACTAAAAGACTGGCTCTGAGGTGACAGGTATACACAATCCATCATTATACTAAAAGCCTTTATGGGTTGAAAGGAAACCACCAGAGCCTCCACAATCAGATTTTTTAAGAACAAATAGATTCTTTCATGCCCAAATAAGGCTTCAGAACAGGGATTTAAGTGGAGAGCCTCTAAACACCCATTCCAAATATTCCTTCCTGTCCTGGTCTGTGTGTAAATTGTGACTAAGGCTAAGACTTCTAAGCAGGCAGAAAAAAATTGGGTCTTTACTTTCCTCCTATATCCTTATCTGAGTGACTGGCTCATTTTTCTATATGCCAATTCTTGAGCAAAAGAAACATAACATTGGCTAGATTCCTGTTGAAGCCTTTGCAACCATGACAGGGAGCAAGGAAAGATTTATAGGAAACATTGGAAAAAGCTGGGCAGACAGATGAGTTATGGTCCTTAAAATTGCAGCTGCCAGAGTATAGTGAGAGAGGTCAGGAAATATCTTGCCTGCCACACACAAGGAGAAAACATACCTGTTCCAACTGGATGTGACTAGATTACAATCCGACTTCTTGCCTTCATGGCAATATCTTTACCTGGTCAACCACCATCTAGCTGAATCATAAAGTGTGCTAAAGTACATCAGACATCATTGATGAAGCAAACTATGCATTTAATATTATGCCCAGGATAATTGGGAAGATAAACAATTAATGGATCAGGATGGTAAATAACCCCAGTCAACACAATTCAAAATCTTTGTATTTCACTAGAGGCACTTTTAGCAGTTCCTGGCTAATACATTTATTCAAATCAACTAAGACACACAGTCCATTAATGATCAGGGTTGATTCCTTCTCTCAGAGATAACTCTTCATTACTTGCCAAAGCTAGCACCTCTTTTAACTGTCCTTCTCCAATCTTGAATGCCATTTAAAACAAAGTACATGTTTAATTTTATTTAGGATTGTTTCTTTAAAATCAAAAGGCACAGATTATGATTTCCGACTCTGCCTCTAGCCAACTCAGTATATCTAAGGAGGAGAGACTGAAGGCCATATTTCAAAATACTTTGAATCAACAGCATCTATTAAAATTTGCACAAAATAAAAGGTTCAGAATAGCTGACTACCATTTATGATCTTAACCTATTTGAGTGCCATTTAAAATGTTTTTATATTGATTTATTTATTCCTTTAAAAATGGCTCATAAAATTATAAGGCAATTGAACATTTTAGCATCCAGAAATATAAACCTTTGTATTTCATAAGATGTGAGTCTTTTAAAAAACAATGACACTTAAATTCCCCTCTCAGCACTGGAGTTGTCTCAACCCATCTAAGGCCAATCAAAAAGAGGCAAAAAGTCTATAGAAGGCTTGACACTTTTCTGCAGATGCTGCTGCTTCAGTTGGAAATGAAGGGCAAGTCTTACAGTATTTTCTGCAATAGGCCAGAATTGAACAAAGTCTCCTTTTTGGAAACTGGATGGCAACTATGAGCTACACATGGCACCCTGATAAATGACTAGGGCTCTTAATTGGGATGGCTGCCAAGAAACAGAGTTAGTGCAATGCATTTCCGGTGACTCCAAACAGTAGATGAATTGCACATCAATTTATTTAAATAGCAAGACTGCAAGCCTATTCATGGCCATTACCAGGTGTGGATTGATGCCTGCTAGCATATATTTCCCACTGCGAAGCCCTTTGTTCACTTCCCACTGCTTCCTCACTCCATTATGCCTGTTAAATGAATCAATCTTACCTTAATATCATTCTTAAATATTTAATGCCAAGTTGCAATGTCTCCTCTTAAAGCCAGTTTGTAAAACGAAAGCATAGATTGCTCAGCAGGATGCATCTTGCTTCAGCAGCCTCTGATCTGCAGCTTGACTGTGAAATGGGCCAAGTTCTACTCCCCTAGGGATATGTCAATTAAAAGGGCTTATTTGGTGAAGTCAGAAAGTAACAAAGGAACCCAAGGCACGGAGAGTTTTCTGATTGTACCTAGATTAGTTGGATTTCAAAACATGATCCGGAGATGATTAACGTGAGCTCAATTAAATTCTAGGATCTTTTAAAAAGTATCATATTTGTCTTCAAACAGCCACTCATACACTCCACTGGCTTCAGAGCACAGGTGATGTCTCAATGATTCATTTGTATGATTACAAACCAAGAAATGGAACTCAATTTCTTACTAACCCTTCATCCTCTTGGTGAAGAACATTTTTCTCCTTAGTCTCTCTCATTTCTCTCTGGTTTTATAAATGACTTCTATAAGGAAGGAAAAATTGGAAGGAAAACCAGAGAGGACATTGCAAGCATATCCCAACAATAATTGTCTGAAGAAAGGTAACCCAAGATAAGTTATTCTGTTTAAAAAAACTAGAGGCTAAGGGAAGATATGACCCCACAGCCTTATGGAAGCTCCAAATACAATAAATAGGCCTAACAGAAACTCAAGAGATAAGAAAGACCACATTAAGGAGCTATCTTGGACTCCTGAAGGTGATAAGTAATCTAAATTCTATGGTCCTAGAAAAATGTGATGAAAATTTTTGGTAAAGTCTTCAACACCTAATTTGTGTATTTGGAATGCTTATAGACCTAGGGAAATAAAAACTCCATTCCTTGAAGATTATAAGAAGTTGGCTAACAAACTGTTCTTAAGAATTTTACCTTCTATTCTGACAAGAGCACAATCTGCTGATCTATATGAAAGAGATTATCACTATTACCCCCTAACATCTATTGATTAAGGGAGGCAATGAGAATGCTCTTCCCTGAAGAGGGAAAACAATTCTTCCAAGTGATCCACAATCTATAAAATCATTTAATCTATGGTTTGAATGTTATAGCAATGTAGAGACACAAAGATCTATGAACCTATATCAACTATCTTCTCCCTCCTTATCATCATAGTACTCAAAAGTCTGCACATGTGAGCTTGAATTGAGGGATGATCCAAACACCAGGACTTCCAAATTGTGGTCTATGAAGCTTTCAAAAGTCTTAAGCACCATGTGACTAAGCATTCAAAAATGAAATTGTATGTTTCCATTCTCTCCTTCCTCCCTCCAATTTCATCTACTCCAGTGAGGAATGTCTAGCCTACAGATGATATAAAGTACAAAGAGTTATTTCCATAATCAACCTCAGGCCTTGATCAGCTGAAAACTAGATGAAGCAATCTCCCACTGTTTAAGTTCTTTAAATTGATAATTTTGTGTGGCCCATGAATGATGTTATAAATATCTAAATGGCCTTTGACATAAAAGGTTTCCCCACCTCTGATTCTACTCCATCCATTGCCTGAATAATCTTTTCTAAGCACAAATGTTAGACTCACAAATGTCAGTGGCTCCCTTACACAATAAGGAAGGCTCAAATTCATTAGTTTGTCTCCCATTCTTTCCAGATTTTTGTCAAATACTTTTACCATGAGTCTATAGTCCACCAAAATGTACAACTTTGTGTCCCCCAAACGTTCACTTTACCCTAGCACTTCCCTGCCTCTGTTCAAGTATTTACTAAGTCTGAAGAGTTCTTCTCTCTTTGCATTCCCTGCTTATCTATCTTAAACTCAGCTCAAATGCCAGCTCTTCCAAGAAGTCTTTCCTATTTATTACAACTAACAGAGTTCTACACTCTGACTTCACACAGCAATTTATCTTATTATTCTTGAAGTACTTATAAAATATTGTGTTTTACAGACGTATGTATTTCCTTATCCTCTTAATACAATGTAAGCTCCTTAAGGGCAAGGACTGAGTATTAACTATTTTTTTTTTTCTATTTCCCCAGTGCCTTGGATAGGAATTTGTACATAGTGTTGTGTCACAGTTTCCTTTTATTGTCCTGCTTCAGTTTCCCCTAAATTTTTCTGCCTCGGTTTCCCTAAATTGTTCTGCCTCAGTTCCTTGAATTGTTCTGCTTCAATCCCCCTGGTTGCAACCCCCCTTTCCTGTTCATTACGGCCAAGATAATTAGGGTTATAAAGATCTGGCCACTCTGGAATTCCAAAAGAGAAAATTCCAGATGTCCTATCTCAGATATCTAATTGGCATCCTCTACTTCTAAGTTCCAGACTTTCTGTCTCAAGTGGCTACAGTTTAACGGAATTTATGGTCCTACCCACAACTTATCAGAACCAGTTTGGTGGTCCCTTCTTGGAAATTCCCAAGCTTACCAAAGTTTGGACTCCACTCTCTTGCCTTTGTCTACCCTGATCTTAGATATAAAAACCATTGGAATCTCACATTCGATACTGATGCTGATGCTGAATGCTTTAAGATATCAGCCCTGGTACCAAAATGGATCCTCTGGTCCCAGAAAATCTCTCCCTCTCAGAAATCCAAATAAATTATTAAAAACTCTTTAATCTCTATCTTGCCTCAGTTTCTCCAGCATTACAATAGTAGATATTATATGTGTGTGAGTGTGTCTGTATGAATCATTGCAAGTTAGAAATCTGTTCCCTCTAAACTGTTAAATTAAAAATAAATGCAATCTTTTTCTGGTTAAAATAGGATTAATTTTTTTTTGTTTAGCTTTAAAAATCCATAATTCTAATTATTTCTAGGATATTCCATATCTTTAGACTCCCATGAACTTGCATTTATGGGTTTCCTGGATATGTTTAAAATTCCAAAAATTACTATGGTCAAATTATTTGCAAAAACATGGTTGTAGAAAAAGGAAGTCTTAATGGAAAATTTTAATTTTTCAACACCATAGTTGGCATTTTTGACAAGCTTCTAGGTACTAGATTCCAGAAACTTGTGACATCCAGCTTTTTGGTTTAAGCCTTACTTGGTAATTTTCCATACCAGCTATAGAAATTCTGGAACAATCAATCAGAGTTGTATTAAGTAGTAATACCTATTTTTATTTTCAGAAAAAAAAATAAGATTTTATTGAGTCAGATTGTCTAAAAGAATAAGAAATTCACTGGTATTAGGTTAAGAACCTTTATAAAGTATATTTCTTTCAAGCCATAATGATTCTAAGTACTTTGGGATGGGGAGAGGGGAAGGGAGGTTAAAGCTTTTTAAAGCAGCAAAGCTTTATAATAAAGTAAAAACAGAAGGAAATGTTGGAATCATGGCTCATAGCTGGAGCTGAAAGGAACCTTAGAGGTCATCCAGATTAGGAATTCTTTTCCCTTTTTGGTACTATGGATGACTTTGGCAGCTGGGGAAGACAGTGGAACCAATTCTCCAAATAATGGTTGTAAATGTTCAAAGTAAAATACATAGGATTGCAAAGGAAAATATTTTGAAATACAGTTATGAAGATATTAAGTAACAAAAAAAAACACGTTTTCAGACCCCTGGTTATGAACCCCTGATTCTAGTTCACATCCCTTGTTAATATGGGGAAACTAGGTACAAGGTGAGTAACAACTCTACTCTGAATCAATCCAGAACTAAGATGAAAGGGCTATATCTAAAAATCAAAAGATCTGGGTTTGAATTCTGGTTCTGCCACTTAATATCTTTATTATCAACAAGCTTTTTTTAAAGTACTTACTGTGTGCCAGGTGTTATTCTAAGGTATAGGGATGACATGTAAAAAAAGTAAAAATAGACTCAGCCCTAAGGAAAGTAACATTTTAGTGGGAGTAGGGGGTGATGGGAGTAGAATGAGGCAAAATATTTAAATAGGTATATACAAGGTGAATACAGAGTAGATAGAAGAGTATTTTATGAAAATTATATAATCTCTCTGTTGCTCACTCATTTCAGTCATGTTTGATTCTGTGACCCCGTTTGGGGTTTTCTTGGCAAAGACATTAATTTGCCATTTCCTTCTCTACTTAATTTTATAGATGAAAAATTGAGTCAAACAGATATTCAGCACATGCCGTGAAATCCAGCACTTTCAATCTGACACTTCTTGTCACTTAGTAAACCAGAGAACAGTATCAATGCTGCTATTTTAATGGTTTGCAAGCTCCAAGTTAAGCACAGGATTCAATGGCCAGTTGTGCTACATTTTTTCCTCTCCAGTAATACTTCAGGGAGGTCTGTGAATCAATGCCTTTCTGTCTATACGTCCAATAAACTGGTCTTAAGAAGCTACAGCCCCCACCATCATTGGCAAATCAGTGAAGCCTTAAAATAGAACATTTTTCTCAAAACACTTGTTGCATAGTGATGCTATTTTAGGTCAATGTCCTTTTCCCTCCACTCTTAACCTTCTCCCTCAGGTTCTTCCTGGAACTTGCATTTTGAGGAATGGTCCCAAATAGGTTTTCTTCCTTCTCTGGACTACACACCATATCTCTTAAATAGGTCTCTCCTCATCTTTATCAGTTTCTTTTAAGTGTTGTTTTCTCTACCCAAGAGCAAGATGATGCCTTTTTGTTTATGGTTGTGTCTCCAGCACATAATATAGAACTTATTTATAGATCACTTTGATTTGATTTGTTGACCACAGGCCCAGACTAAGAGAGTACATGTGACTCAGTTTGTGAGAAAGCAGCTTCAAAGACAGTGCTCTAGAGATGACAAGTTCTCTTTCTTTTTCAATAGCTTGCAATCAGTATAGCCTAAAGAAGAGGTGTCAAACATAGACCTGCAGGCAGCAAGCAGTCCACATTAACTCCTGAATGCAGCCTGAACCAGATTAAAATATAATTAAGTCCCTCTTAAAAGCAGAGCCTCTTTATCAATCTCCAAGCTAAAGAGGGTTTAATATTGACAGATTGCACTACATCTGAAAAGGAGAAAGAGAAAATGCATCCTCACTGAGGCACAGACACTCAAATCCAGAAGAAAACACAGGAATAAAACAAAGGGAGAATTCCTGAGCATCCCTTTACTTACCTCTGTCCTGCTAGAGAAATATGCCTTTCCTGGCATATGGGGAAGAATCAAGCCAAATATTTCTTTAAAATGCCAAATTTTTAAATGTCATTCCAATACTCCTTCAATCAAACAGGCAAAGACAACCCAAGAGCAAGATGAAAAATAAAAACCAAAAGTTCATCCCATGAAATTATTTTGGTTTGTTATCCAGAGATATGAATAAGGAAACAAACATTAGAGCAGACAATCAAATCTAAAAACCAAGGTATACTTAGTCTGATCACCATGATAGGGTGATCAGTGTGACTTTCTGGAAAGTAACAAAGAAAAAAATTTTTTTTGAAATAATGTTTGAGAGAGACAAATTGTTTAGAGGTAACATTTGTTTTCTGTGAGATGATTTTTGTACATTTCTTTCCCCAGAGCTCCAAGTTGGGAATTTATCAAGAAGTTGTTTTATAAAATGCTCCCCAAAAGAATGATTCCTCTTCACTGATCACCCTTCTTGTTATGCAGGCTTTTTGTTCTGCTCCTTTATTCAAACTATGTGCAAGAAGTTCCATCTTTCATGAGTTATTTCCCACAAGTCCCTCTCTTCCCCAGCATTCAGGCTGCCCCAATGCAGTTTGAATGTTTTTTGTTTCCTCTGTTTTTCTTATTCAAATGTTGTATCTTTACACTTGATTTCAAATGGAACTCTGCAGTCATTTGTTTGCCTGTGCACATAGCCTCCAGTATTTGCATCAATTCTTTCTGTATTTTCTTAACTTGGTAGCATTTTTATCCCTGTATGGGGTTATCAGTATCTTATGTCAAAAACGGAAAGAAAACTACTAACAGAATTTATTTTCTGCTTATCCACCTTTCTCTTTCAGGTCGGAAGCTGGAAAAGAATTGTTAACACTAACTCCACCATTGCTGGAGGCTCTAACTTCACTGAGGATTGGTCTGTTTTGGACAATGAATAAAAAAGAAGGTACTTTCAGAAATATGAACGTAAGTAACTGCTCCTAGACAAATTTCCTACCTAGGATACAGAGGAAAAGTTTTATAGAAGTTTCATGGACTTCTTTTTTAAAATTTGCCTTCATGATTTGAGATCGTTTTGTGCTGCAAGCCTAGAATGCTACTCCCTACTCTAAATATTGTATTGGAGAGATTAGAGGTATATCATAGGCCACCTAGTCTAAGCCCTCAATTTATAAATAATGGCACAAGGAGGCCCAGGGTACCACCCTCTGGGAAATTTCCTTCATCCTCCTCAAGCTTAACAAAGCACTTCATTTGCCTTCTCTTACACATTTAGCATGTGTGTTCCATATTCCTCTGGTAGACCATAAGGTGCCTGAGGGCAGATACTGTGTTTCATATAAACCTTATGGTCACTTAACAGCTGTTACGCTGCTTTAGATAGCTGATATTTAGTGAATGTTAATTGAATTAAATTTGATTGAGTTGAGCTGAAGGCAAGCAACCTTGAGGCTGTTAAATTTCCTCCTTTTTGTTTTCTTTTTATCATTCTGTAGATTTTTTCCCCTCATGAAATGGTGAGGCTATATGGTGAATGAATGAGTGAATGAATGAAAAATATTTATTAAATATTTGTTATATGCTTAGCAAATACACTGAGTACTAAGCATATAAATACAAAAGAGAAACAAACGCTATCCTTAAGGAGTTCAGATTCTATTGGGAAATGTAACATATAAAAGAAGTTGTAGCCAGAGAAAGGAGCTTTGTAAGGAATCCTAGTAATAGGAGCTAATCCATAAGAGAGACAATTATCATATTTATTGCACTAAAAAACAATTGTCTCTAGAGTCAGGGGAACTGGGTTCAAATTCTCAACTATCAATGTCACCTTAAACATCTCCCTAACCTTCTCTGAAGCTCAGGTTCCTCATCTGTAACAAAACAAGGTTGTGCTACATAGCTTTATCCACTGCATCCTGGGCCATGGCCCCTCATCTTACCTGTTGTCTTGCAACTGGACATCTGTATGCCTCTTGAGGAGAGAGTGGAACTGCACAGTTCTAATTCACTTAAATTCAATTCAAGTTCAAGTCAAGCCATCACTCTCATAAAATCATTGTTTCTCTTCAAGAAGGAAGGACAAAAACAACACATAGTTACCAATTTGTTTCTATATTTATTGTATTTTTGTTTGTCTTGTTAAATATTTCCAAATTATGCTTTAATTTGACTCAGGTAAACTCAAGAGTATTACAAGCACATATTCGACAACTCTGGCCAAGATGACCACAAAGCTCCCTTCTGTATCCATGATCCTACAATTCCAAACAACAGAGGACATAGTATTCCTAAAGGTTTCACTGTGGACCCATTTTCTCTTTTTCAGGTAGGACTCTGTAGGAGTATAGTGACAGATAGATTACATAAGGCAGGAGTTTTAAACATATATTTTAGTAGTTCTTCCAGTATTATATTTTACGTATCAATTCTTTATTTACATTTTAGCACCTGGCTTACATTCTTTTTCACCTGGTCTCATAACATAACATTCAGGCAACCTCCACATTCATGTTGATGGTCTTAACCAAAACTTTAACTATACCCTTCCTTTAAGACCTTTCCAACTCCAGGGAAACTCTGAAGAAGTAGCTGGCTCACACCAATGTCAGTAAGAAGGAACATGGCTCATGGTACAGGGAACAAGAATAGCCAGTTCTGTGTTTACACAAACAGAATGGAATGGCAATTCAGTAATCCAGGGTGTAGGAGCAACATCTTCAATCAAAATATCAACTAGCATTTATTAAGCACCTGCTACATGGCAGGCATTATGACAAGGGTTAAAAAGTACCTGAATTCAAAGATCTTACAATTCTATCAAGGGAGACAAACACACATACATACACATATAAACATGTATATGTGTATATTTATGTACACACACATAAATACATGTGTGTATAATTTCTCTGTATGCACATATATAAACACATGTGTATAATCTCTATGTACATGTACATAAATACATGTATGTATAATCTCTATATACATGTACATAAATACATGTGTGGGTAATCTCCATGCATGTACATAAATACATGTGTGTATAATCTATAGAATATATACATCATGGAAACAATGTAGTTTGGGTCAGAAGGTTCTATGAGTTTGAGGCATCAGAGATTTGCCATAGAAGGTGGTATATAATAAACTGATTTTTGAAGGAAACTAGGGATACAAAAATAGGCTATTGAAGTAGGCTCAGATGTTTCTACTCCTAAATAGCAGAAAATTAAGGCAAGACAATCTAAGATTATATTAGAGTTCTGGATAATACAGATGATCTTGGTTTAATCCATAATAGCTAACACATACCTGTTCAAGGACTGATTGGTTGATTGATTGGAGCAATAGGACCAAATGAGGTAGATTATCTACATAGAAAATAAACAGTTGCAAAATCAGAGGAATTCCTGTATTCATAGTCATTCATTCTTAGGATGATTGTGAATGATTCTGGTAGGTTATATCTATGGTGCACAGAACTCAAGAGATTTAACATATTCTCTGGTCAAAGAGAGTAAGATTCCTTACTTACTTGTATATATTTTAGACTATGTGTAGCTGAAGCAAGTTAAGGATACAATTCTGGATTCAGGTCATTCAGAGATCATCAAAGAAGTGTGGAGTGATATTTTTCTCTCATTACCACAGCAGAAAGTTGTAAGCAGGGAATTTAGTCTTTGGTACAGCAAAGAGGAGGAAAGAGGATATTCTGTGCATTCAGAATAGCTTCAATAGAGGCTCAGTAAGAAGTTATGATTACTTTGAATAAGATTATTGAAGTGTTGAACCATCCATTTCAATTTTGTTTAACAATGCAAATTGTCTGATGAATGATACAGTGAAATTCCTACAAACCACCTCCAGAGAAATAAATTGTCACATGAAGAGTTAAGATCCAAACAAATCTACCTTTACCTTCACATCTTGTATTGCAGTAGAGTCGCAAAAATCCTAGACATTAAATTAAATTCCTAATTTCAAATCCTATTTCTGCATCTTTCTTACCTGTGTAAACATATCAGTTGTTTAACCACTACGCCTCAGTTTTCTTATGAATAAAACAGGAATGCTAATATATGTTCCCTATATTAAAGAGTGGCTGTAATGATCATATGAAATTATGTGTATAAAGAATAATTACAGGAACTAGACCTATGACTTTACCAATATTTATTTCATTGGTAGATCACTCTTGGATAAGGACATCCTCCTTCAGACATCCTCCAACTCATCAATATCCTTGCTAAAATATTGCCCTAAAAATTGAACACAATATTTAAGTTATTATCTAACCAGATAGAGTACAGCAAAACAATCAATTGCCTCAATCCAATATTGGCTCATTTGTGTATATCTGAACATCAGATTTTTTATTCTTAGCCACTATATACCAGTCACTCTACTAGGTACTTAGAATACAAATACAAAAGTGAAATAATTCCTGCCCATAAGAAACATATATTCTAACATCTCTACCTTTTAGTTTGTTCATCTTCAAGTCCCAGCTGAAGTTCTGTCTTCTGCAAAAAAGTTTTTCCTCATCTTTCTTAATTTTATTGCCTCCCTCTGAGACTACTCCAATTTAGCCTATACCTTATTTGTACATAGTTGTCTGCATGTTGTCTCTCCCAATAGACTATGATTTTCTTGGCAGCAAGGACTACTGTTTTTTCCCCCATTTTTTGTAACTGCACCACATAGCACCATTCTATGTCCCTGATAAATGCTAGTTGAGTGACAAAGAAAAGAATGCTTGCTAGAAATAGAATTTAATCTAGTCAGTCACAGAGCTTTTGAGTGGGGTTATTGTCACACTTTTCAGAAATAATAGCTATACTTATTGAATTACTGTTCCCCAAGTAAAAGCAAGAAATGGTGCAGGTACAAGAAAGGGTAGATATAAAGATTGGGTGGACTCTGGTGGCCTTGTGAATGGTTAGATGGGATAAGCAGCAGTATCTGGAAGTAGCTAAATAATAGTGAATAGAAATAAATTTTCACTTTTATTCATCAGTCAGAATCCTAGGAGAGAGTCCCAAATCTGAGTAAATTAATTTTGTGGAGATGGATAACTAGCCTCTATAAGTCTGCGCCTTGAAGGTTATTATTTCTGGTATGAAGAAATGTGCAACAGGAGGAAAAATGACAAAGTACCCATGGCAAAAAGGCCAAGTGTCTTGATGGCAGAGATATGTGTTTTGTGTTCTGTTACATTCTCTTTCAAGCCTTTAGTCTTCTGGTCATTTCTACTTATCTCTGAAGCTTTTGTCCACCAAGTTCTTTTTTTTTTTTTTTATTATAAAGCCTTATATAAAAATGAGTCAGTGGACAAGACAGTTCCTATATTGTTCATCCCTTCCCATTCCTACTGTGCATCAGCAAAGCAGTGAGATTTGGAGGCTGCAGAGAACAGGCACTTCTCTCCAGTTCTAAATGGCACTAGAGGCATAGACCACACTTCTCACTGCAGCTCTTGGCCAAAGAAATCATTTTTCTTTCTCACCAATCACAGGCCTCCTGTTAACTAATTGCTTCTATTTGCCCTAGTTTTTTAGCCCTGTTATAGTTTCAATTCTTCTCCTCAAGCTTCCTGACACTTAGTCTTACTTTTCTCTCCCAAAATTTCCTTTATGCAATTGATTTTTTTTTAAAAAGCATACCTCAGCTGTATCCCAGAGATATAAAAAAAGGATCTCTTTCTTTAAAAATATTTACAGCAGATCTTTTTTGTGATAGCAGAGTTGGAAAATGAGGGCATGCTTATCAATTGGAGAATAGCTGAACAAGTTGTGGCATATGACTGTAATAGAATACTATTGTATTAAGAAATGATGAACAGGATGTTTACAGATGAACCTGGAAAAACTTACATGAACTGATGCAGAGTAAAGTAAGCAAAACCGGAATACTGTACACAGAACAATAATATTGTACAATGATCAACTGTGAATGACTTAGCTATTCTCATCAATTTCAAAGGAAATATAATGAAAAATGCTATCCTCAAAGAAAGAGCTGATAGAGATTAAATACAGATCGAAGCATACTATTTTCACCTTTTTGTAGGGGTTTTTCTGTTTTGTTTCACAACATGATTAATAGGGAAATATGTTTCATATGACTACACATGTATAGTACATGAAATTGTCATCTCAGGGAGGAAAGGAGAGTATTCAGAATTCAAAAAAAAATTAAAGAATGTTAAATTTACATGTAAATTAAAAAATAAAATATTAATAAAAATAAAGTCATACCTTTTTCCAAATATTTGCATGATTTCTCATTTAAAAAATATCCTCTTTCATAATGAACCAATTATATGCAAATGAATTGAGGTGCTAATACCCTATATAGCTCTAAAATCTTTCCCATGTTCTCCAATTCATTTGATGATGAAAGTTCTTCTCTGCTAAGTCAGCTGACAGAAGATTTCTGATAAATGAAAGAACTGATTTTATTGATTAATAAATTTAATAATGGCTATTAATAAATTTAGTAATGGCTATTGTCCTTTGAGTTGCCAAAAGTTAGGGAGAGATGAAGCTTCTTATCTTTAAATCATCAAACTGTTCATAAACACATGACACACTATACTATAGCATTCAAAAAAGTAATTGTATTCTTTATAACACAATTCATTTGCTGTCAAATATTGTTTGTCTTACCCAAAAACCATGTTTCTTCTTACACGAATATTAACATTTCTTATTAAAACAAAATTCTTTTCCTTTTTTTTTTTTAGACCTCCAAAATGTTCAACTATAGTAGAAGCAATATCTTACATTTTTTGATAGTTTCTTCTGGTTAGTCTTCCTACATCAAGTTTCTTTTTACCCCAATCCATCATCCACCCACCAACTAATGTATTCTTCCTTAAGTACAGATCTACCCATACCATTTCCTCCTCCATCCAATAAACTCCAATGTCTCAGTTTCCTCTTGGAACAAATATATAATCGTCCATTTCACTTCTATCATCCTTTACAACTCAGCCCTTTACCACCTTTTCTGTGTTCTTATACTTTACTTCTTTACATATTCTATGATCCAGCAATACTGACCTACTTGCTACTCCTCCCACAAGACATCTTCCCAACTCTTCATTGTCACTGCCCTAGCTTCCTCCAAGACTAGAAGAGTACAAATCCTGCTTTCTGTAAGAGAACTTTTCCTGTCCCTTTTACTGCTGGTTCTTCCCTCTAAAATGGTTTGCTTGTCGTTTTCCCATTAATTAGTGAACTCCTTGAGGGCAGGGGCTATTTTTGCCTTTCTTTGTATCCCCAGTACTTAGCTAAAACCTTACTAAAAGCTTGTTGGCTTGACTTGACTTTTCATCACTTAATTGTTACATAAGAATGGAGCAGTATCTTAAAAAGCCAGTGTTATAATAATTTATAAAAGTTTTTTTTTGTTTTTTTGTTTTTTTGTTTTTTTACTACTAAACCCTCCTACCCCTTTATCTTTATTATATTCATCTCTCTATGTTCATGTTGTATCCTTGGGCAAAACAAATTCCCTGAGGGCAGAAATAGTTTCAATTTTTACTTTTTTAATCACCAACTCCTAGCAAACTGGCACATAAGAGATGCTTAATGAATGCCTGCTGAATTAAATGATAGTATGTGCCTTTCTCCCTTGCAATGGTCTGTATGTTTTATGGATTCCTGGAAGAAATGGATTTCCTACTAGTCATTCACTTTTCTAAGTCTCCATATGGGGGAGGAGAAAATGAGCTGTGCATCCTGAGTCCAATTAACAAAGAAAAGTGATTGGTGATGTTATTTCTGACTCATGCTTGATTTTCACAAATCTCCTAACCCATCAAAGTTTAGCACAGAAGACAACTATTCAGGGAAATACAGGACTTTAATATTAAGCTTCCTTCTCTAGGATGCTATTTCCATACCTGAAAAGGGGGGTGGGGGAAGGATGAAATAGATTTTTGTAAAATATTCCTTTCAACTCAAAATTTCCATGATTCTAACTATACAAATTCACAGGCAGATAATTGGAAACTAGCTATCGTGGAAAACAACCAGCTTCCTTTCTGATACATTACTGATGGATAAAATATAGCATAAAATATGCTGAATGTTACTTCATCCTTCAGCTGTGAAAAAGATTTGGATACTGAGAAATAGTTCATTCATACCAGAAAACATTAAAGAATTGTCTAAAATGAGTGGATTTTTATCTAATTAAAACACTTTCAAAGAATGATAAATTTGACCTTTTGGAGGTCACTGTAGTGTAAGAAACATCTTGGGTTTGTTTCTATGAAAAGCATCCTTTTGATGATAATAGCATGATTTTAAATAGCCTCATTTATGCAACAATCAGTCCAACTAAACACTGTCACAAATGGGTCAAAGGAGCCACATGCATGAGAGCTTCATAAAATGTAAAATGCTAAAGTCTGTTTTAAAAAGTAAAGTAAATGGAACAAATTTTCATTTATCTTTGGGAAAGAAGAAATGCAAGGCTGAGCAAATCTAAGAGCAGTATTTTCATTGGCATTAAGTAGAGAAGGATGAGTTAGTTCTAATAAATGAGATTTAATATCACGTCTACTTAAATCTATCTCCACCATGGCAAAAATATGAGATATATGAAAGCCTCTAGCCAGGATTTTTAGGATAAAAAAATTTAATGTTTGCTAGCTTCCATATAGCTAAACAAATAATTTTAAGATTTGGGAAGAAGAAGAAAATCCAATTTAATGTAACCACTAAGAGATATGATCAATTGAAAACTAAAAGCCAAGCTATGGGTGAAATTATTTTTAATTTTAGGACCAGCATGATTTTATTTTTAAGACTTTATGGCTCCAGGATGTTGAATTTTGAAATAAACCAGCAAAGTCTCGATCTTTCTTGAGGACAAAAAATGAAATTGCCTCAAGTATGGAAAATATAAAATGTGGGTAATAGATGCATCATTCATATTTGGAAATGATATGCAGGAAATCATTAAAAGCTATAGAATTCAAGTGAGTCCTTGAAATGTATTCATTTGTTTGCAACAAAGTCAATAAAATTTACTCAGTAAAATCAAACTGTGTTAACCAAGGTTAGTGCTGCTGTGTCAAAACCAAATGACACAATGCCAATGTCAGTATAAGTGCATAATTAAGACATCAACATTTCAAGGCTAATGTGAAAAATACAACATTGTCAAAAATCGAAATGAGGAAATTAATGAGTCATCGAGGTCAAATTATATTAATATACAACAGAAATGTCTTAATCTGTTCATTCTACTTACAAAAATATAGTCTTAATGACACAAGGGTCAAATATTAAAAGTATACAAATAATTGAAAATAAAGAGAATGATTTCTGATGAGATAAGAGGCCGAGTTAGAGAAAGAAGGAATAGAATGTTTAACCATTTTTAAATAACCCCATTCATCATTCCTTATCCCTTTTTCTTTTCATTATTTTCCATCCTTCTCCTATCTTGCTCTATCCTAAACCCCTACAACCAGCCCCTTCTCATCTCTCCCACAATTATCTCTGGGAATTTGGATAAATCACAGCACTAATATAGGTATCATTTTTCTCATCTATAAAATTCAAGGGTTAGACTAGCTGATGTCTAAGGCCCCTTCTATGTCTAATAATGATTTTATTCGAAGAAATTTTGAAATGTTAGAGGTCACAAGAGAGTGGAAAAACTGTCTTCTGGGCAAATCTGCTGACAGGCTCTTCTTTATAATTACCTAAAGATGTATCATCAGCCAGTTCTGTTCTGTATGTTGACAGTTTCCTGGCCCTAGTACTAGGCTGATTGTTTACATAGCAGTCCAAATTTCATTTGTTGGACAGGAATGACTCCAAAATTATGTCTTTTGTAGATCATAGTGTCAGAACTAGGAGGGACTATAGAGGCCATTTAGTCAAATTTGTACTATCCCTTTACAATGTAATACAATTACAATGTAATACAATCTGTCTTTGCTTGAGGATCTCTAAGTGGAAAATATTACTGCTTTCATGGCAGTACAGTCTACATTTATTCATTCTAATTGTTAGTAAAGTTTTGTTTACATCAAAAATTAATTTGCTGGGATAGAGTCAAAATGGCAGAGAGTGGATAGGACTTTGCCTGAGCTCCTCTTGGCTTCTCTCAGAATCAACACTAGATCAAGCCTTTGAATGGATTTTAGAGGGACAGAACCTACAAATATTGTGAGTGTTACAAATTTCCAGCAGAAGATATCATGGAAGGACTTCAGGAAAGGTCTGTCTCAATTAGACAGGGTTGATGCAGCCCTAGCAAAGAGGCTCTACACAGAGAATATAGTGGGAGGCTTTTAGCCAAAATACAGCATCACTGGCTACTCTGTCCTGGTTCAGAAAGCCAATGAATCAGCAGACTAACTGTGAGACATTCAAAACAACTGCAAAAGGCAAATCACTTTTGATCAGAGAAATGCAAATCAAGACAACTCTGAGATATCATTATACACTACTCAGATTAGGTAAGGAGGCAAGAAAAGATAATGATAAATGTTGGAGGCGATGTGGGAAAACTGGGACACTGTTTGTGTCCCAACATTGTTGGTGGAATTATGAACTGATCCAATCATTATGGAGAGCAATTTGGAATTATGCTCAAAGTGCTATCAAATTGTGCATACCTTTTGATCTAAAAATGGACCTGTTTAAAGTAGAGAAAGAGAAGATCAATGAATTGAGCATGCAACTAAAAATACTATGAAAAGAACAAATTTCAAAAACCCCAATTAAATACAAATTTGAAATTCTGAAAACAAAAGGAGAGATTAATAAAATTGAAAGTAAGAAAACTATTGAACTAATAAACAAAACAAAGGGTTGGTTTTATGGAAAAACAATAAAATAAATAAATCTTTAATTTTATTAGAGAAAGGAAAGGAAAAATAAATGTCAGTATCAAAAATGAAAAGAATGAACTCACTACCAATGAATAAGAAAATAAAGCAAATAATTAGGAGCTATTTGGCCCAACAGTATGCCAATAAATCTGATAATATAAGTGAAATTGATGAATGCTTATAAAAATGTATATTGCGAAAATTAACTTAAGAGGAAATAAATAACTTAAGTAGTCTCATTTTAGGAAAAGAACTTAAACAAGCTAGTAATGAACTACTTAAGAAAAAACTCTCCAAGGCCAGATGGATTTATAAGTGAATTCTACCAAATATTAAAAAAAAAAAAACAATTCCAATACTATACAAACTATTTGGAAAACCAGGGGAAGAACGAATCCTACCAAATTCCTTTTATGACGCAGATATGGTGCTGAAACCTAAATCAACAAAAGTCAAAACAGAGAAAGAAAATTATAGACCAATTTTCCTAATATGTATTGAAAAAAAGCATTTGACAAACACCCATTCTTATTTTTAAAAAATTGAAAAACATATGAATAAATGGAGCTTTCCTTAAAATTTTAAGTAGAATCTATCTAAAACCATCAATATGCATCACATGCAATGGGGATAAAGTAGAAGTATTCCCAAAATGATCAGGGTGAAACAAGGTTGTTCACTATTACCATCACTATTCAATATTGTATTAGAAATCTTAGCTTTAGCAATAAGAGAATAAAAAGAAATTGAAGTAATTAGATAATGAGGAAACAAAACTATCACTCTTTGCAAATAATATGATGATATACTTAGAGAATCCTAGAGAATCAACTTAAAAACTGCTAGAAACAATTAACAACTTTAGCAAAATGGCAGGACACAAAATAAATTCACATAAATCGTGAGCATTTCTATATGTTATCAACAAAGTCCAGTGGCAAGAGATAGAAAGAAAAATTTCATTTAAAATAATTTTGGGTAATATAAAATATTTGGGAATCTACCCACCAAGATAAAGCCAGGAATTATATGAACACAATTACAAAACACTTTACACACAAATAAAATTATATCTAAACAATTGGAAGAATATCAAGTGCTCTTGGATAAGTTGAGCCAATATAATAAAAACAATATACTATCAAACTGCCAAGAAACTACTTTATAGAGCTAAAAATTAACAAAATTCATCTGGAAGAACAAAAGGTCAAATATTTCAAGGGAATTAATGAAAAAATGCAAATGAAAGTGGCCTAGCAATACCAGATCTAAAACCATATTAAGTCATCAAAGTCATCAAGTCATCAAAACCATTTGGTAGTGACTAAGAAATAAAGTGGATCAGAGGAATATTTTAGGTTCACAAGGCACAATAGCCAATGATTATAGTAATCTAGTGTTTGAAATATGCAAGAATTCACTATTTGATAAAAATTGCTGGGAAAATTGGAAAATAGTATTGCAGAAATTAAGCACTGATCAACATCTAACACTCTATACCAAGATGAGGTAAAAATGGATTCATGATTTAGACATAAAGAGTTATAATATAAGTAAATTAGGAGAACAAAGGATAAGGTACCTCTCAGATCTGTGGAGAAAGAAGGAATTTATAGCCAAAAAAGAACTAAAGAACATTATGAAATGCAAAATGGATAATTTTTATTATATTAAATTTAAAAGGTTTTATAGAAACAAAACCAATGCAGACAAGATTAGAAAGGAAGCAAGCAGAATAGGGGGAGAAATTTTACATCCAAGACTTCTGATAAAGGCCTCATTTCTCAAATATCTAGAGAAATGATTCAAATTTATAAGAATACAGGCCATTCTCCAATTGATAAATGATCAAAAGATATGTACAGACAATTTTCAATTGAAGAAATTAAAACCATTTCTAGTCATATGAAAAAAACGCTCTAAAACACTATCGATCAGAGGAATGCAAATTAAGACAATTGTGATGTACCACTACACAACTCTCAGAAGGGCTAAGATGACAGAGAAAAAATGATAAATGTTGGAGGGGATGTGGGAAAACTGGGACACTGATACATTGTTGGTGGAATTGTGAAGGGTCCTAGCCATTCTGTAGAGCAATTTAGAATTATGCCCAAATTTCTATCAAACTGTGCATACTCTTTGATCCAGCAGTTTCCCTACTGGATCTGTATCCTAAAGGGATCATAAAAAAGGAAAAGGACCCACATATGTAAAAATGTTTGTAACAGCTCTTTTTGTGGTGGCAAGAAACTGAAAACTGAGTGGATGCCCATCAGTTGGGAAATGGCAGAATAAATTATGATTTGTGAATGTTATGGAATATTATTGTTCTATAAGAAACAATCAACAGGATGATTTCAGAAAGGCCTGAGAGACTTATATGAACTGGTGCTATGTAAAGTAAGTAGGATCAGGAGAACATTGTACACAGCAATAAAAAGATTATATAATGATCACCTGTGATGGACTTGGCTCTTTTCAACAATGAGATAAATCAGACCAATTTCAGTAGATTTGTGGTGGAGAAAGCCATCTACATCCAAAGAGAAGACTATGCAGACTGAATGTGGATCACAACACAGTATTTCCACCTTTTGTGCTGTTGCTGTTGTTTCCTTGCTTGTTTTTTTCTTTCTCTTTTTTGTACTTTTTGATATAATTTTTCTTGTGTAGCATGAAAAATGTGGAAATATGTTAAAATATGTTAACAAAAATTGCATGTGTTTAACCTATATTAAATTACTCACTGTCTAGTGGAGATGAGAGGTAGGGAGGGAAGGGGAAAAATTCAGAACACAAGGCTTTACAAAGCTGAATATTGAAAATGATCTTTACATATATTTTGAAAAATAAAAAAAGCTATCATAAAAATTAATTTGCCTCTTGGTACCTTCCTAAATTCTGTTCTCTAAGGCCAAAGTAAGTTGAATCCTTCTTTCATATGTCAACCCTCAAATACTTGAACAAAGCTATCATTTCTCCCTTAAATCTTTAATTCTCCAGACTAATCACTGTCAGTTTTCTCAAGTGATCCTCACATGGCATTATCTCAATACTATTATCATGACATTATCTTCACCATGCCAATCATCCTCCTTTCAGCACACTCCAATGAATCAGTGTTTTCCTAAAAATGGGACCTCGAGAATCTAATATTATGTAATAAATGAGGCCTAAGGAAAGCAGAGGAAAACAAAACTTTTAAAGCCAGTCTCAAATGAATTTAAGTCAATTTCCTGAACCATGTATATTTATTTAGATATCATTTGATTTGATTCAGCCTAATTTTTCTATCTTATCCAAAAATCTATTTAAATCCAACAAGAAATAAAGAAGGGGTTTGGTAGAATAGTATAAGAAATAAGTCTTGTAGTCAGACTTGGGTTCAGTCCTGTTTGTGTGACTAAAATCTCTTTAAGAGTGTAGTATATTTCACTTTTTAACTTTAATTTTGTAATCCCCATTAGAGTGCAAGCTCCTTGAGGACAGTCTTTTTCCCTCTTTTTAAACTCCCTAGCACTTAGCTCAGTGCCTGGCACATAGTAGATGCTTGTCTCGTCCACCGAGACCTTGTTACTCGTGTGGGCTTCGAGAGGGGATCCAGCCTGAGGAGAAATGGGCGAGAAAGAGGAGGGAGACGAGGCTGATTGTTGCCAAGGTCTCAGTTTATTGCTCTCAGGATACAACTTATATAGGAAAAAGCATGGGAAAGAGAAGTAGGGTGGTCTGGGAAAGGAACATGGGCTATAGCTGGTCCAGTGAGCAGGAACATAGTGTGGTGACAACTCAAGATTGATTCTCAAGACCGTTTTGCCCGGTTGCAGTTCTCAGGATTGTTTGACCACCTGCTCAATTCTGTTGCAGCAAGGGGTGGGGAAAAGGCACCTGGGTTAGGGCCATGAGAAAGGCACCTGGGCGGGGGCCTTCGGCTTCCAACAGATGCTTAATAAATTTTTACTAAATGAATTAATATGCCTTGTACCTGGCATAGCACTTGATACACAGAAATTGCTTAATTGATTGGTTGAATGATTACAGATAAGGTTTTTTTTTTTTAACCTTCTCCCCCCAGTTAATAAAATAAAGGCATTAAACTATTTGATCTCCAAAGTCTGTTGTTGATATAATAGTCTATGATTTTTTTAAAAATTAGGTAAAGGGTGAGAGCAGTATTTTCTGGGGACATAAATCTTAATATGATGCTCAGATCTAGATATATGGCCCTCATCTCTCTCCTAAACTTCAGTACTGCATTGTCAGTTCCCAAATAAACCTCATCACTCAAAGTTAAAGTATATCATCATCACCATCATCATTTTGCATTTTTATATTGCACTTACTATGTACCTAAGCACTGTGTTAAACACTTTATAAAGATTATCTCATTTATTCCTTACCACCCTGGGATCTAAGTAATATTATTATCCTCCTTTTAGAGATGTGGAAACTGGGATTAGGAGAAACTAGTTGATTTTTCTTAGGGTCATATAGCTAGTAAGTGTCTGAAACGATTTGAACCTTTAGTCTTCCTAATGTCTAGCACTATGATGGCCACAGTTTCCTCAACTGTAAAACGGGAAGACTGCCATGAATCTGAAACTGTTATTTGTAAAATGCTTAGCACAGTGCCTGGCACATAGTAGGTGCCTAATAAATCCACGTTCCTTCTCTCCTTTCCCATCTGATTATCCCAGGTGTATCATAAAACCAATATATCCAAAATATAATTCATTACTCCAACCTCTTCTCTTGCACTGTGCCTCCATATTCACTGTTTCTTTCAATGTTCATCCTCCTTTGTCTCTCCACAGTACCAGAACTTAAAAAAGAGAGACTAGGAAGGGCATCTAAGCATTAGAGAGAATAGAGTTCCAGGACCTGAAATCAAGAAGACAAGTTCAATTCTGACCTCAGATACTTATAGTTGTGTGACTATTGGCAAGTCACTTTATTCTATTTGTCCCAATTTTTTTCATCTGTAAAATGAAGAAAATGAAAGAAGAAAATAGCAAACCACTACAGCTTTTTTGCCAAGAAAACCTCAAATGAGGTCATAAAGGGGCAGATACTATTGAAGGAGAACAACAACAAAAATGTATATCTCATCTGTGTTGGAATGCTAATTTCATGAGAGCAGAAGAGATCCCTACGGGAGAAAATATAAAATAAAACTCAAAGAACCCAAGGACAAGTGTTGGAGTACACCTATGCCTAAGAAGCAGATGATAGATGGATGAATCAATAGAGAAAGGGACAGAGAAAGGGCTATAAGGGAGAAAGAAGGAGAACAGAATGAGAACAGTTATCTTAGAAGCCAACAATCAAATTAATTTTTATAATTTCCTTTGATCTTTACTAAAACTCTTGTAAAGTAGATACCAGGTATTTATGCATTCTCTCTCTCTCACTCATTCTTCACATAAACTTTGGGAGTGGCAGATACCAAATGTACTGCCTTTTACTACCCCCAGCAGCACAGAAGCAAGCAAGCACTGAATGTATTATTTTAAAAACTTGCAAACTCTATAGATCTACTAGATCATCTACACCACTGTTCCCATACCTTGATAGAGGCTAAAATGATAACTTAATTATCTGTACAGCTCAGAAGCCAAGAATGAGCATGTTAACAATTGCTTCTGAAAAGTAGAATGACAGATGATAGTAGTCTATTTGAGATTGTAAGCACAGTCTGTTACAGCAACGAGGGAAAGGTGAACAGCTGTCTCTGAATGTTTGGCCTAGAGTAGCTATTGACTTTGGGGAGCTAAGAACACTAATCAGGATATAGTTTAATATGGCAAAACTTGAACATTCATTGTTAGTAAATACAGTACCAGTCTAGGGAGTAAAAGGTTAGATGCTTGATAATATAAGTAAAAACATTCTAGCATGGGAGAGATGACCTGCCATCAAATAAAACTAAGAAATAAGTAATTGATTGAATTAATTTCTCAGTTTGGCATTTGCAATAAGAAAGAAGCCACCAATGTTCTTATTTCCCAGAGGCAAGTTTTCTTTCAGCCTCAGTCTAAGATTAACTCATTTCAGAAATTTTATCTGAATATAAATATTAATCATTCAGATTTGGTCTCCGTATTTTTGAGAATTTAAAGGGAAAATATGCTAAACTGATTAGAAAGAAATAAGTTCTTGTTACAAGCTCTGTTTTTTGAGTTTCATGGTTTTCTAGCAACATCATTACTAAAAATATGGAATCTTCTCATGGCCTTGTTGCATGATCCCTGAAGCAGCATTACTTCTCAACACACAGGATCTTTTGTTTTCCTTTTTATTGTTACATTTTATTTCAACACATGATACAGAATTCCAGTAAACCACATGGTGCCTCTATACATTTCAATTGAATCTATACTGTATAAAAATTAGAAGTGGTACTTTTGTTGAATAAATATTATTTATTATTTATTGAATAAATACAATGCCTATTTAGCACAATGGCTATATTATGTCTACTTTTAAATAAGGTTTGTTGTGTGTTGTGTGTGTTAAGGGTCAATGGGGTCAGGAAAGGAGGAAGGGAGAGAGAGAGACAAAGGGAGAGAGGAAGAGAGAAAGAAAGAGAGAAGAGAGAAGGGAGGGAATAGGGAAAGACCGAGAAAGAAAAAATTGCATGTAAACAGAGCACCAACACTTAAAGAAGGAAGACTTGGTCCAAGTACTATCTCTAACATACATCAGCTATGTGACCTTGAGCCAGATCTTTAATGTCTTGGTGTACCAGGCAATTCCCTAAGGCTATCCATAATTGTTTTATGTAAATGTGGACTCCTGTTGGGAAGCTACAGAGGAATTTAATCCACAATAATAAAGGGAGTTTTCATGGTTGAAGTTACCTACCATGATAAAATCATTGATTCAAACAACCCACCTCTCTTCCCTGCCACACAAAACTTAAAACCAAACATCAACTAAAACTAACATTATATGTCAAAAATAGAGACCTCCTGAGAGTCAGGAGCATGGGTGTACTCTACTTTAAGAAAACCTAATATAAAAAAATCCTACTTTACACGATGAAAAAAATTATTATCATATTATTAAAGAGCTTTTAATTTAAAAAAAATAGGAGAGTTTTCCACTTTATTATTTTTCCAATTAAATATAAAAATAATTTTTCTATTAATTTATTTTTAATTTTGAGTTTCAAATTCTTTCCCACCCTTCTCTCTCCTTCATTAAGACAAGCAATTTGATATAGGATATACATGCGTAGTTATGCTAAGTATGATTCCATATTAGTCATATTGTGAAAGGAAACACAGACCAAAAACAAAGAAAAATAACATTAAAAATATGCCAATTGATCTAGACACTATCAGTTCTTTCTCTAGATGTGCTTAGCATTTTTCATTATAGTCCTCTGAAACTGCCTCACATCCTTGTATTTCTGAGAATAGCTATGTCACTCACAGTTGATCATCATTCAATATTGCTATTACAATATACAATATTCTCATAATTTTGTTCACTTCACTTTGCCTTAGTTCACCTCAGTCTTTCCAGATATTCTGAAAGCTTTCTGATCACCATTTCTTAGAGCACAAGTGCATAGCATCCATTTTCCCAACTGATAAACATCCTCTCAGTTTCTAATGCTTTGTCACCACAAATAGAGCTGCTGTTACAGTTTTGTAGCCTTTTGGGCATGGTTCCAAATTCTCTCCAGAATGGTTGGATCAGTTCACAATTCCACCAATGATGCATAAGTAGTTCAATCATTCCCTCCAACACTAGTCATTTTCCTTTTCTGTTATATTAACCAATCTAAGAGGTGTGAGGTGGTTAATTTGCATTAATCAATAGTGATTTAAACCATTTTTTCATGTAATTATTGATACTGTTGATTTATTCTTCTGAAAACCATCTATTCAATTATCATTTGGGAAATATCTTATATTTTTATAAACGACTTAGAGCTTTATCAGACAAAGTTGCTATAAATCCTTCCCTTCTCCCCGGGGTTTTTTTGCTTTCCTTCTAATCTTGGCTCCATTGATTTTATTTGTGGAAAAGCTTTTTAATGTAATCAAAATTATTGATTTTATATCCCATAATGTTCCCTGTCTCTTGTTTGGTCACAAATTCTTCCCTTATCCATAAATCTGACAGGTAAACTATTCCATGTTTTCTTAATTATGATATCACTCTTTATTTCTAAATCTTGTAATCCACTCACTATCCATTTATATTTTATGGATCTAAGTTCATCCCATTTCCATTCACAGTTATGATGACTGTGTATTACCCTCCATCCTATTCCTTTCTTCCCCATCTCTTCTCAAAAGCATTCTTCTTTTGAGCACTGCTTCCCCCAAACTGCCTTCCTTTCTATCAGCTCTCTCTCCTTTTTTTTTCTTCCTCCTGGGCTACTTCCCTGTAGGGTAAGATAAATTTCTAAACCCAACAGTATGTGTATATGTTATTCCTTCTTTGAAATAATTTAATGAGTATTGCTCACCATCATATCTCTATCTTCCCTTTCACTATAAAAATTCTTTTGCGCTTTTTTTATGTTAGATAATTTACCCCATTCTACCTCTTTCTTCCTCCTTCTTCCAGTGCATCTCTCTTTCTCATTCCTTAATTTTACTTTTATTTCAACCCATCTTAGTCAACTCATATTCATGTCCACTGTCTACATATATTCCTTCTAACTGCCTGAATAACGAGAAAGTTCTTAGGAGTTACAAATATCATTTTCCCATGCAAAAATGGAAACAATTTAATCTTGTTGAATTCCTTATGATTTTCTTTCCTATTTACCTTTTAACATTTCTCTTGAATATTGTATTTTGAAAGGCAAACTTTCTATTCAATTTAGATCTTTTCCTCAGAAATGCTTGAAAATCCTCAATTTCATTGGCTTAAAGGGTTACAGCCTAGTCTGACTAGACCCAAGCTAGACTGCACTCCACTCTCATCCCCAGTGAGACAGATCTTGCTTGTCAAATTTCTTAGCTTTCTTGGGATGGAAAACTGTTTTACCCCAGTCTTCAGTTGGTTTTATGCTTTAGAATTCATTTTAAAGTGTTATTTTGACATTGTTTGGAAGGGAATTTGAGAGAGCTCAAGCAATTCCCTGCCTTACCATATCTTGGCTCTACCTTCTCTGAAAGAACATTTTATTAAAAAAAAAAAAAAAAAAAAAAAAAGATCCATAGCATTGTATTTTCTATAGGTAAGGAGACTTGGGTTATAGTCCCATTTCCCTTCTTCCAGTGCCTTGCTAAGTGTGACATGACAAGAGGTCTTTCAAAAAAATAGAATTCTAGCACATAAAGGGACTTTATAGATGATCTAGGATTAGAATGAGAAATGGATAATAAATAGCTACATGTATATTATGACAAAAATCTGTATGCGATTTCTTATCCTAATGCTTTTGAAGATGGTAGGTAGTACTTACTATGTGCCAGACAGTTTACTAGTATTAACTAATTTGATCCTCACAACAATCCAGAGAGGTAGGTATTCTTATTATCCTTATTTTACAGATGAGCAAACTGAGACAAACAAAAAATAAAGTGATATATCCAGGATTATACAGATTATAATGTATTATAATGTATATAATTATACATTAATTGTCTGAAATCACATTTGATCTTAGGTCTTTGTGAATTAAGATCTGACACTATAGCCACTAAAACCTCAGCAGCCTGTTTGTAGCACATGAGTAAGGCTAGAATAACTCCACTGGAAATGTAGGTCAGGGATAGAATCAAAATGCTCCTAAATCCAAGGCTAATTTTCAGCTGTAGTCTTCTAGAACTGTATCATAATTTACATGATAAAGTAAAATTTAAACTTCATACTTCAATTTTATTGAATAAAATAATTTTAAATGCATTAAGGAAGCTTGATGTTGATGGGGGACCTTAATATCTGTGCAGAATCTTTTTGCTAAAATGATAGCAGCAGGCGTAATAACTATTAAATACCATTTAATTACACATTTTGCTAGTAAATATCTAAAGTTAAATTTGAACTCAGATCTTCCTGACCAGAGGCCCAGTGGTCTTTTCATTACACCACTCATCTGTCTAGAGAGTTGTCTGGAGCATTGAGAGATTAAGCAATTTTACAGTCAGTGTCTATCAGATATACTAGGTCTTCTTAACTCTACAGCTAACTCTTTATCCAAGGTGCCTCATTACAGCTATCACTAAGAAAATAAGTGCTACACAAACAAGTTTTCGTAACAAGCAATTTATGATTATTAAACGTATTACATAGTTTCTAAAATATGATCCAATCTATTCTCATCTTCTTCAACTCTGGACTCAACTCACTATTGATAACTTTTGACTAAAGATCTAAATTTGAATACAATAGACTACCCAGCTAGCAGCCTAGTCAGCTAGTGAGCCATTAAGTCAACATACATAATATTTATGTATTTTACCTACTTGTAGCAAAAAGCTGTGGAAAGCAAAAATAGCAAAAGCCATCTATCCAAATGTCTTTTCCCCCCTTTTCACAAAAATTTAAGAAAACTTACCCTAAAACAACATTTCCTCACATATAAGGTTTATCTTGTGGACACCAAAATCACACCTATAATGCTTCCAACCTAAATTGTTTTCTCACCTGTAACATTTCCCTTTCATAGTCGTCCAGCAAACAGCATGAATGGATTTCATTGAATAGGAAGCACTTAAGAGCAGAAATTGTAGGTTTCAAAGAAAAAGAAAAGTGATATAGGAGTGAAATTTAAGGAGCCACAGCATGGGGGTAAGGATTGACTAAGTCATCCGAGAATACTAAATCTAATGATGTTTCACAATAAATGCATTTTGATCTCAAAATGAAGCAATGCCTTTAAAGCTGACATGAATTCAGGATACTCTGCCCACTTGACTTAAGCTTGCACTTTTCAATTTAGGAAAGTGATAGAAAGTAGAAGGCTTTAACCATGAGGTCTATGAAAACTCCTGAACTTTAGGTACCAAAATTATGTCCCAGGTAACTTCTGAAAGTGTTTGGAGGGAAGTGTCCCTGATTTTAACTTCATCCTGATTATCTGGAAAAGCAGAATTCATCTTTTATAGGGAGGCATCCCCAACACTCTTAATTCTAATAGCTTTCCTCTGTTAATTATTTCTTATTAATTCTCTACATACTTTGCTTTGTATATATGTGTTTGCAAGTTTTCTTTCCTATTAGATTAAAAGCTTCTTGAGGGTAGTGACTGTCTTTTGCCTCCCTTTGTATCCCCAGTGCTTAAAATATTGCCTAGCATTTAATTGTTTACTGATTGATTATGTATCTTACTTTCTTACTAAATAGTAACTCCTTCAATCATCAATATTTGTAATTATTTTCCATACAATGATTAGTGCTAGGTAAATATTAAACTGAATTGAATATTCAAATAATCTGAGAGCTAAAGAGTTTTAAGGATTAGATTGACAGAGATGTATGATCAGAAAAGGTGGGCTAGTTACATAGTGAGAAAGGAATAACCAATGGAGAATTGGCATTTTCTACTACTGGCAATCCAAGAAATGTTAAGAGATCCTGAAGAAGAGATTTCCCTTAAGTTGACAATTTGCTTCAGACTATGGACAAGACATACACAGGATGGTCAGACAGGCCATTGCTTTCTGCATCATTGCAGCAATAGCCACATAGATGAAATTACAGCTCTAAAAGTAAACCACAGTCACTTAAAAGCTTCAAAATGGGAATGATAGTCCATAAAACAAATATGTGTGTATATGTTTAGGCCAGCCTTTCCCTCTGTATCTATATTTCTTTTCCTTTAAATTCTCTTTTAAGCTGTTCCTTGTGTCTCTGTCCCTCTGTCTCTTTGCTCATCTTTTTTATCACTGATATGATTTCTCAGTCTCTATCCTAAGTGATCATTATATAGAAATGAAGAATATTTATTATTCAATCTGTCTTTTGAACAAAATTTTATTACCTATTTTTAATTTTAAAAGTAGGTGAGTGGTATGTTTTATATGGAATATGAGCTTAGACCTGCTGTTTCATCATCATTGGAAACCGCCTAAAGAGGGAACTCCTTCTACCAGTTCAGGTCAGCCTCTTCTCTATAATTTACAATATTAGACTGCTGCCTACCGTGTTGATAGATTAAGGAACTTGCCCCGTCAGGTTAAGGAACTGGGTGTCAGAGGTCAGGACTTGAATCCAGTCTTACTACATAGGCAGCTAGATGACACGAGGAATAGAGCACTGCTCTTGGAATCAGTAAGACCTAAGTTCAAATCAAGACTGATACTTACAAGCTGTTGAACCCTAGACAAAGTACTTGACAGATGTTTACCTCATTTTCTTCATGCAAAATGAGAATAACAGAACTGTTTTTAGGGTCAAAATGAAATAATATTTATAAAGAATTTAGCAGAATGCTTGGCACAGAGTAGGCACTTAATAAATGTTTTCTTCCTTTCTCCCTCTTTTACCTTTCTTTCCTTCCTCTTTCCTTCCTCCTTTCCTCCCTCTTTCCTTCCTTCCTCCCTCTCTCTTTTCCTCCTTCTCTATTTCCATCCTTCCCTTTCTCTCACTCTCTTGCTTCCTCCTTCTTTCTTTCTTCCTTCTTTCTTTTCTGGCACTAAGCCCACTGCCTATATACCACACCACTTATATTTCTATTTTAAAAGCAATAACCCTCAAACTGAATCAAATAAATAAGAAGTTGAGTTTTTTTCCTGTGAGAATTAGGGGGGAAAGTATTTCATATTTCTTTTTAAAGTCATGGCACATAAATGGGTGTGTGTACAGTTCATCACAATAAAGTGGCATAAGATTACTTACAGACATAGCTAGAAGAATTGAATCTGGGCCAAATTTAGCAAAGGAAGGAAAATAAGAACAACAGCACAGAGGAGAATTCTGGTGGAGGGGCAGTGTCAGAAAGGAAAGGGGATAATGGTCAGAATTTCATGAAGAATGAAAGATGAGTTGCTGGAGAGGGATCACTGAAAAGAGGAGTTAAAAGAAGGTAACTTTTGTCAGGGAGGAAGTATACTGACCCTACATTCTCTAAGGTTCATCACTGGTACCTAGGCCATTCTAGTTATATCTTTGTGCCTACTGAAATAGTCCTAAGAAACTCTTGGTTACTCTTACTTAAAGAGTCTCTATATACATATATAGAAGAACAATAGATTCTCTTTTAAGTGTGTTTATGTATGTATGTCTCTATCAGTCTTTCCCTTCATATCTGTTTTTCTTTTCCTTTCTGCTCTGTTCTTTTTCAAGCTCTACATTTGTGTTTCTGTTCTTTTGTCTGCCTCTTCTGTTCCCTTTTTTTTTTCTGCTTTCATTTCGATAAATTTAGGTCCATGAAACTACAAATGAGAAAAATGACTACAAAGTTTTTTGTATCTTTATCTTCCCAACTTTATGAGAAGCTCCTCTAAGACATCAATTCTGCCTCTCAATCCCAACACTGCCTACCATATTTGCCCCTTAAGGATAGGCCCATTATTCTTACCACCATCTTAACCATCAAATTTGTTGATTCATGGATTAAATAATAGGAATTGGAACTGGATGTGAATTGCATAAAATTGAACTGTTTCCACAAAAGAGGAAATAATCAAGTTAATTGATATTAAAAGACAAATAAATTGTTTTGCAGGTCTTTGGGTCTTGGAAAGTACCTAGTACTATGTTTCTTTATACTTAATACCACCCAGAGAGAAGGCATGGTATACATTCAATTATTTCTGATTATTTATTCTAGAGATGATATCATAAATACATTTAACTGAAAATTTCTCAAAAAAAATTTTCAGGAACTATCTAAGATATATCTAAGATATCTGTGACTATCTAGCTCAGGAATGTTTCCACAGAATTCATGTGTTACTGTACTGAATTGAAAGATGTAAGCATAAATGGCAAGGTGGGGAAAACTCCAAGAATTCTTATCAGTTTAAAGGGATATGATAGTTAAAATGTATTTAGCATTCAATTTAATATTCTAGTATGATTCACATAATCTTTACTATTTTGCCAGGTTACTTAAATTTCATTCCTATACCAAAAACTTTCTTTTTTCTCTGAAATCTACAATTTCTTCTTTCAAATATTTTCTATTCAATGAAATCCATTCATAGGTATATCTCTCATAACACTTATTGTGTTTTCCCTTGGACTATGATCACTGTATATTTGCTACCTCACTCAATAAGGTTATTCTTAATTGAAGTAAATAATCAAGAAATGATTAAATGTCTACCATGCCTCTTTTAGTGGCCAGAAATATCCTTCCAACTTGACAATGAGTCATGACTATTCCTTATGGCCAACCATTCAACTAGTTTCAAGTATTATCATGTAGTCTATCCTTCTCCATCTTTTTCACCATAGTAGTATGGCATACTTTGCCAAAATCTAGTCAACTATAACTATAACACATTCCTGAACTACAAACTAGGAAAAAAAGAAAGAAGAGCTATTGGACATCTTTTCTTGATTGAACCATTTTGGCTCATATACAATTATAACTTAGAATAAACAAATTTAATACATTCAATGACTTCAAGGGTTTCATTATTCACAATAATTGGAACCTAGCTATACATTCTAAAATTTTGCCAGCAATTCAAATGCAGTTCACTAATCTATATTTAGATTCCAATTGCCATTTTTTTTTGAAAATTTGACTATTATTTGCCCTTTTCTCATCCTGAAGCCTATGACATTCTCCACAATCCTCCTTGGATCACAGGCAGCAGCTCAGCAATCACATCTGCCTATTTTTTCAATACAAAAGGATTTAATCTACTATGCCTGGCAATTGGTTCCCTACTCACTTTGTGTTTTAACTCCCTATTGGCTATTTTTTTTCCCTTTTCAATCAAAAAATCTGAGGAGATAAATGGGGAGCAAAATAAAAATTGAGCAATTTTGCCTTCTTCCCAGAATCCTTTATTATCTTCTCATTCATTCATTTTTGATTCTTCTAATTTTTTCACTTTAGCTTTAAAAAACCCTATTCCTTTTGTGCTGTACTTTTAAGTTTTCTGCTAGTTTTAGTTTTGTCGAAGCTTGAAGCCTTCTTATATTCTTGTAGCGCTGAGCAGCAACTTTTTCTCACCTCCCTCCACTTCTGTGAGTCCCTCGTTTTTACAATAATGAAAACTGAGGTGCAGAGTAGTAGATTTGCCCAATGTCACTTTCAACTAGTTTTCCAGGTATCACAAACACAGATACTCCAGCCAGGCAGCCAGCATAATTAAGAGTAGAGCAGGATTGTTCAGGGATTTATGCCAAACAAGAATGAATCAACGCGGAAGAGAAGGCCCAAGGGAAGACACCACAACATCAAGAACTCTTGGGGATCTCTTACTAGTTTAACAAAGGTTTGATGTGTGCCAGAATCACCTAAAATGGTGTCATCTATATGGAAGATACTAAGGTAACTGCTTCTAGCAGACAGGAGGATTGGCACAGGTGTGAACCTCTGCTTTGGCCTTCCATGTGATTGGGAACAGTCTTTTTTCTTTGACTTTGTAGCTGGAACTGTCAGCATCTTTAAAAACTACCTCCTTTTTCCTATATTGATGTCTAAAGATGAAAGACTCCTTCATTCACAATAGGTGATAACCGTGATGTAAGGGGGAAGAGACTGACGTGATCCACAGGAGACCCAAGAAATGGGCTTGGAGGTTTAGAATTGTTTCTTCTGTCCTTTTCATCTCTACAAGCAGGGAGTGAAGTTTGTGACCCAGGAGTTCAAGCCACAGAGATTCTCAGAGTCCAAAATTCCAGGCTAGATAATGCAGTCACTCCAACAGAGAATCCCAAGAAGCAAATATGAGGAAAGCTGGCTCAGTGAGGATTTGTATTTAAATTTGATAGGATTAAGACTATGTAGGAACTAGATAAAATTGTGACCCTAATCCCTCTCACCTTGCCAAAAACTGAGATTATATAGGGATGAGGAGGGATTATATTCTCCATGTGTATGGATAAATGTTTGTACATTTGTCTTTATTATATCTTTGCAGTAAATATTCCTTTTTAAAAATTAATCTGAATTTCAGTGGTTAAATGAAAAAGATGTACTAATTAGTGAAAAATGAGAGAAAATAAATAGTAGGAACTTAAGCAAATGATAGGAGAGTAGAAACTCTTCCAACATCCTCTTAGTACTGGAGAAGAAGAGGGGATGATGAAAATGAAACAAACCTAAGAGTAGAAACCAGAGTCAAACTAGATTAATACTATAAATACATCTACCACTTGTTAACTGGGTACATCTTTAGCACATATTTCACAGCTTTGTTATGGTACTTAAATGAGATAATGTGTGTACAGAGCTTTTTAAATTCTCAAGTAACTATTAGTTATTATCATTATCCCTCAATGTCTAATCCTTAGCCATGACAAACATTCACATAAACAACTACATACTATCAACTCTAGAGTGGTCATGAATGGATTATCAATTTTATGATTCTTCTACATCTACCCTAATAAAGAGTCAAAGTAGTAGGTGGAATCTATTTGTGTGTATTTAAATATGCTTGTAAATGTGTTCTGGTTTATCTATAGTTTTATCTAATCAGTGCTTCCTCATTCAGTTTTAGGCACATAGGTTCAGAGTTATATACCTGAAGTTGGAAGAAACCTCAGAGGCCATCTGATCCAGTGCCCTTATTTGACAAATTATGAAACTGAGGCTCAAGGTGGCTATGTGAACCAGCCAAGACAAAATTTGACCCCCTTAATCCTCTGATTCTATAGCCAGTATGTTCTTGTCTACTACCATTGCATGTTCCCTTTATTGAAAAATAAACTGTCCCTCTACATGCCTAATTCACATATGTAATATATATCAATTTTCATATATATATATGTGCTTACTTTAAGGATTTGGGTGTCTAGATGTGTCCTTTTTGTTTATTTAAAAATCAGCACACAAATATATTTATGAATATACTGGTACCACAGTGACATCTTGTGGTAGCTAAATCCTAACTTTATTTGCAAATCCTCTTATCCTCAAATCTCTTACTCAATTTAAAAAGTGCAATCAGGCTCTTAAATTTGACATATTTGCTATCAAGGTATCTTTGTTATTTTTGTCATTTGTAGATCCAGAAATAATAGAATTTCCGATGGATTTCCAATAGTATGTTGAAAGATAACTAAATTACTTTCTGAATCCTAAGCATTCTGAATCAATAGAAGTGTAATGATGGGTTTCTTATAGAATTGCAACAACAATTTTAGGCAAGAATCATTACAGAACTCAAATTAACAAGTTTCTGTAGAAATAAATATGAAATAATTTCTTTCTTTTAGTTTTTTCAGGCTCTGCCACTGTCTTTACTTAGAAAAATTATTTACCTGTTACAGACCCTACTTCAATTTCCTCAGACATAAAATAAAGAAATTAGAATAAATCTTCAAAAAAAATTTTCAACTCAAACAGTGCATTTTTTAAATGAAATATGTCTTTATAATGTTCAATTTATCCTAGGTACTAATTCAAATTCTCTAAGGTTTTTTAATGTCTCAATTAGGTTATAAGATAATACATCTCTGATATTTTTTGTACTTAATTCTGTGTCTAACCTATTTTTTTTGAACAGGGCTTCTTAAACTTTTTTTTTTTTTACTTGCAACCTCTTTTGCCTGAGAAATTTTATAAATATATAAAATATGCATACAAATCAAACATTTACTGAGAAGTCATCATTTTGTGATTTCCCCACATTCAATTTAAGACTCCACATGGAATTGTGAACCACAGTCTAAGATGCTGACAGAAGAAGGATGAAACAGTAGTAGTAGGCAGAGTCCTAACTAGGAACTATTTTCCCAAGGGCAAAATCATTGCAGTGGGGACAGAAGGATAGAAGAACAGTGGGATGGAAGAACACCCTAAAAGGAGTTGTATTTGGGAAAGGGGGCATGGGAGCATGCCAGATGGTACCTATTCCCTGGGAAGAGGCAGATACACGTGGTAGAATAGAAAGGCTGAGTATAGATTCAGCAGAGGAGTGTTAAAACAATAATAGGGTCCTGGGAGTGGCAGGTAACAGAATGTGGAACTAGAAGGATATCCTTCTCTATATGGTCTTATCCTTCCAGGAGAGCATTTGATATAAGGAGAGATTGCTTTCCGAATCCTGAATAGCAATATATGTTAATCCCTAGAGCTCAAACCTATTTTCATAAAATTTTCCTCAGTGATAGAGAGAGATTATTATTAATACCGATGTTCCATTCCTGCATGAGAGATAGAATTGGTAAGAGCTTGAGAAAGGAGACATCTACATGACTCCATATTCTTTTCAGAACAAGGCCCCTGAAGGGAAAGAAAAATGAAAATTCTATGAAGAAGTCTGACATATAAAGGAATGGATGCCTCAGCCATGTTTCTGCTGACAATTACCATGCTAGATATTTGAGAGAATTTTCCATTTGATGAGCTCTCTCACTCTGTCTTTCTCACTTTCTCCCACATGCACATGCATACACACATATAGATCCACCCTAAAGGGAAGAGTTCATTTACTCTATGCATTTTTGGTATATCCTAATATGTACAATTTCTCTGATTTCTGTTGGCTATAATCTTGGATAAATGAATTTATTTGCTTTTTTTTCTATTTGTGATTATGTATGTGGGACCGTCATTTGGTAGAAAAGTAGTCAAGTCTTGGGATATGTAGCTTCTTCCTAAAGAATAGAAGTCAGGAAAGTGGCTCGAACAAATTATTTTCCTTAAAAAACAAAACATAGTGGTGGGGAGAGAAGGGTACAGATTTAGTTCTAACCTGGTGTTCTCTGTCTGAAGAGAGCAGAGTGGGCTGCCCCAAGGCACCAAACTCTTGCTTCTCTCTTAGTAGGAATCAAAGTCTCCCTTGGAGAGGGATAATCAAAGATTACTCTAGAAATATCTATTCCCACATCCCTGTGAGCCATACTTAGACAGATTCATTATACCAACACGTAACCTGCACAGACACACATACACTACGTATCTTAATCCAAGAGAGCAGAGATAAAGAGCATAGCTGTCTCCACATAAAGCCAGCATCACAACTAGAAAAGCAACTGTTCTGAGGAGAAGTAAAATATTTAGATTTCTACTATTGATGGTTCCTCTCTCTCTGCAGAACTTGAGTGCCTAAACATATTGGAAAAGCAGCTGACAAGCAAAAAGTAATGAAAAGCAGGAAAAATCAGAGTTCCTGAAGTCCAGAAGTTTAAATTCTACTAAGAAGGTTATACTATGTACATAAGTTTATACAAATTAATACAAAATATTTGGGCTCATAGGGGATATGTAGGGAAGGTTTAATGAGAGAGACCAATAACTAGGAAGCAGCTTATAGCACAGGAGATAGAATGCTGGGCCTGGTTTCAGGAAGTCCTGAGTTCAAATCAGGCTCTCAGAAACTCACTAGTTATGTGACCCTGGATAAGTCACTTAGCCTGTTTGCTTTCATTTCCTTAACTGTAAAATGAAAATTATAATAAGAGTTGTTATGAGGATTCCATGAGATAATGTTCATAAAACAGCATCATTCCTGGCATACCGCAAGAGTTATATAAATATATCCCCTTCCCCATCCCTCCCACCGAGTGGAATTAGAAGCAGCTTCTTTTGGAAGGAAGAACTTACAGGAAGAACAAAAGTGAGGAAGGAGAGTGTTTTATGCATGAAGAATAAATAGCCTGTGCAAAGGCATGAAGATGTGAGGTGGGATGTTAGAAGCAGGTGAACCGCCTTAAATGGACCGTGCCGTATACAAGTAAGAGTAATGTAAATTATAGATGATAGATAGGTAGATAGTATGTATATATATATATATAATGTATATTATAGATGTAATAGATAAATTGGAAGATAAATTAGAGCTAAGCTGTTAAAGTTTTAAATGTAAGAATAGAGTTTTTCTTCTGTGTAGTGAAAATCACAGCATCTTTAGAAAGAAAAGCAGATATATTTTTTTAAATTGAAAGACATGTTGGTTTGGGTTCATTTATAATTTCCAAAACAAAAGAAAGGTTACAGAACAGTACAACTTCTTAGATCTATAGAAGTCACCTGCGCCGATGCTCTTCATTTTGTAAATAAGGAAGCTAAAATGTGACTTGCCTACAATTATACAGTACATGTGGCAGAAGTGGGACCTGAATTCAGGTCCAGTAATCCTAAATCCTATATTCTTCCTACCATATCAAAACAAAAATGCTTAGCCAAACCATTGAAAGAAAGATGCAGTGTGCTACCTTCAGTAAGTAATTTCATAACTCAACACTCATGTTTTGCTTGACACTTGTATCTGGCAAAACTGAACAGACACAGCCATTGGATTATGGATGATGAGCCACAGGTATTTAATTTCCACTTTTGGCTTGTTATTAGTTAGAAGTGATGACCACTAGGGGGCGAGTGCGGCCTGAGCTACATAAAGCATAGTTCTTTTGCACCAATAATGAGAGCATCCCCCATTGAAAATGGCAATTGTACTTTATGGGGGAAGATATTCAAATATTACTTGAGGATCTGTGATAATGAAGCCAGTAAATATGCACACGCACACACACAGAGTTACGGTGCCTAACTAAAACACTTTTTTTTTTTTTTCTTTAAATACAAGGCAAGACAATTCTGTAATTGGGATGCAGATTTTCAAATGCCAAGGGTAATAATGGCAATCACTCATCAGATTGCCTTTCCAGCTGTACCTGCCTACATTTTTTAGGTTAATATTCGTCTATAAATAAACTATAACTGAGACTCTAAAAGAGAAGGCAAGGCTAGCCAGAGTTGTGGTCATCATAGCATATACACAGTAGGAAATTATCATAGGCATATTTTTGCCATCCTTGATTACCTCTTTTAATGTCTCTGTATTTCCTCCCGCACATAATTGTGATGTTATATCATTCTGTCAAGCTTTAGTCTGTATTTCCTATCAATCCAGTTATTTAGAGGAGACAGACTAAAGTATTAATGTGTGTATATGTTTGAAATTATCTTCCTTTTAAAAATGTAATATTTGCCCAAAATAAAAAAGACAAGCACAAAACTGAGACAAAATAAACTATAAAATTCAAATAAATTCAATAAGTATTTGTTTATATTTATATTTTCTGTATATGAAGCTCTAAGCTTGATATCACTGGTGGTTAGGTGGAGACAAAGAAGATTATGATCCAGTCTAACCCCTCAAAAGAAAGGCAAAGCAATATTTAATACTGTTTGCCTAATAATTTATCAAAATCACATTTTATCATCTGTGATCCAGGATTAATGAACACACACTGTGAGAAGAAATAAGATATCATGCTAAGTTTTTGTCTGCAACTTCCCAGGCTAGCTGAGAATTAAATAACTCAGCATAAAATGAAATGGGAAGCTTCTAGCTCCAAACCACCTATAATCTCAGATTGTCTGATTTTACAATGCACAGTTATTTTTAATTCCCTGTTTCTTAATTAAGTCACACACACATACATACACAAAACAAAACAAAGCAAAAAAAAAAAAAAAAGACAAAAAAAAACCTGGGAACCATTCAGAATCGGCACTAACAACCGGAAGTAAACAGTACAAACTTGATTTTAAAAACTGTTTTATTTTTTAAAAATTTAACTCTTAGAAATATCCCTATTTTATCCTCACCTGTCATATCCGAGCTGCCCAGACAAATAGTGAATCTGAAGTGTCCTATTTTCTTTTATCTATTCCTATTTATTTTAGTCAAAGAGGTAGGTGTAGAGGGTTTAAGGAAAAGGGTAGAGGGGACAGGGAAAAACACAAATACTCAAATAAAATACAAGTAAAGCCTTTGCAAATATATTTGTTTCCCACTGTCCCTATGGTGACTATCATCCATGTTCTCATATAACAGGTCCCTGAGAACACTTCTGTGTCACATCAAGAGACAGAATAGCTACATTAGCCCCACAATAGCTCAACTTCACTGAAAGATCTTTTAGTGACTGAATACAAAGTATGTGTGGAATAGGGTGGAGGGAGGAGGTAGAGAGACAGACTGAGTGTTATTTGAAGAAGCTAGTTCTGTTTAATTGTGAATACAGTTGAAACTAAGCTCATGTCTACATTACTAGTCAGTTTTTATTTTAGCACTCTTTATCAGGATTTCAATTTTGGCAAGACTACTATTCCAAGTATTGACTTTCTCCTAGGTAACCTTGCCAGAAAAGAAAGCACATCAGCACTAATATTTGTGTCAATATAGGAAAAGGGAAGAACCTATGATGTCATCAACATAGGGAACTTTCTGTGTGGGAACACCAGCTAATAATTCCATGACTTTGTTCCTAAGTTCTAGGTAGTTGCTAATAATAATATTCTAAGATCAAGCCATCCATTGCTACTAGCAATGGCAAAATGCTTATCAAAGGAGACCAGACTTAATGTAGATTATGCAATAAAATGGTGAAAACTATGTAGCATATATCACTATAGATTAAAAAAATAGCATTTAACAAATACCTAAAAAGACACTAAAAGCTCTCAAAATTTTGTAAACTAACAAATAACAAAGCCCTTCATTACAAATGCAAACTTCAAATTTTCGAATTCAAAAAAATCAACTGCATTACAATCAGAGCATATCACAGATAGAATTCTTGCTCACAACTCTCCAAATATCTATATCAATCTATAAAAATTTAATATTTCTAATAGGCAGTGATACATAGCGTAAAATCTCCAAACTAGAAAGAAGAAAAAATTTCAAGTCAATAATAGCTAAGATATAATGCTTTAAGACTGGCAAAAACATATAGTTATGCCTATTTTAAAGATAAGTAAACTGAGTTGGAGAAAGGTTAAATAATTTCCCTAGAGTGACCATGCTTGTAGATTGTTGCAGCTTCTATTTGTCAGATGCTTAGAAATCAAAACAGGAGAATTCTCTAGCTGTATTCCACTCAAGGCAGATACTTATTATGGTGCACCCAGCAGTGCATACACAAGAAAAGGGGAAGCAGATTCAATTGCCCTATGAAGTGTGCAATTTGAAGTCAATAAGATGAGCAGAACAAACTGCCCATTTCAGATTTGGATTGGGTTACAGGTATACCTCATTTTATTGTGCTTTGCTTTATGGTACTTCATAGAGAATGGATTTTTTACATACTGAAGATTTGTGGCAACCCTGCATCAAGCAAATCTATCTGCACCATTTTTCCAACAGTATAAGCTTACATTGTGTTTCTGCATCACATTTTGGTAATTCTCAAAATATTTCAATTTTTAAATTATAATTATATTGTTATGATCTGTAATCAGCAATCCTTGATGCTATTATTATTGCTGTTTTGGGAGACCACAAATCATACCCATGTAAAACTGCAAACTCAATTGATAAATATTTTGTGTGTTCTGACAGCTCTGAGTAGTCTAGTCTCTCTCCCTTTCCCCAGGCCTCCCTATTCCCTGAGACATAACAAAATTGAAATTAGGCCAATTAGCAACTTTACAATGGCCTTTAAGTATTCAAGTGAAGAGTCAATCAATGTAGCAAATTTCATTGTTATCTCATTTTGAGATATTACCACAGCACCCCAACCTTCAGCAATCACTACCCTGATGAGTCTAGAGAAGGCCAAAACCTCCACTAGCAAAAAATTTGAAGGCTCAAATGACGATAATTGCCATTTTTAGCAAAAAAGTATTTTTAATTAAGTTATATACTTTGCATTTTTCAGACATAGTACTATGGCACACTTAACAAACTACAAGGAATGTAAACATAGCTTTTACATGCCCCTGAGAAATCAAAAAAAATTTTGTGACTTTGATTTATTGAATATTCACTTTATTGTGGTGGTCTGGAACTGAACTCACAATATTTTCATGTTATGTCTGTTCTTAACCTTGACTCTCCTATCCTACCTGATTTGTTCCTTCATCTGTGGCTTAAACTCTCCTTCTCACTCCCACTCCCATGAAAAAAGTCCCACCACTGTCTTACCAGTAGTGCTTCTAGTCATCAAAACATTAAATTCCACTCTCCTCATGGTTGCTATCAGCCCATCTATCTAAATCAGGCAACAGCTACCCGCATCATTCTGACAACCACTGAAATAGCAGCAGCCAGTTCAGCCATTGCTAAGTACAATGATATATTTAATTTCACCAAAGTTAATGCCCTGCCTGCTTTCTGGTCCCAGGATTATGCAATTAATTATCCAGAGTTTTCATCTCTGCAGGCCACAGCTACTTGTCCTTAGGGTTTAAGACCTAAACTCTGGTGATTTCACTATACCAGAAATTATATTTATTTAACCCAACTTTATTTTCACTTATATTTCTATAAGAAAGTTTTTAATGCAATTTTTCATTCTCTCTTTTGAATTTTGTTCCTAATATAGAGAGAGGTCAATAATTTCTATAGGTAAATTCCCCAAATATTTTTGAGATGAGCTGCTATATAGCCTATAGAATTAGAAGACCTGAATTCAAATTGCATTTCTACCATCTTTGTCCTTACTTTGAGGCAAATCCTTCTTAAGGTTGAACTAGAGGAACAATAAAGTTTTTCTAGCTTTAAATCTATATACCTATTAGTCAGCAATGGGGAACAGTATTTTAGGAAGCTTCAGGTGATCCTGAGAAATTTATTTAACCTCTGTCTGCCTATTTTCTTAACTGTAAAATGGGGTTTAGTAACACTCTCTACCTCATGTGGTTTGTTATCAGGATCAAATGAGACAATATTTGTTAAGTGTTTAGTGTGTTACCTGGTACATACTAGATACTAAATAAATGCTTCTTCCTTTCCTTCTTTTTAATCAGTCCTGCAGACTTGGGCCCATAACAACATCAATTCAGTATTTTTTTAGTAGTTTTTTTCATAGAAATCAACAAACACCTCATAAAGGTCTGCTGACTTCTGAGGTCAAGGGTTCTGTGACCTTAGCAAGGCCCAACCAAGAGAATAGGAAAGGTAACAAAAGGTACCTTCTAGTCAGGTACTGTGCTGAGTGACAGAATTATCACTGCTGGAGATCTGTGTTGGGTGCTATGGCTGGAGGCTTGCAGTACAGATCTCTGCAGGAGACTGTCTCTCCGGACTTAGAAAATGAAGAATACAAACTGAGGCCTGCCCCTATCCTCTGGGAAAGTTGCCTAGATAATCAGACCTGTTCTGCCCATCTAAGATTTCATCCAGCTTTATTGCTTATTTACTCTGCCATAAACCAGGCTCAGGCTTAGAAATGTCAGCTTCAAACCTTGATCTGTCTCATCTTTTATAGACTATCAGCAATTTCAGAGAAGACGGGTGGGAGAAGAGAGAGGAACTGGTGGCAATATAATGTTTTGGACAATAACTACTACCTAGATGGGTCATAAGGGCAATTGTCAATTGTTTGAACAGAAAAGGGCATATCTCACAAATACAACCATGAACCCATTACAACTCTATATCTAAAATGGGAATCTGGGGAAAGGGGAAAGAAGGGAAACACAGGACCTAGATACCTTTGAGAAAAAAAATGCTATTGATGAAGGCAGGCATTGAACCATTACAACACTACCTAAAGGGGACACAATACTCAATCATACTACACATAGACTTTAAGCATCTTCAGTCTGAGCCCACACTGAATCCAGTGGGTCCTATTCTTTACTCAATTCAGCCCCCAAATCAAATAGTTGTCCAGAAGCCAGAACCCTTTGAAAAATGAACTTAACTAGATTCCACCAGCTACTATACAATTCCTAACAAAGGCTGCCTTAGAGGCCAATACATTCATTTTTTAGTTCTATGTGTAGTTACTAGATTTTAGCACACAATTGTTTCTCTTAAAAGAATTTGTTTGAAATCAAGTCTTGCTGATATGTTCATAAATACTATTATCCAAGAACCTCTGGACAGGGTCAAGACTCTTACAAAGTCTGTTGATAACTGGGCTATTGTTGTTGTTGTTGGACCATGACATCAGGAAGAAGATGCAACGACATGCAAGAGAATTGGATTTAAATGAGAGAGAGATATGCAAGGTTACCTGCCTCACATTTCCCTCCAGAGCCATCTGGGTCCAGGTGTCAGATATAGATCAGGATGACTAGAAAAGGCCTTGGATGCAGTGGGAGACCTTGGCCTTTTTAAGCTAAGGTTTTCCACAGGTCTCTGTTTGCCTGAGACTGCACCCATTCAGTAATTAAGACCAGGTAGTAATTGAGGAAAAGAATCTCCTATTTCACCTAGTTTTGGGGGGAGTGGTAAAGTAAAACAAGCACTGGCTTGGAGTCAGGAAGATCTGAGCTTAGATCCAGCCTCAAACTCTTATTAGCTATGTGATCTTCCACAAAGCAGTTTCAAATACATAAGATGTGGGGACAAGGATAGGTGACTATACAGCAGTTCATCTGAAAAATATCTGGAAAAATGCCCATAGAAATCATTAACTTCTCTATATAGTATGAACAAAATTCAAGACATAGAAAATCTGCATTCAAAACATTCTTATAGAAATAAAAGTGAAAATAAAGTTGGGTCAAACAAATATAATAAAAATGATGGCTAAGTTTATTTATGCGGCACTATATTAGTCAAACAACAAAATAATTACTTAAGAGAATTAGAGCTGAATGACAAAATTCATTTTGATGATCTTTTGTTCTATCAAGGTTCTCAAGAAAAATATATGGGTATGGGAAACAAGGAGAATAAAGGAAGGAAGGGAAACTAACAGAACCATATCTCAAACTATACTACAAAGCAGTAATCATCAAAACTATTTGGTACTAGCTAAAAATAAGAAAAGTCAATCCAATACTGGAACATAAATCATAGGGAAAATCCAGTAGAGTTGCTGCTGGGACAGGATTGGGCCCTAGCATATTAGACAAGATAACTTGTCAAAACTTTTCAAAAGTATAAGAAGAAAATTATATGTTTGGTGCCAGCCTTCTGATCTGGATCTCAAGAATACAACCTACCAAGGGCAGCAAAGAAGTCCAGACATGTGAAAATCAACTCCATTTTTTTCCATGCACAAGTAAAGAAGGCAAATTTTTCAACCCTATAGCTTCCAAAGACAAAACCAGAAATCTTTTTGAAAAGAATGCTGTTTCAATATTGTTTTTTACCAGCATGGAAGTGATAGTAATCAAAGAAGATTATGAAAAAGCCAAGAAACTGCTGGAATTAATAGAAATAGATATTAGGTATATAATATACAGATGCAAACAAATATAGCAACATGATGTTTGATGAACCCCAAGATCTCAAGTATTGGGCTAAGAATTCATTACTCCATAAAAACTGCTGGGAGAACTGGAATGTAGCCTGGAAGAAATTGGGTTTAGAAAAAATATTTCATACCCTGTATCATGATAAATTTTAAATGAATACAAAATCTAGCCATAAAAGTTCATATCATGGCACAAGAAAATAGCTATACCACTATTTTTTCACAACTAGACAAAGGATAAGAAAATCTTGGAATAAAAAATGAGTAATTTTGTATAAAATTTAAAAGTTTTTACAAAAAATCAAATTGCTATAATTCAGATTAGTTTATGTGACAAAGAACTGATTCAAATACATTAAAATAATAATCATTTCTCAATACATAAATTGTCAAATGATATAAACAAGCAGTTCTCAAAGAAAGAAATAAGAGATAAAGAAGTCATATAAAAATGATCACAATCTCTATTAATTAGAAAAAATTAAATTGAAGCAACTCCAAGATTTTACCTCACATCTATCAGGTTAAAAAAGATGTGGGAAGAAAAAGGAAAATGAGAATATTTTGAAAGACTTCAAGATAACAGGTACACTAATGAACTGTTGATGAAGCTATGAATTGGTCTAACCATTATGGAAAGAAATTTATATACTACCCTAAAAGTCACTAAGTTATAAATACCATTTGATCAAACAATATTACCATTAGACTATCCCACAGAGATTAAAAAAAAAGAGGGAAAAAAGGATCAATATGTACATAAATATTCATAGCTGCTGTTTGTATTAGAAAAGCAATGAAAACAAAGGAAGAATCCATCATTTGAGAAATGGTTGAACAAATTACAATATATTAACTTAATAAAATAATATTTCACTGTAAGAAATGATGAAAGGAGTAGTCTGAGAAACTTAGGAATCTAGCATAAATTGATGCAGAGTAAAATAAAAATAACAAGATTTTGTTTTTAAAGAAAACAGCTTGAAAAGATTTAAGAACTCTCATGAATATAGTGACTAATGATGACTCCAGAGGACTGATAACAAAGCATCCAATGGAATAACTTTGCTAACGTCATGGTCCTCTTTGAGAACAAAGGACAAACAACCTCTGTGAGTAAAGCTGGCCCACAAATTGGAACTGGTCAGTTGAAAAATTCTCTCTTTCCTTCCTTCCTTCCCTCTTTCCTTCATTCCTTCCTTTCTTCTCTCCCTCCCTCCCTTTTTTCCTATCTTCCTTTTCTCCTTATGCAGAGTTGTATATGTGATAATGAGGTTGACTCACACATTGCCAGCGCTAGCTCAGTATTTGGAAAGCTCAAAAGAAACTATGGGAGAAGAGCAACATTAGACGATCAAACTGAAGTCACCTGGACAGAATACCAGTGTCATGTCAGGAAACTGAATCTCTTCCATTTGATTTGTCTTTGGAAGATTCTGAAGATCACTTGGTAGAATAAGACACCAGACACTGAGGTCCTTTCTAGAACTAAACTACCAAGCTTTCCTATTGTACCGCAGAGAGCACAACTCCATGGAGCTGGCCACACTGTTCAAACGCCAAATGAGAATTTGCCCAAAAGAGTATTTTAAAGGGAACTCACACAGGGCAAGTGCTCACAAAATGGTCACAAAAAGTGAAACAAGGACGCTCTCTTAAGAGCTTTAGAATTGATTGCATGACATGGGAGACACCAGTATAGGAAATATCAGAAAAGGTCCTGTGCTCTACAGCAAAGCAGAATTCAAGTATCTCAGAATACAAAATCTGCCAAGTTAGAGAATCCAAGCAAAATGTTCGCATGGACTGTTTGTGCCTGAGCCATGGCAAAGCATTCCAGGTTTGTATGGGTCTGTTTAGTCATAGCCCAGCAACATTGTAACTTGACTCTAATACAGTGATGCCATTTTGGTCCTCTTTGAGAAAGGACAATGGGAATCATAATCCCATCCCTTCTCTTTTATTACCTTTTTTCTTCTTTGGAAAAAAAAAGAAAAGCAAAGAAAAGTAAGAGAGACTATGATACAAGAAAGCATACAATTAAGTCATTACTTAAAGGTAAGGAGTTCATCCATAAAATAGAGAAGGGTAGAAAATTGAATCCCACCATATGTTGTTTACAAGAAACACACTTGAGAGCTAGCTATGCAATGCAATGGCCAATCACAACCACGGAAGACTGATGGGGAATCATGCTTTTTACATCTTTGCATAGAGACGAAGTAGATGTACAGAATAAGAAATATACTTTCAGACACAGTCAATATGTAGATTTCTTCTGTTCTACTCATCGGTTACATGAGAGGATTTTTATTTGAAGGATAGAGTTATGGAGGGAGTGGGACAGGGGTGTGCCGGCTAACATCTAGCAAAGAGGATTTCTGAGGGGAATGCGCTGGATTACTTATACTTTTAAATTTTATAGAAGCAAGAAAGGAAGGGAGGAAAGGAGTAAGAGAGGGAAGGGAGGAAAGAAAGGAGGAAGGAGGGAGGGAGGAGACAGGGAGGGACGGAAGGAAAGATAAAAACAAAATCTAAAGTATTGCAAGGGATTGTGATCTGATTTGGTAGGAAAAACACCCATAAAATCACTGATCTTGGTGCATTGTGGATAAAGAAAACATTCCATTAATCTTGAGTTCATTTTAAATCCAGATTCTAATCCCCATCCCCCACCCCCTTTACTTTGTTGGGTCCATGAGCGGACAGGGTTATAGCCAATAGGATGCGACTATGGACGAATGTCCAGTAGCCATTGTTTGTACTCACGGCTCAACCAATGAGAAGAGAGCTAAGGGGTGGGTCGTCGATGTATCACTTCAGAACTAGTGCAAAGCCTTAGTCTGAGGGAATTTTTGAGAAGTAAACTGGGTGTGGGAAAAGGAGGGTGTGTTTCTGGGTCTCACTGATTCAGTGGTTACACAAATGGGGCTGTGGGTGGAGGACAAAAATTAGTTACCAGAAGCGTCATCTCTTGTTACAATCGGTTAGGAGTAGGAGAGGGAGTTGCTTGAAAATAATTATACCACGAAGGAAATGGTGACCGGAGTGTGATTTCACGAGGGTGAAGGGGCAAATGATTGAAAGGAGCGGATATTTTTGCAAGGCCCGTGAGGGAAGAGTTTTATGTAGAGGGGTTCAGGGGTTGGGAGAACTTCTCCACATTGTTTAGTTCGGTCTGTGGGAAGTAGAAGCTTAATAAAAAGGCCATTGAAGAGACTGAACTGGAGGGTAAATCTAGGGGAGATAGCCACTATCAGGTCCCAGTTGTCACAAATGGACCTTAAAGTATATAAACTGAAAGCAGAAAGTTCGACAACTGTACCCAGCAACCTAGAAAAAGAGAGAGCAAGTCTGAAAAAGATAGCCATGTAGATGGAATCCTAGCGCTTCATTCTAGATCATCAGAAAACTTAAGATCCTTCCTCAAAATCTTTTTGAATTTAATTTAAACCGCCAACCCTCATGTTTTGTTACTACAGTTCTAATGCATGGCCTAACGTCTAGGCATACATCTACCTGAAGGAAAAAAATGAATTCTATTTTTGGAACCAACAGAAGAAAAAATAATTTAAAATAAGCTGGACAGGAGGGGTAATGCAGTTAAGGGAAAGGAGGTTATGACAGGAATGAAAAACTAAAAGCCATTAAAGGGCATACTAAAGACCTTTATCAGGGGAAGAAAAAAGGTGTACTTCAGTTTTAGGGAAGAACGCTGGACTTATTGAAGACAAATACTTTCAACTAAATTGGGTAGTTTGCTGTATAGTGACCATCAGTAGAAAAACAAGTTTTCTGTGCTAAATTAGGACGTTCCAAGTGATCCAGAAAAGCCTGTAGTCAGCATCTATAGTATAGTCGTAAAATGAAGTTGATCAGCTCATAATCCCTACCTAGTGATTCATTTGAGGATCTTGGGTGCATGCAATTAATTTTACCGCCAGAACCTGGAGTGAGGTTTTAACAATAACAGAATTTTCTACTAATGCAAACTTAATTTTACTTTAGTTAATACCCGTGTGACAGCTTCCCACATTTTTTTTTAATTTTTGGCAGCGAAGAGATGAGCCATTGTGTAGAGAAAACTGCTTCATGGTAGATGATTTGAGAGGGGCAGAGAAAAAAGGGTCACCACCACTTTAGATTTCTTCTCTTAAGCTACTTATAGAAAGCTGTTTTCAATCAACTTCTTAATTTAAATATTAAAATGTAAGTTCTCTAATGAGTAAGAAATGCCTTATTTATATCCTGTGTTTAGCAACAGTGCACTAAATAGCAGACATCGAATATAAATTATTTCTGATTGAGAATCATCTTAAGAGTCTGGAGTTACTTTTAAATCTTTTCATTTTAGTCAACTAATTAAATAATCCTTCCCCAAGCAAGCAGGCAGGCATGCCTTCTACCTTTGCTTAAACACATATATACATTGAAAATACTCATTTACTTTTGAAATAGGTATTTCTCTTCAGAAAACTCTTAATTGTTGAATAGTTTTTAATCTGTTAAAAATTTACTTGCAGATTTTTTATTTTTCCCTCTGGGAACAAATTAGAACCCTTGAAATTTGAAGGCACATTATAGTTGATGTAATTTCCTTTTATTTAAAGGGGGCATGGAGATGAATAGAGGGTAACAAATTAGTGGCAAAAGAGAGCAGACAATATGACAAGTGATCTTTAGACATTCATGTTTATTGAACTGGGGAAAACAAAAAAATCAAGACTGAATTTTCAGTTACATTACATTTACAACTGTTTGAAAAGACACTGGAATTTTGTATTCTAAAGCTAAAGTTTCAAGTCCTAGTCACATATTTGTCTCAAGTTTCCTCATCTATAAAAGATTTGCAATCTCTGATCCATAAGATTGTATGAGAAGTGGTTTGTAAATTCCAATTGTTAAAGTTTGATTTATTTTTATTAATATGTACTTCACAAGTTTATGAAAGTGCTTCATAACCACAAAGCATCACAGATTTTTTTTTTTTTTGGTATTTCTGACTTTATAACAGAAAGTAGAGTCCTTTTTGGGCTCTGCTTTTATCTTGTATAGGTGCTTTATACTGATCTTTTCAGCCCTGAATTCTGTTATTTCTGCAATCTTTCCATGTAAATTATTAGAGATAAATAATCTCTATTCTGAAGTATATTTTGCAGTAAATATGTATGATTTCATACAGAGAATCCATACTGAATTCCTATATGTACATGGATGACTATTAACATCCTCCAAGACTCTGAATTTATTAGTTGTGTCAACTGTAGAGCGCAAATAAGGTTGATCAGTATCAAAAACTAAGTTGTTTTTAAGAAAGAAAGAGAACTGATTTTTAAAGTATGTTTTAAGAATTTTTTCCCTTAACAGTGCAGATGATATGATTAAATTCATAATTTAAGGGAAAATATGTTGCTTTCAGTGTTGTCCTCCAAAGGAGAGTTGGAATGGGAGACTTGAACTAGGATAGATCACTTTTCAGATCTTATTCTATATTGGTCTACCAATTCAAAAAAATTTTTTTCATGTTTTTATTTTTATTTTTTTTTTAATTTTAATTTTAGTTTATTTAATAATAACTTTGTATCGACAGAATCCATGCCAGGGTAATTTTTTACAACATTATCCCTTGCACTCGCTTCTGTTTCGTTTTTTCCCCTTCCTCCCTCCACCCCCCCCCCCCCCAAGATGGCAAGCAGTCCTATATATGTTAAATATGTTGCAGTATATCCTAGATACAATATATGTTTGCAGAACCGAACAGTTCTCCTGTTGCGCAGGGAGAATTGGATTCAGAAGGTAAAAATAACTCGGGAAGAAAATCAAAAATGCAAATAGTTCACATTCGTTTCCCAGTGTTCCTTCTTTGGGTGTAGCTGTTTCTGTCCATCATTTATCCATTGAAACTCAGTTAGGTCTCTTTGTCATAGAAATCCACTTCCATCAGAATACATCCTCATACAATATCGTTGTCGAAGTGTATAATGATCTCCTGATTCTGCTCATCTCACTTAGCATCAGTTCATGTAGGTCTCTCCAAACCTCTCTGTATTCATCCTGCTGGTCATTCCTTACAGAGCAATAATATTCCATAACATTCATATACCACTACCAATTCAAAATTAATAGTAATTTTAGAGGATATATAATCCAAATAGCAACCCTGCCAAGTAGTCATCCACAGAACCTGCTTAAAAGACTTGTAAAGGGGAATTCACTACCTCCTAAGGCAATTGTCCATTTCACTTTGGATGGGCCTAATTGTTCAGTAGTTTTTGCTTAACTCTCAATCCTACACCTACCAATCTTCAATTTCCATTTACTATAGCTGGTTTTTAGTTATCTCTCAGGTGAGACAACTTTTTAAATTCTTGAAAAATATCAGGTCTTTCCACTAAGTTTTCACTTCTCTAGGCTAAACATTCCACTTTGGGCATAAATTATGGTGCTTTGACAGGATTTTCAGGATGATTGAAATTGATGAAGTTATAAAATGGAAATTTAAGACTGACAATTGAAACAAACCAGTATAAAAATAGTAAAACAGGAAATAATTTCTACTGTCGATTAGCATGGTTTTTGTATGGGAAAACTCCCTTCAATAAAACAGGTCTTTTGAGACAAAAAGTCATTACTTAAAAGAGGTTTCTGAACCTGACAAGTTTGTTTTCTAGAAGTATCCAATGAAGCAGGAATTAATACTAGGTTTAACTCATTTGATGCACAAGGGTTCTTCAAAGGCTTTGTAACCTAACCCAAACGAAAATATATTCAGTGCCATGTTAGGATAGCTTAATGTTTGTTTCTGTGAATATAGTGTTTTTGAAGGTAACATGAAATAAACCTGGAAAAGACTGGTGAGAACCAGAAAGTGAGGGGCTGCAAGTATATAAACTTGGAGGATTTGCATTAAATTAATCGAATCTTTGGGAGTTGGTAGCACCAAGAGAACACAGCTCTGAACAGAACCTTGTGAGGTACCAACGAGGGTATTTGTATTGTGGGTAAGGATTTAGAAAATGAGCAATCACAGAAAAGAGAAAATATTAAAGAAGGATGGTGAAAGCTGTCAAATGCTGCAGATAAGCCTAGAATAGGAGAAGGGAAAGTGGAGAAAGGGACTATTTTGTCTAGTATTTTATTTCAAATATCTATCTTAGCTTTTCATATATCCCCAAACTTAAAAAAAAAAGCCACTTTTTATATTCCCTTAAATTTTCTCATTGTATGGGAGTTTTTGCATTCCTGATGCTACTTTTAAAGGGTTGTGCCATACTTTGAAATTCATATGCTTTAGCTTCCATCTTCTATATGAGAGTAAGTTGTTTGACAAGTTCCCTCTATACCCAAGTTGATGTTAGAGAATTTTTTTCCCCATGCTGGAATTGCTTTTTTGTGTCTTTAGCATCCCATTCTTGAGGGATTTTCATGCCTTCTGATCAAGTTGGCTTATATAATTGACTCATGACATCCCTATCTTAGACCCCTTTGAAATCTGCCCTGCAAAAATGTAGAGTGAATGTTGGACTATGACTTACTTTCCTTTCACAAATTCTGAAGTAGTTTACTCATTTCTCTACAAAGTGATCACCATTTCTACTTTCACAAACCTGTTCTTCCTTTTTGGTAATTTCAAAATATTTCCAAATTGGGTAAAATATAGATACCAGACAACTACATAGGAGGACAGGCCATGCTATTTGAGGTGTTAGAGAAAGAGGAAGAATGGGTGTTTTCCCAATAGAAGCTTTTTTAAATCCATGCAGAAAATTCTTTTTATACTATATCTCACTACCTGGCTGGTGATACCCAACCTTATGTTAGAATGCCTCCAATAATAGCTTCACAACGAAATTAATCCTGTTACACATTTACACTGTGTATAAATAGATTTGCAAAGTCTCATTGAAATTGAGCCACAGTTCGTTCTTTTAGCTTCCAAACGTTGGGATGGGTGAAGAAAAGTCACTGTCCTCTCCCCTGAACTATAAGATTTATCCATCAATCAGCCTCACCCTGAAGATGATGCCTTTGAGGGTATGGGAACTGTAAAAGAAACAAGAGGGGGAATGGAGGCAAAACAGATGTTGGGAGTGATGAAGGCTGGCCCAATGGGTGCTATAGAGTATTTTGTATTTTCAAAGTGGATTAAGAATTAAATGTGCACATGCATCCCCGAATCTCTCCCCTCAATTATATACTGAGCAACTCCAAAGAATGTGGCAATTACTAGATCTCTGTATTTTTAATGTCAGTGGATGAATGTTATATGTGGTCTATTCTAGATTATCATCATTTTAAAAGTACTTCATTATCTAATAATGGAATGGAACATTTAATAATTTAGTAAACACTTCTTTACCTAAAAGGCAAAGATGATAATAGCATATTTTACTGTTAAATTATACTTTACTCAACAACCCTGTGACAAGAACATGTTTTATTCCTATATTTTATTAATAGACCCATAGAGGCTGTAACTCTCCCAGGGTCACGCAGGCAGTATGTTTCTGAACTAGATCTTCTGACTCCAACATCAGTGCTCTTTTTATACATGGGGCTTTTCATTAGGTGTAATTTTGGATTAGTAGTTCACTTCCAAAATCCCTTCCAACTACAGGGTTTCTTGATTCAGAAAAAAAAAAGTTTATTTCATTTGGTTCAATCCTCAGCTCTCCTTTCAGCTGTTTTTAAGGCTGCTCACGACCTTTTAGTGTCATCAATGCACTGGAGTTGCATTAATGCTTGCTGTACCACCATCGTGTGATATAATATGGGCATGTATCCATAACTATATGTGATACATAACAGCAACTATATAGCCAATGTTCTATCACCACATTAAATCAAGAGCCTTCCTTATGCCTAAGACATCTCTTAAATCTAATGGGACAGACAAGGGCCAGGTCACTGTTTTCCATACTATGGGTTTTACCTATTTGTTGGAGAGCATTCACCCATTCTTGGGTATGGAGGATCTCACACAAGTGTCAAATCCAGAAAGCCTTGTAAAGGGTTAAAGGGGACTGTACAATTAAGGGGTGGTGGGTTCTCCCAAGACCCCACAGCTGTCAATCATAACACAAGAGAGCAGAATTAAGGAGCTGCATATAGGCCTTTAAGGTTAACAAGTTTACTGAGGCAGATGTTGCTTGTCAGTTGGGAATGAAATAAATCAGAGGCAAGAAGAGGAGAGAGTGCAGAGAATGCACCTGCCTCAGTCTCCTTGTATCATTATCATCCTCTCGCATGAAGGGATCTCTGATGCTCAGAACGAGATCCCAGCAGCCACTAGCTGCCGTAACACTTGGGCCTATAATTTCTTATAATGATGTCATGGGAAGCCAAGATACTCATGATTAACTCTTGCTGCTGTGTCTGTATTGATGAGCCCTGATCCCTATGGCTTGATTACTTTTAAGCAGAATGCTAGTGCCAGTAGAAATCCATACCATCGTTTGATAATTAAAGCCACATTCATATCTCCACAAGATGACCAATGTTCTGTGTGATCTCTGAAGTTGATCTGCTGCATTTCGCTCCCTCTACATCGTTTTGGCAGAGGAATCCCACCTCTAAGAGCAAATGTGGGAAGGCATAAGTGAGCTGAATACTAGGCTCTTCCATGCATTCTTTCGGTTAAATATTTGGTGGTTAACTTTGCTCAAAGGTTGGCTTACCAAGCCATGCTCCAGTCTTGGGATCACATATATAGGGAGATAAGTAGTTTCCACTGCATTTTCAGTCCCCCTTATTGACACCATATAGTTTGTGAATCCAAGTTCATTACTTAATGATTATTAATTAATAATAATCAAGCTCTTTGCCAGCAACTCTTGAAGTAGAGTTCAGGCTTCTTCCATCTTCCATATCTGATCTTGAGTAATAAAAAAGGGCCTCTTATTCAAGGATGTTACATGAAGCTATCTTAAAGGAATGTAAGGATTCCAAGAGGTTCTATGCAGAGAAGACACTGCATAAAGAGAAGAGAGAGCGAGTGTCATGTCTAAAATAAAGTAACATAAAAATCATTCTGGAAAAGAAAGCTAAGCCAGATGGTGAACAAGATTCAAATATTAAACAAGAGTTTAGGGAAGCTAGATGGCACAGTGGAAGAGTGTTATGGGCCAGAACTCTGAACTTGAAACAAAGGATTCTTACAAGGGACTAAGTCAGTGGAATTGACAGAGACAATAGTTATCGAATTTAGCATGGTTTAATCCTACAAGAACATGTTATGGGCTAGAATTGAAACAAGGTACTAAATGGAATTGAGGAGACAATTGTTAAGTCTAGTTTAGCAATGATTTAATCCTACAACAAATAATGGTTTCCTAGTGATATAATGATTGGTGTATACTCAGTGTGGAGCATATAATCTAGAAGCTCTCAGGGGCTGAGATATTCATTCCATCCTCCACCTTTGTGGTGGCTGGAGGCTGAAGCACAAACCTTTGAATTCAGGGAGATTCAGAAGCAAAGAAAACAAGGACTGGCGGCAGGAGCTTAAGCTCTCAAAACCAAGAGGAGAAATTCAGTTCGATCTTTGATCTTCTTATTGACTGGCCTGGACTCCTGCATTTCCCCACTAAGATCAAGGCCAGACAGAAAGGGTCTCCAGAAAGCTGTCCAGCCCAGGAAGGAGATAATAAATGATTTGGACTTTAACCTGCGGCTATTCGTGTGGTGATTACTGAATTGAAACTAAGGTTGCTCCTAGAGACCCCAAGAAAAACCTTAACATATAGAACATTACATTTTAAAGAGAACATTACAGAAGAGCACTTAGCCCTGAAAGCAGGAGGACCTGAGTTCCAATCTGGCCTTAGACACTTAACATTTACTAGCTGTGTTACCCTGGGTAAGTCATTTAACCACAATTCCTCCCCCCAAAAATTTTAAATTAAAAAAGAATAGTTTGTTATTCTAAAAACCATGAATAGCACAGTCATTTTAGACAAAGGCTATGAAGCTATCAGAAACTATTCTTAAATACTCTTCCTCATTTCTCAGCAAGTAATGCAAAAGCATTAACCTGAGAATCCTCTGGTGATGGAGGGAGCTAAAGGCAAAGTTCTCTGGAAGAGTGCCAGGAAACTCTCTTGTGTTTTGATCAGCTCTGTGACCATAGTTGGGTAAATGTAACCAAAAGAAATAAGAACTCAAAAAGTCTTTCAAAGAATGGAAGGGAAAGAATGGGGAAGGTAGAAGAGACAGCAATGCCTACCCATGCATATGTGGGGGGTTCTGAGTCTAGGAAAGCATAAAGCATGAGAGAATGAGGTGTAGAGGCTTTGGTGTAACTCATAATCAGCTAATCTTAACTGAAAGATAGAAGTGAAACCTTCCCACACAATCTATATACAAGCAATATGTAAAAAGGAGTATGAGCTAGGCCTAAGGGATCTATCAACCATTGCAAATTCCAAGGCTCATCTTGTTTCCATAGACAACATTGAAGTCAAAATGTCTTCTTCCCTAAGGTGAATTTTTTCTTTCTTATTTAGCAGAGTTTTTGATTGAAAAATACTTATATGTAGTTTAGTTGGTGTGATCCTCTTAGTCTGCTACTTGATTGCTACATTCAGTATCAACCCAAATTCTAAAGTGATCTTTAGTAATTAAAATTGTTACCCCTCATCAGCCTAAAGTCACCAGCCTAGTTTACTAAACTTTAAATTTACTAAATGGAATATTTTTTTTTCCCATAAAAAGTTTGCCTATGCAGTATTTTGATGTTAAATCCCTTAATCTTCCAGGATTAAATAAACATTAGAATTACCGAATATACAATTTATTAACAAATTAATAAAACAATGACATAGATAATTATTTATAATATTATAGCTATGAGAATGATCCATTGTTACTATAAGTTCTCTAGAATGGTAGATCATTTTTCTTCACTTATGAGAACATAGTGCTATGCTATTTATCTCATTCAAGTCACTTAATCCAATTTGCCTCAGTTTCTTTTAAAATTTTCTTTACTAGAATTATCTTCATCCTCTAACAATTGTTTACTGTTTTTCCTGTACAAGATAAAAAAGAAAAGACAGCTTCTTTACAAATGCCTTCTAAGAGAGTAGCCTACCTTTTCTGAGATACCAAAGCACAAGCAAATATATAGTTCATGCCCAAATAGTAGTAAATACAGAATAAAACCTATGGCATTAGTTTTGCTTGAATTGAATATGTGAACTAAATTCCCCATATTGGTGCCACTGGAAAAAAAATCTCTCTAAAATTTCACTGTAATTAAAATGTTTTATCATTGTTTGGTTAAAATACTCACATTTTAAATCTCCTTGAGGATTGTAAGATGTAGTTTTTGTTTCTCAAGTATCTCCATCTATGGCAACAATTAATTTAAATTGCCTGCAGTATTTTAGCTCCTTTAAAAAAGATTTTGGTTTCTTGATGAGTACATTCACAAGTATCTAGTGAAAAGCCAGTCAATAGTAAAATATGGTTAATGTTCTCACTCCTGATTAAAAAGTGAAGCAAGTAAATTTCAAAAGTTTACTAGTGCTTAATAATATTCTCCAAGTAAGATGTATGAGATAGTAAAACTTATTTGAAAATCAGCATAAAGTCTTAGAGCTTCTTAACTCACACCTATGGCCATGAGCCAGCAAATTCTATCCTTTATTATTCACCATAGTGTCTCTTGACCTATATGTCTAAAGCTATGTAGTTTCATGGTTATAACATTACATGCAAGAATTGTTCCTACTGCTTCCTATGTGGGCGAATACTGAAAATTCTATATAATCATTGCACATTGTATTATTCTCCACTTAACCTTCTCTCTGTCCATCAAAATCTACCTTCTCTATCAACTAATCTCAGAAAGTTAGGCAAGAAGGCAATTCCCATTTGTTACTGTCCTGATGCCTTTTGAAAATTCCAGATTCTTAGCTATGCTTCCATTTTATTGTGGCCCTATTCCATTACTATCACATTGCTTAGAAATTTTTGTATTTATATATTTTTGGTATCATCTCAGCTTCCAGACAGATATTAATGTCTATATTAGTTTTCCCAAACCAATAGTAAATGAAGAATTCTTAACTAGCCAGTTTTGCTACATCTCTCTGGCAAACAGCAATAAATATGGCAGTAGACAAAAAAAGTATGTGAATAGAGAGTTGTCAGTACACTCTTGAATTTTAGCTCTATAAAACTTACTTGAATTTTTCAATAACAACCCATTTCAAAGCTAAAGATCTTATCCTTATGTACAAGACAATGAATAAAATTAATCAGTTTCTGAAGATCAAAATGTTAGTACAATATTGTTCCTAAGTCTTCCAACTTAGTATCTATATGCTAAAAAAAAAAAAAAAAAAAAAGGATTTAATCTAATCTGTATAGGCTAACACTGGTACACTTGTGAGACTACTAGTCTCAAAAATATCCTTAAAGCTTGTTTATAAGCAAAAGGGGCAGCTAGCTGGCACAATGAATAAAATACTGGGCCTGGAGTCAGGAAAATTCATCTTCTTGAGTTGAAATCTCACCTCAAACACTTAGTAGCTATGTGACTGAGCAAGTCACTTAACCCAATTTGCTTCAGTTTCTTTATTTGTCCAATGGGCTGAAGAAGAAAATGGCAAACCACTCCAGTATCTTTGCCAAGAAAACCCTAAGTGGGGTCACAAAGAATCAGATTTGATTTAAAAACAACACAAGAATCTATGTAGAGATCTTTTAAATGTCTTTCAAGTTTTTAAGTGTATATGACTATTCCTAACCTCCCATTTTTGGTTCTTTTCAGTCATAAACAGAGATATGATCATTTAATTGTGTGACCATGCAGTTGACTGAATGTTTTCACAAACTTGGTTATTAGTATGGTAGCATTATTTTGTGACAGTCTTCTGACATAAGGGAATCCTTCCTGGGAGAATGTAGGGTTCAGTTATTCCTTGCTTCCTACAACTGGGCCCACAATGTCATACTCCTCAATTATAGGTATGACTATTAATGGCTTTGTCTATGTCTCAGGAAAGTCCCATGGACCAGTCCTGAGACATCAGGAAAAGCAATGTTTCATTAGTTCCAGTGGGAGAATAGTATGTAAAACTGGGAATCAGTTCAATGCAAAGCTTTATTGCAGGTAATAAGTGAGAGGAGAAAAGGAGAGAGGAAAAGTATCATCAAGATATATGACTCGGCATATACACTTAACAGTGTGTAATTCATAAGGGTAGCACTACAGAAACATGGATCCATTCATCAGGAAGGAGAGAGTCAACATACCTTTGAATCTTGAAGTGAGAGCAAAAAACTTATAAGGATGAAGTAAAGAAAGAATGCATTTTAAATTTGGGAGATGGCCAGGTCATAGTTTAAGAGACAGGAATTGGAAACACAAAGGTCAGATTGACTGGATCACATATGGGGAAAAAGGGGTGATGTTACTGGAAAAATAGGTTAGAGCCAGGTTACATATGGCTTTAAAAGCCAAACATGAGTTTAGATTTGATTCTGGTTACTGTAAGAAGGTGCAACTAGGCGACAATGGATAGAGTACTGAGCATGAAATCAAAAAGACTCGTTTTCCTTAGTTCAAATCTAGCTTCAGATACTTATCTAGGTGTGTGACTCTGGGCAAGTCACACAACCCTGTTTGCAATTATAAGAAAGGTATTGCAGATCTTTCTTTTGTCAAAAACAGCCATATCCCTACCAACACTTTTTGAGATTGGGGTTACTACTGTAAATTTTTTATGTGCTATTTGTTACTATTCATTTTCAATAATGTCCAACTCTGTGACCCCATTTGGTATTTTTTTGGCAAAGCTATTGGAGTGGTTTGAAATTTCCTTCTCCAGTTAATTTTACAGATGAGGAAACTGGGACAAGGATTAGGGGTTAAGTGAACATGCCAAGGGTCAAAGAGCAAATTAAGTGTCTAACACTGAATTTGAACTCAGCTCTTCCTGATTTCAGGTCTGGTTCTCTAGTTTAGAAATTTCTGTATTTGTATACTTTTGGTATCACTTCAGCTTCCAGACAGATATTAATATCCACATTCATTTTTTTTCCCCAAACCAAGAGCAAATTCTGAATACAGATATTAATATCCACATTCATTTTTTTCCCCAAACCAAGAGCAAATTCTGAATACAGATATTAATATCCACATTCATTTTTTTTCCCCAAACCAAGAGCAAATTCCGAATACAGATATTAATATCCACATTCGTTTTTTTTTTTCCCCAAACCAAGAGCAAATTCCGAATTCTTAACTAGTCAATTTTGCTATATCTCTTTGGCAACAGCAATAACTTTGGCAGTAGACAAAGTATGGTTGTGTGTCAGTCCACATGTGAATTTTAGAATGTGCAGTTATGCCATCTAGCTGCCCCTTATGTGATTTTACAAAGCAGCTTTTCAGTTCTAAATGCTCTCTCTCCCCTATTAATTTTTTTAGACACTACAATAATAATTGGTGGCCCTGGACATAACAGTGCTATATAGTGTCCAGCTTCTTGACAGACACCAACTTTTTTAAGGAAACTTTAAAATTACTTTGATGTATTCCAGATGTTGATAGTCTTTGTTGCCCAGTCTATCAAGCAATAATTTGTTCATAGGAAACAGGTGGTACAGTGGATAAAATATTGGATTTGGAGTCTGGAAAACCTGAGTTTGACTCTTGCCTCAGATATTTACTTATGTGACCTTAGGCTAGTCATTTAACCTTTCAAAAGTGGTTTCCTTATCTACAAAATGGGAATAATAATAGTGCTTATCTCACAGAGTAAGTTGTGGAGAACAATTAAATATGGGACATTTTTCAAGTCTTAAAAGACTATATAAATTATTTGTAGCCCATTCTTAGCAGAGTAGAGAATGGTACATTTTCATTTCTTAAATATGGAATCCATTGAGTCCTACCATGCTGATGATAGGTGGTCTGGTATATTCTCTATACATGAATTCGTCTCTATTTCTTAATGCTCTTCCTATAGATTTCTATTAAGTAGATTACGTTGCAGTAAAGCTGCAGTATCTCCACAATTACATTTGTGTGGTGTTTCCATAGTTCTTCCTTGATAATGGTCTAGAAGTTTTTTCGTGCATACTGTTTTTTGTTCCATTCCCTTATCTGGTTTACCTTCCAAAGTAGAATAAAATTGTTCACCAGATTTTTCTGTGAGTTTTCACAAATCATCTGTCTTGGGAATCAGGTATGAGAAAATGTCCTTATATTGGTTGGTGTTGAATCCATAATAGTGGATACTAGCAACACCAGTGCTTGGAGAATAATAGGTACTTGTGGCTTGATTATTGCCACTCTGGTTATGTCACATATTCTGATACTTCTGTTTTCTACTGAATTATATTGTCAAACTTGGCCATTAAGCTAGGGTTACAGAACAATTTGCACAAATTCCAAATGTTAAGTGCAGGGTTACTTCTTAAAAAAAAAAAAAATTAATCACTTATTTCTCTATAATTTCCTGTTCTAATTCCTTTATTACTGACCATCTACCCAGCCATTTCTTGGAATTGAAAAAAATGTAGGAAAACTCTAGATTCAGTCTAGTATCCTTGAGCATCTGAAAGAGGGTAGCGTTCTCTAAAACTGTCAAATCAGGACCTCATTGTATATCTTAGGATTTTTTTAAACCTATTAATATAATAGAGTAAGATGTTAATGTTTTCACATACTAAAAGTATACTTTAATAAATCCCTTTATAATTAATCGGTCTTTAATTTTTTCTTATATTTCTTCTGGATCTTATTTATCAAATTTACCATTTAGTTTGGTGTTTTTTGTCACAATAACCAGAAAGCTTTCAGTTTGTTTAATGTCCCTTTTTTCATTCAGGATTACACTCAATTTTTCTGGGTAAATTATTTTTGCTCACAACCCTATCTTTTTTGCTTTTAAAAATATAGTATTCTAAGACCTATGGTTTTTTAGCATAGAAGCTACAAGGTCTTACAAAATCCTGACTGTAGATCTGCAGTACTTAAATTGTATTTTTTCCTGTTCCTTGTAATATTTCCTCATTAATTTGGGAGCTTTAAAATTTAGCTAATGAAAATTCTATAAATGTTCTTCCTAGTATCACTTTTCAAGTACCGAGCAATAGTTATTTTATTTTTCCAATTTCTACTTTATCCTCCTGTTTTAGAATTTCAGGGCAGTTTTCTTTAATAATTTCTTGTAATATTGTATAAAGATTCTCAAAACTGTCAGGTTCTTATATTGCCTTTCTTAGATCTGTTATCCACATCAGTTGTCTTTTTTTAATTAATTTTTTACACAATTGCTTTATGGATCATGTTAGGAAAGGAAAATCAGAGCAAAAGGGAAAAACCATGGAAAAGATTTTAAAAAAACAAAAAAAGAAGAGAACATAGCATGTCTTGATTTACATTCAATCTCCTTAGATCTTTTTTCTGGATACAGGTAGCATTTTCTGTCTAAAGTCTATTGGGATTGCTTTGAATCACAGAACCACTGAGAAGAACCAAGTCTTTCATAGTTGATCATATATACTTGCTGTTATTGTGTACAATATATTCCTGATTCTGCTTATTTTGCTCAGCATCAGTTCATATAAATCTTTCCAGGTCTTTTTAAAATCAGCTTCATCATTTTTATAGAACAATAATATTCCATTACCTTCATATATCACATCTCTTTCAGCCATTCTCCAGCTGATGGGCAGCCAATTCTTTTCTACCACAAAAAGAAGTGCTACAAACATTTTTGCACATGTGGGTTCTTTTCCCTCCTTTATGATTTCCTTGACATACCAGTAATGGCACTGCTGGATCAAAGAGTAGTCACAGTTTTATAGCTCTTTGGGAATAGTTGCAGATTGTTCAATTCACAACTCCACCAATAATGCATTAGTGTCCCCAGCTTTCCACATCCCCTCCAACATTTATGATTATTTTATCCTGTTATCTTAAACGATATGAGAAGTGTGAGGTGGTACCTCAGAGTTGCATTAATTTGCATTTCTTTAATTAATAGTGATTTAGAGTTATTTTTTTTTATATGACTATAGATGGCTTTAATTTCATCATCTGAAAACTGTTCATATCCTTTGACCATTTTGTCAATTGGGAAATGACTTGCATTCTTAAAAATTTGACACCATTCTTTATGTATTTTGGAAATTAGACCTTTATCAAAAACACTGGCTGTAAAGATTTTTTCAGCTTTGAATTTGCCTTTTACTCTTATTTCTGTTGGTTTTGTTTTGTGTAAAAACTTTTTAATTTAATGTAATCAAAGTTGTCCATTTTACCTTTCATAAGATTCTTTAATTCTTATTTGGTCATAAATTCCTCCCTTCTCCAAAGATCTATATGTAAATTATCCCTTGCTCTCCTAATTTGTTTGTTGCATAATCCTTTATGCCCAAATCATGTTTCAATTTTGATTTTATTTTGCTGTGAGGTGTAGATCTATGCTGAATTCCTGTCATATTATTTTCCATTTTTCCCAGCAATTTTTGTAAGTGGTGAGTTCTTATTATAGAAGGTGGAGTTTGGGGGGTTTATCAAATATTAGATTACTGTACGTTTTGATATGTGTGTGTGTGTCTATTTCACTGATCCACCACTCTTTTTAGCCAGTACCAAATGATTTTGATAACTGTTGCTTTATATTATAGTTTTAAGTTTGGTACTGCTAAGCCACCATCCTTTGTATTTTTTTTAAATTAATTCTCTTGATATTCTTGACCTTTTGTTGTTTCAGATGAATTTGTTATTTTTCCTAGTTCTATAAAATGTTTTGGCAGTTTGATTGGTATGGCACTGAACAAGTAGACCAATTTAGGCAGAATTGCCTTTTTATCATATTAGCTAGGCCTACCCATGAACAATTATTATTTTTCCAGTTGTTTAGATGTGACTTTATTTGTGAAAAGTATTTTTGTAATTGTGTCCATGTAGTTCTTGGGTTTGTCTTAGCAGGTAAACACCCAAGTGTTTAATTTTGTCTACAGTAATTTTAAGTGGAATTTACCTTTTTATATCTTACTGATGGGCTTTGTCAGTAATATATAGAAATGCTGATGCTTTGTGTGGGTTTATTTTATATCCTGCAACTCTGCTAAAGCTGTGAATTGTTTTCAGTAGCTTTTTGGATGATTTTCTAGGTTTCTCTAAGTATATCATCATATTATCTGTAGAGAGTGGTAGTTTTATTTTCTCATTTCCTATTCTAATTCTTTTAGTTTCTTTTTTCTTATTGCTAAAAACAGAATTTCTAGTACAATGTTGAATAATAGTGGTAATAATAGGCATCCTTGTTTTACAACCCTGATCTTAATGGGGATGCATCCAGCTTCTCTCCATTATAAATAATGCTTGTTGTAGATTTTGGATCGATACTGCTTATTTTGTCAAGAGCTTTTTCTGCATCTATTGAAATGATTGTATGATTTCTGTGGATTTTGTCATTGATATGGTCAATTATGGGAATAGTTTTCCTGATATTGAACCAGCTCCTGTATTCCTGGTGTAACTCCCACTTGGTCATAGTGTATCATGCTGCTGAAAAATTGCTATAATCTCTTTACTATTATTTTATTTAAAATTTTTGCATCAATATTCATTAGGGAAATTGATTTGCAGTTTTCTTTCTCTGTTTAGGCTCTTCCTGGTTCAGGTATCAATACCATATTTGTATCATAGGAGGAATTTGGTACTGCTCTTTCTTTCTCTATTTTCCAAATAGTTTACATAGTATTGGAATTAATTGTTCTTTCAATATTTGATAGATTTCATTTGTGAATCCATCTCGCCCTGGAGATTTCTTCTTATTCATTAATGACTTGTTCAATTTCTTTTTTCTAAAATGAGACTATTAAGTAATTCATTTCCTCTTCTGTTAACCTAGGCAATTTATATTTTTGTAAATATTCATGCATTTTAGATTGTCAGTTGGGCAAAATAGCTCCTAATTATTATTATTGCTTTAATTTCTTTTTCATTGGTGGTAGGTTTGTCTTTTTCATTTTTGATGCTGGTGATTTGGTTTTTCTTTCCTTTTTCTGATCAAAATAAATTATCTATTTTTGTTGGAGTTTTTTTTTCATAAAACCAAGTCTTAATTTTATTTTTTAGTTCAATAGTTTTCTTAGTTTCTATTTTATTAATCTCTTCTTTGAGTTCCAGAATGTCTAATTTGGTATTTAATTGGGGGGTTTTAATTTCTTTTTTCTAGCTTTTTTAGTTGTGTGTCTAATTCATCCATCTCCTCTTTCTCTATTTTATTCATGTAGCTATTTAGAGATATAAAATTTCCCCTAACAACTGTTTTGGCTGATCCCATAGGTTTTGGTATGTTCATTCATTATTGTCATTTTCTTGAATGAAATTGTGGATTGTTTCTGTGATTTGTTATTTGACTCACTCTTTAGAATTAGAGTATTTGATTTCCAATTGGTTTTCAGTCTACTTTCCCTGGCCACTTGTGAATATAATTTTTATTGCATTATGGTCTGAAAAGGAAACATTTACTGTTTATGCATTTGATTGTGAGGTTTTTTTATCCTCTCATATATAGTCAGTTTTTGTGTAAGTGCCATGTGTTGCTGAGAAAAAAAATGTATTCCTTTCTGTCTCTATTCAATTTTCTACAGAGGTCTATCATATGTAGGTTTTCTAAGATCCTATTAACCTCCCTAGTTTCTTGTTCATTTTGTGGTTAGATTTATCTGATTCTGAGAGGGAAAGATTGGATTGACCCCACTAATATAGTTTTGTTGTCTATTTCTTGCTGTAGCTAGAATCTTATCTAGGAATTTGCCTGCTTTACTACTTGGAATATACTCATTTAATATCACTACTACTTCATTATTTACATCAGTTGTTTTTTTGAGATGTTTTTCATTGTTCTATTTTTTTCATTATTTTGATTTTGCTTTATTATTTCTTAGTATTTTATAATTTCATTCACTTCCCCTTTACCAATTGTAGTTTTTTAGAAGTTATTTTCTTAAGATTTCGGATCTCTTTTTTCCAAGTAGTTCATTTTTCTTTTCATAATTTTTTTGATTTTCATCCATTGATAATATTTTTTTCTGGATTTTTTCTTCAGTCTCTCTTATTACATTTTTAAGTCATCTTTAAGTTCTTCCAAGAACTCTTTGGGATTGTAAACCATTTGGTCTTGCTCTTTGGGGTAGGAGTGGCTTTATTAACCTATCTTCCTCTGAAATGAGGAACCCAGATCTTCTTTTATACTATTGTAACTATCTATAATCTGGTTTTCTCCCTTAGTCACTCATTTTTATTTTTTATTTTATTTTATTTTAGCAGCTTAATCAGTATACTCAGACTTTAATACGAAATTGTGGGTAATGGTGCCTTAGGTTCTTCTTACAGGCTAGGGCTGGTGAGACAGATCCTTGCTTCTCATATCTGAGGAGTAGGTCCCATTCCTTAGCTTCTAAAATACCTAGCTCTTATAGAATGATCTTTGTACTCATTGCCATGGAAGAGATAGGGGCTGAGGTGAGCATCATCCTGTGGGCATAGGAAGAAAGATTCAGGCTCTCAAAGGAACAACAGTGCTGGTAACAAAGTTCTCCATAGAAGTGGCAACATAAGTGGTTGCATTTGCTTCCTGAAGCTTCATTCTGATCTAGTCTGCATTAGTTCTCACCTATCCAAGAAATTTGAATTAAATGGATTCTGAGAGTCTTGGCTACTTTGGAGCTAAAATAATGCAATACAGATTGAGGGGTGAGGAAGGGGAAGAAGCTGAACTTTTTCTGGCTATGAGGTACTGTTGCGCAGAGTTGTGGTGTGTGAGTCAGCTTAGATGGGATGTCAATTTATTGCTTTGTTGATCATATAAACCTAAGAAAATAATGAGAAACTATTAGTAATGCAAATTAAATTTAAAAGTATGTCCTATGTCTGCTCTGATTTTTCTCCCCAACATGATTCATAAAGCAATGTGTATTAAAAAATAAATAAAAAATAAATAGAAAAAAGTATGTCCTATGTACATTTTTTTAATAAATGGAGAGCCAGTTGATGAACATTTACCTGCACATTACTACTTATAATTAAGGTATATGGTATTTTAAAAAAAGATTGATACTGAATTATTCCTTAAACTTGATCTTATTGTAAATTAACTTGTAAGTTATCAATCCTTAGATGTTACTTTTTATTATTTTTATAATGCCTTTTTTTAACTTCTGAGTCAGCTGTTTAAAATTAGGAGAGGTCTAAAAATTTGCGATCAAAGAAAATTTTTGTCATCATGTCTTTAATTATTTTTACCAAGTGCCTGGTATTTAATAAGCTTCTTTATAATTTATGAATCATATTGGGAGAGAAAAATCAGCAAAAGGGAAAACCATAGGAGAGATAAAGAAATAAAAAATAAAAATGAAGAAGTGAACATAGCATGTGTTGTTTTACATTCAGGTGTTTACTGTCCAAAGGCTGTTGGAATTGCTTTAGATCACTAAACCACTGAGGAAAAAAAGTCTTTCTCAGTTGATCATCTCACATAGTCACTGTTATGTACAATGTATTCTTGGTTCTGCTTGTTTCGCTTAGCAACAAAAAACATTTTAATACATATTAAATATGTCAAATCTTTTAAACTGAGATAATAAATTCACTTTTAATAAATAACTTTAAAATTCTTAAATGTGCCATGCATGTATGTGTATATATATATATAATACAGATGTATACAGAACAAAAAATGAATTATGCCTCATAAAATAATAAAACACTATTATTGTATATCAGGCATATTGTATATATAATTATGTGAGAAAAAACTATGGGGAAAGGAAAAATTGAGACATAAAATCCATCTATAGCATGGATTATTGAATCCATTGTGTTGCTAGACTCATTCTCAAATTTAATGCTATTCTTAGTTCTGAAATAATCTAGGAACATGTTTATCTAGTCCTCATTGAGTAATAAAATTTCAATATATTTTTCAAATCAGCCAAGCTCAGAGTTCCACCCCAATGGTTACTTCAGTAACAAACTAGAGAAATGCCCTCATTTAATGTTAAATTACATAATCATCTAGAATTAAATTCTTTACTGAATACTCAATTTATTAATCACACAATCAAATAAGGCAAAAACTTAGATAATTATTTGCAATATTTTATATATGATAATAATCATACCCAATACCCAGAGTCACCTCACTCTATTCAGAGAACTTTCTCTTCCCTAAGGAAATCACAGTCCCACACAATTTAACTCATTTCATGGTAAACACTATTTATAAAAAAAAAAAGGGGGGGGAATAACATTTTTAACGGGTTTCAGGAAAATACATAGTATTAATAGACATGTTAATACGTATTAATAGAGATGGAATTGCCCTACCCATTTTGGGAATTAATTTAAAACTATTCCCCAAAAGTTACTATGCATATAACTATGCATGTAACTCTCAAGGCCTTTTAAAAACTCTGATTAATGCAGTGGTCAGCCATAATTTCAGAGCATTAATGAAAAATGCCATTCACTTTCTAACAGATAATGGACTTAAATTATAAAATGTTTTGTGTTTTTTCTTTGTTTTTGAGGAGGAGGTGAGAAGAAAAAACAATTCATCTTAATTTTTAAAAAATGAATTTTTAATGCATTTTCTCTGTCCCTCTTATCTATTCAGAAAAACCAACTTTTCAAAGATGTCTTCTTAGATGGCAGTTAGAACTGATAGTCTCCAAATTGAACTTTGATTTTTCAAAGACAGTTTCTATGGGCTATGTAGTACAGTGGCTTTTTTAACCAGGGCTACTATTTTCAGTGTTACATTTCCTTTCCTCTTTTGGGGGATAAGGAAGGAGAGGCAGGGGCAAAAACTGAAGAAGCAGGACAGTGTTTTTACGTTAAGGGGATTTGGGCCAAGCTGGACTCTCTGACTTCTTAGAGGATGAGGTCTCATAAATCTGAAATTCTAGAGGGAAAACCCTCTAACATTGCAGTGAGAGTTGTCTTAACTCTGAATATCTTTACATATACCTTTACAATCCTACTAAAGAGCTTAAAATCCAAATTCTATGTGTTTTGCCAGGTCTGAGCAATACTTAAAAGTGCTCCAAAACAAATAAACCAAAACCCTCCCCTTCAGTCTAATACAGACTTATCTCATTCATCCTTTCTCTCTCTTTAGATTCAAATGACTGTGCTGCAAATATCACAAAAATTACAAAATTCTAAATAGTTTAGATCTAACCTCCAAGCTGATAAATGAGAACTCAGAAAAATCTTAAAAGCTATCTTCAACTCCATTTCAAAACTTGAATTTAAAGGCTTTAACAATGTTACTGGCCATGAAATTTATTAGCAGTATAAAAATAATAAAAATTGAATCATATATGGGATCTTACAGGGATTGTAACGTGATCAACCTTGGAAATTAAAAAGATGCTATCAGCCTCATTTATATACTTATTATTCCTATAAAGCACTTAGTAGTAAGGGTGATCAACTAAATGTCTCTGAGCAAGTCTCTTATTCCAAAATTGTCCATGTTCTTTTCTTTGCATGTCCTTTCTAGCAAAAATCTTATAATTGTATATGATCTTCTTTAAAAGCATATCATCATTATCCAAAGTCTTTGTAGGTGGGATTATAGATGTGTAGGAATCTAGGTTTATGTTTGTCTCCATGTCACCAAAAAAAAAAAAATTTGGTTAAAAATGCTTGGATCATATAAAAAACATTAATATGCAATGCAAAAAATTTGGTAGACTTTCAGATATATCTAAATCTTATATAGTTCATATTACATTATACATTTTTATATATTACATTATAATGTATAATATACATATTATACATAGATATACCGTGTTTCCCCGATAAGACACTGTCTTATTAATTTTTTTGGACAGAGGAAAAAAAAAAAACCAGAGGGCTTATTTTCAGGGGAGGGCTTATTTTAATGAACATTGACAGCAATTTTAATAAACAGGTAAATGTGAACACAAAAAAAGTACCTTTATTCAATAATGATCATGTCATCATCTTCAACAACATCATCATAAGTGTCCATACCCTGAATTCCATCCTGGATGTCTTGCGCCTCTATTTCGTTCAGAGGAAGTGGACCCAATCTGTCATGTCCAGCAATATAGCTCTCTTTAAATGAATGTGTCTTGTCCAGGTAACCTGCTCGTAGTGCCTTGGCGACACAGTTGTCAGTAATTTTATCCCATGACTTCTTCACCCAAGTCACGACTTCTTGCAGACAGGGCTTCACAAAGTTTCCACGCTGATTTCTTTCCATTCTATTTTCAGTGTAGTCATTGACTTCCATGAGCAAATGGTCCTTGAATGGCTTGTTTATTGCGCTATCAAGGGTCTGGAGATAGGCAGTCATTCCTGCAGGAATCATTACTTGATCTATTCTTCTCTCTGCAAGGAAGTTCTTCATTTCTTTAGTGCGGTGAGTGCTGGCTGAATCCCAGATTATCAGACCTCTTTGGTTACCTTGCATAACAAGTGGCAGCATTAAATCAACCCACTTTCTTATAACGGCTTGTGTACACCAGGCTTTTTCTGTTTCAAGAACGTAAATGCCTGATACACGTTCAATCTTATCTTTCTTGCCCTTACTGATGATTAGAGGTGTGGCTTTCTTTCCATCCAAACGAATTGCCAAAACACAGGTGACCCACGCAGACAGAATAATAAAATTATGACCATCAGTCCTTTTCACTCCATCATGCCCCTCACTAATGTTTTAAACCCATCATGCTCCCTGAGTGCTCCTTCTATCCTCCATGATGCCCCCTGAGCTCTTCTTTTATCCTCCATCATGCCCCTCACTCCCGCTTACATACCGGGTTTTTATGTTGTCCTGCCTCAGCTCTCCTCCGCGGCACTGCTCTCAATGGCGCCAGCAAGCAAATCACTGGGGAAGAACAGGATGACGCGCTCACTGCTGCAGCTCTGATTGGATGCAGCTTGGAGCCCGGCGTGCATTTCACCGGGGGAAGGGGGGGGAGGGAAGCGGGGGGGAATTGTGCATACAGAGGGTACCGTAATGTAGCATGTAGTGCAGGGGATCACCTTCACTACAGTAGCAATCTCAATAGGGCTTATTTTTGGGATAGGTCTTATTATCGGGAAACACGGTATACAATATAACGTACATTATAATGTAATTTATACATTACAATTATATACATATTCATAATACATTTACTTACAATTCATAAGCATATACATAATTATAAATAGTAAGAAAAAACATGATAACTAAGTTAATTTAATAGCTATTTATATTGTATGAGAAACTTTTGGGCATTAAAATTATAATTGCATGATTACAGCAAAATGAAAAAATGTAGGGGATACAAGAACAGAATTGGTCTGGTCCTTCTGGAAAGCAATTTGGAGCTATAATCCCCAAATCACTAATACATCAAAGAAAGAAGGAAAGAACTTATATGAACAAAAATCTTTATAGTGGTTTTATGTTTTACCAAAGAACTAGAGACTTAAGGTGGTATCTATTAATTGGGGAATAGTAGAACAAAAATTACTTGATGACCTAGAAAAAATAAGAACAAAGTTCATATGGAAAAACAAAAGGTCAAGAATTTCAAGGGAATTAATGGAAAAAAAAATCAAATGAAGGTGGCCTAGCTGTACCAGATCTAAACTTATATTATAAAGCAGCAGTTACTAAAACCATCTGGTATTGGCTAAGAAATAGACTAGTTGATCAATGGAATAGGTTAGGTTCAAAGGACAAAACAGCCAATAACTTTAACAATCTAGTGTTTGACAAACCCAAAGACCTCACTTTTGACAAAAATTGCTGGGAAAATTGGAAATTAGTATGGCAGAAAATAGGCATTGACCCACACTTAATACCATATACCAAGATAAGGTCAAAATGGGTTCATGACCTAGGCATAAAGAATGAGATTATAAATAAATTGGAAGAGCATAGGATAGTTTACCTCTCAGATCTGTGGAAGAGGGAAGAATTTATGACCAAAGAAGAACTAGAGATCACTATTGACTACAAAATAGAAAATTTTGATTATATCAAATTGAAAAGTTTTTGTACAAACAAAACAAATGCACACAAGATTAGAAGGGAAACAATAAACTGGGAAAACATTTTTACAGTCAAAGGTTCTGATAAAGGCCTCATTTCCAAAATATATAGAGAATTGACTCTAATCTATAAGAAATCAAACCATTCTCCAATTGATAAATGGTCAAAGGATATGAACAGACAATTCTCAGACGAAGAAATTAAAATTATTTATACCCATATGAAAATATGCTCCAAATCATTATTAATCAGAGAAATGCAAATTAAGACAACTCTGAGATACCACTACACACCTGTCAGATTGGCTAGAGTGACAGGGAAAGATAATGTGGAATATTGGAGGGGATGTGGGAAAACAGGGACACTGATACATTGTTGGTGGAATTGTGAACACATCCAGCCATTCTGGAGAGCAATTTGGAACTATGCTCAAAAAGTTATCAAACTGTGCATACCCTTTGGTCCAGCAGTGTTTCTACTGGGCTTATACCCCAAAGAGATACTAAAGAAGGGAAAGGGACCTGTATGTGTCAAAATGTTTGTGGCAGCCCTGTCTGTAGTGGCCAGAAGCTGGAAAATGAATGGATGCCCATCAATTGGAGAATGGTTGAGTAAATTGTGGTATATGAATGTTATGGAATATTATTATTCTGTAAGGAATGACCAGCAGGATGAATACAGAGAGGACTGGCGAGACTTACATGAACTGATGCTGAGTGAAATGAGCAGAACCAAGAGATCATTATACACTTCAACAACGATACTGTTTGAGGATGTATTCTGATGGAAGTGGATCTCTTCGATAAAGAGAGCTAATTCAGTTTCAATTGATCAAAGATGGACAGAAACAGCTACACCCAAAGAAAAAACACTGGGGAATGAATATAAACTGTTTGCATTTTTGTTTTTCTTCCCGGGTTATTTCTACCTTCTGAATCCAATTCTCCCTGTGCAACAAGAAAACTGTTCGGTTCTGCACACATATATTGTATCTAGGATATACTGTAACCTATTTAACATGTAAAGGACTGCTTGCCATCTGGGGGAAGGGGTGGAGGGAGGGAGGGGAAAAATCGGAACAGAAGTGAGTGCAAGGGATAATGCTGTAAAAAATTACCCTGGCATGAGGTCTGTCAATAAAAAGTTAAAAAAAAAATTACACCATAAGAAATATTTGGTATGTGTTCACAGAAAATTGTGAATACCTTTTATGAAATGATGGAATTTGAAGTTTGCAGAACTAGGAGAATATATAAAATAACTTCAACATTACAAATAAAAACAATTTAGAAACATTTAAGAGCCCTAAATGAATGAAATAAGAAACCTTAGAATCTTTGATGAAACAATACCTTGACTAGAGGTTGTCCTGTACTAATTAACTGTTTATGAGGACAGGAAAGAGGGGAACCAAACAACATGGTGTTCTGAGAAAACAAGTACTAATTTGAGTGTCAATAAGAGAAAAGGTGCATCCTTTACATTTTGGGGGGTCAAGGCATTCATTCCTTAAATGCCTTTGCTTTATTTGATCCCTAATATAGATCTTGGTTAGATCCAGTCCTGGGTGAGGCATCATAGGCCTAGACAGTAATCTTCATAGCTGAGGAATAAAAAATTAAAATTACTGGGAAATTTCTGAAAACATACTATTATTATAAATAGCAAATCATTTTTTCTGTGATAGGATTATACTAAAAGTTGTAAAGATTTTGTTTTAAAAAATGAAGGATGTGTGAACTAGTATAATAATTAAAAAACAATTTAAACTTATAGTCTATGTTATTAAAAATGTACATGTATGACTGTATAACTTATACTGCTACTAAGACTACATCCCAAAAAGATCAGAGAAAGAGGAAAAGGGCCCATATGTCCAAAAATGTCTATAGAAATATTTTTGTTTTGATTTGTGGTAGCAAAATTTAAAAAAAGAGGATCCCTATCCATTGGGGAATGGCTGCACAAATTATAGTATGTAGATATAATGGAATACTATTGGGATGTGATAAATGATGGTGATGGATTCAGAAAAACATGAGAAAACTTGCTTGAACTGATGCAAATTAGAGAGAGCAGAACCAGGAGAAAAATGTATATGGTGATAGCAATATTAAAAATAACAAACTTTGAAAGAGTTAGGAACCATGATCAACATAATAACCAACCACAATCCAAAGGATTCAACATTCTTCATAATCTAGCCCTTCTACCTTTCCATTTTTTATATCTTACTCTCTACATACTTTTTGATCCAGTGACACTGACATCATGGATATTCTATAAACAAGATATCCTTCTCTCTGGCCACCAGCATTTCTTTGGTTCTCCATGCCTGGAACATTGTTTCTTTTCAGTTCTGCCTACTAAGCTGCTATCTTCTACAGGAAGCCTTTCCTAGCTCTTAATTCTAATGCCTTAGCTCTATTAATTATTTCCTACTTATGGTGTATTTACCTTGCTTTGTATAAAATGTATTTGTGTGTTGTCTCCCTCATTAGATAATAAACCCTTTGAGGGCAGACTGCCTTTTGCCTATTTTTGTTTCCCCAATGTTTAGCTCAGTATCTGGCCATACTGTAGGTGCTTAATAAATATTTGATTGATTTTCTCATTCTTAAAATTCTTCAAATATTTTTGACATTTTCTCAATATTATGATATTTAAACATTAAGCTGAATAGCATTTACAAAGAATTGTAATCTGTAGTAAATATTCAAATACTAGAAGATTCCAGGGAGCATTTCTGGGTAGTATTCAAATAATATTTATAAAGCATTATTTTATGTACCTAGTTCTATGTAATATAACATTTTCAGATCTCCTACCATGTTTAAGAACAGTACACATTAAATTGTTAAATTGCCCATCTTCATTGTTCTTAATTCTTTTGAACCAGTAGTCATTTTTGTTACTGGTGCTCATATGCATAAGTTTTCTTTTTAGTTTTTCATGAGAGTTCTATATTTCTATAGTAATTCTCTATGTCTCTTGGTCCAGATGTTGGTATGTGTTCTTGAATCATTTGTATCATGGGCCTTCAGTGAACTTCTTTCTTGATATCTCAAGAGTCCATTTTCCACATCACAATGTCCAGCAGCTCTTCAAAATTAAGTGGCCCCTGTTTACTTAAAGTCTCCACTACTTAACTGATTTCTCACAAATTAATTTATATTTGAAGCATGCATGCACTTGATCCATCCTGACCACATCCTCTTCTTCCTCAGAATTTATTGCCTAGTTCTACCATCTTTTTAAATTTAGCATTCACACAGAGCACAAAGTCATTTAGCTTGTCACTTCTGTCCTGATGTATTAACATAGTTAGGATATGCTTGACTTAATGTTTGACCATCCCCAGAGAGTTGTCAGTTTGGTTGTCAATGGGCAAGCATGCATGCACATGCTATTTTTTCCCTGCCATATTTAGAATCCTGACCATGAGGTTTCCCAACAACATAAAAGCTTTTCTGATGAGGCTCAACATCAGAGATTGTCTCTTCACTATATCAGATAATTACAAACTACTAGCTGCCACCAGCTCTTGGATGCATTGTATTAATAAGTTATTTGATATTACTGCTTTTTTGTACTCTTTTGTGATATATGTGTAACATAATTTTATAATGTATAACTTAAATACATAAATGCTTTTCTATTCCCATTTAATTATGACAGGCATATCATTTAACTTTTCTACAACTCTTTTTCATGTCCTTAAATTGTTTTATTTTTTAGTTAGATTTGCTTAACTCCTAGAAGGATATATAAAAGTTGATATTATAGTCTCACTATTTTGGGATATGTTATTCTTTAATTTTTAAATGTTATGACATAATAGTGTTAATTTTCAGAAAAATGTAGTTACTCTATTCATTTCTTTTTATTGTCTGTTTTTACTCTTGCCTCATCCAAAATTTAATTTCTATTGTATTTGAGTTCAGTTGATGCATAATAGATTTTAGTCTATTTCTTGCAAATAGCATAATGTTGAATTCACCTTAATCTAGTCTCAATAGTCTTGCATTTTATTGGTGAATCCATTTCCTTCACTTTTATACTTACAACCACTAATTCTGTATTTCTTCACATCCTTTTTCATCCTTGTTCCCTGCCTCATTATTACAAGTTTGTAGTTTTTCTTTCCTTTGAACTTCCTCTTTATGATCATCTTTCCAAGCTTAGATTTTGGTTGGTTTTTTGTTGTTGTTGTTTGTTTATGACAGCCCTCTTCAAATCTACCTTCCTTATTCCCTGTATTCTTTCCTCTCTTCCTGTTTTTCCTATTACTTGACTCAGTTAAATGTATTTCTACACCAAATTCTTAGTGTATATTTGTGTATTTTTCTTCTTTTGACCAAGTGAAATTCAAAGAATGCCTACTCCCCAGTCCTTCCATGTTTAAATAGACTTAAGTGCTCCCATTCTTCCTTCTCCCACTCTTTTCTCCTAGCATGATTTCCTCCTTTTTTACTTTATTATTCTACGTTCCCAAAACATAATAGACCTATTCCCTTTGAGTACAGCCAGTGCTATAAAGGGTAGCCAGGAAAGTTGTCATCAAGAAAAATCCACAGTGAATGTAAGAAAATGGAGAAAATGAGAAAGGAAAAGTTAACAAGAAATCTAGTTTATTAGTTATGGCATGGCCCTTCCTTACTGGAAGGACTGGGTAACTTAGGGTAGGATGATGGGGGAAAAGCTAGGAGGCCTGAAGGATATGGGAAGAAGGGAACTGTCAAAAGGGAATGCAAAAATGGAGTATGGGTCTTCAGAATAACTTGGATGGGGCTGAAATGTGTTAGTCACTGAAGAATGACTTCAGGTAGGTTTTTCTTGCTCACAGTTCATCCTCAAGTAAAGGTGAATAGAATTGTCCCAGAATATCAGGCAACTGTGGCTAGAAAGGAGTGGGAGAACAGTCTTAACAGTACAAAGCATAGTGCACTTACTTGTAAAGCCAAAGAAAAAATTATAGAAATATTTAAAAATACTTAGAATTTCATTGCTAAATTTATTATGTATCATATCATAACATTAATTTGTATTATCATTTAGGCAATACAAACATTAGCTTCACTAGAAACAAACCACCTAGCTGAATCCTAGGACTTACTAATAAATGTCTCATATTGGTAATGCAATCACAAGGTTTCCTTTTTCTCCTTGCATAGCAATCTCTGTCAAAAAAATAGAGGCATAAAAAATGGAGTTAGTTTGTCAAAACAAAAAGCTTATTCTCACTAGGAGCAATTCCTGGGTAGAGGCATGATGGTGGGTGTCATGAAACTACAGGTAACCTGAGAGAGTACCTAGAGTGCAATAAAATGTCTAGGCTTTGTGGAGCCTTTTTTTAACCCTTTGTGCCACTTCTAATTCTTACTAGTCTCATGAGAAAACGTTTACTTTGAAGTTTTACTTGTTTGAGAATTAATCTTTTTAGGTTTGTCTTGTGCAGTCCCTGTCACTGGTAATACAGGCAATCCTCAACTTTCACAAGGGGGAGGCAGAGGAGACGGATTGGGGAGAATAGGATGAACCCTTCAGAGAAATGTCAAAGTCAAAAACAAAAGATGATATATTGAACCTATAGGAAAGTTCCCATGACTATCAAAAACTGTAATCTTTAGCTACAGATTGCTAAAAATACATTTTTCTGTGTAGAATTCTTTATAACAAAACATTGATCACAATAAAAAATTTTCCTAACAAAGTAATCATGAAAGAACCTATAAATGCAGTACACAAAATAAAATTGATAACATATAAAACATTACATGCTTATAAATTTGTTGGGTCTTTCCCCAGATAGTTAACATATATGCCAAACTTATTCTTTCACCATCTTATTTGCCTACAAACTTACAGTTTTCTATTTTTACAATTTCATCATAGCTATTTAAGAGGTTACTTTAGTACTTTCTGGCATGGATTCATGAATATTTGTTAATACCAAACTAATTTTATCAAAGACCTTTATTTTCTTACCAATTCATAATACTGCCTTTATGTTATGAATGTGATCAAGGGTATCTTCCCCAAAACAACACCAAGTCCCCAGGGTGCTTAAAGGAACATTTATTACATTCCTACAGGAAGTGGGTACATCTTTATGGATGGATGAGTTCCCTGGTACAGAAGTGAGTGTGCTTATATTAATCAATCAAATCCATCTCATCTGTTACCCAGTCTCCTCCCAGTTCCTGATTGGTCAATATTCTGCTGACCAGCAGTATTTCCCTCTCCCATCTCTTTTATACCCTCCTAGATGTGTTCCCCCAACCTTGTCATATATACCATACCCAAAGATGGCAGAAAACTCCTCTTGTGGGACTTGTTGGTTAATGTGCAATTCACATATTAAGCATGCTAATTTATCATTTGTCTTTATCCAGTCATTGGCTAGTTTGAGCTGGCTTGGAATCTGTGTAAGACTATGGATGAAAAGGATACAAAAACCCATTTCTAATTGGTTGCATCCACTTGTTGATTATTATCATAATTCTTAGAATTCTATCTCTCTGTGGAAAAGAGTCCCTTCCTGGAGTTAATCTGTCACAATTTCCCCCTTTTTCTTCTAATATGAATTTGATTTCTACATTTTACTCTCCTTTGTCTCAAATTTCCTCAACATCATCTCACATTCCTCATCAGAGGACAAATTATATCCTTGCATATCATAATCCTAGCATTCCAGAACTTTGAACTTGAGACTTCAAAGTGGTCACTTTACTTATTGATTATTCAATCCATCTTTATACCAATCAATCCCTTACCAGAATATAGTATAACGTCCAACTGTCATGCCCTGGCTGCCACGTTAAGGACATTAGAATGGACAGTGCTGTTTCTTTCCATTTCCCAAACCATGCCTCCAAATACCCTGTAACTGGGTTCTGTATTCTGAATTCTCAGCTAATTCATTGACTTAACACAGTTAAATCCTGCAGTGCTTTAGTAGAGGTTCTATCAGAAGTGGTAATGTTTGAGATGAAAGCACAACATATTCCTCTTGGTAACATTTTGCATATACCACCTTGCTTGACTAAAATTCTAGCTAATGCTAACCTATTTTCTAAAGCCGTTACACTGGTTGCATTTAATTGATATGCTATGTGCTTAACTACATCTTTTGTATAGTTAACAAACTTTTGTTGCTTATACTAGATATAGTTGATCCATATTCTTATTAATGGTCAGCAACTAAAAGAGGCATGATTCAAATGCTGCTGTTATTTGGTTCTTTACTTCGAACTCGTCAGGCACCTCATGGGGAACTTCAATAATATCCAAATAGATTCTATCATGAAATGAACTTAGGGGACTTTCTACTTCCCTTTTCCATTTCTTATTCCCCTGGCCTTCCTTGCCTATGTCAATAGGAGCCTCTTTAACTGGGGTAAATGGGATAGCCATTTGTACAAGAACACACATACCTGTCAGTTAAGTCTATTGGAGTGTTTTTTCCCTACGAAGCCATCATAACTCTGCCCTGGGGATAGCCATTCTCAAGAAGTTGTCACTGCTGTTTATAGTCACATTCCATTGCTGAGTGCAAAGGACCATCCCTCCTAGGTCCCCAAATCCTCCTCAATTATATTGAAAGGCAGACAGAATGGTTACTGATCCCAGAGATACCTGCAGGACTACCTTTATGGCACCAATCTTGACAAGTGGAAAAAGGAGAGGGACAGTGTAGTACAATTTTCATGGTGCTTTTGAAGAACAAACACACCATGCACTTGAACCCAGCCTCATGACTTCAACCTTAGGGGAAATGGTACTATATGTTCAACTTGTCTGCCTAAAGCTCAAGCATAACAATCACTCTTATTCAAGCTTCTAACAGTGTATTTGACCCATTCCATACAGGTATTATTAGTGTTCTTGTAATCTGTCTCTATTTCTAACATCTTTAAATCTTTTAGTCTTTTAGTCTATTGCCTTGACTTTTTGAGGTCCTTTAGAGTGTCTTTTAAATCTAGCATTTCTCCAGTTGTTGCTTTACTAGGCCCTGGGGAGTTCAGGGCCTGGACTCTAGATTGATGATAGATTGAAAGCCCATAGAGTACCAGAATCCTAAATCTATCTAGGGAATTCTTTTCACTAATGTGCATTCCCCTTCCAAAGGTTCCATTCACTCTTCTATCTGCCCTTTTGTTTGTGATATACATGGGATTGCACTGTTAAGTTCTCACACTTCAGGCCCACCATAACCTGAAGATTGTTATCTTTTAATTCCTCTTGAGGGACTTTCTTGACTGTCCAAGTCTAACCGCCATATTGGGTGGTCCATCACACATCTTCCCAAGATGGACAAGGGGTCTGGAGTTTCAGATGGTTTCTTGTCCCTCAAAGTTATTCATGCTCACTTCCTAATCTCGTTTGGCTACCAGTGTCTCCACATTCATTTATCTGACAAACATTTACATAAATTGTAAGTTCTGTGTTTTCATCAAATTAATCCTTTGTTAACCTCATTCGGACAACTCCTTACATAGTATGTCAGCTATTTTCATAAACCTAATCCTCTTCCCTTAACTCAGCCAAGAATTTACCCTGTATCTTCACAGTCCCCAGACTCCAGAGGAAAATGAGCCCCAAACACATTTTGAATTTTTAAAGGGAGGCATAAAAATATAATCCCCTAGATTATGCACCAATATTGCTAACCCAAACACCAAGTCAGTTCCTCAGTTTTAATATTCTAAAGACTCAGAGCCTTCCTTCTTTTCTTCTTCCCACGAGTTCTGCACACAAAAGTTGTCTACAAAGCACCCCTCAGTTATCACAAGGAGTCCAAGTCCCAAGAATGTGTGAATTCTCAGCCTCTATCCCACAGCAAATCCAACGTTCCAGAGGGTCACTTTCAGTGGGGAGACACTAGGTTAGATGGACCACTTTTGCTTCACTGGTTCCTTTATCTTGGTGAAATGAGTCCAACCCAGCTTCACAGTCCAGATTGAAATGGCAATCAGCAGGACCTGGCAGGGACCACCCCAGCTAAATTGCCATTTTTCCCTCTTCCAGGTTTTTATCAGCACTCAGTCTCCTGGGTAGAAGGACTATACAGAAAACTCTAGCAATGGGCTTTGGCAAATAGTTCTCTGTGTCTGAGGTCTGAAAGGGAAGACAACACTAGCAGCACAGAGTTTCACAAGAACTTATCCTTGTTCTCAAAGGCAGGTGGCCCCTCCCACCCTTCCAAGCAGGGTAACCCAAACAGCATCTTATAGGGTGGCAACCTCAAAGGCCCTCCAGGGGTTGTCAGGATTCTCATTAAAACAGGGGACAAACATTTGTTCCCAAGGAAGTCTGGTTTCAATGATCAACTTGGTCATGTGTTTAAGTGATTCATGCTTTTCCTTTCCTGAGGAAGGTGGGTGCCATGGAGTATGGAAGGACCCCTACCTCTTGTAAAGCCCTCCTGGTCTCTGTCAACACCTTTAAGGTAAAGTGAGTCTCGCATGAATCCATCTTCTCTACCAGCCCTTAAGGTCAAGAACAGTATACACACAACATGGCTAGTATGAAGCAGGATGGAAGGGTACACAGGTTAGTGACTATGGCGTGAATAATTTTAACTCATATTTATTGATCTCCCTGATATCATGAATAGGGCAGTAGTCAATGGTACCAGGTTTCCTGACTGGGAGAAGGGAAATATTCCAAGGTGATTGCCAGGGAACCAGAATACCAGCATCTTTCAGCCTATTTATATGCACAGAAATACCTTCTCTGGATATAGGATACTGCTTTATTGATACAGGGGAAGTGGTGGCCAGAAGTTGAATGACCCCAGGGGAATGATAGGTGGCCAGACCAGAAAGGTTACATTCTGCCCAAACTCAGAAAAAATTAACCTGCAACTCCATGAGAAAGGGGGAGTTCACAGATGAGGAGGGAGGTATCTACTAATAGGTGTTTGAACTGAAGGAGCAGAATGATCAGATGTGATGGGCTAGGGAGATTTGGGTTAAGGTAGCCCGATCTTCAGAGAAAGAGATAGTAGCCTGAAATTTTTGGAGCAAATCCCTACTTAGTAGAAGGTAGGACAATTTGGCATAACAAGAAAAGAGTGGATAACCGTGCCGTACCCTAAATGGACCGTATGCTCGGTGGTCCAAGGATAAGAAGTGATATGATCAACAATGCCTTGATCAACAATGCCTTGTATGAAGTCAAATTGGAAATCACTGAACTAAGTAGTTTCTTTAAAGCAGTGGCCTCAGTATCCAGTGTCCAGTGAGGTGCCTCAGTGTCAGTGGTACTATGGGTTCAGTAGGCCTCATAGAGGCATTTCAGAAAAGTACCAGATGCAGATTCATCTGCACCTTGCACAACCTCAGAGATCTTTGATATAATTGGTGGGCTTCCGGCAGCAGCTTTAAGGCCCTGAAGGAGATAGCTTGATAAACCAACAGTGCTGCCCAACCCTAAAGGGAATTTGGATCCCAGTCTGGTTTTTCAGATGGAAAAGTAGCTTCCACCTGATTGTGGTGCTCTTCTACCAACCCCACTCCAGGCCTAAGAACAGCTTTTCTAGCTTCAATCTCTTTTCTATTCTATTCTCTATTCTATCCCTCTCTTCAGTAGTAAAAAGGATGGGACAGTCATCCCATGTGGGTTGGTGGGTATGAAAAACAGATTCAAGCAGACTTATTAGGGCTTGTGATTTCTCAGAAAAGGAAGAGTTTGGGCTTTTCTAATTATATATGTCACTTGTTGAAAAAGGGATATAGACAAAGAAGGGGGCTCCTTCTGGGCCCACCACTTCCCTTAATGATTATGAGATCTTATGTGGGACTCTGACCCGAGTACAGTATGGCTAGAGGGAGAAAGATGATGGGTGTAAGAAACACATAAGTTCTGAGGAGCAGAATATAGAACGGGTATGGGGGTGGGACTGGGAAGTTGAGAGGTAGAGACACAGGCAAGTGCTATATGTGGAGGTAGGGTGTAGCTCGATGAGGCAGCGCTTGTTATCCCAAATGCCATGTCCCCTCCTTAGCTCTCTGAAACCCTTGCATGCCTCTTTCCTTCTTCCTCGACCAATCTCCAAATAACCCAAACCCTCTGACTCCTAGAGGCCCAACCAACCCAGAACTATCAGAGGATAAATGTGAGATGATTCCTGAAATAAACTCTCTTGCTTGCTTCACCCTGGTTCATCTGTTTCTGTGGGATCCAGGTTAGAATCTGAACAGGGTTAAGCTGTCCTCCTCACAGGCACCAGCAGCTGGGCATATAGGGTTGCTGGAAGATACCAGAACAAGTGGTGCCCAAACAGGGACCATACAGCTAGGACCTCACTGTGTAGTACGTCTGCAGGGTGAGAAGGGAGACAACTCCACACAAATGAGTGCAATGTTCAGAATGGGGAAAACAGTAGTGAAGGTCTCTGACCGGGAGGTGTTGGGAAATAAAGTATACCTGACTGTTAAGAAAATGGAAATGGAAATAGATATGAAAATCATGCAGGAGTTCATAGATACCATACAATTGTGTTGCTCATGGGTACAATATAATGGCGTTGAATTAACTCATTGGGCATAGTAGGGCATCAGATGGCCTCCTATGAAAAAAAAAACCTCAGGAAAATCCCCAAACAACATCCTCTAATAATATATCAAGTGTTACAGAGTGCTATTGAGGGCACTAAATTAATCCTTCTCAAGGTACATATCAAAGTACAAACAGAAAAGGGAAATAGTAAAAGTAGTAAGAAAGAAAAAAAAGGGAACAGAATTGATTTCCCAGTTAGAGAGCCCCAAGGTAAAGAAAAAAGGTGCCAACATGCCCAACGCCATTATGGCTGACAAACTGAGAAGAGGAGGCAGGAAGTGATAAGGAACAAAGAAGAGGAGGGAATAGTTAATAGAATGGCCACCCCCCCACCTTTCTAAACAGATTTTTTGCCATCTGCCCTCTATTCCTTGCCTCCAAATAGAAAAGTGCGAAAAACTTTATCTGCCATCCTCCAGCAAGCAATACAAGAAGGGGAAGCTGATGCAGATGAGTGGCTTAATGCTTATGTGGTTTTTGAAGATAAACAAGAGGGAAAAATATGGGCCCCGATAGAATGGAAGAAACTTAAGGAAGTAAAATTGGAGGCCCATACATATGGTATAGATTCCCCTTATGTGAAGGAGCTTTTATCCTCTTTACCTGAAAGCTTAGTTTTAACCCCAAATGATTGGAAAACCATAGCAAAAATGTGTCTGAAACCCAGAGAGGCTCTACAATGAATGATGATAAATGCAGAGGTGGCTAAGAAGTTTGTTAGGGACTTGCAGAGTCAGACTCCTGTAGATGATTTCCAGAAAATAGTAGGGACAGGCAGACATGAAGACAATGAGAATCAAATGCGATATGATGCCTCAGTTTATGCTGCCTGTGCATGTGGAGGGCATAGGCAAAAGTTCAGGTGTCCAGCTATGACAAAAATTAGACAGGGCCCACACAAGCCTTTTCCTGATTTTGTAGAGAGAGAAGTAGGGAAAGGGGAGGCAGCCACATTATTAATAAAACAGTTGGCTTGAGAAAATGCTAATAATTGTCAGAAAGCCATGATGGGGCTCAATAAGGATGCAGCTTGAGAGGAAATGATGAAGAAATGAGAGGATGTAGGGTTAAGTGCCTTCCAGCTGGACATCTTAGCAATGGCCCTTACTTAAAGGCTTTACAAATGATGAAAACTAAAGTATGTTATAATTGTGGCAGGTCCAGGCACTTCTAATTAGGCCCAATGCAAATAGGGAAGGAAACAATAGGGAGCTAGTTCAAACATTATGCCAAAGAATGTAGAAAGGTCCAGGGAAATGGGGGAAGAGGTCCTCAAGGGACCCTGCAACAAGTCTACCAGGCAGAGGTCAAAACCAACAATACCTGAAACACAGGACTACTGCAGGAGTATCTCTGCCTGTGGCCTCGTGAGTCAGGTTTCCCCTTCGATCTGCAGGGAACTACCGAGTAGATGGGAGTCACACCACTGTGATACTGGTGGTGGAAGTACCTGACATATAGTTGGCATCTCCACATACATCCCTATCATAACTCATACTGCTACCATGATCCCTGAGCAATCTCATGTTATAGCTACAAACCCATCAGAGCCCAGCTTACATTGATAAAGGAGAGATTCTTGCCCAAGCTTTTTAACCCTGTCCCAAAAGGGTGGCCCGGGATGGTGATATATTCAGGATTGTTTTTTCTCTATTTCTAGCTAAAGAAAACCGTAAAAGATTTGCCTTTACAGTACCTGCCATAAATAATGCTAGCCCTGATTTGCGATACCAATGGAAGGTTCTCCCCCAAGGAATGTGCTGTAATTCTACTTTATGCCAGACCTTTGTAGCTACAGTGCTGATTCCCATTCAGCAAGCTTAGCCGCAGGCTATTATCTTATATTATGTGGATGATAATCTGTTGTCTACAACCCCAAAGCATCCCTTACCTCTTTATTGAAGACCACAGTGAAAGCCTTTTCCCTTCATGGGCTAAATATATATTATTACCTATAAGACTCCCAGGTCACTGGTCGCCAGTCTTACCTCATCCCAGGTCTTCAGATGTCTCTGGCTACCACCTCGTGGAGCAGCAGTTCTTTGTTCACCAGAGCGCCCAGACACAGCAGCTTGCGAGCACAAGTCTTTATTGTACAGGATCTCATCCTGCCTGCTCTACTTCCTGGTCCCCACTACTTATATTGGGTCTATGAGGTCACACACAGCCAGTGAGAGAGGACATGTGCCGTTGATGTGTCCTCAGTGCAGCCAGGGTTCCACTCTCGCGGCAGCTCCTGCTAGCTACAGAGAGCACATCTGGGTGCTCAGGCACCAAGGCCTTTTTATTTCCTTGTTGCACCATGCGAGGTTCCTCCCCAGACCCTTACAACTCCCTTTTCTTGTTTAGCAGGGACCGCTCATAGCATCAAACTGGCTTTGACATCAACAACAGCTCGCTTAATGAGGGAGCTTATAAGTCACATAAAAGTAGGACAAAGGCAAACAAAAGTAAAATAGTAAGAGCTGGACCCAACAGAGACCAGAACCAAGAAAAGGTAGCACAGTGTTTGATCCACTCAAGAAAAGAATCAGCAGCTGAAGAAGGCCAAAAAAAAAAAAAAAAAAAAAAAAAGGAAGCTTGTTAAGCAATTTCAGCTACCAAGCACAAAAGCTCTTCTCTCTGAGAGGCGACATTACTGGACAACAGCGCACCTTGAAGTTGACTTTCTACATCTTTCCGCTTGGCAGAAAAACTGCTATAGGAGGCGTTAAAAGGCAATGGAGTTACACAGAGCGGGCGGTATTTGTAATGACAGGGAACGGAGGTCATGGCTTCCCGTACAGTGACTTGATCACCGATGGCCACGGCGGCAGCAGCTGGAGGCTCCACTTCATGTTGTAAGGCCCATCAGTGTGCGCCTGCCTCCCCTAAGCCTCGGCCGTCTTCTTCATAAATGCCTGTACCTGAGAGGCCGGATAACGCACTTGCTCTTGTAACTGCTGTGTGAGGAGCTTCGCTAAGTCCCTCTTGTCCCTGCAGTGCGGAGTCTCGTATCTGCCGCCAAGCCTCCCCAGAGGGATATGGAGCCTATGGCGCAGCAGATTTCACAGGAACAAGGAAGTAGGCCGGCTGCTCCACTAGAAAATGACCATGTCTACATACTGAGTGGTCAGTGAATCAGTAGGAGCGCAGCTGACCATGCGCAGGTGGTAAAAGGCCTGAGATTCAGAAGGTTGGATGGTGATGTAACCCTGAGGTTACAAGGAAGCAAGGAAGGCATAGCCAGGGGGAGAAGGCAAGAAAACAGTAAAAGAATGCATCATTAGGTCATGGATTAGGACAGCAACGAGTCATTCAATCCCCCTAAAAAACCCGTAGTATAAGTATAGTCTGAGCAATTCCTTGTCCATCCATTGGGACACTGACAGGTGGTGATGGTAGCAGTAGCACCAGCAAGTGCCAAACCCCAGTGCCAAATGTAGGGATGCGGGCTACCCCAGGGTTCAGCCTTGGGAGAAGGCACTGGAATTTAGGCGTAAGTCTTGCCTTTCTCAATGTGTTGGCTGTTTATCTATGTTCCAGGAACTAGCCCCTCCTGGAACTCAAGGACAGTACTTGGAAGAAATGGCTAAACGCCCATGTATGTCATTAACTACAAACCTGCAGCCCCTCATTGGTATTTCCTTGATGAGCTAACACATCTGTATTCCCATCTCCAAAAGCCAAGAAAATGGACCGAAGCCCAAAACTTTCCCTGGCCTATCCATATCCCAAATCCTTGGCTCAAAATCTTCTTTGTCTGCAACCCCATAAAAGCCCTCGCTCTGAAATGGCTCGTTGGAATCTCACCCATGGAGAGGCCACTCTGCCTGGGACCCTCCCATTCAGGATTCTAGGCTGCACTTCCGGGATTCCCCAGCCACACATGATCAGAGTTGGTGCTCCCCTGAATTGGTGATCATTTTCTCTCTCTTTCATCTATTCTGATTATTGTATTAATAATTGTAGTATGTCTAGTTATTATCCTTATATGCTGGTTCTGTTATTGCAAAAAGTCTATTCTTTGATGTTTTTAGATCTTATTAAAGTTCTTTTATATTTGGCTTCTGAGACATATGAGTCATTGGTGATGGCGAAGCCGAACTTTAAAATCTTACAACACAGGAGTGCCTGTCATATGAAGAGGAGTGACACAGGTGCTGTGTTCACCATCTTTGGAGGGAGGGACATGGCTATCATCAGTATCTGCAGGGCTGCTGACATCCAACCGATGCTTCTAGGCTGTTGTTGGGGATGACATTGGCATCAGGTTCTCTTCTTGATTCTCCAGGTTGTGGACATTCCTGGTTGAGATCCATTCCTCATTTGTTGGGTCTACATCTGGAATGACAAGAGCATACCCGAGTCCCCAAACACCGACCCAACCCAGGCCCTTTTAGGTGCTATCTAAATCCTTCCACATTACTGTGAAGAGAGGGCTCCTGTTCTTGTTGGCCAGTTTGTTGTTCAGCTGGGCCTTTTGCATATGCCAGAAATGCATTGCTGGGGTAAGATTTAGGGAATGTGAAAATTGCAGGTAATTAATTATATGTATATATCACCACGTCTAAGCAAGTCTGTGTGAGTCAGATGAAGAGTTGAGCAAACCTCAACACCTGTGGACGGCCGCAAATAGTGGGAGAACTCTGAGTGAGGTATAAGACCCTTCAGCCCAGAGGAAAGCTGCTAACAATATCTGGTTTGGCTCACCATTTTTTCCCTTTGGAATTTTTCACCTCCCTTCCTGAGAGGTCAGGGAGGGTATGACCACCTGTGCACCTGTGTTCTGTTTCAAGCAAGAATACTTGCAGCAGGGTGCTGATAGCACTTAGTGTGATTGATATAATGGTTCTCTAGTTCACACATACTTAGTGTGATGTAATGATGTAATCATACTGAGATATTTAAGGATAAAGGAGACTCAGACACAAATTCAGACACAGACACAGAGGAAACACAAATGACACTAAAGCCTTCGAGGAAACACAGAAGACAAAGATAGAAACAGATCCTCCGGGTAGCTCTCCTGTCTTCACTCCTCCACCTAAGACCAAGGCTCATCCAGAGATCCACCAGAGAGTCCAGTAATTACATTTTGGCTCCCAATGTGGAGCTCCAGAAAGCACTATATAAATACAAACATATAAATATATAAAAACATGTTTTAACTGCCCCAGTGTGGGGACTCTAGAAAAATATGGTATGTTTTGTCATCCCAAATTGGGGGTGACTCACTACATTTTGGCACCTAAACATGGGGCCCTAGAAATACAGGGCCTTGCAAAGCAAGGTACAAATCAGCCCGACTGATGGGATTGGCTGAGTTCAGTGGAAAGTCTCTGTGACTTGCAAATAGGGTAAGTATAAAAATAGGCAAACGGGAAGATTTGGTAAGGACTAAATTAGTCAATTTTTCAGCTGAAATGAGGCCGATAGTAAGATATGAGTCTTCCTTACCAGGGAAGTATGAAGCGTGCTTAGTTAGGTTAACAGAGAATCAAGGTGTGTTAGTAACTCAGAAGCAGATCACCAAGTTCTCAGATGCTCTGTAGAGCATGTCTCTGTGGCTTTGAAAGAAGGAGAGTTTGGAGTCAGAGACATGGAAGCTATTGGGAGAATAACTAACTGAATACAATGGTGCAAAATTGGTTTTAAGGAATCCTACAAGTTTTAAAAGTAAGAAAGATTTTAACTTGGACAGCCAGACAAAGAAGTATGAGGAGAAAAGCAAGCAGAGTTGGTGCCTGTAGCCCAGGAGAGTACAGCACCTGGGGCAGAGCTAAAGTGTTTTTTTTTTGGTTTTTTTGTTTTTTTGTTTTAACATTTTACTGATTTGTATAGCTTGTTACTGCTCTAGGAGATTCTGCAGGGCACATCCATTTGGTGGAGAAAAGAATTAAGTATCTTAAGTATCATGGTAAGTTGGCCAGAATAGGAATTAAATACATTAAGTACTTTGCTGATGAGAAGAGGTGTTGGTGCTCTTCACATTCAAAGCTCAGTTTCAATTCTGCCTACAGCCACACTTGTGCCCTTAGGGTATTCCCCATCTTCCGACCCTCCTCTCTCAACTCCACCTTCATGGGTGGGAGGAGGAGGAGTGGAAGGCACAATGACACCATCAGCACCGCCCATAAAGCAGTTTTGTCCACCCACTATGTCCTCATTACAAGAGGCAGGCTCAGCCCCTGTGGGGCCCCTGCATCCACTTCCCTGGATCCCAGAATTGGTTCTATCTTGGTCCTGCAGAATTTAGCAATGTGCCCTATCTTGCCACAAGCAAAGCAAGTGGTATTCCTACCCCCTGAGGGCCATGTACGGCATTGGGCTTGGAAGTGTCCTTTCTTGCCACAACTGTAACATTTCTTTCCATCATCCTTCCTGTTCATTCCCCGTGTGATTGCCTGGGCTATAGCTGAAGCCATTGCATCTACATTGGCAGTCTCATAATCTATTTCAGTGAATTTGTCTATCATTTGAGAGATAGGAGCTTCTTTAGGAAGTCCAGCCATTATACTGCTGCCTAGTTTGATTCCCTCTTTTAAAAATTTCCTGAAAAGGTCAGAAGCATCACCTTTCCCCATAATTCTGTCAACCACTGTTCTTCAATGGGACACATAATCTTGGATAGGTTTCCAAGGGCCCTGTTTTATTGAAGTAAGATGTTGCTGCACTAACCACTCCTTGTCTATCCTTTCCCATGCTTGCATAGCCCATATAGACAATAGTGCAATAGGCGGGAATACAGAATGAATAAAATATGCAGCCATATAGCCTCTGCACTGAGGATGCATCATTAATGGGATACATCTCCTCTTATTGGCTGTGTGTGTGACCTCATAGACTCGATATAAGTAGTGGGGACCAGGAAATAGTGCTAGTGCAGAATGTCATTGCGTACAATAAAGACTTGTGTGCTCGCAAGCTCCTGTGTCCAGGTGCTTTGTTGAACAAAGAACTGCTGCTAAAGAATGGACAGTTTTGCCACAGGGAATAAAAAATAGCCCTACTATGTGTCAAATGTATGTTGCTGCTGCTCTAAGTCCAGTAAGAAAAACATTTCCAAAAGTTATATAGTTGCATTATTACATGAATGATATATTGGGGTGTGCATCTGAGAAACAAATGTTAGAAGCATGTCTACAAAAGACCATAGAAACACTAAAGAACTACAAATTGTACATAGCTCCAGAAAAAATTCAAAGACATGCTCCTTTTCAATATTTAGGATATGAAGTGTACCCTAAGGTGCTTACAGTACAAAAACTGTCCTTAAGAACAGAGAAGCTAAACACCTTAAATGACTTTCAGAAATTGATAGGAGATATCCAATGGATGTGACCAGTGTTAATCTTGACTACCTATCGATTGCAATCATTATATGACATTTTAAGGGGAGACAGTGCTTTAAACTCACCACGCCAGCTTACAAAAGAAGCTCAAGAGGCTTTGAGAAAAGTTGAACTGCCTTTAACCAATGTGGTTGAAAGAGTCACTCAAAAACTCTTGGAAATATCAGTTTTTGCCACACAAGAGGTACCCACAGCAGTCCTTCATCAAGGAGACAGTGTGATAAGAGTGGGTGAACCTCCTGGCACAACCAGAACAAAACCTTACTCCTTACCCAGTGCTTGTGGCTAGAATTTTATTAAAGGCAATTAAGCGAGCAATACAATTATCTGGGACAAGACCTGACAAAATATACATCTTTTGTACCAATACACAAATTAATGTGTTCTGTGAGATCATCCCAGAGTGGCAAATTTTATTAGCCATGGCTCCAAATTTTACACATGGGTCTCCATTAAAGATAACCAGACTATTACATAATTGGCAATGGATTCTTGAAGAAATAGTTTCTAAAGTTCCTCTTAAATGACTATTTTTATAGATGCATCCAAACATAATATTGTGCTGTATACTCTCATGACTTAATTATAAAGAGAATAGTCAGAACTCCTTTTCAGTGCACTAAGCAGAATGAATTGTATGCGATTATTCTAGCTCTTATTATCCAGATGACATAAATATAATATCTGATTCAGCCTATTCAGTAGATGTGATACAAAGAATTGCCACAGCCCAAATAAAATTTGCAGCCTCTAATATATATCAGCTCTTTAAGAAACTTCAAGAGCAAATAAGAAAGCATCCAGGTAAGATTTATATCTTGCATGTCCATTCTCATAGTGGACTTCCAGGTCCCATTTTTGATGGTAATTCAAAGGCAGATAGCCTTCTAACGATGTTGGTCAATACTCCTTTATTCCAAGAAGCCCAGGCATCTCATTCTAAATATCATCAGGCTGCTCGAGATTTACGTTTACAATTTGGAATAACAAGAGAGGAAGCTAGGAGCATAGTAAAAGCCTTTACGGCTTGCCTTCCTTTCCACGCTTCTACACTGCCTCAGAGAAGAACCCTCATGGTATGAGACCCAATTAAATCTGGCAAATGGATGTGACCCAATATAAATCTTTTGGCCATCTGTCTTTTACCCATGTAGTAGTAGACACCTTTTCAGGATTCACTTTTGTAATACCAGCAACAAGAGACTGCCCAAGTGGTCACTGAATTCCTTATACAAGTTTTTGCAATCATCAGTGTGCCGCAAGTAATAACAGATAATGAACTTGCATATACTTCTAAACATTTTGCACACTTTTGTGCACAGTATAAGATTTTACACACCACTGGCATACCTTTTAATCCTCAAGGACAAGCAATAGTAGAGAGGAGAAACAGAGACATTAAGACACTCCTCCAAAAACAAAAGGAAAGGGGGAGCTACAGGTAACCCTAGAGAAATTCTGAATCTAGCTCTTTATACAATTAACTTCTTGATTTTTGACAAAGATGCACTATCACTGGAAGACAGATTTTATAACCCACCAGAAGGGCAGTGTCTGTTGCGAGCAGCTCCACTATCTTTAGATAATCGCCAAGTGATGTGGAGAGATGCAGAAAGTGGTGACTGGAAGGGACCAGATAGGTTAACTACTTGGGGGAGAGGGTTTGCTTGTATCTCTACAGATGGAGAAGGAATCAGATGCGTGCCAATGAGCCATATTTGCCTTCTCCATTGGAGGGAGATGGAGCAAACCCTTGGAAAGGAGAAGACCCAAGAAATATCAAATGGTTCTATCTCTGGCTACATGTGCCACTAAAAGAGCATGACTGTTAACCCAACGTGTATGACAATTGACTCATGAACACGAAAAATTGTTGATGAAACTGTTGCAGGACTTTAAAACCAGCAAGAATCACTGGATTCCCTGAGACATGATGCGACTGTTGTAGGACTTCAAAATCTTCACTAGCACATGAAATGATGGACAATAAATTAGTTTTGGACTATCTCTTGGCTACTGGAGGAGGTATATGTGTGATTGCTATTTATATAACCTCCTTTTACAACTCATGGACATGTATAATTCCTCATGTTGATTTATATTGTTTGTTACATCACTACTAGCCTGTGTTACATTACTATGTGCTTGTGTAATACCTCTCATGATGATGGATTTATGTATACCTGTTTCAATTAAGACCCTTCAGCCCAGAGGGAGCTTACTAACATCTCTCTTTGGTGCTCTCACTCTTCCTCAGAAGTCAGGGAGGGCATGATCACCTGTATTCTAAAACAAAAGAAAGCAGGAGATGTAGATTGCTGGGGGATAGTGGGGGAACTTTGGGTAAGGTATAAGACCTTTCAGCCTAGAGGGAACTTGCTGACAATGTCTGGTTGGGCTCCCCATCTCCCTTAAGGGCTCTAAGGCCTTCCTGAGAAGTCAGGAAGGGCATGACCACCTGTGTTATACTGGAAGCAAGGGATACTTACAGTAAAAAGAGGCATTTACATATCAATAGCTGGGTGCTTATAGTTAGCACTTGCGCAATGTGATATGGTGATGTAATGGTTCTATAATTGGCACGTGCTCCGTGGTATTTAAGGGCTGAGAGGACTTGAACAAAACGGACTCCATCTTTAACCATCCTCCTTGTGAGTCTCCTGCCTTCATCACTCCTCCACCTAAGACCAAAGTTCATCAGAGACCCTTCAGAAAGCTAGTCTAGACACTACAATTAAAGTCAAGAACACTGCCTTCCAAGACTTCCGGTTAAGATGGCGGAGAGGAGGCTCACAGTTGCATAAGCTCCACGCTTTCTCTCACTATCCACTTCATTACAAGCCTCTGAATCAATGCTTGACTGAAAAAAACCCACAAATAGCTACCAAGAGAAGCCATCCTTGAGATTCGCCAAGAAAGGTCTGTCTTTACTGGAGGGCTGGGGCGGTTTTAGATCGGGCGCAGGCGGCGGGCAGCAGCAGTGAGAGCACGGGAGCAGAGCTGAGAGGGGGTGGGGAGTGATCGTAGCCGTCTCTGCGGGGAGAGCTTCGCTACAGGTTTGGAACCTGCAGCAAGTCAACAGCCCAGCAGAGAAGCTAAAAACATCGGGGCTGAAGAACACAACCACAAACAGCTGGAGTCTCTCGGGACCTGGCCGCCCCCTCCTTCCCCCCCCTCAGTGACTCAGCACGCTCTGGGACCTCAGAGCGCAGGCGCACATAGTCCTGCTAGTGCCTCACTGCTGCCCCCTGCAGTCTGGAGAGGAAGCTCGGTAACACACCCAGCCTCCCCCAAAGAAAGACTCCAGTTTTTTCTGTTTTTCTTTGGTAGTTTGTCTCTGATTAATAGACAGAATGAGCAAGAAGCTGAAGAGGACTTTAACCCTTGACAGCTTCTATACAGATAGAGAGCAGACTCTAAATCCTGAGGAGACTAAAAACAGACAGTCCCCAGGTGAATCCCCAAAGGAGGAGATCATCTGTTCCTCAGCACAGATGAACCTCATAGAAGTGATTAAAAAGGCTCTCACAAGGGAGCTAGAAGAAAAATGGGGAAAGCAGAGTGAGGCTTGGCAAAAGGAGAGGGAAGCTTGGGAAAAGGAGAGGGAGGCTTGGCAAAAGAGCCTGGAGAAAGTTAAAGAGAGAGTGGATAAAGAAGTAAAATCCTTAAAAATAGGATTGGTGAACTGGAAAACACAATTGGCGAAATGGAAAAAAAATCCACAGAACAAAAGAACTCAATTGGACAATTAGAAAAAGATTTTTAAAAAGTGAGTGAAGAAAATACTTCACTGAAAATCAGAATTGAACAAGTGGAATTGAATGACTCGAGGAGACAAAAAGAATCAGTCAAGCAAATCCAAAAAAATCAAACAATGGAGAAAAATGTGAAATACCTTCTGGGGAAGACAACAGACCTGGAAAACAGATCCAGGAGAGACAATCTGAGAATCATTGGACTTCCAGAAAAACATGATGAAAAAAAGAGCCTGGACACTATTTTCCAGGAAATTATCAAAGAGAACTGCCCAGAAGTCATAGGAACAGAGGAAAAAATAAACATTGAAAGGATTCATCGATCACCCACTGAAAGGGATCCTAAAATCAAAACACCAAGGAATATAGTGGCCAAATGCCAGAACCCTCAGATGAAGGAAAAAATATTGCAAGCGGCAAGAAAAACCCAATTCAAGTATCAAGGAGCCACAATAAGGATCACCCAGGATCTGGCAGCATCCACATTAAAAGATCGAAGGGCCTGGAATATGATATTCCGAAAGGCTAAGGAACTTGGTATGCAACCAAAAATAACTTACCCAGCGAGAATGAGCATCTTTTTCCAGGGAAGAAGATGGACATTCAACGAAGTAAGCGAATTTCATCTATTTCTGATGAAAAAGCCAGAACTTAACAAAAAGTTTGATCTACAAATATAGAACTCAAGAGAAATCTAAAAAGGTAAAGATTAATCTTGGGAACTATATTTTGACTATATAGATGTATAAAGAATACATGTATACCTTGTTCTAGAAATTGATGTGGAAAGGACATTGTATCAGAAAAAGGGTAAAGTGGGGGTAGTACATCTCATGAAGAGGCATAGGAAACCTATTATATCTGAGAGAAAGAATGGAGGGGGAAGAATATAGTGGGTATCTTACTGCCTTCAGAATTGGCTTTAAGTGAAAAATCTTAAGACATATTCAATCTATGGTGAAACTTCTCCCACCTCATTGAAAAGTGAGAAGGGAAAAGTGAAAAGGGAAGGAATAAGCTAAGCGGAAGGGAATACGGGAACTGGGAGGGAAAGGGGTAAGATAGGGGGAGGAACTCTAAGGCGGGGGGAGGGATACTAAAAAGGGAGGGCTGTGAGAAGCAAGTGGTGCTCACAAGCTTAATACTGGGAAGGGGGGGAAAGGGGAAAGAAGGGAGAAAAGCATAAACCGGGGTTAACAAGATGGCAAGTAATACAGAATTGGTCATTCTAACCATAAACGTGAACGGGGTAAACTCCCCCATAAAGAGGAAGCGGTTAGCAGAATGGATTAAAAGCCAGAATCCTACAATATGTTGTTTACAGGAAACACACCTGAAGCGGGGAGATACATGCAGGTTAAAGGTAAAAGGTTGGAGCAAAATCTACTATGCTTCAGGTGAAGTCAAAAAAGCAGGGGTAGCCATCCTGATCTCAGATCAAGCTAAAGCAAAAATTGACCTAATTAAAAGAGATAAGGAAGGACACTATATCTTGCTAAAGGGTAGCATGGATAATGAAGCACTATCTATATTAAACATATATGCACCAAGTGGGGTAGCATCTAAATTCTTAAAAGAGAAACTAAGAGAGCTGCAAGAAGAAATAGACAGTAAAACTATAATAGTGGGAGATCTTAACCTTGCACTCTCAGAATTAGATAAATCAAACCACAAAATAAATAAGAAAGAAGTCAAAGAGGTAAATAGAATACTAGAAAAGTTAGATATGATAGATCTCTGGAGAAAATGTAATGGAGACAGAAAGGAATACACTTTCTTTTCAGCAGTTCATGGAACCTATACAAAAATTGACCATATATTAGGACATAAAAACCTCAAACTCAAATGCAGTAAGGCAGAAATAGTAAATGCATCCTTTTCAGACCACGATGCAATGAAAATTACATTCAACAAAAAAGCAGGGGGAAGTAGACCAAAAAATAATTGGAAACTAAATAATCTCATACTAAAGAATGATTGGGTGAAACAGCAAATCATAGACATAATTAATAACTTCACCCAAGAAAACGATAATAATGAGACATCATACCAAAATGTATGGGATGCAGCCAAAGCGGTAATAAGGGGAAATTTCATATCTCTAGAGGCCTATTTGTATAAAATAGAGAAAGAGAAGGTCAATGAATTGGGTTTGCAACTAAAAATGCTAGAAAAGGAACAAATTAAAAACCCCCAGTCAAACACTAAACTTGAAATTCTAAAAATAAAAGGTGAGATCAATAAAATTGAAAGTAAAAAAACTATTGAATTGATTAATAAAACTAAGAGTTGGTTCTATGAAAAAACCAACAAAATAGACAAACCCTTAGTAAATCTGATTAAAAAAAGGAAAGAGGAAAATCAAATTGTTAGTCTTAAAAATGAAAAGGGAGAACTCACCACTAACGAAGAGGAAATTAGAGCAATAATTAGGAGTTACTTTGCCCAACTTTATGCCAATAAATTCGACAACTTAAATGAAATAGAAAAATACCTCCAAAAATATAGCTTGCCCAAACTAACAGAGGAAGAAGTAAATATCCTAAACAGTCCCATCTCAGAAAAAGAAATAGAACAAACTATCAATCAACTCCCTAAGAAAAAATCCCCAGGACCAGATGGATTTACATGTGAATTCTACCAAACATTTAAAGAACAATTAACTCCAATGTTATATAAACTATTTGAAAAAATAGGGATTGAAGGAGTCCTACCAAACTCCTTTTATGACACAGACATGGTACTGATACCTAAACCAGGTAGGCTGAAAACAGAGAAAGAAAATTATAGACCAATCTCCCTAATGAATATTGATGCTAAAATCTTAAATAAAATATTAGCAAAAAGATTACAGAAAATCGTCACCAGGATAATACACTATGACCAAGTAGGATTTATACCAGGAATGCAGGGCTGGTTCAATATTAGGAAAACTATTAGCATAATTGACTATATCAATAACCAAACAAACAAAAACCATATGATCATCTCAATAGATGCAGAAAAAGCATTTGATAAAATCCAACATCCATTCCTAATAAAAACACTTGAGAGCATAGGAATAAATGGACTTTTCCTTAAAATAGTCAGGAGCATATATTTAAAAACATCAGTAAGCATCATATGCAATGGGGAAAAACTGGAACCTTTCCCAGTAAGATCTGGAGTGAAGCAAGGTTGCCCACTATCACCATTATTATTTAATATCGTATTAGAAACACTAGCCTCGGCAATAAGAGTCGAGAAAGATATTAAAGGAATTAGAGTAGGCAATGAGGAAATCAAACTATCACTCTTTGCAGATGATATGATGGTATACCTAGAGAACCCCAGAGATTCTACTAAAAAGCTATTGGAAATAATTCATAATTTTAGCAAAGTAGCTGGCTACAAAATAAATCCCCATAAATCCTCAGCATTTTTATACATCACCAACAAAACCCAACAGCAAGAGATACAAAGAGAAATTCCATTCAGAATAACTGTTGATACCATAAAATATTTGGGAATCTATCTACCAAAGGAAAGTCAGGAATTATATGAGCAAAATTATAAAAAAGTCTCCACACAAATAAAGTCAGACTTAAATAATTGGAAAAATATTAAGTGCTCTTGGATCGGCCGAGCGAACATAATAAAGATGACAATACTCCCTAAACTAATCTATTTATTTAGTGCTATACCAATCAGACTTCCAAGAAAATATTTTATTGATCTAGAAAAAATAACAACAAAATTCATATGGAACAATAAAAAGTCGAGAATCTCAAGGGAATTAATGAAAAAAAAAATCAAATGAAGGTGGCCTAGCTGTACCTGATCTAAAATTATATTATAAAGCAGCAGTCACCAAAACCATTTGGTATTGGCTAAGAAATAGATTAGTGGATCAGTGGAAAAGGCTAGGTTCACAAGACAGAATAGTCAACTATAGCAATCTAGTGTTTGACAAACCCAAAGCCCCTAACTTCTGGGAAAAGAATTCATTATTTGATAAAAACTGCTGGGATAATTGGAAATTAGTATGGCAGAAATTAGGCATGGACCCACACTTAACACCATATACCAAGATAAGATCAAAATGGGTCTATGACCTAGGCATAAAGAACGAGATTATAAATAAATTAGAGGAACATAGAATAGTTTATCTCTCAGACTTGTGGAGGAGAAAGAAATTTGTGACCAAAGATGAACTAGAGACCATTACTGATCACAAAATAGAAAATTTTGATTACATCAAATTAAAAAGCCTTTGTACAAATAAAACTAATGCAAACAAGATTAGAAGGGAAGCAACAAACTGGGAAAACATTTTCACAGTTAAAGGTTCTGATAAAGGCCTCATTTCCAAAATATATAGAGAATTGACTCAAATTTATAAGAAATCAAGCCATTCTCCAATTGATAAATGGTCAAAGGATATGAACAGACAATTCTCAGAGGATGAAATTGAAACTATTACCACTCATATGAAAGAGTGTTCCAAATCATTATTGATCAGAGAAATGCAAATTAAGACAACTCTGAGATACCACTACACACCTGTCAGATTGGCTAAGATGACAGGAAAAAATAATGATGAATGTTGGAGGGGATGCGGGAAAACTGGGACACTAATGCATTGTTGGTGGAGTTGTGAACGAATCCAACCATTCTGGAGAGCAATCTGGAATTATGCCCAAAAAATTATCAAATTGTGCATACCCTTTGATCCAGCAGTGTTTCTATTGGGCTTATATCCCAAAGAAATACTAAAGAAGGGAAAGGGACCTGTATGTGCCAAAATGTTTGTAGCAGCCCTGTTTGTAGTGGCTAGAAACTGGAAAATGAATGGATGCCCATCAATTGGAGAATGGCTGGGTAAATTGTGGTATATGAATGTTATGGAATATTATTGTTCTGTAAGAAATGACCAGCAAGATGAATACAGAGAGGACTGGCGAGACTTACATGAACTGATGCTAAGTGAAATGAGCAGAACCAGGAGATCATTATACACTTCGACAACGATATTGTATGAGGACATATTTTGATGGAAGTGGATTTCTTTGACAAAGAGACCTGAGTTTCAATTGATAAATGACGGACAAAAGCAGCTACACCCAAAGAAAGAACACTGGGAAACGAATGTGAACTATCTGCATTTTTGTTTTTCTTCCCGGGTTATTTATACCTTCTGAATCCAATTCTCCCTATGCAACAAGAGAACTGTTCGGTTCTGCAAACATATATTGTATCTAGGATATACTGCAACATATCCAACATATAAAGGACTGCTTGCCATCTGGGGAGGGGGTGGAGGGAGGGAGGGAAAAAAAAATCAGAACAGAAACGAGTGTCAATATAAAGTAATTATTAAATAAAAATTTAAAAAAAAAAAAGAATTTTACCAGAAAATCACAAAAAAAAAAAAAAAAAGAACACTGCCTTCCTTTGCTTCTCAAGATAGTGGATACCACTTATGGAAAGGAAAGGGGAACCCCTCATTGTAAAATATGTTGTTTAATTCTCCTAAGGACCCAGCTGACACCAGTCTCTCCAAGGACCCAATTATCCAAGGTCAGGGGTTACCAGGGCAGAGTGGAGGGAGCATCACCTAGTGTGGAATTGAGAAGGGAGAATAAAGACATTAGGAAATCAAGGATATGAAGTTTGGGGGCCCTTATCAGAAGAATGCGGAGTACAACCCTGATGGCAAAGAAAATCTCTGTAAAGTAACAAGGGAAAGGGAACTAAGTATAAAGGAATATTTACCTTTTCAAGAGCCTTGAGAGATGAGAGAGATTCAGAGACAGGATAATCAAGGGCTGACTCTCAGCACCAAAAACTATGACAGTAAAACTTGAGAGGGGCCTAAGAGGAAATGCTGATAATAGCTGAGGACAAAATAGGTGGCTCCAGTGAGTACTAGTCAGGAGACAAATGTTCTCCCACTTTTAGCATAATCAAAGGATCTCCTGGAAATAAAAGTATTAAATGAGAGTCTCTGCTGAGGTATTGCATTGGGGTGCCTTGGTATGGCACATCACAGGAGGGTTTCCAATATCTTGAGGAGCACTCATTCTTTCAATATTCACTCAAGCATCAAGATACAAATAGTTTACAAGGGAGGGATACCTGTTATGGTTAGAATGATGATAGACCCCTGCAGCTTGGGGCACCAACCCACACTGGATGGACCTCAAGGGACTGCACCTGAAACATAACTAATTTTTTTTCTCTTTTTTTCTTGACTTTTTAGAGAATTTTTTTCCAAGGTGGCCTGTACAAGACTAAGGTTATTTCTGGCAGTCCTAGAGATGAAGTTCCCTAAAATTATTTACAAAGTGGCATTTCAGACATTTTTACTCCTCAGAATATGAGACCATTGTGGTTGTAGTAGCAATGCTGTAAATATACAAAGGATTTTCATCCCTCTGCCAAACACATTGACTAATCTCTCCCTGTCTCATCTTATGATGAAACATTTCTTCCAACTCTTCTAGGGCCTTCCTATGTGCCCATCTCATACTATTCGGATCCTAAGAAGTTCTTTAGGCCAAACTGATTTTTCTTGGACTTGAGTCCAAATATTCTTGCCAGAAACATCATTAACTGATAGATTTCTATCCAGGTTAGCTTATAAACCTCAAAGTTTTTAATTTCTCAGCAGATTTTCCAGACTTCTTGAAATCTGATGAAACTGCATTGCTATGTGTAGAAATTAGTGAGGGACTAGGAGATGTAAACAAATTGGGAAGGACTACTAGATTAGAAAAATTTTTGGAGAAGCATAAGCATTGTGGGAAAACCCACTGTAAGCTTTATTCTTTGTCTTTGTTCCTCAGGATGGTTTTGGTGGACATATGCTCAGTTACTTCACTTCCCAGTGATGAAAGGTGGAGTCTGTAATGGAGCCGGAGGTAGGGTCAGTTTTTCCAAGAGAAGAGGGGAAGGTAGAAAGAGTTAGAGGGCAGCTACAAATTTAGGAGGTCTTCCAGGATTGTAATGGGCAGTGAGTCCTTTGATAATGTAGAGACTGCCATATATAAGGGACACTGAGAGTCAGGGCTTTTGTTTTCCAGGATGGTTAATGTGTTCCTTTAACTTCTTTTTATTCCCATCCTGGGAGTTAGCAATAGAATCTATTTCCTTTTTAGTTGCCATCCCATAGTATAAAAAATAACATCTGGCCCAGGTATCTAATCTCAATAGCCCCTCGGAAAGTTAACTAATTTGAAAAGATTGAATAAGTCTTCCAAGGGAAATTGTAACATTGAATTGCCTGGTGTATAAAATGTCATTTATCTAGGTATTTTGTTAGCTATGAGGCCATTAAGTTTAAATGTTTTATCAGTAGACCTCCTTGCAGTGGGTTTTGAAGTCCCAGAACCCATTATAAGTACAAACAATGAAAATAAGGACAAACAGGTCTGTGGTATTGGACACAGAGCAATGGGGCAAGGGTAGGATGCCCTGCTGGTCTTGGCTGCTCACAAACTATAAGGGAAATTTCTCCTGAAAACTCATGGGATTAAGAAATGCAACCCTTACTTTATATTTTGCTGTCACAGGACCATACTCAAGACAGTCTGGTGTGGCTGCTACACTCTTAGTGCCAGAGCGGGCAGTCATGGATCAGATCTAACCATAGGCTTTTCAGTGGAGACCAGGGCCCCAGTTGATCAATGACTGCCAGTGTCAGAGAGGTGACCCATGATTCTAAGATTGACACAGACCACAAACATACATGAAACAATCACAATCACTCACTGGAAGTCGTTCCAGTCATTTCTGGGGTCGTGTTCAGTTACTATCAAGGAAATCAGCTTCCAATAGACAAACCCTCATCTCAATCAGAATGAGGAAATTATTATTCGAAGACCAAGATAACACGGCTAAGTCTGAGTCCCTTGATAACCACAGATCATCAGTGGGGGAGAGTCTAAGAAGGGGAAATCTGAAACGTATGGGCTTGTGACTCCTACAGTATACATGGTTCTTTCCAGTGGGAATTCCACTGTTGCCACCAACTCGTGAGTGACAGAAATAACCAAGCAATCAGACCCCAAATTTGGACCAATGCAGGGTTTATAAAGTTCACTGGAGAGGGTGGGCTCTCTTTGAAGTGATAGGAACAAGAATGGGATATTTAGTGCTGATTGACAACAGCGTTGTTCCTAGAGCCCAAGGGTGTACCTCAAGTTATATGTGTTTTTCTGTTGAAAGTTATTGCTGTTAAGTTGGTTCTTGGAATCAGGGGGAAAACAAGACATGTTCTCACCTTGTTCTAGGTTTCTTGCTAATTCAGGAAGGAAGCAGGTCAGGGAGCATAATGGTGGAAGAGGGATTGATGAGTGACAGTTGTGTAGAGTTAAGACCCATACTAATAAAGGCCATTTGAAGAGGGTTTTGATGAAAGGTGAGCTCTAATGGTCATTGGCCCCAAAAGTCCACTCTTCCTCTTGTTCCACAGACTGTAAGGGGTATGATTTATGGAGAAAAAAGGTTTCTACCAAGAAGCCCTTCCCCTGAAGGGACTGATGGCTATGGCACACTGAATCTTGGGAAAGGTGGGGGAAGAAAGCTATCTTTTGGATTCATGATGCCCTAACAGTCAAATATTTACTTATACTAATATAGCCCTCAACAAAATACCATAATACCAATTGGGTAATATAATATAGCACTGTTATTCTCAAGTCCTGAAGATCTAGTTCATGTGTTACAGATGACTATCCATGAAGAGCAGTGTGAAAGTGTATTGGCTTTGTAGATGAAGTTAAATTGTGACTAGAACTTCAGTAGAATGTAAGTCAGCCAGAACATATTGGCTAACCAACCACTGCACTCTTATCTTGAAAATTACACTGTACTTTGTTTTTTGCACTAGTGCACTAGCTTTGAACTAGTTTTGACAATTTAAATATAGACAAACATGAAAGTACAATATTTAATTGTTATGTTATATAGTTGAAGACACTGTCGACATGATGATCTAGCCTCTTTTTTAGTTTGGATAATTATTTTAAAATTTAAATTTATGACATTTACAGACATAATGATGTTATAACATGTTTTTATAATAAATTTGAGGAAACAATGTATTTTGCATGTTTCTTCCATTAGCTAGTGGATCTGATAAAACATTGATATGCCATATGATTCCCATCAAATATAGATTCTCCTTAGTATGGGAGGGGGAACATGCAAAATATACCAGATTGTGATGAACCCCAACTATGTCTTGGAGATCCTGAAACATACAAAATATGTTAATACATATTTCATTATTGGCTGTTTCTATTCTAGATAACATCCCTAACTGTATTTTAAAATCTATTATAATATTGACAGGCTCTGAAAAAAACATAACCAAAGTGGTTATAATAGCCACCAATTCATTTTTCTGGGTGGATTGAAAAGGTGTTTTAATTTCTTAAGTAGCTCATCCTCAGGTCTATACATAGAGGCAAGATAAGAATTGATAGTGTCAGCAAATATATTTTTGCCCCTAACTGGCTGTCCTATTATAATTTTCTGAAATATAAATGTCATTTTCTGTTAAAAATTTAAAAAGCCCTTTTGGAATTGTCCTATTCAATTGGTATGGCATGGATCCCAATTATAATGTGCCAATCAAGACTTTCTTGTATTAATTGTTGTATTTGGTCCCCATTATAAGGGATATATATCACCTCAAGTTTGTTGCCACCTAACTGTATATTCCTATTGATAAATTTGGAAATTAATTTTGCTACTGTGCCTACATTTCAAAAGAAGTGGATGATTGTTTATGTAAATATCCCCATTCTGTGACCTTCTTGCCTTGTACAATTGTACCCATAGATGTGCATCTCAAGGCCAGGATTCTGATCTGCAATCCTTTTCCTTTATTCAATTGGTACATCTTTCTGCAATAGTCTTTTCTATTATCTCAATAACCTCTTCTACTTCCTTTGTTAAGAACCTAGATGAATTTAATCTGGAGTCACCCTCTAAAATTTGATACATTGGTGCCATTATTTCATTAGAAACTTCTAAACTTCTTCTAATTCAATTACTAGTCCCAGTTAGTTTTTGAAAAACATACAATGTAACTAACTTTTATCCATATTTTTTGAGGTCAGCTATATTTATCTCTAAGTGTGCTGCTAAGATAATGGAAGAGAGCCTCCTTTTGTATTTTATCACGTGCAATATGCAATCACTGCTTAATGTTTGTGCTGTTTCAGCTAAAACTGAAGCTCTCATTTATGGGGATGTGCGCCAAGAATATCATTCATGTAGTGTATCAAAAAAGTCTTAGGGTGGACTTTTCAAATAGGTTTGTGGATTTCTCTCAAAAATTTCTGACACAATGTGGGGCTATTTTCATTCCTTGTGATAATACTTTCCATGTGTATCTTTTAAGAGATGCTCTCACATTAACATTAGGGCATAAAAATGCAAAATATTGAACATCTTGCAGGTATAAAGATATAAAATAGAAACAGTTCTTGATATCTTTTATCCATAAAGGCCGATTTTCAGGAATCATCTTTGGAGATAGGAGGCCAGGTCATAAGGCTCCATTGTTTCATTAACCTTACTGAGATCTGTAAGCATCTTCCTTTTACCAGATTTTTTTTTTTATTGCAAATATGGGAGAGTTCCAGGGGCTATTTGTCTTACTATATGCCCGCTTTCTAATGGCTCCTTTACTATTTCTTCTAGGGCAGTTAATTTCTCTTGACTTAGGGGCCACTGATCAACCCACACACGGTATCACTAATCTATTGTATAGGACTTACCTTTTTATCAGAGCCCCTATTAAAAATTTGTACTGATTTTATTTGCATTTGCAATAAAATGACCCATCCCCAGTGAGCTATAGATAAATTTGGTAAACAATATGAGTGGAAATCTCCTTGCTGTTTTCTCAAGTTTCCAATATAGCATATGGCTACTCTTTTGGGGTTTCTCACTGTTCCCACTTTCCTCATGCTTATCCCAGCCATCATCATGTCCCATGTCACCTCCCATTCTTGTTCATTAATTATTGATCTGTCTGCTCCTGTATCTACAAATCCCTAAATATCTTTTCTTTCAGCAGTCACAGTAATGATAGGTCTTTCTTCTTCTTGTACTTCCACTGCCCAATACACATAGGATTTTTTCTGTATGAGTACTTGTAATAGAGGGTTGCTAGATATTATTTCTATGATTTCATATACTGTGTTTTCTCTATGGTTATTGGAACTCAATTAATTCTTGAATTTGTTTCTCCTTTTATTTAGTCTGTTATGTGCTGAGGTTTGTAATGAAAATGTACATATTCCCCTTTTTTGTTTTTGAAATTTAAAAAGAAGAATTTTACTTTGCATGGGATAAATTCTGACAGATCCTGAATGAAATTCTAAAGGACAATAAGTCATTTCTAAGGAAGAGGAAGCACAAGAAGGGTGCTGGCTGTCTTGTCCTTGGGCTAAGAAAATTGAAGGGGTGTGTGCTGAAACAGATAGGGCCTTGTTTGTTTAGATCAACATTCCAAAGCCCAGTGATAAGTTTTATTACATTTGAGGCATTTTTGCTTTAGTCTTGAATGCGATAAAAGTTTGATATTTCTATAAAAAGAATTAAAACTTAACCAAGTTATAGGGTCAGGTTTCCCCCTGCATTTCCTTCCTGACAATTCCTGGAATGTGGGTGGACAGACAGAACAATTCTCAGAATGAAAAGGAACAAACTGACCTTGTTCTTATGCACCCAGCCCATACATTGAAAATACATACCTCAGAATCAGTGAAAAATACGTTTTTTGTTTAAATTTGAATTTATCTGCTGTTTTCTCATTTACTGTTTTAAAATAGCATCTGTGGTTAGAATGTAAGGCCACATTCTAAGCCAAAACAACGAGCCAGCAGGGAGCTAATATTGTGTCAAATAAACTTTTTCTTTGCATCTTGAGAGATCTCCAAAATTTATTGAGTGAGCTATGTACCTCACAATTGGGGGCTCGTCTGGGATCACATGATCCTTGGGACTCACAAGTTCTTGGAATTTGGCAAAAAGGCACCTTGCCCAATTTTGGCAGTTTGCTATCGTTTGAGAGTCTTTGCCCTCCCTCCCCCTCCGAGCAAAGTGACTCAAAGAGGAGAAAGTTGGTGTAAAGTGAAAGTGAATCTGTGGCTGAAAACTCAATTGGTCCCTAAGAATAGCAGTTAGGTAATTTCTATGCACGGGACCCAAAAAGTAAGCCTGGACTTTGGAATCTGAGCGAACTAGATTCCTGGAGGGTCAGTACCGTCTGGGTGCCTGAAGGTTGGGGACAATCCCGCTGAACTGGGTATAAGAGACTAGGATCTAAGGGTACTTGATCTTCAAAGTCGTATCAAATATTCAAAATGAGAAGGGTTCAGTCCAAGCTTTCCTCTATGGAAAATAAAATAGAGGTACAAACAGATAGTCCATTGGGAAATAAATAAAGCAATTGGGATGAACTACCAAAATATAAGGGCAAAAATAAGAAGAAAAGGATTTAAAATTGTTGCTTTATATGGGGAAATAAAGATACAGTGGGAGGAACCATTTGTCCATTTTAAGATTAGTTGCAGTCTACTGATATATAATTCTGACCAGCAGAATAGATGTGAGAGGATGATGTAGGGAGATGCGAGGCAATAGTGTGACAGTGAATTCCCTCTGCTTTATTCTGCTGCCCTATGCATTATGTATGTGTTTGTTATTTTTTTTTCAGAGCAAAGCAAGGTTCCTATCCATGAAAGAAAAGCGTACATTATTTTTGCAAGTAACATCTGTTTTTTGTAATTCTGTTTTTATGACCTTTAAAATTTACCTCCAATTGCCAGGGTGTTGGTTCCAATGTGTCTACTGGCTCAACTTAAAAGTAAGATAACAATAAAGACTATTTTGCAACACTTTACTTCCTTGAGTCTCAGAGTGTATTGCAATCTACCTTTATATGCAAATCCCTGTTGATCCTTTGCAGGCTGTCCAGGCTCCACACTATACGTGGTCCTCAACAGTGGATTCCACTGAAGAGTCAGTGTGCCAGAAACTGAAGTTATTTGTTAATGGGTAGGAATCTGTAAACCTGGAAGAAATCATATATGCCAGCTTGTAGCTTTGTGGGGAAAAGATATTTTTGAATCAGAATAGGAAAAAAAAGGAAGAAGTAGAAAGAAAGGAGGAATGGGAACCTCTTGTTTCTCCCTTCATCCTTATCTCAATTCCCCATCTGCTTCTGTTTCTGCTTCTGCTGTCCCTGTTTTTAGTCCCTCAACCCCTATTCCCCCCCCCCCCCAGTTCTAGCTCTCTCAACATTAGAAAAACCTTTTCACTTTTTTTTGTGAATGTGGCTGATGGCAGAATTTCATTGGGGGTTCTGGCCCAGATAAGAGGAGGTCAAAGGTGGCTTTTCTATCTAAGATGTTAGATTCTGTGGCAAGGGAATAGCCTACCTGTGTACAGGCAGTTGCAACCATGGGTATTCTAGTGGAAGAAAGTAGTAACTCATTTTCAGAGGAAACCTCATTGTTAATGTTCCCCATCAGATTAGACCTATACTAAATCAAAAGGCATGCAGATGGCTAACCAATTTTAGGATTCTGAAATAAGAGGCTATATTATTAGAAAAGGATGATTTGGTGATATCCCAAGATCATAATCTAAACCCAACATTATTTTTTACTCCAAGCCCAAATTCTAACCAAGATGAAGGACATTGTTGTATGGAATTAGTAGAATACCAAACTAAGGTAAGGATGGACTTACATGAGTCCCCATTACCAGGAGAGCTTAATTGGTTCGTTGAAGGTTTATCTAAAGTAGTAAATGGGAAGAGAAAGAATGGATTTGCAATTATTTATGGGGATATAACCTCAGTCATAACATCTGGAGGGCCACCTGTTGGGACCTGCTCACTGGAGGATTTTGGTACCAGCCCAAATCCTGATCATGGGTGAGGAATGAAGGGGCAGAATTCCCAAAGATGGTCAAACAGAAATCAATTTATTCAAAATTTTCTCAGCCTTATATATCCTAATATTCTTACACAACTATCACACATTACACATGCACTAACTATACTGCGCATGTGGGACCACATGAACACCTTGCTATTGTGTGCAGATGACTCTTTGCCACTCAATATCATTCTGCTTTAACTACAACATAGATTTTCATTGCCCCCTGACTTCTCAGGAAAACCGAGAGCCCTTAGGGGAGTTGGGGAGCGGAATCAGATGTTGTTAGTGAAATGGACAAATGGGCCTCCTTTTCACCATACTTCAAAGGCCTCGGGCTAGCAGAAGAAAGTTTGCTCAGCTAGATTGGGGATTTTTTTTGCACTTCAAAGGGCCAGATCAACAATGTTCTTAAGGGTATCTGTTCCGGGAGGCTGGTGGCCTAACCTTGATCCCTATCTGTGTTAAAACATCTGCCCAGATGCAATTCTCCTCTCTTCCTGTCTTCCTGTTGTAAAATACAAATCACAGTCTAATGTCAAAATGTAACAAGCTGAACAGAAAATACTTATAAGGCTGTCTTTAGTTCTGTGAGGTACGGAATTCGATCAGAACTCCATCCCGAGCTCGGTACCAAATAAATTCTAAATTTTCCTCCTTGCGGCTGTCGTGCATTTTATTGCCTGGGCTATTTCATTTGGAGGTCCCACCGAGATAAGCCTTTGGCTCGGTCTGACGGCCAGTCCCTCTCCCTGGAGGGCGAAGAGGATTACGGATCCTAGGGGGTGGCCACTGAGAGATCTTCCTCAGCCCCTGGTGTCCAGTAATCTCTCTTCTGTGGACCAGGAGAGTGAGACCCAAATTTTGAATTCGGTCCAAAATTGGCATAAAGCATTTTTAAAGCCAGTTCTGGTTATTTTGAGGGGCCCCTGCAGCTGCCTAATTACTTTGCAGCCGCCTGTCTGGTGAGTACTCCCCATTTTCATGCAAGTAAGAGGGCCTAGCTGGACACAGTGTTTAATGGTAACCCTTGCTGACTCTTCATGGGACGCCATCCTAAGAATCCTGACCTGGTTCTGGAAGACTAGTCTATCTGTTGTGACGTTCTGTGTGCTCTGTGTGTATTTGGCTGTTTGTGAGGTTCTGTGTGCTCTGTGTGTTTGTCTGTTTGTGCTGTTGGATGTAGTCTTTGACCTGTGTGTCCTGTGTGATTCTTTGTCTGTTGTAGTTAATTCATAAGACGATTGGGCAGCCACTCTTACTAAGAACTCTTACGAAACTCCGAGAGACAGTCTTGACTGTTTCTTTGCTGCTTTTATCTAGTGTTCGTGCCTTGTTGGTCTGTGTTTCGTTCTTTTTGTTCTGCCCTAATGGGTCAAAGAGCCTCTAAGACCCCAACTCCCCTCCAGGAAGTTCTTGCGAATTTTCAACAATTTCGTGCTATAGCTCGGGGATATGGTTTGAAAGTCAGTTCAGGTAGACTACAGACACTCTACTGTAAGGAATGGCCCACATTTGCGGTAGGATGGCCCCCTGACAGAACCTTCGATTTATCAGTTGGAAGGCGTGTGAAGCAGATTATCTTTGGGGAACCGGTTTATCCTGATCAAATCCCATACATATTGGTTTGGTTGGAGTTCAAACCCTCTTCTAGCAGAGTCCAGATACAAGTCCTGGACCATCCTGGTTCCGGGGGCTCAGAGTCTAAGAAAACTGTAAAGAAATCTGAGAATCCGGGTGGTGTGGACACTCTAGCACCCCAAAACACCCTGTATCCTGTCTTGCCTTCCCCTTCAGAGACTCTAGACCCAGTGGATCCGCTTTCTCTATCCCTTCCTGATTCCTCTCCTTCGGTTGCTGTTCCTGCCCCACCCCCTTATGCCCTGGCTATGGTCTCCTCTTCTGCTTCTGCGTTATTCCTTCCCCATACTAGAGGAAGCTCCACGTATGGATTGTTGGGAGCCATAGATTCCACCTCTGATCACCCCTCCACTGGTTCCATTACCACTGCAGGCCCGTCCACACTTTTTCCCTTGCGACAGGTCCCTCCTAGTGGAGAGCGCCCCGGCCCCTTCATGGTGTACATTCCCTTCTCCACCAGTGATCTCTATAACTGGAAGCAGCAGAATCCTCCCTTCTTTGAGAAACATCAACCCCTCATTTCTTTATTGGAAACTGTATTTTATACCCATCAGCCACTTGGGAAGATTGCTAGCAACTTCTCCGTGTTCTCTTCACAACTGAGGAGAGGGAAAGGATTCTGGGGGAGGCACGGAAGCAGGTTCTAGGCCCAGATGGCCGCCCTACGACAAATTTAGCAGGACACTTACACCTCCTTCCCGAAGCCCATCCTGATTGGGACTCCAACACCGACCGAGGTAAGGAGGCTCTTGACAGGTATCGCCAGCTTCTGTTAGAAGGGTTGCGGGGCGGCAGCCAGGAAACCGACTAACATGTCTAAAGTTAGTGAGGTTAGGCAGGGAAAGGATGAGTCTCCTGCAGGGTACTTAGAATGTCTCGTGGAAGCCTACCGAACTTACACCCCTATTGACCCAGAGGATCCCAACAATCGGCGGGCAATCGTTATAGATTTCGTGTCCAATTTGGCTCCTGATATTCGGAAGAAAATTCAGAAATTGGATGGGTTTGAGGGAAAGACGCTGACAGAACTCTTAGAGGTGGCCAAGAGAGTTTTTGACAATAGGGAAGACAGCTCTGATAAACAGACCAAGACTGTCGCCAGGACGGTGGTTGCTGTGTTGGCAGAAATTCAGGCCCAGGTCCCCAGTCCCAAGGGACCCGGAGGAAATGGGAGTTCCAAATTCACCCAGAAGAGGGGGAGGGCACAACTAAACAACCCCTGCATCGTGACCAATGTGCATACTGCAAACAATCAGGTCATTGGAAAAACACCTGCCCGAACCGACAGCCCTGCGAGCCACTGTTTTCCCTGGATCCCCAATAGGGAGGCCCCGGCTCCACAAGGACAATGTCTTTTAACCCCCAGGAGCCAAGGGTTCTACTAGATGTGGGGGGGGGGGTCATCCTATTTCCTTTCTGGTTGATTCAGGGGCAGCTGCCTCGGTACTCTAGAAGCCTTATGGTCCTTTAAGTTCTCATTCCATCCAAGTTCAGGGAGCCACGGGAAAGTCCCAGACGGTGCCGCTCACTACTTCCCGAACCATAAACCTTGGGAAAGGGACAGTGACACACTCCTTCCTCGTCATGCCAGACTGTCCCTATCCTCTTCTCAGGAGAGACCTCCTGCACAAACTGCATGCTACTATCTTGTTGTTCGGGGCCGGTTCATTTTTCCCGGCAAAAGCAGGTCTCCTTCCTCTGCGCTCTGAGTCTGTCCACAGCGGACTCAGCTTCGGGCATCCCCGGTTCCCTTGAAGGGGAAAATGACCAGACAGGGAGCCGGAGTTAATACAGCTGTTTATTCAAGCATTAGCAAGAGAGAAAGAAAAATGTCTCCCTTCAAGCCCGTGCTTCTTCCTTTTATTCTCCCTAGGCTTCTCTTCCGGTATTTCGGTGGCCCCTCCTAGATCCTCCCCGAAGGTGGAGCTATATTCCTCTTGTGCCTTCCCAGCACCCTCGGCTCTTGTCCACGTAAGCCTTAGCCTACGTGGCAATTCCGGCTGGGCGGGTTCAGACATGGAACCGCTCACTCCCCATCCAGGAGGTCTATTCTGGAGCCCCTCACAATTTTACAGAGACATCTGCTCCTGTGTCTACCATGCCGGATAATGGAAGTCCTTCTATTTCGACCGCTAGTAATGGTCGTTCCTGGCTAATTTGATGTACCCAATTTATCATAATGTTTGATCTGGGGAGGGGTAGATTCCAGTCTGTCTATCCAAGGTAGGGGAATAGCTTGGGCTATTTCCTTCTCTAAAGGAATCTCTATATCCCACGCATGGGGGTTGGTGAGCCAGATTTTGTTCTCTTTTGGAGCTAATAATCGGGAGTGTACAATGACTTGGGGAAATTGGTCTGAGCCTATCACTAATCGGTATATGTCTTGCGGGATGATTTCTGCCTGTATCGATTTCCAGGGGTGCAGCACGATAGGTTTGTTACTACAAAGGGCTGATATTAGTTGTGTATTCAATAGGACTTCTGTGGGAGACTGACCACGGGGCGAGGACTCTCCCTTATCCCGCCCCGCTTCTCATTTCCCTGATTATAGTGCTTTTGGTTCTTTGCTCTTCAGTATTTGGAAATATGTCCAAGTCTCCCACAGCTGAAACACTGTGGAGGCTTTTGAGGGGCTCTACATTAAGATTTAAAATGGCCTGATTTACCGCACCGAAAGCACCTCTTCTCTTGGATTTGTTGGGAGTTTGTTTTCTCTATTACATTCATAACTTTTGAAACTTGTTCTGTTAACATTGTTATGGGGTCCTTTTCAGGGATATCTAAAATTTTTTCTATAATGTCCTCGAGTGTAGCCTCTAAGGGAAGGCCGTTTATTGCCTGCTTATATTCAGTTTTTAGACCTTCTTTTACTATTTGAAGGATTAGCCTTTTACTGGCTATCTGGTCTCCATATGAATTGTGAATAGTTTCTTGTACTCGGGAGATAAATTGCAATGGTTTTTCATTATTCTTTTGTTTCAGGCCAGTGATCATCTGTTCACTGGCTTTGACCCCCAATTTTTGCAATCCTTGTATAAAACATCTTTGGACTGTGTTTTTTACTTGTTCATCATAGAACAGCTGTTGTTGCGGGGAGGCCCATTGCCCCGTCCTGTGATCATGTCTGTTGCATCTTCAACATCTACCACATTAAATTCTTTCACGGCTTTCTTGGCAATTTTATTCACATAAGTCTTGTAGGCTATATAATCTATGGGGGGAAGCACTGTTTGCATTATTTCATGATAATCAAATGGAAGCCAAGGAGCCACAGACATGGAGGCTGTGATACATTTTTTAACATATGTTGAACCTGGCCCATATTTTTCCATTGCCTCTTTCATGTCTTTTAGAAATTTGTAAGGGAGAGGATGGTGGATTGGGGTGTTGGACTCATCAGGCTGTACCTGGGTGAATACAGGAAAGATTGTGGAACCCAGGTCCCCAGCGTCCAAGTCCCATTCTTCTAAATCTACTAAGTCTCCGGCTGATATAGCCGTCTGTATAGTATCAGTAAGAATTCCTTTGTACGTGGGGGGTGTTTGCGTGTTGAAAGATCCTTCTATATGGGGGGTGTGGACCTGAAAACTTCCTGTTTTCCCACAGTTAGTTTTGAAACCTATTTGTCTCTCTTGCCCTATCTTTCCCGCTAGCTTAGGGTGTGGTCCTTCCTGTTTTTGAGCTTTAGGTTTGAGGCCTGAGTTACTTCCTGTATTCTCACGGTCAGTTGTTTTTCTTATTCTCTCTAAACTCTCCCACGGGTATAATGGTGGGAGTTCTGGTGTTTCCTCATCATCCGAACATGGTAGAGATTCGCCCACCTGGGTCTCTGTGTTCTGTTTTTCAAGAGGCTCTGAAGGATTTAAGGCGGCCCCCACCATCGAATACATGACAAAAATCTTCCTTTTTTAGAAAGTACGGGTCTTCTTTCTTATAAGAGGCCATCTGTTGTCCTACTACATTCCATCTATCCGGGTCTAAATCAGAGTATTCTAACCAAGGACTGATTTTTAAAATTTTCTCCACCCATTCTCTGCATAATTTTAAGTGTATTTTTACTCCATTGCTCTTACAAAGTTTATATAGCTGACAAGCTAACACTCCTGTATCCTCCGGCTCAATGCTCGCTCTTATGTGCTTTTGTCCCATCCCTCTAGAATTTTTCTAGGCTGTCTAGCCCTTCTCCGAACCGACCAGCGGTCTCAGAGGTAAAGAAGGCAGCACTTACTTTTGCCTCATTCCCGCGATGTCTCTTGCTCGGCAGTCCTTGGTCCGTCAGGTCCCGAGAGTCCTCTTCAGGTCCTCTTCAGGTCCCTGTTTGGGCGCCAGTTGTTCAGGGCCGGTTCATTTTTCCCGGCAAAAGCAGGTCTCCTTCCTCTGCGCTCTGAGTCTGTCCACAGCGGACTCAGCTTCAGGCGTCCCGGTTCCCTTGAAGGGGAAAATGACCAGACAGGGAGCCGGAGTTAATACAGCTGTTTATTCAAGCATTAGCAAGAGAGAAAGAAAAATATCTCCTTTCAAGCCCGTGCTTCTTCCTTTTATTCTCCCTAGGCTTCTCTTCCGGTATTTCGGTGGCCCCTCCTAGATCCTCCCCGAAGGTGGAGCTATGTTCCTCTTGTGCCTTCCCAGTGCCCTCGGCTCTTGTCCACATAAGCCTTAGCCTACGTGGCAATTCCAGCTGGGCGGGTTCAGACACGGAACCGCTCACTCCCCATCCAGGAGGTCTATTCTGGAGCCCCTCACATCTCCTTTGAGGGGCCTCTTCCCTCAGTAACCCTGAACCTCCCACAGCTGACAGTGACTTGTCCTATAGCCAAAGAATCTTGTTTGTTTATACTTGCTGAGTCCAGTGGCCAGGCGGTACAGCAGTCCCCACTCCTTGCTGAGTTTCAACAGGCGGTTCCTGAGGTTTGGGCTGAGTTCAATCCCTTTGGTTTTGCATCTCATCAAATCCCAGTAGTGGTGCAACTACTGGCCACTGCAACCCCAGTACATGTGGCCCAGTATCCTCTGGGGCAACCGACTTTGAGGGGCATAAAACCCCACATTGATCGTCTGCTCGGGGCTGGAGTTCTCCGACCCTGTCAGAGTCCCTGGAACACCCCCTTAATGCCGGTACGTAAGCCTGGATCGGGGGACCTGCGGCCTATGCAGGACCTTCAGGAAGTCAACGCCAGGGTTGAGACTGTGCACCCCACGGTCCCGAACCCTTATACGCTACTCTCCATGTATGGTATACAGTTTTAGATCTGAAAGATGCTTTCTTCTCTATTCCCCTGGCACCTGTGAGTCAGCCTCTTTTCGCTTTCACCTGGACAGACCCCGATACAGGGATCACGTCACAACTTACATGGACCAGGTTGCCACAGGGTTTCAAGAACTCCCCCACTCTCTTTGGGGCAGCTCTGGCATCTGACCTGGCCCCATTCCATACGGAGTTTCCTTCAGCGATCCTTCTCTAATATGTTGATGATCTTCTCCTGGCTGCTCCGCCTTGGGACTTGTGCCGTGCTGCTACCCTCCACCTGCTCCAGCTCCTAGGTCAGACAGGGTACCGTGTCTCTGGTAAGAAGGCTCAGCTGTGTTTACAAACCATTGTCTGTTTGGGTTTCACTGTTTCGAAGGGGGAACGGTTATTATCACAGGGCAGGGTGGCTGCCATCCTTGGCATGCGTCCCCCTAAGACTCGGCGGGAGCTCCGGGAGTTCCTGGGCCTGGAAGGGTACTGCCGCCTCTGGATACTTGGGTTTGCAGACCTAGCCAAGCCACTCTATGCCGCCTTAGCCCACCCAGAGGCCGATATTGTCTGGGAGAAGCCCAGCAGCATCCTTTCGATGCCCTGCGCCGAGCTCTTTCCAGTTCTCCTGCGTTAGCGCTCCCAGACCTATCCAAGCCTTTCCGACTCTTCGTGGCAGAATCTGCTGGCATCGCCAAGGGGGTTCTGACTCAATCCCTGGGGCCCTGGCCTCGGCCTGTGGCTTATCTATCTAAGCAGCTCGACCCTGTGGCATCCGGGTGGCCCCCTTGCCTCCGCTCTATTGCAGCCGTAGCCATCCTCGTTAAGGAGGCTTTCAAGCTGACTGTTGGCCAGCCCCTACTAGTCTCTGCCTCACATAACCTGGAGCAGCTGCTCCGTTCCCCTCCGGCTAGATGGATGCACGCATTGTGCACTATCAGTCACTTCTCCTGCCTCACATAACCTGGAGCAGCTGCTCCGTTCCCCTCCGGCTAGATGGATGCACGCATTGTGCACTATCAGTCACTTCCCCTCGATGCCTCCAGGATTGCTTTCACCTCTCCTGTCTCCTTGAACCCGGCTCTTCTCCTCCCTGACCATCCTCCTTCAGGGCCTCTCCGTGACTGCCTCGATGTGCTTGACGGGATCCACACCTCACGGCCGGGAGACACCCCGATTGCCAGCCCTGACCTGATCGTATTCATTGACAGGAGCAGTCTAGTTGTGGATGGGGTCCGGAAGGCAGGTGCGGCCGTGGTCTCGCAGGACAAGGTGCTCTGGGAGTCCACCCTGCCTCCTGGCACGTCAGCACAGAGGGCGGAACTCGTGGTGCTCAAGGAAGCGCTCCGCCTGTCTGAAGGGCGCCGTGCGAACATATACACCGATAGCAGGTACGCTTCTGCAACCGTTCCTGTATACGGCTACGTGTATCAACAAAGGGGTTTGTTGACTTCGGCAGGAAGAGAAGTGAGGAATAAGGATCAGATCCAAGCCCTACTGGACGCGGTGTGGCTCCCAAAAGAGGTTGCAGTAATACATGTTCAGCCCACACCAGACAGCAAGACTCTGTTTCAAAAGGGAATGAAGCTGCAGACGCAGCAGCCCGGGCGGCTGGGACCAGAGATGTCATCGCTACAGTCTCCACACCCACAGTCCAGAACTCCACAGGAATTCTACCCCCACGACCAGTGTACCAGGAGGGCGATGCAGATGGGATGATTGGACCAGACGGTGGAGAAGAACACCCAAGGCCAAGTGATACTTCCAAGAACAATGGTGTGGCCTTTCCTAATGAGTATGCACGACCTTACACACCTGAGGGGCACTCGGCTCTATGAACTCTTGCACCGCCACTTTTACGGTCCTGGGATGAAGCAAGTGGCAGAATCGGTGGCAAAGAGATGCCTGGAGTGTGCCAAGGTTAACCCAGCCCCCCACCAGCCTGTCCCTGCAAACAGACCCAGGGGTACCCTTCTTGGTGAACATTGGGAAGTGGATTTCACTGAAATGGAGACAGGAGTTGGGGGATACCGATACCTCCTGGTGTTTATAGACACTGTCACTGGGTGGCCAGACGCATTTCCTGTAAAATCTGAAACCGCAACAGCGGTGGCTAAGAAGTTATTCTTTGAAATAGCTCCTAGATTCGGGCTACCTAACTCCATAGGATCAAATAATGGTCCGGCATTTGTTTCCCAGATAATCCAGGCCTTATCTAGATTGCTGGGAATTAAGTGGAAACTCCACTGTGCTTACAGACCCCAGAGTTCAGAACAGGTAGAAAGAATGAATAGAACTCTCAAGGAATACATTACTAAACTTAAGCTTGAAACTGGCCAGTCCTGGGTGAGCCTCCTTCCCTTTGCCTTGCTCCGGGCCAGGTGCTCTCCTAATCCATCTACTCTCTCTCTTTCTCCTTTTGAAATTCTGTTTGGGGCGCCTCCTCCCATTGTTCCCCATGTAGGGGAACAACCCCCTCTCCCTCTCACTAACAAATCTTGGCTTAAGTCCTTACAGGCCCTGTCAGAAGTCCAGAGTGCTCTAAAAAGCCTGTACCGCGCTGCAGCCAAACCTGTGTCTCCTGGGTCGCTGGCCAATCTGGACATCGCACCGGGGGACTGGGTCCTCACCAGGAAGCTGCCCCGAGGATCTTCCCTGGAGGCTAGGTGGACTGGCCCCTACCAAGGGATACTTAGCAACCCTTCGGCTGTGAAAGTGGCAGGAGGAAAGGCCTGGATTCATCGGTCGCATATTAAGAGAACAGTGGCCCCAGACATCTGGACATCCACCCCTACCGGTGACCTGAGACTGCGCCTAGCTAAGCAATAATGCTCCTCCTACTCTCTGTCTTGTTACCTCTCGCTTTAGGGAATAACCCTTACCTCCCTACCCGATATAACTGGACATTGACTCGAACAAATGATGGGACAGTGGTGGCCCACAATGCCACATATGGCCAGCCTGTTCTATATTTTGATTTATGCTCCCTGCTAGGCCCTGGCTGGAATATAGCAAACAATTGGGGGAGCAAGAATACAATGACTTGGTCTGAAGATGATAGGAGGTGGAATGCGGACTCAGGGTGTGGGGAAGGAGTGCCAGCACCTGCTGAACATGAGCGGACCCTCAGGAGCCAGGGTTTCTACGTGTGTCCCTCAGACGGGCCCTCAAATTGTCAGGGAAAAGATCAATTCCATTGTGGGACCTGGGGTTGTGAAACTATTGCCAGTTGGCAACCCAACCTGTACAGTGGGTTCTTGTACTCCGATGACCCTGCATGTCAAAACTTGGACCGCAGACTACTGGCGGACAGGTAACTCATGGGGACTCAGGGTCTATTCGAAAGGATATGATAATGGGGGCTATTTCACCTTACAAAAGACCATCATATTGACCCCCCACCTTTCAATCGGACCTAACCCTGTGCTTAACGAGCATATCCTTGAAGGAAACAGGCTTCCCCTTCAGCACTGCCAGCACCATATGGCCCCCCTGAGGCATCTAGTTACAATGTGTCTGGGAGGAAGTATAACCCACAAGCCCTACACCCTGGAGGCCAGGCCATTTCTCTCATGTTAAACACCCTGGACGCTGTCTTTGCTTTCTTAAACCAAACTAGCCCTAACTTAACTTCCTCTAGTTGGCTGTGTCTGAGCCCAGCACCACCATTCTTTGTGGGGCTAGGGACCACGGCGGTCTTGGGCAATAACGACAGCTCCATCCGGAAGCAAAGTCTGTCGGATACACATATCGGCCCTGACGGGCGTTGTTGCGGGAACCATCATCAGCCTGTCCTGACCCTGCAAGATGTGGAAGGCAGTGCCACTTGCCTGGCCTCCCCTGATCTTCAGTGGTCTCTATCCCCTTATAAAGAGATATGTCAGTTTCGATTACAGGTTTCTCCTACGGACCACTCCCCCAATTGGCTCTTTGCCCCTGCGGCTACATGGTTTGCCTGTACGGCAGGACTGACCCCTTGCATCTCGGAGCTCAGGTTCCGTCAGAATACTGAACTCTGCATCCCGGTGCATGTACTGCCCCAGGTGTTCCTTTACTCTGCTGAAGGAGCAGAGGAACATTTTGGATTGATCCGCTCGGCTCGAGCAGTACCCATATTGGTTCCGTTGCTCGTAGGGATAGGTGTCGCAGGCTCAGGGGCAGTGGGAACAGCAGCTCTGGTTAAGGGAAATGCAGATTTTAACCTCTTGAACTCTCAGGTAGATGTAGACATCAGAACGCTGGAGAGTCTCATCACCCATTTAGAAAAGTCAGTGGACTCCCTAGCAGAGGTTGTGTTACAGAACGGTCGTGGGTTAGGTTTGCTGTTCATGAAGCAAGGGGGATTGTGCATGGCCCTGGGGGAGTCACGCTGTTTCTATGCAATTGATCGGGGGTCATTAGGGAATCGCTGGCCTCTTTGCGTAAGCGTTTGGATGACCGGGAGGCCAGTCGTAAGGCTTCCCAATCATGGTATGAGTCACTCTGTGACTGGACCCCCTGGCTGACCACTCTCCTTTCGGCACTCGCAGGCCCAATCCTCCTGTTTCTCCTCCTCCTCCTCATAGTTCCCTGCGTAGTTAAGTGCCTTAGCTCTTACATTCAGGATCGCATACAAGCCCTGAAAGTCTTTGCCCTCCGGATGACTTACTCCGGGTTGGCCTCAGATGAGTCATGACTATGAATGGAAAAGAGGGGAATGAATTGGACAAATGGGCCTCCTTTTCACCTTACTTCAAAGGCCTCAGGCTAGCAGAAGAAAGTTTGCTCAGCTAGATTGGGGGTTTCTTTTGCACTTCAAAGGGCCAGATCAACAATGTTCCTAAGGATGTCTGTTCCAGGAGGCTGGTCGCCTAACCTTGATCCCTATGTAGGTTAAAACATCTGTCCAGATGCGAGTCTCCTCTCATCCTATCTTCCTATTGTAAAATGCGAATCACAGTCTAATGTCAAAATGTAGCAATCCCAACAGAAAATACTTATAAGGCTGTCTTTAGTTCTGTGAGGTACAGAATTCGATCAGAACTCATCCCGAGCTCAGTACCAAATAAATTCTAAATTTTCCTCCTTGCGGCTGTCGTGCATTTTATTGCCTGGGCTATTTCAGTTAGCAGGGTTCTTTTTATTGGATTAAAGGTGTTATGCCTCACTCAGGGTTCCCCACTGTCTGTGGCCCTCTACATCTCCCACTTTCTTTTATTTTAGTTGAAGCAGGCATGCATCAGTGGTCAAATCCCTAAAACAAGTAAGGGCATGGAAGGAATCACCCAAGCACGTAGTAATGTAACAAACAATATGAATAAACAAGATACTGTAAAAGACTTCCAGGAGTCCCGGAAGCAAGGTACAGAAAATAACCCACTAATTTGGAGGTGTTGCCTACAAGTGAAAAATGGGGCAAGGCCTCCCCCCAGCCCACTATATTAGTGGCAGGAGGCCATGAAAGAAGGGCCCAAGTCCATTGCCCAGTTTTGTCAGCTTCTAGGCATTGCACATCAACTAGAACAGCCCAATTCAGCTGCGACACCAGTGCCGTGTTCACTGTCTTTGGTGTCATGGTCAGGAGGGACATGGCTGTCATCAGTGTCTGCAGGGCTGCTGACATCTGACTGATCCTTCATGCAGAGTTGAAGATGGCATTATCATCTGGTCCTTCTCTCCTTGATTCCCCACGGAATCACGAACATTCCTGGTTTGTGATGACCACGTATTTAAAATCAGCCAGAATCAGGAATTCAGGTTAAGGGAAAAATCTTCAGTCTTTATTCAAGTGAAGAGGTGAAAAAAGATTGCCATAGCAATATGGCAAGAAGGACTGCGACGCAATATGGACAGCTGCAACAGGAAACCAGCTAGCAGAGGGGGGTCGGAGATGAAGGGCCGTCACAATAGCAATCTGAGCAGCTGTGCCAAGACTCCAGCCAGCAGTCTCTCCTTCCGCTTCCCTTTCCACTCCCTTTCCTCCCGCCACCAAAATCATCATTTCTTATATAGCACATCAGGACTTGCACAAAGAGTGGGCGGGGCCATTCTTTCTCCAAGCTTATATATTAATAGAGTATGGTCCAATTACTATTAGCCTCACATGCTTGGGAGCTCAGTGCATCAACTCGAGCCTCAGCCCATTACACTGGTTGGGATCCATTCCTCATTTATTGGGTCTGTATCTGGAATGACAAGAGCATACCCAGGTCTCCAAATCCTGACCCAACCCGGGCCCTTCCAGGTGCTGTCTAAGCCCTCCCACAGTACTGTGGAGAGAGGGCTCCTGCTCTTGTTCAGCCATGCCTTTTGCATGTGCCAGAAACATTGCTGGGGTGAGATTCAGGGAATGTGAAAATAGCAGGTAATTGTATGTATATATCACTGCATCTAAGCAGGCCTCTATGAGTGGGGTGGAGGGTCACGCACAACACTCCCTTTTCTTGTTTAGACAGGAGCGTCTTTAGGATATCATTAGCCCCCTTGACAATGGCCTGGCCAGTGGGATAATATGGGATCCCAAGGAAATGAGCAAGGCCAGATTCACTGCAGAAAGGCCAAAATGCAGAAGATGTATGAGCTAACGGGGCCATTATCTGTCTTATGTGCAGGCGGGACTCCCGCAACAGAAAAACAACGATAAAGATGGCTGATCACACGCTTAACTGCCTCCCCAGATTGGGGTGAAGCCATGAGGAATTGAGAATGCATGTCCAGTTACATGGATGCTCTGCTTCTTAACGTGAGTAGCACCCATTTGCCATAGAGCACTAGGCGAGTCACCAGGAGGTGACTCATTGCAGTTTTGTGTGGGGGAGGATGGAAAGGAGCACAGAGAATACAGCAGTGAACAAGAGCAGCCGCTTCTGCTTTGAAAACCCCATACAGCCTCCGCAGTGAGAGGGCAGATAGGTGAAAGAAAGCATGGGCTTTCTGAGCAGGGGAAGCTGAGTAGAGGCTACACAAAGGATAGAGAAGGGCGTCAATGACCTTATTGCCCTCAAATATAGGACCAATACCATCAGTATGAGATCTAGCCTGCAGAACGAAAAGGGGAGCAGCCCTCTCATTCAATGCACCTTGTGCCTGATGGAGATCAGTGCCTGCCATCTATATGTGCATGCAGTAAATGTTGGACTTTCCTGTCCAGCAGGACATCAACAGTGGGTCAGCGAGGGGACCCGGGGCCGAGGGGGAGCAAAGGCTCAGGAAGACAACAGTCTGGGAAAGCACATGTGCCTGGGAACAGGATCAGAGAGACAGAGAGGCAACTCAAGGTTTAGGTTGGTGAATGTCTCTGCTTTATTGTGTCCTCAAGGAGTTTATATATGTTTTTGACCACGTAGGCAAGGAGGGAGAACATTTCGTGCACAATGTCACGTAGGCAAGGAGAAGAAAATTTCGTGAAAAACATGTTTATGGTTGGGGGTAACAAGACTTTTGTTTGAAACAATCAGATAAGGGGCTCAAGTATTTGAATATCCTGAAAGGATGGAATGGAAGGGGGAATGGGTGAGGGGTTGGGGCTTGAAGGTTCAGTCTCTAGCATATCCCCCGTTTTTGTATTTTCAAATGATAAGGTGAAGGGCCTGTCTTAGGCTACGTGACCTGCCTACTGGTATGGGGAGCGAGCAGACGGTATCCAAGCCAAGTGTGCCGGGACATGTAAGCAATGCTTACTATGAGCACCATTGTTGGAATGAACTTGGACATGGAAGGCTGGGGCCTTAGGACCTCCGTGCACGGGTCTTTTTTTTCCTAATCCGCCTCTGAACACATCCACCATCCAGGGTCACGATAATCCCGTCATTGGCTCCATCACAGCTTATCTACTGAATGTGGGGGGGCAAGACCTGAGACCAGACCTTGTATGGATATGAGGAGGGGGTGAAAAAGGGGTGAGGGGGATGAGGATGTCGAAGTTCAGAAAAAATGATTACATTCAATGTGCTTACATACAATAAAGAGTGCAGCAATTACATATTATATAGAATGTAAGGTACGGGAGGCAATCTCCCAAAAAGGAAAAATTCTCAAGTGATTGGTACAATTAAACAGGTGTTATACAGATTCCATGACATTCAAGATTTTTTAAAGCATGAGAACAACAATTCTCTCAATCGTTGACACCATGTCTGTTTCAGGAGCTGTTCAGCAAACTTGAGTGTTTCGATCTTCTCTTCAGGTTCCAAGGTGTCTTGGTCTCGTAACTGATGATAGAAGATGTGTCTTTTTGTGATCGCAGAATCTACTTGAGATTTAACGAAAGTGGTTAGTTTATTAAAGGCCCAAGGGCCAAAAGAAAGGAGGAGAAGGAGTCCCACAAGAGGGCCGAGAAGACTAGGGAGAAGAGTGGATAGCAAGGGGGAAGTGGAGAACCAGTTCTTATGCCAGGATTCATTTTTTTCTCTTTCCTGTTTTCTTTTTTCCAGACTGTCCCTAACTTTTTGTAAGCTGTTTTCAACAAGGCCAAGTTTATCTGAATAAAAGCAGCATTCCTCCTTGAGGGCTGCACAAAGACCTCCTTGTTGTAAGAAGAGAAGGTCTAAACCTCTTCTGTTTTGCAGGACGACTTCAGCTAAGGATGCTACTGAGTCTTTAAGGTATTTAAGTCCTGCTTGCAATTCCTGTAAATCCTTATCTATAGCAGCGCTCAATTGGGAATATTGTTTGTCATTTTGTATAAGGGAGGCTATACCCGTCCCCGTTCCTACTGCTCCGAGGCCAAGGAGGATGGTCAGGGTTAATGCAGTAAGGGGTTCCTTCCTGGTCCTGAAATCGCCAGTACTTTTTCTTTCCCAGATATCAAGGAAATCATCGGCCTGGTGTGTATTAATATGAGGGAAGAGAAAGACAGAAACGCAGTAATCGCGTTTTTTGATAAAAGATTGGGCATCCAGAAATGTAGTAAGGCCAGCAGAGCAGGCAAAATACGAGCCGTCAGGAGCGGCCACATATTGCCACGTCAGGTTGACAGGTATGGTGTGGTTGCAAACGCCTTCAAGCTGTTTGGGAGGAAGTATGTTAGGTCCTAGGAGACAAATTCCAATGCCAGTGACTTTACTGACAGTCAGGCCTTGTTCTTCTTTTTTGCCCCATCTAAGTTGGGAGGTATCATTTGTAAATAGGGGGGGGGGATAAAGTGTGCCACGCCCTCATAAAAAGGGGGGCTTGAGGAGTAGCACATCCAGCAGTTTTCTAAAGAGGAGATGTTAAGTTGGTATATAGCTTGTATGGAGGCGTTTACCACCGTGAGGATGGTTGATTTTGGTGGGGAAGGGCCGGGAAGAAGGGTGGGGCGAAAAAATGTTGGGCTGGGCCGGGATGGGATCGGGGATGGAGGAAACTGAGTAGGGGGTCTAGCTCGTGATTCGGGTGAGTATTGTGGTCTGAGCTGTGTATTAGGTCCGATGGCAACAGGGTTATTTGACTGGGGGAACTCTTTAAGGAGCTTGATGGAGAATGTGAGGCCATGGTCATAATGACCTTTGTACAGCCTAAGGCCCCACGAGACACCCCGATTCCAATGATTGTATTTTTTGCCAGGATCAGTGAATTTGATTTCCAGGGGGTGACACCAACCTTGACACTCTGTTTTAGTTTTAGGGGTGCTGTCATCAAAGAGCTCAATGTCTTTATGACTATATTTGGCTTTAACAGTAATGAAATCCCAACTTGAAGAGGGGCTCCAGTAAGTATCGCCGGTGGTCTCACACCCCCAGGCTGCGCAGAAGAAACTTTCAGGACCCCCACATTTATGTGTCAATGACCTATCCCTATGTTTGCTTCCTGGGCAGACATAGAATGTCCATTGAGTGGTGACGGAACGGTGCCAAGGGGACATGCATCCCCAAGCCCCATTACGGGATTGATTAGGTGGTGTGTCACCATGGTAATCTTGGGAGTCCCAACCGGTGGCCCCTCTGGCCAATTTACACAAATCCGGTGTCAAAGCTGGCCATGGGGTTGAGGTTCCGATCTGAGAGGTACTCCAGGTGGTGTCACCCCAGGAATTCGTCACTAACCAAGTATAATTGAAAAGCTGATATGGGGTGGCCATAACACAGATGGGAATGATAATGGGGAGTATGAAGGGTATCATGTCGTTCTGAGTGTGAATAGGTTATACGTTACCAAAAGGGCTTATTGTCTCACTCTGTTCGTCTTCTTGTCCTGTAAAAGAGCAGAAAGAATTTTCTCAGGGTTGTTCCCTGGGTGAATTAACAGGTTTAATTAGGCGATCTGGGAGCCATCTGGCATTTTGAGCTTGAGAGTCATAGATACAGGCATGTCCTTTTCCCCATATGAGAACAGGGTCAGGGCCATGCCATTGATTGGTCATAGGGTCTCTCCATTTAGCTTGTGCATAATTGTCTACCGTGGAGGGGTGCCAAAGGCGGTCTGCTGCAGATTTTCCTTCTGCATCAAGGGTTAAGAAATTCAGCACAAAAAGGACGTGGTTCAGTAGGTTTCTAGGATTGGCTACACGGGAATACAGGGTTTCAGGGCCTGACTGTAATTTTGAAATCATCCTTTTCAAAGTTTGATGGGCCCTTTCGACAATGCCTTGGCTCTGAGGGTTGTATGGAATCCCTGTGATATGCTTAATGGCCATGTGTGCACAGAATTGCTTAAAAGAGGAGCTAGTATATCCTGGGCCATTGTCTGTTTTAAGGGTTTTGGGTTTGGGGACGGAGACTAAGGAGGCTATGATATGGCTGATGACATGTTTGGTGGATTCCCCTGTTTGCAAGGAGGCGAAAAGGAAGCCGCTAAAGGTATCTATAGAAGCATGAATATACTTTAATTTTCCAAAAGATGCTAGGTGAGTAACATCCATTTGCCAAAGTTCACCAGGGACGAGACCGCGGGGATTAATCCCCAGGTGCGGTTCAGGGAGGTGTACCAAACATCCTGGGCACCATTTAACTATTTGTCTGGCCTGTTCTCTAGTGATCCTATACAGTTGGCGCAGCGTATGGGCATTAAGGTGGTGTAAGTCATGTGCTTTGATGGCAGCATCTATAGGAGATGTATGTAGGGCTACAGCTAGAAGAGGTTTTCTTGTAGCGAGATCTACTATATTGTTGCCTTCTGTCAGAGGGCCAGGCAAATCAGAATGCGCTCTGACATGGCAGATATAGAACGGATGACTTCTTTTCAGAATAAGTTTTTGTATTTGACAGAACCTAGGCGATGCATTGGTGGAAGGCTTTGTGTAAGGCACGGTTTCGAGCAGCGGGATAGAGTGGGCAATATAGGCACTATCAGTGTAAATATTCATGGGGCCGAGAACGTTTTCAAAAACCCAAAGCAAGGCCGCTAATTCTACAAGTTGAGCCGAGGTGTAGGAGGTATGAAAGGATGTGAGGACCACGTCTACTGGGATTGCTGCCATGCCTGAGGAGGAGCCATCAGTAAAGACTAAATGGGCCTCAGGTAGGGGGGTAGTCTTAGTGATGTGAGGGAAAGTGACCGGTATTTCTTTAAGGAACTGTACAAGCCTATCTGGTGGATAATGATTATCAATAGTCCCATGATAAGAAATTAGAGCGATGACCCATGTGTCATCATTTTGCTGAAGCCAAGATAGCTGTGTGTTAGTATATGGACAGACAATATGATCCGGTTCTTTTCCAAAGAGTTTCACTGCGAAAATCCTGCCTTCCTGTAAGATATTAGCTATAAGGAGTGGATAGGTGGAGAGCACTTTACTGGGGGTTGCTGGGGCATTTATCCAATATAAAGGCTTTTCTTGCCATAATAGCCCAGTAGGAGAGAAATGTGTGGAAAATACAAGAAGCCACAGTTTTTTCTGGGGGATTATAGTATCCCATTTTTTGTATAGAGATGGCTTGGTTGACCTTTTGTAAGGCAGCTTCGCCCTCTAGCATCAACTTACGTGGTGACGTGGGGTTGGAGTCTCCCTTTAAAATATCAAAGAGGGGTTTAAGGTCACCTGTCGTTAATTTCAAAAAGGGACGCAGCCAATTTATATCCCCTAGTAATTTTTGGGAATCATTCAAGGTGTGCAAGTGGGTGGTACGGACCTGGGCTCTCTGGGTGACGACATGACTGAGGTGGAGCTCAAATCCAAGAAAAAATTGAGGAGAGGCAAACTGGACCTTCTCTGGGGATGTAATCCTCTTTCATTTAAGGCCATTGTCAGCTGCTGGGTAATTATATGTAATTCTTGTTCATTAGGGCCGGCCATGAGGATGTCATCCACGTAATGAATTATATAAAGATGGGGGTATTTCAAGCGAAAAGGATCTATGGACTGCGCAACATATTTCTGACAAAGGGTGGGGCTGTTGGTCATGCCTTGAGGGAGAACTTTCCACTGAAACCGGGGGGAGGGACCCACACAGTTAGTAATGGGGAGGGTAAAGGCAAACCTTTTGGAATCTTCAGGGTGTAAGGGGATGGAAAAAAAGCAGTCTTTGAGATCTATAACAATCTTATGAAAACCAACAGGAATCGCTATAGGAGTTGGCAAGCCTGGTTGTAAAGCTCCCATAGGGACCATGGTTTTATTAACTGCTCTCAGGTCATGCAATAATCTCCAAGAGCCTGATTTCTTTTTGATGACAAATATTGGGGTATTCCATGGCGAATTTGAAGGTTCTATATGACCTTCGATTAATTGTTGTTGTATTAGAGTCACTGCAGCCTCCAGTTTTTCTTTGGAAAGGGGCCACTGGTCAAGCCAGACGGGAGTGTCAGTTTTCCAAGTGATCTTGTCTGCCTGCAGGCTGGGCAGACCAGTGGCCCTTATAAAAAATGGTTCTGAAAACCAAGGCCAGCACGGCCAGGGTGTGGCTGTACTTGTAAAGGCTGATTGATACCTTGGTTATTTTTCCCTAATCCTTGTTGAGGGAGAAAACCCTGGCTTAGCATTTGTCTTGTGACTACAGAATTGGAGCTGCACATAATAATACCCATTTGTGAGAGAATATCTCTTCCCCATAGGTTAATAGGTAGATTAGGGACTATGTAAGGGCGGACAGCGCCCGTATTTCCCTCAGCGTCTTCCCAAGTTAATAACTGGGAAGATTCCATAGTGTCACATGCTTGTCCTATACCCTGGAGGTGAGTGAGGGAGGGTTGCATGGGCCAGGTATTAGGCCAATGTGTGGCAGAGATGATTGTGGCGTCAGCTCCTGAGTCTATCAGACCAGAGAACGACTTGCCTTGTAGCTTAAGGGTTAAGGTGGGTCTTTCTTGTGATAGGGTCTGTATCCAATAGATATCTGAGGACCCGGGGGTGGATTTTCCCCTTTGTGCTCTAATGGCTGGGTATGAAGTATCTAGGGGGAGGGGTACGGCTTGCGATAAACGCTGATGAGGTTTAATTGAAATGGTGGTATTTAAGGCAGAAGCAATGACCTTAATTTCTCCCTTGTAATCATTATCTACCAGTGTGGGGTGGATCATTAGCCCTTGGAGAGTCGAGGAGGCGCGACCAATGATAAGAAAGAAAGAAGATATTGTCAGGAGGGGGTCCAAATACACCCGTGGCGAGGGCTTGGGGGCCATCCTCAGGTTTTAGTATTGTGGGGGTGGTGGTACACAGATCCACTCCCGCACTTCCTGCTGTGGCCCTGAGGAGTTTTGAACTGGGATTATCCCCGTGGCTGTCTGGACAGATCCTTGAGGAGTCCGGGGCGGACCCCGCCGGCCGTTTCCCGGCAGGGGGGGTAATGCTTTTCCTTCCACATCATATGTGGATTTACAAGTGTTGCTCCAATGAAACCCTTTTCTACATCTGGGGCATAGACTAGTGGGTGTTGGACGCTTATTCTGAGGGGGCAGTGGATTATTGTTAAATGGTCTCACGATATTAGAAGGGCATTGTTTAGCAAAATATCCTTCTGCTCCACACTTGAAACATGCTCTGGGACTGCTGTTTATAACTGCTCCTATAGTCAGAACCGCTTCTGACATACTTTTCATAGGGTCCTGTAAAGCCAGTACTGCCTGGGACATCTTTTCAAGCTTTGCGGTTGTAGGATCTTGAACTTCTTTACACAGTTTAATCATTTCATTAAGGGTTTTGTCATGCCAGCGGCCATTAAGTATATTGCGGCATGGACCATTAGCATTCTCAAATGCAAGTCTCTTAATAATTAGGTCATCTGCAGCCTCGCTGCCAAGAGTCCTCTCGGCGGTTTCTAAAAGTCTACTAACAAATTCGGAAAATTCCTCATCTTTTTTCTGACTGACTTTATTAAGGGGCGTAAAGGGTGAGCCTGTAACAGGAAGTGCCCTCCAGGCTTTGTAAGCGGCACGGCTTGTTTGTTCCAATAACCCCAAAGGCAACTTTCGTTGTTTAAATTCTGGGGCATAGTCTCCCCTACCTGCTAGTTTGTCAAAAGTCCAGGATCTATTAGTTTTGGTTTTCAGATTACTTTTCTCAATAGTCTGACAATTGTACTCAAACTCAGCTTTTCACGTTAAAAACTGACCTCGGGAAAGGACAGCCTGGGCCACCCTCGTCCATTCTCCTGGGAGCAAGTGTCCACCTTGGCAGAAAGAGTAAATGGGGAATTAGGGCCATAATTCCTTACTGCTGTATGTAAATCCTTAATATTTTTAAACCGAGGGGGCTTATATTTATGCTCAGAATAGTCCTCTGTTGCTTCTAGTTCCTCCTCTGATTCTGATTCTCTCTTTTCCTCAATTTGGCTTTCTGCCTCTGATTCGTCCCCGCTCTCTGCCTGGTGTTCGAAGAGGGTCTGAAGCCCGGGGCTGTGATCCCCTTTTGCAGATCCTGACTTCCCAGGGGTGGGTGTTTCTGGGGAAATGTCCTTTTTCTTTGTTTGACTTCTCAGGACGGGGAAGGCTATGGCCGTCTTATTCTCTTTCTTTTTAACACTTTTATCCTTAGGGGAAAGGAAATTTAAGGGCAGCAATGAATTCTGCAGCGAAGCCTGTAGTGCTGAGAATTCTTGGGTCATCTGGACATATTGTCTCTGTATTTCAAGGATTTTCCTAAGTTTAGACATGCGTTTAGTGAGTTCTTTCTGAACTGCCATACGATCAGGGGTGGTGAGGGGGCCCTGAGAGGTTTGCAAGTTTTGTGACTGTGTAAAGTAAATATCTTGGGGATTATAGGCAGCGGCTTCTGTCTCTAATTCTGCCGCGTCCTCTTCACTAAGAGCATCATTTTCGGTTACAGGTATGGTCGACTTGCAAGTATGGGGAAAAACGGGGCAAGTGAGAGTACTGTCCGCGGGGGGAGGGGATTCTGCGTCCTTTCTATTCTCAGTCTTGGGAATTTCAATTGGAATGGAAGCAGCTGATGTGGCACGAGACATCGGGGCCAGACAAGATTCAGCGGAGAATAATAATTGCCGAACCCTGCTGTTGTTAGAGGCTCCTTCAATGACTTCATTAATTAATGTCCAGAGGGGGAAAACATTTACGGGAACAGCATTCGGCCCTTCTTGTTTTAGCAAATTGTTTAGGTCTCGGCCAACCTTCTGCCATTTCCCGGGGTGTATTTCAGGGCCATTTACAATAAACCAAGGACAGACCTTATCTATGTATATAAAGAATTTTATAAGGTCCTTCTTTTTTACTTTTATGCCTCTTTCCTTAAGATTTTCTTTAAGATCTTTAAGGAATATTTGTTCTTTAGATAAATGCGATCCCATAGTATCGACAGTCGCGAAAACTTACCTCTTTCCTTGCGGGGTTCCGTAGAGACCATGAACTTTCTCGCGGAACGGGGGCCCTGGGTTCCGGGCGATCCGGGGCGATCTGTCGGGCCGAGGTCCACTTCGAAGCCCCACGTTGGGCGCCAGTTGTCCTGTCCAGCAGGACATCAACAGTGGGTCAGCGAGGGGAACCGGGGCCGAGGGGGAGCAAAGGCTCAGGAAGACAACAGTCTGGGAAGGCACATGTGCCTGGGAACAGGATCGGAGAGACAGAGAGGCAACTCAAGGTTTAGGTTGGTGAATGTCTCTGCTTTATTGTGTCCTCAAGAAGTTTATATATGTTTTTGACCACGTAGGCAAGGAGGGAGAACATTTCGTGCACAATGTCACGTAGGCAAGGAGAAGAAAATTTCGTGAAAAACATGTTTATGGTTGGGGGTAACAAGACTTTTGTTTGAAACAATCAGATAAGGGGCTCAAGTATTTGAATATCCTGAAAGGATGGAATGGAAGGGGGAATGTTTGTAACAATCAGATAAGGGGCTCAAGTATTTGAATATCCTGAAAGGATGGAATGGAAGGGGGAATGGGTGAGGGGTTGGGGCTTGAAGGTTCAGTCTCTAACATTGGACAGCATGGCACACATAGATACTGTTGGTAATGATGCTAATGGCTTCCTGATGCTGTTGCATGGCATGTATGATGGCATACAATTCATTTTTCTGTGTGGAATCATGGGGGGGTCAAGAACGTGTGTCTCCTGAGTGTTCTCCCTGTACATTGTGGCCCTGTGAGCTTTAGTAGCATCAGTGGAACATCAGGGCCCTGCACTGGCTCAGAGGAAAGGGATCCAGAAATGAGGCTCACCTTTAACCGTCTGTACAGCTGTCTCAGCAGCTGAGAAGTATGCAAAGGCGCCAAGGGACAAAGCTGCAACAGGACAGCCCACATTCAGTTATCCTGGGCAACAGCAAGCACCTGCTGAGGGTACACAAGAGCTGATTGAGGGGGCTGCCCTGAGATAAGTACGTCCCACTGGCAACATTGCCACAAAAAGGAACCAAGTCCCTCAATCGTCTGAGACAGAATGCGCCAAGGCCGAGTAGGATACAGCCATTCTGTGGGGTGCAGGCCTCGGTGCAGCGTGGCGAAAAGGGGCTTCTCCACAAATGCGACAACATCAAGGGCTGTGAAGGATCAGCTCTAGAGGTGGGACACGCGCACAGCACAGGAACAGATGGCAATGCTGCATGGGCTCCACAGACCACGGTCATGGCGATGTCAGGGAGAAAGGGCCCTTCAGCAGATCGTAAAAGGGTCATAACAAAAGGGAATGGATGGATGGACCGCAGCCACGGCAAGGTTCCTACTGATTGTTGGAAATCGGGGAGAGTTTTGTATTTACCCTCATCTACCTTAGGGAGCACCTTCGACACAGTAAGGTCTTGGAGAATGTGCCCAAGATAGAGAAACGGAGGCTTAGTCTGTATCTTGTGTGGCGCCTCTGTGAGATTCTGCTGAGCTAATACTTGAATGATATGTTGTACAATGTGCTGTAGCTTTGTGTCTTCCTTAGTTGCCACCAGTATATCGTCCATGTAATGGAGTGTTTTGGGTATACTCCACTTGGGTATAGTTTTCTTACTGGTGCAAGAACCTTGCCCACGTACCATTGGCAAAGAGTGGGGCTATTGGCCATCCCTTGTGGTAATGCTTTCCCACTGCCACCTGGTGGCAGGAGCTTGTAAATTAACAGCTGGAGTGGAGGAGGCAAACTTCTCCCAATCAGTGGGGTGCAACAGAATAGAATAAAAACAATCCTTTCTATCAATAATCATCATATGATATCTCCTAGGAACCATGTTAGGGGATGAAAGGCCTGGTTGTAAAGCACCCATAGGTTGCATGGCAACATTCACAGCTCGCAAATCAATTAACATGTGCCATGCGTTGTTCTTTTCCCAAATTACAAAATCAAGCGAGTTATAGGCACTAAGGGAGGATTCAATATGACCCAGCTTCTCTTGTTCATCAATAATGGATTTTAAGGCAGTGAGCTTTTCATCTGTGAGGGGCCAGTGATCCATCCATATAGGACGGTCATGTTTCTATCTTAAGGGTGGTACTGCCAAGACCTTCTCAGTGAGCCCCATTAGTTTTCCTCAATATGTATTGTAGTCTGAAGGGCTCTCAGCAGGTCCCTTCCCCACAGGCAGATCTTGAGCTCAGTGATGACTAGAGGTTTGAAGACACTTTTCTGATTTTCAGATTCCCAATGAAGTTCCATACTAGACTGGGAAGCCGCCCACCCCATTAACCATTACTGCTTGGGGTTGCAGCAACCATTCAGGAGGCTAATCAAGTTTAGTTATAACAGATATACTCAGCCCCTGTATCAATCATACCTTAAAATGGCTTGTTTTCTATATAGATGGTACAGATGGGCCTTTCTCACCCAGTAAAATTCATCTCCCCAAAGGAGTGTAATGGGAGCAATTGGACGCTCTTTCTTTAAAGTCATAGGATATGAATGAGGAGTAGTGACCAGGATAAATGATTCCATATGTTTTAAGATCATAGTATGCACAGTCACAGATGCCTAATCTGACAGCCCAATCACTAATCTATCTCCAGCCTTGAGTTGTAGCTCAACATGTGCAGTGGTCCAGGGTTTGATATCAAACCCCTCGACTGCATTCATCAATTGTTGTCCATATTCCTCATCAAAGCTTGATAGATTTCTTCAAACCCTTTCATTTCTTGTTGGACAGGTCCTTGATCCGCTGGGTATATGTTCGGGGCTCCGTGGGGCCCCTGCACCCACTTCCCTGGACCCCAGAATTGGTCCTCATCTTGACCCTGCAGAATTTAGCAACGTGCCTTATCTTGTCAGAAGCAAAGCAAGTGAACCTCTTGCCCCCTGGTGGCCGTGTACGGCATTGGGCTTGGAAATGTTCTTTCTTGCCACAACTGTAACATTTCTTTCCATCATCCTTCCTGTTCATTCCCCGTGTGGTTCCCTGGGCTATAGCTGAAGCCATTGCACCTACATTGGCAGCCTCATAATCCACTTCAGTGCATTTGTCTATGATTTTGGAGATAGAAGCTTCTTTAGCAGCAGTTCTTTGTTCAACAGAGCCCCTGGACACAGCAGCTTGGAGCACAAGTCATTGTTGTATGCAATCACATTCTGCACTAGCACTACTTCCTGGTCCCCACTACTTATGTTGGGTCTATGAGGTCACACGCACAGCCAATAAGAGAAGGAGATGTATCCCATTAATGATGCGTTCTTAGTGCAGCCACTATATGACTGCATATTTTATTCATTCCCTCTTTTTTTTTTTTTAACAGTTACCTGAAGAGAAGGTCAGAAACACCACATGTCCCTATAATTCTGTCAGCCGCTGTTCTTAAGCAGGACACATAATCTTGGATAAGTTCCCGGGGCCCTGTTTTACTGAAGTAAGATGTTGCTGCACTAACCCCTCCTTATCTATTCTTTCCCAAGCCTGTATAGCACACTATAGGCAATAGTGCAAAAGGTGGGAATACAGGTACATCCTATAAAATCTGGGCCTGAGTTGTAGAATAACGGCCAGTACCGGTAATTAGAACCATAGACTCTTCTGGGTCCTGATGATCATCGGCCACAGCATATTTCTGAGCTGTTTTAGGCAATTCTGATAGCCATACTACTGATTCACCAGGAGTAAAACAGGCTGAAGCCATGGATTTCCAGTTGTTCTGTAACATCTGTGTGGTATGGGGGCATTCGGGCCATAATAAACACTAGCCTGTTTCACTTTAACATTTTGAATTGGAATGGGACATGTGTTTGACCTCCAGCAGCATCATCTTCTACTGGATAGACCTATAGGTCCCAATCAGAATCCTTGGAGTTACAGCCTCCCCTTCAGCAGTGGCCTTTATCAAAGTTTCCTGCAAGGCCATGCAGGGGTGGCTTTTTCTCTGTTTTATTGAAAAAGCAATATATCCCTGTAAAGTAGCATTTTGCTTCTTCTCTGACTCCACCTATAAGCGGAGCTCTTGTACCTTTTGTTCTAACTGCTTAAGCGCCTCACCCACATCCTCCTGATTTTTTTCTTGCTGAACTGTGCTCAATGGGCGTGGAAGTCGAATTTCCTGTTTCTCAACTTTCCTTGCATTCTTTCCACTTTTGCCATCTTGCCCAGGGAAGGGCGTATACCCTGCTAGGGACAATAAAGAAGGGTATAGACGCCTCAGAGCCTGGAAGCAAGCCCCCTGCTCCTCATCAGATGTGTTCTCCACTAGAGAATCGCCTGCTGACTATATAGCAACATGCTGTGGTATACATGGTGGTCCTACAAAGGCTGCTTTCATTGTTCGGAGAAGATCCTGATCAGTCAGAGGCCCTGGAGTGGTGCTCTCATAGGATGTCATTTGTTCTCCTACAACATTTCATCTACTCTTATCCAACCCAGTATGTTCAAGCCAGGGGGACGTTTGCCATATATGCTCCACAAAGGTACAGCAAACTTTTAAATGAATCTTCAACCCCTGTTTCTTAGCTAACGGGCACACCTCTGTCATTGGGCTTGATTAGGGGTAAACTCATACTCTGACCCATTATGCTTCCCTGCCTTCTTGTTTATCGACGAGGCTGTTAAACTTTCCCTTACTGGGCCTGTAACTCTAAAAGCATTGCCCCACATTGGGCGCCACTTGTGACCACCCAGGTCACTGGTTGCCAGTCTTATCTTATCGCAGATCTTCAGACATCTCTGGCTACCACCTCGTCGAGTAGTAGTTCTTTATTCAACACAGGACACAGGAGCTTGGGAACACAAGTCTTTATTGTACGTGACTACAGCCTGCACTAGCACGACTTCCTGGTCCCCACTACTTATATTGGTCACACGCACAGCCAATAAAAGAAGGAGACATATCCCATTAATGATGCGTCTTCAGCGTAGCCAGAGTTTCTGCACTCATGGCATTCCTGCTAGCTACAGAGATCACATTGGGTGCCTCAGGCACTAAGGCCTTTTTACTTTGTTGTGTCATATCAGGCTCCTCTTCGGACCCTTACACCTAACAACTCCCCCTCTTTAATTATTAAGACCAATGTTCTCATGTTTATGAATGAGAAGTTCTTCCTTAAGCACCTCTATTGAGTTTCTAAGCATATGAAGAAAGCAGCCCAGTAAGGTAGGCAAACACAAAAGAAGCCAGAATACAAAAAAGACTATATAGAGCCCATGAGATACAGTAGAAGGGAGAGGTAGGAGGTGTGCTTGATCCAATCACTAAGCCTGTATACTATGTTATCGGATTCATGCTGGAGCCAAGTATCTGAAACGGTTTTTGCCAAATCTACTATTCTTAGAGCCTAAAGCTCATCCATAAAGTTTGTGGCCTGTACAGGGGCGATGGTGGGAGAGTCATTGCACCAAGAGGAAAGACATGAGGGTGTGTTGTTATATGTTGGTAAGAGATCACAAGCGTCACTGTGAACAAGGGGTGTTATACAAATCATAGAGTAGTGTGCATTACATGGAATTTGCTGCTTCAGTTCAAGCCACAGCAGTTTGTTCCCTATGTTTTGGGTGAGAGATGCTAAGTCATGCATTTGAGACTGGATCTGCTGATTGATATCAGCCTGGACCTGCAAGACATGGGCAAACTTACCTGCCAAGTCCTGCACCTGCAAGCGAGCAGTCCAGTCTTCCTATACAAGTCTTGGATCGAACTCCTTGAAGATGGTCCCAGCAAGGGCCCCAAGCCACTCTCTTGTGATTTCTGATTTTTAGCGCTTCCCCATTTTGTGCCCATTGAGCATCCTCAATCATAGGAAACCAGGTGTGTGGCGCTTTCCCTTTGACTAGTGTCAGATGTCGAATGCCTAGAAGATATAATGTGGCGTTCTTGGTCCAGACCTGATTGACGAGGTCAGTCACAGTACAATTTCGAGTGTTATGGTAGGGAAGAATCAGGAAGTGAATGTGATGAAGAGAAAAAAAAGGGCAGCGCCATAGGAGAAGGTGGGGAAAAGATGAGGGAGGAGAAAGTGAACAGAGGAAGGAAGTCTCCTTCACCTCTGGGGCGTGGCTATCCCCCCACCCCCCCACCTTCCCTGAGGAAGAACACTTCCCTTCTGCCCCCTTATGAAAGCTTTGGGGACTGGACATTTTTGGTCACAGGAGACCATCTGGTTTCCTACTACTTCCTACTTATTTAAATCTAGGCTGTTATATTGTACCCCCAGGTCTGTTACAGATGAGGAAACTGAGGTATACAGGGCTAACTGACTTGCTTAGAGTCACACTCATTAAGTATCTGAGACCAGATTTGAACTCAGGAAGAAGAGTTTTCCTTACTTCGGGCCCACCCAGCACCATATCTACTGTAAAATCTAACTGCCTTAAGAAGCAAACACAGGATATCAAAAGCAGCTAATTGCTCAGAACAGTATCATATCAAGACAATATCATATCAAGATTATCATATCAACAATATTATATCAAGATTTAAATATTAATATATCAAATTATAATGTAATTCATTTTTGTGTCAAAGCTGAATTTTACATGAGACATCAAAAGAAAATCTTTAAATTTAGTGGTGACATTTTGATTCTTAGTTTAGGTTTGAAAAAAAAACCAATATAACTGCCTATGTTGTTCACATGACAAATATTCACCTGAAAGCAATTACTATAGCATAACAGTAAAACTCATATCTCATACAATATGTTACATAAAAAGGTAACATTTACTAGGTTGTATAGGTCTTTGATAATTTTTTATTCTGCATATTTTACTTTCATCTTAATTTCTGTTCTGATGATGAGTAGAATTTTCAAAGTTCTGGGCCCCATGAGGCATAATAAGTCACTAGTAGTAGTGGCCTCCAGGTGCTTCCCAAAGGCCTAATTTTCTTCAATTACTTGATTACCTTGACGTTGCTTGAAACCACCTTGAAATTAAGTTCAACTGCCATGAACATATAAGTCTTTATTCAGGGGTCCTCAAACTTTTTATATAGGGGGCCAGTTCACTGTCCCTCAGACTGTTGGAGGGCTGGACTATAGTAAAAACAAAAACTTTGTTTTGTGGGCCTTTAAATAAACTTCACAGCCCTGGGTGAGGGGGATAAACGTCCTCAGCTGCTGCATCTTGCCGGCGGCAGTAGTTTTGAAGATCCCTGTGTCTATTTAGAAAAAGTATGGGAAAGTGTAGGCCTCTTGGTTCTGATCTGATGATTGTCAGTTTGGTCTAGTTTTTCACATTAACATTCCTGATGTCATAAGGAAATTTGTCATCTTGGTATCCTTACATTTATTTTCCATGGTAGTATATTCAGTCAACAGTATATGTTGTACTTTTAAGTGACAGAAGACAGTTAGCAAGGAGTGATGAATCATTAACACTTTAGTATTGAATTGTGCTGTGCAACAGGTTGCCAAATACAAAACATTTTCTGGAACTCTAAAACTATCTGAAGATCTGAGATATCAGAATCTGGAACTTTTGTCCAGTTATTTTTGTAACTGAGTGGAGAATGAATTGGAAGAGTAAGAAACTCGAGACTTGTTTCTAATAAGAAAATATTTAACCAATCCATAAGTTAATAAAAGACTTTTGGTACCAGAGAGACAAAAGAATCATAAAAGTGGATAGAATTTTTCTTTTCATCATATTGCTGTGGGCTCAAATAATGAATAGATCCTACAATTCACCAAGAAATATTGAGGGGAAAGTTGACCACATATTTTAACTCCCACATAGTATATTTTCTTCCTCCAGGAAAAGAAAACCACATTCTTGCTGCCAAACGAAGGATAATTCACAGAACACACAGCATACATGCAACTCTGGAGAGACTTTATATTTAGAATATTGATCCTGTTTATTTTATATTTTAACAGATAATTTTATTCAACTAATTTTTAAAAACTATAAACATAGTGTTAGCATATTACTAAAGTTCCTATCAAAAATTTCTTCCTGAATAGATAAAAGTAATAATACATGGTAGGTTGTGTAAACTTATCTAAATGTATAAAAATCAATATCTGCCTCTAATAAGACAGTAAGCAGTATAAAATGAATATAATTACTTTGTAAAATGGAAGATTGAAATAACCCTTTTAAAATTTTATAATATCATTTATATTCATTTTTATATACTATCTTAAACTGACAACATGCTCAATGTCAATATTTTTGCTCCATTTGATTGAATCCCACCATCAGTTTTCTCAGGATATTGCTGTACCTTTGGCAGATAGTGTGTTTAAGACAGAAGCATTTCCTGGATCCCAGTCTTGCAGAGTTTACATATTCATTGCATTATTATATATTCTATTGCCTTATGGATTGGCATGCAATTTAATATTTTGTAATTTTTCCATCCTGCCTGATGCAGAAGACAATTATCAGTTATCAAAAAACACAAGAGACATCGATGACCTGAAATAGTCAGATTGACCGAAATCTTAATGGTATCTAACTCTTTCAAAGCCTTTACTATTCTATCCAGGATGGCATCATGCCATAGTGTGATACCCCCTGAAATAGTGATTAGAGTGACAGGATGTTTATTCATTATCCTACACACACAACAGCATATTTTTTCTGCGGAGCCAAATCTGACTTTATTCAAAGAGATAGTCTAATCTGACTTTCTGGTTAAATACCATTTTGCAAATCCAATTACTGAAGGATCTCTCTCCCATTAAAGAAAGTCAAACCTGATATCATAAACATGATGAGACTCACCTTGCTTTTGTCAGATTCGTGGGACTAGCCTTCTTTTATAAAATGTCTGATATGTGTTTTAAAACTCACTCTATTCCCTTCACTGACCTGCCCATGTGGCACTCCTACTTATCATTCTCTTTTTTTTAATTGAGGTATTAACCAAATTATCTAACAATCAATAAATATTTATTAAGTACCCACTGCGTGCTAGGCATCTTAGTATGCACTAGAGAAATTTTTTTTAAAGAGTCAAAGAAAGTCTTTGTTCTCAAGGAAATCAGAATCTAATGGAGGAGAAAACATACAAACACTCATACAAAGCAAGTTATATACAAGAGAAATAGGAAATAATTATGAAGAGGAAGGTAGTAGAATTAAGAGGGATTAAGAAAGGCTTCAGATACATAAGATGAGAATTTAATAGGGACTTTAAGGAAGCAAGGGAAGTCAGCAGGCAAAACTGAGAAAAGGAAGCAGTTCAGGGATAAAGGACAGCCAGAGAAGATGACCAGAAAAGGGAGATGGGAGTATCTTAATTTATCTAAACAATTAAATTGTGTTGAATTATGTCAAACAAGCTTTGGTTCTTATTTTCTGGTAACTGAAATAACTTCCCACTAGAACAAAACATCTATCAATCCTGTAGCAAAAAGGACTTGTGCTTGAACCAGACAACCAAGCACTTAAGGCTAATTATCCATTCTCTATGAGACAAGGACTCTATTAACATATGTTTGGATAAATGGTTCTTCTCATCATTGGTGCAGGCTCAATGTTTGATGTTAAGATAATTGTAGGCAATGATTAGAGGGTGGAGTGAGACTTCTCAGGAGACTTCACTTGGTGGAGGAGGAGGAGGAAGGTGGAGAGTCTGGACTACAAAATGGAGAAGAGATCTTTGACTAAACTCCTGGCAGTTGGCCTGCTTCTCTCCCTAAAGACCAAGGACTTTTACTTATCCTGACTCTGGCTGATCCTGAGGCCTCCAGGGAGCTAGCCAGGACTTTACACTCCAAGAAGGGAAAAGAAGTTTATACAGTTTACTCTTAATTTTAATCCAAGCTGCAAACCTCCAAAAATCCACTAGTTTGCTTGTTTTTTTTTTTTTTAATCAAAAAACAGAAATCTTTAAAACAATAATGAGGAAATTTACAGTTAAATAGTAATTTCCAATTAATTTGTGATGTCATGAATTTCTGTAACTCAGAAAAATTTTGTCAAGATTGTGAAATCAGAGAGAAAATCTCTCTCTCTCTCTTTTTTTTTTTTTGATTGAGGTACAATAGGAAGGGACTGCAGAGGCAGTGGGCATAGAGATGTCTTTAAAAAGTCCTTGGGAATAGATGAGGAGCCTTTAGAGGATTCTGGAAGATCTGGATATGTGGAACAAAGGGACTGCACCATTTAAACGTCTCATCTGTGGGCACTCTTAATAGTGGGCTCAAAAAGGGCTTTGTCCATTTCAAGAAACTAAACATAGAGCATAAGAGAACATATAACATAGAAATCTGTAGTTTATATTTTTATTGTTGGATAAAGGGAGATGGAATTAAGTTCTCCCAGAATGTAATTAACAGCTTACAAATTATTGGGAGCAGCTCAGTGTTTAGGAACACAACTCCTCTTTCCATTCCTGCTACCACAGAGCCAAGTAGTCCTGAAGGTGGGGCAGCAAATCCCTAGTCCCAGAGCAAGCAGCTTCTTCACAGAATCTAATTGGTCCCTCGGGAAGCCCGTCAGCAGGAACAAAGGCCTTAGCAGGTCAGTGGCTGCTGATGTCTGCCCAAGGAACTGACTTTTAAATATAAGACAGGGAGACAACACAAATAGATACAAATGCTTCCTGGTGAAGTCATTCCAATTCTCTAAGGCTGGTCACAGTTACTACCAGGGATATCAGCTTTTCGTGGACTAAAACAAATCCTCAAGTGATCATATTGAAGGGAAATGTAAATCAGGACAATGTGATTACTCCTAACCAGATTCTTGTCCCCTCAGGCATGGAGATTCCCAGTAGACAAAGAATGAGGCTTCTGGGTTGTGACACTGTTTTGGCTGGTTGGAAATCTCACTTCTGACAATTGTTGGAATAAATGGGTATAATCAGGCACTTGTGATGTGGTTTGAATGGTCTCAATTCCCGGTGTTCAAGAGGTTAGTGGCAATAAGAGAGTTGTTAAATATCCCCTTTAGATGGGCCACAGGTTTAGAAGTAAAAGAATTCACTCATTCCTAAGTTATTAGTTGCAAAATGCAAGTTTATTGTTGGATAGAAATCAGTTTCTAGTGGGAAGTGGAGTTTTGGCACTGAGAATGCTTTCTCAGTGGGCAGAAGGGTCCTGGCAGCTGAGACAACAAGCTATCTAGAGCCATCTGCAAAGATCTTAGTTGAGGGAGGCTGTTATATTGGTATCTTGATGGGAGCTGGGGCAGCCCAAGCTGATCAGTTCAGGATTCCTCAATTGAATGAGAATTTATAATTTCTATGGGAGTTGATTAGCCCTTGAATAGTAATGGTTCTGGGAGATCCAGATCTCTGAGATCAGAAAAGGAGACACAATCACTAAGAGATAATGTTAGAGGGAACAGTTCCCCTCCCCCTTCATTTGAACAAGAAATTTGTAAACCAAAACAAAGTTTATTGAGTTCACTGGTAAGGGTGGCTCTCCCTCTCAGGTAGAGTCCACCCTACTGAGGGAGAAAACTTTTTTAAAGGGATAGAGAAGAGTAGGGATGGAGCAAAAATTGATTGGTCAACCAACCTGTCGCTGGGGCTTGAGCTTCATCCTTTTCAATAATCAGTTTACCCAGTGTTGTGGTTGGGGTTTCTATATAACAGAATGCAGGAGAGCTAGTGTGTTTCTCAGAATGATTGACACGTCCTATTTTGGGTTACATGCATTGCAAGCACTAATGGGAGAGTAGAAATGTATATGTGTGAATGAAATGGAGAGATTTCCAAAATGGAGTCCCTCTGGATCCACATCTCCAAGATAAATTTATATTCTGCCAGGAGGGGAAGAAGGAAGTTCAGGCTAGAATCTTGTTCACTCTGCTTTCCTCAGAGAAAAGGAACTAGAATTATAGCCAAAACTCGACCTCACAAAGGCATGAAACATTGATCTCTACTATGAAGAAAAAGCCTAGTACCAATGAGCTTTAGGATACAGGTTACAGTAACAATCTTTCCTTTTAGTCAGTTAGTCAGCTTGCATTGATTAAGCATCAATTATGTGCCAATCAGTGAAAATACAAAGAAAAGCAAAAAACAAATAGTTCCTCTTTTCTGGGAACTCACAGTCTAAAGAGAAAACAACATGCAAACAACTAAGTACAAACCAGCTAGATCTAGATAGATAGATAGATATTAGAGTGAGTGAGTGAGCGAATGAGTTCATAAATTTTGGCTTTCTTAGAGGAAAAGTGCTAAGATTAAGGAGGACAAGGAGAGCCTTCTTGCAGAAGGAATAATAAACTTTAAGGGAAACCAATGGGAAGAGGAAGGCCAGTCAGAGAAAATAATTGGTAGAGAGTGTTATGATCAAGAAACAATGGCCTTACATAATCCTATTTTCTGATTTTCTTTTGTGTTTAGAACTCCTGCCATAGTCATCCTATTTTTAATTATTAGTGTCTTGACTGAACTGAATTATTGAAAATTCATATTTCTTTACTTTCCACTCCATATTCTTCATTCACACCATGGGCATTTAATAAGTATTATTTGACTTGATTTGATTTTTATGAAAAAGAAACATTAACTTAAAGTGAGCCCACTAGAGAGACATTTAGTTGAGCACTGAGATCATTTTTCCAACGTTATTTTTGGAAACATAGGTATGCTAGTCAGGTTTTAAAGACTTCATTTCTGGTGAGCACTTGGCATATTTTTAGGAAGTGATATAGGTTTGTAGATCTGGGGAGACACAGTCATCAAAGAAGTCAGAAATGTTTAATAATGGCAAAGCACAACATTTACAAAAATCCCATAGAAACATGAAGCTCCTCACCTAGGCACAAATTATTGTTTACTAGAACTAAAAAAAAAAAAAATTATACTTTATAGAAAGGAGACACTGGCACAGTTGCTTATAATTTTATAGTTGGCCATTCATCCCTGGACAGAAATGGAGAGAGATCATTTATTATGAATCATGTCTACCAATATGGGATATTTTTAGTGTCCTTAAAATTTGTAACCTATTCAAAACAGTTTATCAATTTGCATTTTTTCTTACAGTTGTTTTATTCATTTAAATTCACCTCTGAATTCCTCTTATTGTTGTTTTGCATCATTTGATAAAAGATTTCTATCTTTATTTCCTATTTTGGTATCCACATTATACTGTATGTAGTACTGAAACAGTAATTCAGATCTCCTTTAAAAAAGAATAATTATTTTGAATTAACTCAAGTTTATTTTTTATAAAATAACAAAAACAAAGATTATTTGCTAAAGGAATTGCATGTAATTATAGTGATTAGAGGGAGAAAAAGAGAAGTTACTTCATGAGCTCATCTATTCTTCTGGTGAGTGTACAAAACCATTCCCTATGCCATACAGAATACATTCAGCCATGAGATTGAAAAGGGCATTTAAAAGACAATATGTTTGTTTTGGTCATCCAGATGGTATGTAACAACTGTAGCCATCAAAATGAATTTAATTGTTCTCTTCTCTTTCTCACCTGATATAAAAAATCCTGTTACTTGTTTAAAGTCTAGTTATCAATTCTGAACAACAAGGTTTCCTCTTGCTTTTGAATTTCAATTATTGATATGTTTTGATGCATTTAGCTTCATCTCAACATATCCATAAATATCACAAGAGTTCATTTTAGAGGTTGGAAACAACTGCAACAATTCATTGCATATGCTGTCATACTCAATTGATATGTTGATTATTTTTTGCTGAACTTTCTAATTTTTTTATTACAAAAAATTCATTGGATAAGGGAGGGTTTGAAGGATATATTCAGAAATCACTATGATATTAAAAGATAAAAATGCTTTTATGATAAGATATGCTAGAAGAATCCCATTCAGAGCTGCCCTGAGGACTTTTTTTCCCCTACAAAAATCAAAAACAAAATTCCAGCCGCTAACATCCCCCAGTTACATTCTCCAGTTCTTTGTTTGCTTAGTGACTTTTTAACCTTAACTTCAAGGAATCTTTGGTCAACTGTGTACTTCACCATTCAGATTTTACAAGAAAGGCTTCTGCTGATATTTGATCTTGGTGTCCAACTTTTTTTAGCCATTTAGACTGCAGTATCTGTAGTCAGAAGAACCTGACAAGCCCTTCAGGCTTCAACTTGGTCTCTCTCTAGGATTTGACTAAGACCCAGTTTCCTGGTTGTATATTATGTACTGCAGAATTAAGAGGTGGTGTCTGAGCAAGGAGTCCTTTCTTCCTAAGATGGGACAGAGAAGAAGATAAAGCCAGCACGCAGTCTTTTAAAAAATCTATTCTTTGTTTCTATTGTTAGTGATTCTCCAGTCCCCACTAAATAAAGTAAACCAAGTAACATTTCACAGGGGTCAGCCCTAAATCCCTTCTTGGGGATTCTCAACAAGGCGGTGGGCAAACATGGAGTTTAATTTAGATATGTGTTTTTTTTTTTTTTTTTTTTTTATGATTCATGTGTTCAACCTATCCTGATGCCAGAGGATGCCAGGGGGTATGAAAATCCCAGAATCTTAAGCTTTTCCTGTTAATTCCTTGGAATACCTTGGAAGTTATGTGGTTATCATTATCTAAATCTATATTTTCCACTAAACTGTATCAGGGAATCATTTGTTCTAAAATTATCATGGAGATTCCTGCAGCTATGGCTATCACCATAGGCCTCAACTGTCCTGTTAAATGATCAACCACTACCAGGACATATTTCAGCCTGCCCACTGTCAGCATCTCAGTAAAATCTACCTGAATATTTTGGAAGGATCAAAGATCCTCCGGGGGTTTGTTTCCTTAATACTTTCTTGATTACTTAAAAAAAAAAAAATTATACATCCTTCACAGACTCATTGGGTTACTGGGTATATTCCTATACATCCATATTTCCTCAGCACTAAGTCATATTGTTTGAATTCCCCAATGACTCTGATGATGAATAATGGATAGGAGTTCTCTCTCAATTTGTTTGTTTAGCATTTCTCTTCCATCTGGTAATAACCATCAACTTTCTTCTGTCTTTATTGCTCCAAGTTCAGTCAACCCTTTTTCTGTTTGTTTAGCAAATTTCAGGCTTGCCTTTGGGTCAGGGACTTAAGGAACTAAGACATATATTTGTATATTTGTGTGTGTTGGGGGGGCAATTGGGGTTAAATGACTTGGGCAGGGTCATAAGCTAGTAAGTGTTAAGCGTTGAAGGCCAAATTTCAACTATGCTCTATCCACTGCACTTTCTAGCTGCCCCATATATTTCTTTGGGCTCAGGATTTAGAGTGGGTTCCTCAGCCATTTTATCAACCAATGTGCTTCCTCTTGCCTCAAGTGTATTGCCTTTTTGATATCATTTCATATAGACCACTGGGACTTCATTAGGGAATAGTAACCTTGTTAATATTTATCTTATTAATTCATCATGTACTTGTTCTTTTCCTTTGATTAACCTTCTTTAATACCAAAATTTCCCTAAAGTGTGTACTATGCCATAAGCATATTTGGGATCAATATAAATGGTTCCCTCTGTTTGAGCCAGAAGTATTAATGTTTGATTTAGTACATATAGCTCACAGATTTGTGCTCTCCATGTGTTTTATAATCTATCTGCCTCTTTCAATGAACTGTTATTCCCATCAATTATGACATATATGACATTATGTCTTTTCTCATTTATCACTCTAGATGATCTATCAATAAATAGGCATTATCCTTCACAAAGAGGAACACCTCTCAGGTCTGAATGTACCTGTGTCTGATATTCAGTGATAGCTAGACATTGTGTTCTAAAATGTCTCCCCTTTCCACAAAAAGACTGCCAGATTTAGACAGGAGTCAATGGTAAGTACAAGTTGCCTCATATTTTATAATTCAGGAGTTGGTTAAGCATTTCCCAACTTTTTGGTTCAAAATGGTCCTGAATTGATGGGGAGTGCTTACTACCAGGGTTCCTCCAAAGGTTAGTTTTCTACTTACTTCCACTAATACAGCAGTGACAGCTATTGCCTAGACACACTCCAACTAGCCTCTTGAGACAAGGACTAATAATTTTAACAGAAAGGCCACTGTTCAGCGTTTTCTTCCCTTCTGAATCAGAACCCCTCGAGTCACTACCTTGTCCACCTTTGTGAATAAATGAAATGGTTTGTCTAAGGGAGGGAGCATCAGTACAGGGACTTGAATCAGAGCCTGTTTTAATTCCTCCACTGTCTTTCTCTTCTTTTGTCCATTGGAGTGTAGTTGGCTCTTCTTCTAGCAATTTGAGATATAAGTCTTTAATTTTCTGAGTGTAAGAATCAATCCATAATCTACTATAGCTGGTCAGTTCTAAAAACTTCCTAAATTCACTTTTATTCTTTGGAAGGGGTAGCACAAACAATTGCCTTAATTCTGATTTATCCTCCCTTGTCCTTCACTAATTAAGTGGCCCAAATACCTTTTTTTCCTTCTCAATATACTGCAATTACCTTTGGATACTTGTAGTCTTTTATCTCCCAGGAAATTTAACAAGGCATTGGGAGTTTTTGCTACCCTCTGTCTTCTTTTCTCCTGGGATTAGTAAATCATCTACTTACTATAACAAAATAGTCCCTGGAGGAAGTTTGAATTTCTCTAGTATGTGCTTTACTATTTGCTCAAATAAATTAGGGGATTCTGTGAAGCCTTGGGAAAGGACTGTCCACCAACATTTCTATTTTTGTCCAATTAAGAAAAGTTATCAAAGTGTGCATGTCTCTACTTTCCTGGGCATCCTTTGAAGTCACTACACTAAGGCACTTGTAATCAAAGAGAATCTTACTGAGAGAGTAAGGGCTGGGTCTGGCCAGATGTCCTATTTGGACAATTTTGTTAAGGGCCTTCAACATCCAAGGATCATGCAGTAAATTCCATTAGGTTTCTATACTGGCAGAATGAGGGTGTTTAAGGGGGCATACATGGCTCAAAAAGCCTATCTTTAACTAGACTATTTATAACTGATAAGGAACAGATAGTTCCTTATGTCTGTGGAATGGAATAGGGTATTATTTTAGACATACTATCTCCATTTTTTTCTTGAATATGAGGGTGAGAGGGGATTCTCAATCCTCTGTTCTCCTCCTTCAACCAAATCTTTGGATCTATTTGGTTTTCATCTTCTTTGGTTAAAAAAGTTATAGTTATCACAATTTGTCACGTACCCCAGGCTCAAATGTCTCTCCTTAATAAATTACTTCCTGCCTTGGAGATATAAAGTAATTGTTCCTAGATTTGCTCAATGCCAATCTAAGGGTAGTTGTATCAAACAATTGCCTTAATTCTGATTTATCCTCCCTTGTCCTTCACTAATTAAGTGGCCCAAATACCTTTTTTTCCTTCTCAATATACTGCAATTACCTTTGGATACTTGTAGTCTTTTATCTCCCAGGAAATTTAACAAGGCATTGGGAGTTTTTGCTACCCTCTGTCTTCTTTTCTCCTGGGATTAGTAAATCATCTACTTACTATAACAAAATAGTCCCTGGAGGAAGTTTGAATTTCTCTAGTATGTGCTTTACTATTTGCTCAAATAAATTAGGGGATTCTGTGAAGCCTTGGGAAAGGACTGTCCACCAACATTTCTATTTTTGTCCAATTAAGAAAAGTTATCAAAGTGTGCATGTCTCTACTTTCCTGGGCATCCTTTGAAGTCACTACACTAAGGCACTTGTAATCAAAGAGAATCTTACTGAGAGAGTAAGGGCTGGGTCTGGCCAGATGTCCTATTTGGACAATTTTGTTAAGGGCCTTCAACATCCAAGGATCATGCAGTAAATTCCATTAGGTTTCTATACTGGCAGAATGAGGGTGTTTAAGGGGGCATACATGGCTCAAAAAGCCTATCTTTAACTAGACTATTTATAACTGATAAGGAACAGATAGTTCCTTATGTCTGTGGAATGGAATAGGGTATTATTTTAGACATACTATCTCCATTTTTTTCTTGAATATGAGGGTGAGAGGGGATTCTCAATCCTCTGTTCTCCTCCTTCAACCAAATCTTTGGATCTATTTGGTTTTCATCTTCTTTGGTTAAAAAAGTTATAGTTATCACAATTTGTCACGTACCCCAGGCTCAAATGTCTCTCCTTAATAAATTACTTCCTGCCTTGGAGATATAAAGTAATTGTTCCTAGATTTGCTCAATGCCAATCTAAGGGTAGTTGTATCAAATATTTGGACTGGGAACTTCTCTTTAACTCCTGAAACTCTTAAACTTTGGTTAAAAACTTTTACTCCCTCTAGTATAAAATTAATTGAGGATCTGGAGACCCCCATGGCCACCAGGAAAAGTTTCATCCTTTAGTGGTTCTATTTTTAAATTTATTAAGGGCTCCCAGTGGGACTTAGAATTAAGGGCCCTATGACCCCTTAAATCATCCTCATCAAAAGTCATGAGGAAAATTATTTTTTTCTCCTTATAATTAAGCATACCTTGGATCATCAGGTCTTCATAGTCCATGCTAGAATACTTTCTCATTTGATCCCTCAATATAGGTCCTTACGCAGACATTTAAGCTCAAATTAATTACCCTATAGCAGCATATGAGCAAATTGCTTCTGCTGCTATCAAAGCATGGGGCTTCCTCCCAGGAAGGCAAGATAGAGGGGAACCTTCAGGAAAATAGCACAAGGTCCAAATGAACCTTTGGCTGATTTCGTGAGATGTCTGCAGACAGCTGTCATACATAATTATTGGTGAAAATGTAGCAACAGAGATTATAATAATAATAAGATAAATTGTTAAAGAAAATGCTAATGAGGTTTACAGAAGAATTATACTAGTATTACACAAGGATGCTCCTTTATAGGAGATCATAAGACACAGTGCCACAGTGGACACAAATACCTTTTATACTCAGGCTATTATGCAGACTCCCCAAGATCCGAATGGGAAGACAGGGTCTCTTTTGGCAAGGGACTAGGGCATCTTAAAGCTCAATGTTGGCAAAAAGATAAAGTGAAAGAACAGAGTAAGAGAACAAGATCCAAAACTCCATGTCCAAAATGCAACAAAGGCTTCCACTGGGCGTCAGAATGTAGATTGACTCAGGTAAACAGGAAGAGGGGTCCAGCTCCAGGGCCCCAGGCAAAAAAGCACTTGGGGCATGATGACAACCAATATTACACCCAGAGAGTCTTTAGAAGTTCAGTACTCCAACATGATCAGTCAGCCAAGAAGCAACCTGATGGGAGAATGGGATTGCAATTGGGGAGAATAGAGTTGTATGCTGCTGGGACTGCTGAGATATCCCCTGGAGAGGTGAAATCTCTTCCTCTCCAGCCTATGGATCCTTTGCCTCCACACAGTAGGCTTAACCATTTCACTTCCTGAGAGTGCTTACAAAAGAATGTCCATCAGTATAATGGTTTGGGAAACTGGGAAATGTGTAGCTAATATCCCAGTCACTAATACAGGTAGACAATGTGTGATCTATCACCCAAGAGAAATAGAAGCATCAGGTTTACTGATACACACTCTTGATAGGCAATGTGGTGATATTTACTCAGATTTTGATTCCCAACAACAGAATGCAGGAATATTCTGGACTGCAGTCTCCATTTTGACTTTGATTTCTCTGATTTGTAAATGTAAGAGAGAACAATTGAATAGCTGCCCCAGCTCTTTCAACAGGAGTCATAATCTAATTTTTCTTGAGAAAAAGCTTTCTTTTCATTAACATAGTAAGAACTTGACAGAGCAGTTTTAATTTACCCCACACCTAGGTTAGAAAACAGTATACCCTGTTTTGGCCAGATAAAACAACATTTTATCGTTTTTTTCTTATCTTTCTGTGTAGTACAGGTTGTACTTTTTCAATGTTTCAAATGTCTTTAGAGATATTCTTATTATTTCTTTTATTTACCTCAAATTAGGTATTCTTATTCTCCATCCTACATCTTTATCCAAGACTTTGTGACAAAACCATCTGTTTCATTCATCTTTAGCTATTTCCCTCATGGAAGTAACAGTACCATGGATGCAGATTCTATATTCACTATGTACTTTCCCAGTGTCTCAGTCACACACACTCACACACTCAGTCTTAGAACCCCATTAGGATGTTCCAACCATCCAAATAATACCTCTGTCCTTTTTTCTTACCTTGGTCCATGCCCAGAGTTGCCTGGTTACTGAAGTATCTTTCCTTTTATGTTCCCAGATCCCCATCAGCTTTGTTCATTTAACATGGGTCCTAGGATCTTAAAGAGTCCATGAATTGGTATGTCCACTGGCAATACATGGAACTGTTTAAAAGACCTCCCCATCCTTCCCTGACAGTCACCTCTCAGTCAGGATGTTGGGATCCTTTATGAGCTCTCCATCTTCAAGAAACAAGCATCTTACCAAGAGTCCAACAAAGCTTTTGGTGAACCAAGAAGGACTTTCATTAAAATTCTTGCATGAGCAAGTATCCAACAAGTAGGAACACCCATTAAGACAAGAACCCCATTCCTGTCCCATCCCTGTCCCATCCCGTGGGACTCAGTTATTCGGGGGGTCGAGGAGAACCCAGCCTGAAAGAGAAACGGGTGAGAAAGAAGAGCGAGACCAAGCAGATTCTTGTCAAGGTCTCACTTTATTGTCCTCAGGATACAACTTATATAGCAAAAGCATGAGAAAGAGAAGTAGGGTTGGGTCTGGGAAAGGAATATGGGCTATGACTGGTTCAGTGAACAGGAACATTATGTGGTTACAATTCTCAGGATTGTTTTGCCTAATTGCAATTCTCATAATTGTTTGACCCAGGCGTGATTCCTTTGCAACAGGGGGGAGAAAGGCACCTGGGCTGGGGCCGTCAGCTTCCAACATCTCCCCCTTTTCTCTTTCAAAAGCAAAAGAATTTTCTCTACACAAGGGCTGGTGAAAGGCTTGTCTTAGGCTATGTGGCTATGTGGCCTGCATAGTGCCAGTACCTAAATAACCAGGCCCTCAGGGCCAGGAAAAGGCAGGGCCCCTGTTTTAGGCTATGTGGGCGGCATCCATCCCAGCTTCCCAACAAAAACCCGCGGGGGCGTGCATCTGGAGATGATCCCGTCATTGGGTATCCCTGCAGTCATAAGGTATGATGTTCCTGGATCATGGGGCCACAATATTCCCATCATTGGCTCTTCCACAGCAATAGCCCAAAAAATTATGAATGAAATTGTGTCTCCCGGAGGCGCCTCCACACCCTCGAATGAACGTGGGGAGGAGGGATTGGGGTCCCCTCTTAAGATGTCAAAGAGAGGTTTTAATTCCCCCATTGTGAGTTTTAGGTAAGGTCTGAGCCAATTGATATCCCCAAGAAATTTCTGAAAATCATTAAAAGTATGCAAACAGTCCGTTCGCAATTGGAGTTTCTGGGAAAGGACTTTGTTGGGAAGTAGCTCAAAACCTAAGAACAGCTGAGGAGGTTGGATTTGGATCTTTTCTGGAGAGATCAGAAGGCCTCGCGCCTGCAGGGCAGAGACAAGAAGTTGACAGATTTGATGTAGGTGCAGCTCGTTAGGCCCTGCTAGGAGAATGTCATCCATATAATGGATGATATACACATCAGGATGACGCAGCCTGAATGGGTCAATAGTCTGAGCCACATTTTTTAACAGAGGGTTGGGCTATGAGCCATACCTTGCAGGAGGACCCTCCATTGAAAGTGTGGGAAAGGACCCACACAATTAACTATGGGGAGGCTAAAAGCAAAGCGTTTACAGTCATCAGGGTGGAGGGGAATGGAGAAAAAGCAGTCTTTCAAGTCTATAACTATTTTGAAAAATCCTCTTGGAATAGCCACTGGGGAGGGGAGTCCAGGCTGGAGTGCCCCCATGGGGACCATGGTATTATTCACAGCCCTAAGATCCTGTAACAAGCGCCATTTACCTGAGCGCTTCTGAATAACAAAGATGGGTGTGTTCCAAGGGGATGTGGATGTTTCGATGTGGCCAGCGGCCAGTTGTTCCTGCACTAACTCGATGGCTGCGGACAGCTTTCAGGGGCCACTGATCAATCCAGACAGGGAGGTCATCCTTCCAGGTAATCTTATCTGCCTGGTGTCCAGGAGGATCAGTGGCCCTTATGAAAAATGGTCACGGAAGCCTAAGCCTGTGCGGTCTGTCTTAGAGGTGGTCATTATAGGTATCAAGCTTCTCTTCCATCTCTACCTAGGCCCTGTCCAGGAAGGAACCCTTGGGAAAGCATTTGCTGGGCAATGACCGCATTGGGGCTACACATAAGGAATCCCATTTGCGATAAAATATCTCTCCCCCACAAGTTAACAGGCAGGCTGGGAACGACAAATGGCTGCACAGTGCCTGAATTTCCTTCCCCATCCTTCCAAACCAATAGCTGTGAGCTTTGCAGAGTGTTTTTGGACTGTCCGATGCCCTGTAAATGAGTCATGGAAGCCTGTAGGGGCCAGTTAGAAGGCCAGGCATCCTGTGAAAGGACAGTGGAATCGGCCCCAGAGTCTAGAATACCTTCAAAAACCTTTCTTTGTATGGTAAGTTTAAGAGTGGGACTCTCCCGAGTGATACTCTGAACCCAATAGAGATCCCTTTGAGCCGGGCTGAGACGCCCCACGTCTGGTGGAAATAGCAGGGTAGTCAGTATTTAAAGGAAGGGGTAATGCTTGAGCTAAGCGCTGTCCCTGCGTGATGGAGATTGGCCCATATGGGGCAGCAACTAACAGTTTAATCTCACCGGTGTAGTCATTATCAACGAGAGAGGGGTGAATAGACAGACCATTAAGGGTGGAGGAGGCGTGACCCAAAATCAAAAAATAAGTATCGGGCGGAGGTGGGGCCGAAGACGCCTGTTGAAAGAACCTGCACTCCATCCTCCGATCTTAATATTGTTGAGGAGGAGGCACATAAGTCCACTCCTGTGCTGCCTGGAGTTGCTCGGAGGATGGAAAGTGGGCTCGTGGGCTGTTCCCCGAGGCTCGGACAAACGATATGGGTTGAAGGGCCCGGGGCTGGCCCCTCTGGCTGTTTCCCTGAAGGGTGGGGGGCAGCTGACCATAAATGTCTGTAGTGGAGCGGCAGGCGTTAGCCCAATGTCTCCCCCTCCTGCAACGGGGGCAGACTGTGGAAGGTTGGGCTGGCCGGGTCACAGGACCTGTAGATGGAGGGGTATTGCTGGGGCATTGGCGGGCAAAGTGCCCAGTCTGGCCACATCGAAAGCAAGTTTTAGGCGTGGGCGGGCCATTTATTTGGCTTGTTTGGAGAGCAGCCCCAACTGCCTGCGACATTTTGGTGGAGAGGGGGTCGATATTGCGGCACATGCAAATCATTTTGTCAAGGGTCTTATCTCTAATTTTGCCGCGTAGCACAGTCTTACAGGCCGAATTGGCATTCTCATATGCTAAGCACTTTACTATTTGGTCATTGGCTGCCTCATGCCCTAAAGTCCTTTCGGCAGCCTCAAGTAGGCGGCTGACATATTCAGAAAAATCTTCCTGGCTACCCTGAAAAATTTTGTTTAGGGGGGCAAAGGGCGAGCCTGTATTAGGCAGGGCTCTCCATGCAGCAAGGGCAGCATTGGCAGTTTGGGCCAAAAGACCGGCAGGGAAACGTTGCTGTCAGGCCTCTGTCGCATATTTTCCTTGTCCGCTAAGTTTCTCAAACGTCCAGTCTGCGGAGGGCGAGCGTGGAGATTTTAAGTTAGCAGCGGCCGCGGACTGGCAGAGATCAAAAAAATCTGCCTTCCAAGTCAGGAATTGGCCTCGTGACAAGACTGCTTAAACTACACGAACCCATTCAGAGGGGAGCAGGTAGTCGCCGTGAGACATGGCCTCAAGGACCGAAAGGGCAAAAGGAGCATTAGGTCCGTAGGCTTTGACAGCGGCATTTAAGTCTTTTAAGGTTTTAAAATGAAGCTTACAGAACTCTCTTGGAGGGGCACCTTGTGCTGTCTGATCATTTTCCTCATTTTCATTTTCATCTTCATTGTCATTCTCCTCTCTGCTATCTGAATCACCCTGAGAGTCTGTGCCCGCAGCAGGCCCTTCAGCAGAGGATGAAGGGGAATCATCAGTGGGAGGAGCAGTGGACTTACTGGAGCGAGTCATTACAGGAAAGGCCAATTTCAGGTTTTTTGATTTGCTAAGAGGGCCCTTTTTATAAGGCAGTGAAGGAGTAGCGACCGCTGGGCCTGAAGCCGGGAGAAGGATGGTCTTTTTAAGCGAACTTTGCAAGGAGGAAAGCTCAGTAGAAAGCTGGAGAAACTGCCTTTGGAGGTCAAGGACCTCCCTGAGATCATTTACTTGAGTGGAGAGCTGCTTTTTAGCCTCAATAAGGGTGGTAGGGGGTAGGGCAGGGGCGGAGAGGGCAGGCGCGCAAGTCTGGACTGCATAGGAAGGGAGCCGCTGCACGGACCCTGTTGAAAAAGGGGGCCAGTCAGGGTTGTTGCAGCGGGCCACCTTTTCCTTTAGCATGGCCACATCCCCGGGCTCAAGGATATCATTATCGGGATTCTTAGTAAATATGGGGAAGTTCAGTGATTCGCCTGATGGTGGGGCTTCTTGAGGTAGGGGGGGATAGAGGGGATCTTTTTGAACGGTAGGCATTTCAATGATTACAGAGCGGGGCCTGGAAGGGTTCTTATCGGCCGGGGGGATGGAGGCTACAGAGGCTGCTCGAGACAAAGGGCGGAGGCAACATTCCGCGACTGACAAAAGCTGCTGTTTGTCAGGATCGTTATGTGCTGATTCCACAATATTACGAATCAAGCCCCAATAAGAGAAAGCAGTCGCAGGGACCACATCTGGGCCTTCTTTCTGTAACTTGTCATTTAGATCTTTCCCAACCTTTTGCCATTTTTCGGGATGGATTTCTGGCCTGTTCACAAGAAACCAAGGGCAGACATCGTCAACAAACAAAAAGAATTTTACTAAATCTTTCTTCTTAACTCTAACTCCTCTTTCCCTGAGGTAGGCTTTGAGGTCCTTTATAAAAGCCTGTTCTTTAGATAACTTATGGCCCATTTCTATGAGACGGACGAAATCAACTTACCGAGGACTGAAACTTCCGTGAGCGGGAGAAAGAGGTCCTCACTTCAGGGGCCAGGAAGGGGGCTCAGCAGAGAGCCAGCCAAACCACCGTTACAGAGAGTTGGCAATTTGTCCAGTTTTCTACCGAGTCGCCCTCAGCAGCCGAAACTCAGGCATCAGGGGGTCGCGACGACTTCTCTAGGAGGGGGTCCGTCTGGCCAGGGTCTGTGCCTCAAGCCCCGCGTTGGGCGCCACCTGTCCCGTCCCGCGGGACTCAGTTATTCGGGGGGTCGAGGAAAACCCAGTCTGAAAGAGAAACGGGCGAGAAAGAAGAGCGAGACCAAGCAGATTCTTGTCAAGGTCTCACTTTATTGTCCTCAGGATACAACTTATATAGCAAAAGCATGAGAAAGAGAAGTAGGGTTGGGTCTGGGAAAGGAACATGGGCTATGACTGGTTCAGTGAACAGGAACATTATGTGGTTACAATTCTCAGGATCGTTTTGCTTGATTGCAATTCTCATAATTGTTTGCCCCAGGGCATGATTCCTTTGCAACAGGGGGGAGAAAGGCACCTGGGCTGGGGCCGTCAGCTTCCAACACATTCCCAATCAGTGTTCTCCTTTCTCCTATTTCCCTATTGGCTAGGTATCACAGGGTTTACAGCCTGTCTAGAGTACTTAATCCTGGAATTAAAATAAACAATTAATAAATAATTATTTTCTTCTTCCCCTCTTCTCCAGAAGTTGGTTGCTGCATCAGATATTGGTATTGGAGAGCTAAGTTTTTATCAATATGTTTAAATATTCATCTCTTTCCTTTTAGTGATGAAATTGATTTTAAATAAATACTATAAAATACTAATACATTTTTCCAGAGACATAATTTAGTCAGTCAATCAGAGGGACCCAATCAGAGGGTCAAGATGGGGAATAAAAGAAAGTAGCTAATGTAGAGGGGATGACTTAATGGAGGACTGAGGGACTGAAGGATTAGAGGTCACAGTGTGGGCGAAGAAGATTTAGTATGGGAAGGCAGGAGAGATGGAATGAAAATAGATTGTAACATGATAAATTTCAGGGTTCATGTATATAGATATTGATATCTACCATGCTCAGAACAAAAACCATAGACCAAAGTCAGATGAAGTACTCAGGAGACAAAGTAGGAAGCACAAGAGGTTAAGTTTTATTTTTCTAGGAGAGACTGCATGCTTGTGGAGAGAAGACTGATTTGTAAAGGATAAAATAAAGGCTTTTATGCTCAAAAAAATCACAGAATACAAAGAAATTAGGGAAAATGTTTGCTAAAGCAATTCCTGATATTGTGTTTGCACACAGTTCTCAGAAAGAAGTTTCTGAGATTGTGTTTGTACACCTGACCCAAGAATTCTGGAATGTTTGTCTTGAAGTTATGGGGTCTGGAGACACAGGATATCAGCAGAGACACAGTTCATGTACGTGTTAGGGTTCAGACAGAGGATGCTTCACAGAGGAAATGTTGATATGTCAGCTCTTCCTGTCCAGGCATCAGTTCAGGATAACATGGCAGTTCCAAAAAGTCAGGATGGTAAATGTAATCCTTACACATTTCATTTCCACATAGAAATGGTGCTTTTGTGCCTGATAGCAAGATCAAAGGTATAGTCATCTTTTTGTGTAGCTAAGATAAGATAGAGCAGGGGTGGGGAAATATTTTCTGCCAAGGTTCATTTGCATATTTGTAATATCCAAAGACCATGCAAAATTATCAATTTATACACTCAAGCAATGAAAGGTTGCCCATAGCTGCTGTGGCAAATGATTTCTCAGGCCTTATATGGCTCGTGGACTGGATATTCTCCATCCCTGAGATAGACAAATAAGTCATGGGATGATAGGGTGTTTGAAGGAGTATTGGTTTGTAACTGAAATCCCCTGGTATTAGGACAGGAGTTGGAGAGGAGAGAAATATTATGAGCCAAGTACTGAATTTGAGGGAGGAAGGGAAGTATATATTTGGATTGAGTGGAAGATCTAGATTGAATGGACTCCAAAGGAGAAGAGATTTTTGAATGATGGTGGGAGGAGAACGTGGAAGCAACATTGAAGCAAGGATTCCATCTCTGCTACTGTAACCAGTGTGCTGATAAGAATAAATTAAAGTGCACCCAATACCAGAAAGAATAGTCCCAAAATCTGTGTCATTGGGGGAAAGCCAGATCTTAGTGATTACAAGAAGATAGGAGTAAGAGAAAAAGAAATTTAAGCTAAATACAAATGTGTTGTCTGTAGAGCAGAGATTCCATAGAGCACAAAGAAAGTGATGCATTGCTTGAAGGGATAGGAATAAGGAATCAGGTGGTAGAAGGATAGAGATAGGATTTGCATGATAACCTATAGGAGTTCAGGATTATTGGGATGCATAGGATATGACTAAGTGTGAGAATGATTAATCATTAAGTGGAAAGTGCCTCTCTTTTTCCTAAAAGAAGTTGGAACATCAGGCATCAGACAAGAGATGGAAGGAAGAATAGTTCTCAGAGCTCAGCCTATTGGAATATCTTTTTTTTTTTTTTTTTTGTACCAGAGATCAGGTGGCTACACAAAGGAGGCAGAAGTTGGGTTGCACAGAGGGAGATGGAAATTGCACTAATGCAGATCATACTCAGGCCTTGTATTTCAAGATCTTTCCTCTTTGCCTGAGACTGGGGGTCAGAAGAACAGCAGGAACTGGAAATCTGTGAGCAAAGGAAGTTGAGTGGAAACTAGGTTGATAAGTCTTACCAGGAACAATGGAAGAGTTGATTTAATCATGGTTTCAAAACTGGTATTTAAGGGATAGGGTTGAAGATAAGTGAGTATATCTGTAGAAGAAATGGGAGTGAGTACAGAATGAAGTAAAATATGGCTCTGGGATTTCCTGAAACATTTATGTCAGGGGAAGCAGTCGCTGACCACAAAAATAGGCATTATTTTAAATTATTAGTTTAATTAGGCATTAGTTTAAAGTAACACAGGTTAAAACCTCTAGGACATGGTATGCTCTAGGAAGCAAGGTGGTGTCTAAGGAAGTAAGTTAGAATAAGAGATACTTTCACAGAAATTCTTCATCTTACAGGAAACAGACCCAACAAGAGCAGCATAGGAAGACCAGAAGCTATTCATATTCCTATACTGCAGCTAGATAGGAATTAGGAAGGCCTAAACCCAAATGGGGCCTCAGACAAGTTACTAGTTAAGTGACACTTGCCTGTAACTTAATATCTCTATCTGCCTAAATTACTTTTTTATAAAATGAAGATAATTATAACACCTACCTCCCAGAGTTATTGTGAGGATAAAAAGAGATAATACTTACAAAGTGTCCTGCAAATTTTAAAGTACTAGATATGATTATTGTTGTTGTCATCATCATCATCACTGACAGTAAAGCATTGTAAAAGAATTGCCTCTCATGTGATTCACGTGTGTGATTACATTGATAGTATAAATATTTACTAGATTTATGAAAATGGCAATGTTGTATTTCAAATGTTCTTATTATTTCATCAAAAGATTTAGCTTATATATGATTATGACCTCTAATTAACTAAAAAAAAATTACACATATGTTAGGGGATTGGAAGGAAAGGAGAGGAGAAATACCATTTGAGTGGATATAGCTCCATAAAGTACCCATGAATTGGGGTAGTTATACGGGGGGCCTCAGGTATTCTATAGCATTTTTTGAATTGCTGTGAAATTATATACAAAGATCATATCCATGTAGACAACACTTCACAAGCAAAGAATGTACTTTGGCAAAACTATGTAAACAGGTGGCAAGGGAAGGGAAGAGAGAGACATTTTCTGCTGTATGAGAACCAGTAAGGTATGACTGTTATGGAAGAATGGGCAAAAGAAGCAGCACATATTATAAATTCCATGAATGCAGAGCTTGTAGTTTTGTATTTTGTGGTGATTTTATTATTTTTTTTTTATCACTCAGCTCTTGTCATAAGGTTTTGCATATAATAAGGGCTTAATAAGTATTTGCTAAATCAAAACATAAAAGGATTCGGCCCTCTTAGAAATAAGGGGTTGCTGACATTCCCCTCTGCTTTGGCTCATTTGCCAATCATGTCCACAGGTGCAACAACAGCTGTGATCCTGAGGTCTAGAGATTAAGAGAAAACCTTCCTGAAAAGATTTCATTCAATCTCATAGTTCCCTGAAACCTTGCCACAAAGCAAAAAAGGCCTGGTGGAGGTGAACAGCTTCAAAATTAACCTAACTTTGGAAGGGTAAACAACACAAACTGGTGGGTTGTAGCTTTGTAAACAGAGGCAGCCAAAGACACAGTCAGCAGCTAATGTTTTTCAGTTTATTGGAAGGGCTCTTAATAGGAAGTCTGAACAATAACAAAGATTTTAGCTAGCCTTTGGCAAGGGAGAGAGAATGTGATTGCCTAGAGGTGACTAAAACAAGTTTTATAAATGGCTAATGTGGCCGTTTTTATTTTGTAGTGTTCTTGTTTGATTTTCTGGAGGTCTCGGGAGCAGCCCTTGTTTCAGTAAATTAATCATCACGTGAATAGCCAGGCATAAAGTCCAAATTTATAGAACTATATTAAGTACTAAGTACATATGCTGAACTAGAGAACTATTTAATCACCTTGCTAAACTAGATAACCATTGTCTCATCTATTCCACTGACTTAACACCTTATTAGAATCCTTGTTTCAAGTACAAGAGTTCTGGCCCATAACACTATTTTTTATTGATTTGAATCATTTTGTTCCTAAGTAAGTACAATAATAGGTACTAAATTGATATCAGGAGATCAATCATTTTACAAGTGATGGCCAAAACATCATTGTGAGGATTTTTAAAAAGAATTTATTACATATGGATTCATTCATAATGATCACAGAATGGAACAGGAAGGTCATAGAGGGGTTAGACCAAATGTGTATGCTGTAGGAGATGTTTTCAGCTGCTCAAAGATAACATTTGGCCAAATCCCAGACCATTGGGGTCTATGTGTTCAGGAATCTGCAATTATCTGGGTAATTGGGTATCATGTATTATGTAAGTGGTTCGAGTTGGCATGAGAGCTGTTGGGGTGACCTGCACAATAAATACCCAAATAAGTTCGTTTACATGAAGGAAAATGGCTTTTTAGTAGTTTTTCCAAGAGATTCCTACTTCTGATTCACATTTCTTCTGTTGCTATTACTCCCATTGATAGGAACAGGCCATTTGGTCTCCAGAGTAATGTAATGAGTGCAGTGAGTTTTAGGCACTTGAGTGCAAGTAGCTGAAGTGAAGAGCTCTCATAACCATTGACTAAAGTAGGAAAAGTCTGTAGGCCTAAGTTTCCGTTTCTTAAAAATCATGTGGTGGTGGGGAAAGAAAGATTTATAATCTGTCAACATTCCAGTTCCTAATCAGGGAACACAACCTATATAACCAATCAGAATGTCTATGGGGAGTACTGGGGGTGAGTCTGGGCTTTTTCTTGGGTTGTTCTGTATAAAAGTTGCAAGAGAACACTGGGTGATAGTACCATCCTGGCTCCAAACACATCCCTTTTGCTCGGAGTTTGGATGACTGCCCAGCTCTCATGAGGTCCTAATAAAGCTTTTGTTCTATACCTTGAGATGCCCCCGAGAGTTTAATTTTGGATAAAATTGTCCCACACACACTGATCTACCATCTTAAGCCAGTTAAGTTAGCAAAATTGCAGAAGTGCATATTGAATGAGAGAGAGAAATTGGTATACACAGGACCAGAGAACAGGGGTTCCTTCAGGGGAGTGTTTCTGCCATTCTTTATAACTTGCCTAAACACAGGAATGGATTCTAGAGGGGGAGAATTTGCAGTTGCAGGGTACCCTGGAAACCTCAAATAGTATTGACCGAGATAAGGTGAGATCTTTCAAGACAGTTGTGAAAATCGAGTAAGGCTTCATCTATTTCAAAGTTTGAGTAGGCCTGAAGGACTTTAAACATTAAGTGAAGGGCATACTTAAAGTGACTCCTCTCTGCTATTCTCCTAAGGGTAAACTTAAAGTCTCTTCCCTGTCATCCTCCTAAGGACATACTTAAAATCTCCTCCCTGTTATCCCCCTAAAGGCATATTTAAGCTCCTTTCTTTGTTATCCTCCCTATTTCAACCAAATATGGGCAACTGTGTACTTATTGGTCAAGTTCAATTTCTTGGGTAGTTCGCTTGTTTAGAATGTAAGATCCTCAGCCAATAAGGATGAGGGTCAGTGGTGGGAGGGGGAATTTGTGTTAGGGATTAAAAGCCTTGACCCTGCCCCCTACGGTGCTTCCTCCCTTTGATTGTCTATTCGACGGGTGGGACTCCCCATTCTCCCAAGAATGTATAATAAACTTTGCTTTGCTTCTAGAGATCTCTCCAGTCTTTTTTTATTGATGGTTTCTGACCCACACAGTATGTTGCCCCAATCATATAATATATCCAGGAGTATTGCAGCAGTGTCCTCTGGACACCGGACCTGGACAAAGCCAGCAGGATGATAGATTAAAAAGCCTAATCATGGAGTTGGTGACATGGACAAAGGGTGAGAGACCAACAAAGAAGTAGGTACAAGTGAGAAAAACACAGGAAGACAGGGAATGGGAGCCATTCTCACAGGTATTGATTAATGCAGAGCACATAAAGAACAAGGAGGAGCAAAAAAAAAAAAAGGAAAGGAAAGTCAATGGAGGCACCAGAACCACTGTCCAACTTCCCACAAGAACATAAAGAAAGCCACAGTTTATTGATCCTTAGACAAAGAAGCTTCAGGTCTTCAATGAGTTTGCAGGCTTATTTTGGGTTGCTGGGGCAGCAGGCACCTGGAAAATGAGGGTCAGAAACAGATTTTATCTGGTTATATGAACCCCACTGGGGGTGTCTCTTTAACAGCAGTAAAAGTAGTAAGAGTGACCTTGTATGGTCATTTTCACTTAAGGTCTAGAGGCTCAGAATTGTACAGTCTCAAGGGCCTTAAGTAGACCATATTGCCTGGTGGGACAGAGAAACACAGTACCCCATGTCTTTGTCAGCTTTTTTTTTTTTTTTAAAAAAGGATATCTGCATAATCAGTAAGTGTTTATCAGAGCTGTTCCAGTGATAAAATCAGTGTGCATGAGCCTCAATATCAAGAAAAATATCTAAAGTGGGGAAGGGCCTACTATACATGACTTTGAAGGAACTAAGTTTCATATCTTAAAGAGAGTGATAGGGGGTACCTTAATCCAATCAATTTTAACTTTGAGAGAGAGCTTAATTAAGGTACTCTTAAGGATGTGGTTCATTTTTTTCAAACTTAACTGAGGATTGTGGATTCCAGGCAAAGTTTAAGTAGTAAGAAGATGCCAAGGGATTTGGAAATAGAGTGAATAATTTGTGCAGTAGTAAAAGCTGGCCCATTGTTGCTTTGTAAAGAATAAAAGAGCCCAAATCCTGGGTTTGATATCATTTAGTAATATTTGATAACCTTAAGTGCTGTTAGAAAGGTCTCTACCCAGTTTTGTAAAAGTGTCAGCTAGGACTAGTAGGAGTTTGAAAAACCCTGACAAGGAGACATGTGAATAAAGTCGAATTGCCAGTCCTCCCCTGGGATGATTCCCCTTGAGAAGGTGAGGAGGACAGCTGTTCCTTTGGGATTAGCTCTGGCAGATATAGAACAAGTTTAATTGAGTTTGACAAGCTGTGTCAACTAACATGTCCAACGAAAATAGATTGGCGAAGTTGTGACAAGACCACTAAGATGGGTGGAGTGTTGGAGCCCCATAATTACCTTCCAGGTGGTGACCTAGGGGAGTGCTAAAAAAAAATCTGATGATTTATCCCATCCAGAGGGCAAAGAGGTAAAGTCAGCAGTCTCATATTCTCCTTTTTTTCCCCCAGAGGAATAGTGAGGAGTTAGAGGCTGGTTTCTATGGGATAGGACGGAACTTGTGAGTGACAATCTTGGTGACTTCTGCAAGAGTGGATTTACCAGATTGGTGGCCCTTGCAATGCTTGATAACAATCCACTAATGCAGCTGAACAGCCTTGAGAAGCTTCAGTATTTCAGACCTATGTTTAATAGGGGAATTCTTTGAAGTTAGGAACTCAATTTGCTTCCCAGTTGCTCCACAGTCATGTAGAATATGAAAGGCATATTTGTAATCTCTATAGGTGTTAAAATCATGGCCCTGCCTGAGTTCAAGGGCTCAAATGAGGACAAGCAACTCAGTTTTCTGGACTGAGGTGTCATGGGGTAAGGGTCCAAACTTGATGACATCATGAAAGTAAACATAGCATTATGGAATTTGTGTATCCTGTCATTCATAAAACTAGATCCATCTGTAAACCACTCATCATCAGGGTTTGGCAAGGAGCAGTCAGAAAGGATTGTCTAGAGTTTCCTCAAAACTATGTTCAAGAGGGCCCACAGCTGAAGGATTAAGGAAAAGAGTAACTGTGTTGAGGAAATTACAAATCTTAAGAATCAGATAAGGAATGTCAAACATGAGAGCCTGGAATTTAGTGAGACATCCACTAGATAGCCATTGGTGGCCTTTGGCCTACAGGATCCCCTGTACACTATGTGTAATGAAAACTTTGTGAGTGACAAAGTGTGTTTTGAGAGGCTTCTCGAACCAGAAGCATTGTAGAAGCCATTACCCAAAGGCAAGCTGGTTGGCAAAACATCACAAGGTCAGGTTGTTTGGAGAGGTAATCAAGTGGTCAAGCATCAGGAACAAAGTGTTGGACAAGAATGGCAAGGTCCTGGTCTTATCTACATAGATAGTGAAGGACTTAGCAGAATCAGGAAGCGCTAAAGCAGAGACTGACGCAATCTTGTCTTTGAGAGATCAAAAAGCTCTTTCTTTATGAATGTGTGTTCCATTGCATTTTTATTTATTTTGTCTAATATTTCACAGCTATATTTTCCTTTTTTTCACTTAATGGTATTTGTCACATAGTGCAAGAAAAATAAGATCAAAAGAAGAAAAAACCATGAGAGGAAAAAAAAAAAACAAGCAAACAAACAAAAACAAAAAATGGTGAAAATACTATATTTGATTGCCTTGAATCACCTCATTGTTTAAAAGAGCCAAGTTCATCATAGTTGATCATCACATGATTTTGTTGTTATGTACAATGTTCTCTTGTTCTACTCACTTCACTCAGCATCAGTTCATGTAAGTCTTCCCAGAGTTTTATAAAATCACCCTGCCTATCATTTCTTATAGAGCAATAATATTCCAAAACATTCATATAATAAAACTAATTCAGCTATTCCCCAAGGGATGGACATCCACTCAATTTCCAGATTTTTGCCATTACAATCAAGGGCTGCTACAAACATTTTTGCGTATGTGTTTTTTTTTTCTCTCTTTCATTATCTCTTTGGGATACAAATCAGTAGAGACACTGCTGGATCAAAAAGGTATGCACAATATTATAGCTCTTTGAGCATAGTTGCAAATTGTAAAGCACTTTTTTATATGACTACATGCAACATGCTATAATTGCATTTGCTATTGCCAGTCTCTCCTAATTCCCAGGGTGTCAGAGAAATCTCTGGTAAGTATTAATATCAATCTTACCTCTTCCTGAGGCCTTCAGAAATCCTCTGGCTGCTATCTCATATAGATGCAGTTTAAGCACAACAGAGAACCTGAGAGTTTGGGCAGGCAAGCTTAAGGACTTTATTCATATGGTTTACATCTTACTCTAAGACCTCCTACACTCTCTTAGTCTTGCTCCCCCTAGCCAAGCTCCAGGTGAAAAGGGTTGGGTTCTTCCCCACTGAGCTTATATCAGATCCATGAGGTCACAGGTACAGCCAATCAGTGATGGAGACACTTCCTGTTCCTGATTTGACTTCATAGTGTTCAGGTTTCCCACCATGGCTGGAAATCCCACCCATGAAGGTAGTCCCTATGTACTCATAGCCAACCACATCTGGGGATCTCCAGGCCATAGGCCTGTGTTACATCCTAACTGTGCTCACCTGGCCTCTCTAATGGACCCTTACAATTGCCTTCTCTTGTTTTGCGGGAACCACTCATATCATCAAGCTAAACTTTTAGCATAAGCTATAGTTCACTTGATCCATGAAATGGCAGAGTTTTATGCCTAAGGAGGTAGGATGCAACAGACTAAAAAACAAAGGTATGACAGTGAGAACTAGGCTTAACTGTTGCCATAAGCAAACATGGGTAACATGATATTTAACCCACACAGTAGCATCATGCCCAAGGAGATAAAAGAGGCAGGATGTCAATGAGATAGGATGTCACCGTAGTAGGATGTCACGATTCTGCACAATTCTCATAATTCTAATATAATGATCACAATTCTAATTACAGTTGTTACAATTCTAATTACATTTGTCTCATCTTTTGAAAGAAATCACAGATAAAAGTGCACACAAGCAAAGTCATGTCCTGTAACATTCCCTCTAACTTTGGCAGGTGGGCGTGTTGGTTTTTCACCCACTAATTTAGAGGCATAGTCCTTAAATAGAAAACACAGGGCAAATCCTCTCCCCAGGCCACCATATGGCAAGTAGCCATGGGAGAAGCATGCAGGCCCATTGTCCATTTACAGTCTCTTTATATGGCACATCACCCAAGAGAGTCCATTTCAGTTGCTACACTAGAGCTGCATCTGCTGTCTTTGGTGTCACGGTCAGGAGGGACATTGCTGCCATCAGCATCTGGAAGGATGCTGACATCTGGCTGGTCCCTTCTCTTCTTGGATCCCCAGGTCACAGATGTTTCTGGTAGGGATCCACTCCTCCGCTATTGGATCTGCATTTAGAATGAAAAGAATGTACCCAGGGCCCCAAACCCTGACCCAATTTGGGCCTTTCCAGGTGCTATCCAGGCCTTGCCACATCACTATGGAAAGTTTTTGTTTTTGTCAGTCAGTCTGTCAGTTAGCTGCACTTTCTGCATGTGCCAGAAGTGCATTGCTAAGGTAAAATCCAAAGAATTTAAAAATGTAAAACCAAAATAATTTTAAAATGTAAAATTAAAAGAATTTAAAAATAAAAATTGCAAGCAAGCCACATCTTGTGCATATCCCAAAATTTCCTTTTCTTGTTTGAACGGGAACATCTTGGGGGTATAAATAGTCTGTCCAGTAATGACTTGGCTAGTAGGGTTATAAGAAATGCCAATGTAATGGGCAAAGTCAAATTTAATGGAAAAAGACCTATAGGCAGAAGATGTATAAGCCAATCCATCACCTGTCTTAAATGCATGTGAGATTCCTACAATGGAAAGATGGTTGATCACATGCCTAGCTGTTTCTCCAGATTGGAATGAAGCCATAAAGAATTGAGAATGTATATCCACAGTTACATGGATGCTCTGCCTTTTAAAGTGACTAATGTCCATTGGTCTTAAAACATTAAATTTCAAACCATACGGGTTTTGTCCTATAAGGAGCATAGGAGAGAGAAAAGAAAGGCAAACTATACAGCCTTTTGATATGCTCCTAGATTCCTCTTTAGTTATCACAATTTGCAAATATAAGGCTCTATTAGCCTGATTATAAAAAATATGATTTGAAAGTCCACTATGAAAATGGACATGTAGGATATAATATTTACCTGAGTGCTTTCTCACTCACTCTCGAAGTTCTTTAAAGAGCTGATAATATATATTAAAAACTACAAATTTTATTTGAGCTGTGGCAATTCTTTATACCACATCTACTGAATAAGCCGAATCAAAAATTATTTTTACATACCCATGTGCAAGGCTTGGAGCTGTATCCAAAATTTTTTCTACTCTGGGATGGTTTCACAACACATCAATTTGTGCATTGGTATGAGAGATATATATTTCACCAGGTCTTTTCCCAGATAATTTTACTATTCTCTCAACGGCTTTTATTGAAATTCTAACCACAAGCACTGGGTAAAATTTAATTTTATCATCTGATTGTGCTGGGAGGTTCACCCACTTCATATTGTCTCCTTGATGAAGGATTGTTATGGGTGCCTTTTTTATAACAAAATTTGATATTTCCAATACTTTTTTAGTTATTTTTTCACCATATTAGATAAAGCCAATTCAATTTCTCTTAGAACCTCTAGAGGTTCTTTGGTAAACTGGTATTGTGGGTCTAAAGCACTGTTTCCTCTTAAAGGTAATACTACCTTAACTCTTGGAGATACTTTTATCACAAGAGTAAGGTCAGTAGCACATTTAGAATACAAGTCCAATGAAATAGGCAGACTGGAATTAATATACAAGTCACCTTTGACTAACTAGCAAGTAAAGGTCAGTATGTAGACACTTCAGCACAAATTAATTACCCTTTGATAGCATATGCTCAATTTGCTTCTGTTGCTATCAAAGCATGGGACAACCTCCCAGGAAAGTAAGATAGAGGGGAAGACTTCACAAAAATAGAGCAAGGTCCAAATGAACACTGCTGATTTTGTTGGACGTCTGCAAACAGCTGTCATATAAATAATTGAAGAAAATGCAGCTACAGGAATAATGATCAAACAACTTGGTAAAGAAAATGCTAATCAGGTTTGTAGAAGAATTATATGGGGACTATACAAAAATGCTCTTTTAGAGGAGATTATAAGATGCTGTGCCACAGTGTGCACAAATGCCTTTTATAACCAGGCTATGATGTAGAACATGGGAACACAGGGTCCCTCTTGGAAAGGGACTTCCAGAGAGACTTGTCAATGCTTTCAGTGTGTTAAAGTAGGGCATTCGAAAGCTCAATGTAGGTATAGAGATAAGAGTGAGAGGACGGAGTGAGAGAACAAGACCCAAAACCCTATGTCCAAAATGCAACAGAGGCTTCCATTGGGCATCAGAATGTAGATTGAGCCAGGGAAATGAGAGATGGGGCCCAGCTCCAAGACCTTAGACAAAAAACAGGTGGGACATGATGGCAGCTGAGAGAGTCTTTAGAAGTTCAGGACTCTGAAATGATCAATCAGCAGAGAAGCAATCAGGTGGGAGATTCCAGGTTTTATAACCTGACAGAAGGGAAATGTCCCAGTGCAAGCAGCTCCAATGTAATTGCCCTGTGATGAGAAATCCAGAAAGTGGTGAATGGAAGAGACTAGATAGGTTAATTGCTTGGGGAAAAGGATTTGTTTGTATCTCTACATATGGGTGGCAACAAGCACCTTGAGAGAGATGGAAAAAAGAGAAAAAACCTTGAAACAAAGGAGAAGACCTAAGAAACATCTGACACTGAAAGAGCATGGCTGATAATGAGACTGTTACAGAACTTCAAAACCGGCAGGAATCATTAGATTCTCTGAGACATGATAAGACTGATACAGAGCTTCAAAACCTGCAGGAATCATTGGATTCCTTGACACATGATTAGACTGTTGCAGGACTTCAAAACTTGAAGGAACCCTTGGATTACCAGACACAATAAGTAATGGACAATAGATTAGTTCTGGACTATTTCTAGGACTTATGGACATGTATAATTCCTCATGTTGTTTCATGTTGGTTATTATGCAATGCCTCCCATGTTGATGGATTTATGTATACCTGTTTCAAGTGAGACCCTTCAGAAACCTACTAATCTGGTTTGATTACCCATTTCCCTTTGGTGTTTTCATCTCCCTTCCTGAGATGTCAGGGAGGGTGTGATCACCTCCTTTTTTGGTGTTTTTCCCCCTTTTTTCTGAGAAGTCAGCAAAGGCATGATCACCTCCTTTTTGGGGTTCTTACCTCTCTTAGAAGTCAGGAAGGGCATGACCACCTATGTTCTAAAACAAAAGAAAGTGGGAGATATTATGGGCCAGAACTCTGTACTTGAAACAACTATTCTTACAAGGTGCTAACTTAGTGGAATTGATAAGACAATGGATATCTAGTTTAGCATAGTGATTAATAGTTCTCTAGTTCAGTATGATTGATCTTGCCACAAATAATGGTTCCCTAGTCATAAAATGATTGGTTTATACTCAGTATGTTGTAAATTATCTAATTATAATAGAGCATATAAAGTGGGACAAACTCAACCAGGCTGACTCAGAGACAGATTGATTCCATCATCCACCTTGGTGGTGGCTGGAGACTGGAGCACAAGCTCTTGGACTCAGAGAGATTCACTCCATCTCACACACTATGGCTGGCCCATCCTCCTGCTTCCCCCACTGAGACCAAGGTCGGTCTGAAGGGTCTCCAGAAAGCTAGCCAAGCCTCAGGCAAAGAGACAATAAAGAATTTGGACTTTATCCCTGGCTATTCTTGTGGTGATTACTCGACTGAAACAAAAGCTGGTCCAGAGACTGCCAGAAAACTAACCAGAACACTACAGATGATGTCTTGAAGAATGCTATCCAAGTTCTTTTTTTGATCATGTTCTTCAGTAGACCAATAATTTTTAAATTCTCTCTCCAGAATCTATTTTCCAGGTCAGCTGGGTTTTTTTTGTTGTTTGTTTGTTTTGTTTTGTTTTGTTTTTGTTTTTTTACCAAGAGGCTATTTTACATTTTTCTTTATTTTTTCATTCTTTTTAAATTTGTTTTAGTTATTTGACTGATTCTTGATGTCACTTATAGTCATTAGCTTCCATTTGCTCCATTCTAGTTTTTAATGTGTGATTTTCTTCAGTTAGCTTTTGTATCTCTTTTCCCATTTGACTTATTTTACTTTTCAAGTTTTCTTTAATGGATTTTATGTTTTTTCATTTGGCCAATTTAAAAAAAAAAAGATGTCTTCAATGGATTTTTTTCATTTAGCCAATTGTATTTTTTAAGGAATTGTTTTCTTTTGTCAATTTTTGTCCTTTCTTTTCCAAGCTGTTGACTTTCTTGCATTCCTTTTTATTCTCCCAATTTTTCTTCTATGTCTCTTATTTGCTTTTTAAAATTCTTTATGAGCATTTCCAAGAAGCCTCTTTGGGCTTGAGACCAATTCATATCACCTTTTGAGGTTTCCCATGTGGGCATTCCATCCTCTTCTAAATTGTGTTTTGGTCTTCCCTGTCACTATAGTAGCTTTCTATGAGTAAAGTTTTTTTTTTCTTTTTTTCTGTTTCTTGCTTCTTTTCTTTTCTTTTCCTTCCTTTTTTGTGACTTTTAAGGTTGAGCTCTTCTCCTACAGGGGGTTCTGTTCCAAGATTCTTGTGCAGCATAGGAGCCCGTTGTGTTTGGTGTCTTGCTCATATCCCTGAAGACAGCCTAACTTAGTCCCACCTGCTGTTTCCTATTTTCCCAAGCTGACAGTTTGCCTTCTGTACTGGAGACAACCCCATTTGTCTGCTCTGTCAGAACCAAGGGTCTTGGTTGCTTATCTGTTGTGATTAAGACCCTCCCACTGACTTTCCCCAACACAGTCTGAGTTGGGCTGTGTACTCCTTTTATCCCAGTGAAGTCCTTCCAGCTTATCTTAACCTAGAAAAGTGTTTCATTCCATCTTTTTGTAGGCTCTGAAATTCCCAGACTCTGCTCAGAAGCTTGCTTTCATGTAGTTTTTCAGGGAAACTGGGAGAGCTCAAACAGCTTCCTGACTTCAGTCCACCATCTTAACTGTGTTCCCATAAGTCTATCCACATAGAATATTAAACAATTGGGTGAGGGGAAGAATTATTTTTCCTTTTTTTTGTAAGGTAATTTGGGGTTAAGTGACTGGCCCAGTGTCAACAACTAATAAGTCTTAAGTGTCTGAGGCTGAATTTGAACTCAGCTCCTCCAGACTCCATAGCCAGTGCTCTACCCACTGTGTCGTCTAACTGCCCTAATGTTAAACAATTGGACCAGACACAGATGAAAGCATTTGGGTATCTGAGATGAGATTTTAAAATTGTAGAATTGTGTGTTGCTGTGCATTAGAGACTGTACATTATTTTTCAGTGTGACACACATAACTTCTCAGAAAATGGGCATGTCTGAGCTACAAAGAGTAGAATTTTCTGGTTTTAAAGATAACATGCCTTTTTAAAGAAGTCCCATGCTGCCTTTTCCTTGCCCATGAATGTAGTAGTTTAGATAACTGCCTATTTGGTGCCGTCTTTAATACTGGAAAATAAGCATGGAAAGATAGGTTCAAGTTATATTTTAAAGACTTCAAATTCCACTCAGAAGTTTAGATGTTATTTAAAAGTGTAGTAGAGGAGAAACTCTCAAATAGAGTAAATCAGAAGTGGAGAAACATTAGGATATCTAATAATGTGATTGTTATAAAAGTCAAGGAAGGAAGGGAAGGAAGAAAGAGGGAAGGAAATAAGCTTTTATGCAATACCTTCATTTGTACCAGCTATCAAGCTAAGCACTTTACAAGTATTGCCTCATTTGATCTTCAAAGAGTTTATCTCTTTTCGTGTCTGAAGCTAGACTTGAATTCACATCTTTCTAAGTAAAAACCTAGCACACTATTCACTGAGCGATAGTACTAGAAAGAAAAGGAGAGAAAGGTGGAAACGATTGCAGAAAGATAATATGCAGGAATTAGCCATTAGATGTGTGTGGTGTAAGGGAAAGAAAAGTAAAAAATAAGCCATTTTTGAACTAGGGTTAATTGGGAAAATGAAATCTTCAGGTTAAGAAACTGGTTTAATGGGGGAGAACATGAGCTCAATTTTATTTGAATACAAAGTGACAGCAAAATATATATTAAGACAGGTCGTTTAACCTTGTTGCATGTTATGTACATTTGGCAGACTGGGAAACCCTATGGACTTTCTTAGAATAATGTTTTTAAATAATTGAGGGAACACTAACTTTCAGTTAGAGGTTAATGAAAATAAAGATGTTATTTTCTTCTCAATGAATTTCAAGGACCCAGTTAAGAATCCTAGATCTAAGTGGAATTGCCTAGGAGGCAGATGGAGATAATGTGTCTTGAGCTTTGAATAAGTTAAAATTGGAATTATCCAGACAGTTGGTAGTTGCAATGTCCATGAGGTGACAGTAGTTCTCAATTAGAATGGACTAGCACACTCTAGCATCATAAATTTTGTTAAGTGTGCTTAGAAAAGTTGGTTATTATGTTTGTCTCACATACATTTTACTTAGCAAGCATATGTAGTATGAAGTAAAATTTTCAAATAAATTTATTTTTACAAGCATTTATTATCTCTCCATCCTTCTGCCCCACCACTGAACAATTAAAAATAAATAAAAAGTGCTATACACACACACACACACACACACACACACACACACACACACACACACACCAGAAAAACAAATTCCCACATTGGCCATTTCTACAATGTTTGTCAATTTCTGCTTTTTAAATTTATCAATTCTCCCTCAGGAAGAATGAAAATGAGAATGTTTAGCTTTTTTTTTTTAGACATGATTTATTATTACATTGATCAGAATTCTAAAATCTTTTGTTTTTCTTTATATTGATATTATATAAATTGTTCTTCTCACTTCATTATTCTTCAGTTCATATAAGTCTAAGCAGTATCTTCTGAAACTGTCTGATGGTACAATATTCATTCCATTATATTCATATGTCATAATTTGTTTACCTAATAGAGGCAACTCCTTAGTTTACAATTTGGGGCTACTATTAAAAGAGTTGTTATGAATAGTTTATGAATAGTTATGAATACATACATATTGTTTCTATTTCCTTTTTTAAATCTCTTTGAGAATAAGCCTGGTAGTGGTATAACAGATCAAAGGTTAAGATTGTTTAGTGATGCATTAGCACATGTTTTCCCAAAGCCCCATCCAACAATTTTCACTTACCTTTTCTCATTTTTGCTAATCTGATGGGTGTGAGGTGAAAAACTCCATGGTTATTTTAAAGATTTATTTCTTTAATTAATAGTAGATTTATAGAATTCTTTCATATGATTCTTCTTTTGAAAACTGTGTTCATGTTTCTTGACCGTTCATTTACAAAAATTTGCTGCAATTATTTTCCCCACCTATGTTTCCCATCTAATTTTAAAAACATTAGTTTTGTTTGTAGTATGTTAGATGAGAAACAAGACTCAAATTTAGGTTTTTCTGACCATAAGGCCAGTGTTTAATCCACTAAACTACACTTAGTGTGGGTGATAGGTTAAATATAGTATTCCACTTACTACCTGCATGTCACTTTACCCGTATGAAATCCAGTTTTGTCATCTCTAAAGTGGGTAATTACTCATTATTTATTTCTAGGTGAGTATCAACAAATCATTTTGTAAAAGGGACTATAATTCCCAAGGATAAAGAGGAGTAAAGATGGCTTAAGGGTATAAGTACTAGATAGATTCTAGGGTTGAGGGCTGAGATAAAAACAGCAACTGCTTCATATCGCACTGCTAAGGAGAACCTTCAAGAAAACTTAGTCTCTTCTCACAAAGTTCTCTGTTATAGATGTTTCTCATATCTGACTTAAAATGAAAAAAATCTAGGAATATACATGTATAAATGTGTCTACTAATGCCTTTCTAGGTTTATCAATTTTAACATAATGAATATCTCTTAACTTTGAGTTCCATCCCCAGCTTTCCTTTAGGGAAAAATGTTTTCTATCTCTTAAGTATTGGCTTCTCTCTTACTCTGAAACTTTATAATCAAGGATTTAAATGCAAATCATGGCAAATCTCCATGATTTAATGACAGCATTAAATAACAAAGTCCAGGTTTTCTGAGAAAAAAATATATTTAACTACTTATTCCTCTGTTAATAAAATTTCTCAAGAAGCTCACTATATGATAACCTTCAAATATTAGTGTGAAGAACTGGAATGTCATGGCTAAATTCTTTTTCCAGGAATCTTTATACCAAAAAAACATGTCTGAAGAGCACTTGACTTAACATACTTGACCATCTTAAGAACTCAGTCCAGAAAACTTTTAAACTTCAACTGGAAAAGTGTTGCCTAAAAGAGCCTCACAATGAACAAGTCACTGCATCAAGAGTCGTTCCTTGCCAAGATTTATTTTAACTCTTCAAATGTTATCTAACAGCTCTTATAAGTGTTGTTGAGCAAACAGATAAACCATTGTTTTATTTTTTTTCTGAAAAAATTATTTTTATTATAGGTTCAGGAATTTTATGCACACAATTATGTGTGTATAAACAACACATTTGTTTTAACAAATTTGATTTTAAAAAACAACAAATTTTATTTTAATTTTATTTTTATCATTTTCTCTGTACTTTATTAATATGTCAATTAACACTTTCAAATGATCCAGTTTCTGCAAGTAACCCTTATAATAGTTGCTTTATATTTTCTTTCTTTTTTTTTTTTTAACAATAACTTTTTATTGGCAGAACCCATGCCAGGGTAATTTTTTACAACATTATCCCTTGCACTCACTTCTGTTCCGATTTTTTCCCTCCCTCCCTCCACCCCCTCCCCTAGATGGCAAGCAGTCCTATATATGTTAAATATGTTGCAGTATATCCTAGATACAATATATGTATGCAGAACCAAACAGTTCTCTTGTTGCACAGGGAGAATTGCATTCAGAAGGTAAAAATAATTCAGGAAGAAAAACAAAAATGCAAATAGTTTATGTGGTGACCACGTGTTTAAAATCAGCTGGAGTCAGGAATTCAGGTTAAGGGAAAAATCTTCAATCTTTATTCTCAGTAGAGGTGAATGGGGATTGCGATAGCAATATGGGCAGCTGCGATAGGAAGCCAGCTAGCAGAGGGGGATCGGAGATGAAGGGCTGTCGCGATAGCAATGCAAGCAGCTGTGACAAGACGCCAGCCAGCAGTCTCTCCTTCCGCTTCCCTTCCCACTCCTTTGCCTCCACCCACCAAAAACGTCATTTCCTATACAGCACATCAGGACTTGCACAAAGAGTGGGCGGGAGCCATTCTTTCTCCAAGCATATATATTAATAGAATATGGTCCAATTACTATTTAGCCTCACATGCTTGGGACCTCAGTGCATCAACTCAAGCCTCAGCCCATTACATCTCCCGTTTTCTTTTGTTTTAGAACACAGGTGGTCATGCCATCCCTGACTCCTCAGGAAAGGAGGTAAAAGCACTGAAAAGGAGGTGATCATGACCCCCCTGACTTCTCAGGACGGGAGGTGAAAGCACTAAAAAGGAGATAATCACACCCTTCCTGACATCTCAGGAAGAGAGATGAAAAGCACCAAAGGGAAGTGGGGGTTGTTAGTGGGTTTCTGGGCTGAAGGGTCTTATTATGCACAAACCCATCAGCATGGGAGGTATTACACAAGCACATAGCAATAACGCAGAGGCTATTAGTGATGACTCTCCCCACAATCAGTACAGGCTTGATGTGGTGTAACAAACATGAATTGTACACACAAGTAATGATATAACAAACAATATAAATCAACATGGTGTTGTAAAAGATTGCCAGAAGTCCTAGAAGGAGAGTATATAAACAGCAGTCACACATACGCCTTCTTCAGCAGCCAAGAGATAGTCCAAAACTAATCTACTGTCCACTGCTTCACATATCAGGGAATCCAATGATCCCCCCAAGTTTTTGAAGTCCTGCAAAAGTCTTTTTATGTGTTAGGGAATCCAATGGTTCCAGCAGATTTTGAAGTTCTGTAAGAGTCTTATCATTTCTCAGAAAATCCAATGATTCCTGAGGGCTTTCAAGTCTTATGTCTCAGAGAATCCAATGATTCCTGAGGGTTTTCAAGTCCTACAACAATCTTATGTCTCAGATAATCCAATGATTTCTGAGGGTTTTCAAGTCCTACAACAATCTTATCATGTCTGAGAGAATCCAATGATTCCTGAGGGTTTTGAAGTCCAACAATTTTCTATGTCCGTGAGTCAAATGCCATAACTGCCACGCTCTTTCAATGGTGAGCACAATCAGCAACAGAACCACCCGATATTTCTTAGGTCTTCTCCTTCGTTTCAAGGTCATCTCTCTGTGATGGACAAGGCGAATACAGCTCGTTGGCACCCATCTGATTCCTTCTCCACCTGTAGAGATACAAGCAAACCCTCTCCCCCAAGCAGTTAACCTATCTGGTCCATTCCATTCACCACTTTCTGGGTCTTTCCACATCACCTGGCAATTATCTAAAGATAGTGGAGCTGCTCGCACTGGACACTGCCCTTCTGGTGGGTTATAAAACCTGTCTGCCAGAGCCAGTGCATCTTTGTCAAAAATCAAGAAGTTAATAGTATAAAGGGTTAGATTTAGTAGTTCTCTAGGGTTACCTGTGGCTCCCCCTTTCTTTTGTTTTTGGAGCAGTGTCTTAATGTCTCTGTTTCTCCTCTCTACTATTGCCTGTCCTTGAGGATTAAAGGGTATACCAGTGGTGTGTAAAATCTTATACTGTGCACAAAAGTGTGCAAAATGTTTGGAGGTATATGCAGGACCATTGTCTGTTTTTATTGCTTGTGGCACACACATAATTGCAAATGCTTGGGTGAGGAATTCAGTGACCACTCAGGCTGTCTCTTTTGCTGCTGCTATTGCAAAAGTGAATCCTGAAAAGATGTCTACCACAACATGGATAAAAGAGAGACACCCAAAAGATTTATAATGGTCACAGCCATTTGCCAGATTTCATTGGGTCTCAAACCATGAGGCTTCTTCCCTGGAGGCAGTATAGGAACATGGAAAGGAAGGCAAGCTGTACAGCTTTTTACTATGCTCCTAGCTTCCTCTTTTGTAATCCCAAATTGCAAATGCAAAGCTCGAGCAGCCTGATGGTATTTAGAATGGGATTTCTGAGCCTCCTGAAATAAAAGTGTACTGGCTAACATAGTTAAAAGGCTATCTGCCTTTGAATTTACATCAAAAATAGGACCTGGAAGTCCACTATATGAGTGGACATGCAAGATATAAATCTTTCCTGGATGCTTTCTCACTTGCTCCTGAAGTTCCTTAAAGAACTGATATGTATTAGAAGCTGCAAATTTTATTTGGGCTGTGGCAATTCTTTGTACCACACCTACTGAATAGGCTGAATCAGATATTATATTTATGTCTCCTGGGTAATAAGTGAGAGCTAGCATGATCGCATATAATTGGTTCTGCTGAGTGGACTGAAAAGGAGTTCTGACTACTCTTTGTATAGTTAAGTCATAAGAGTATACAGTGCAAATATTATGTTTGGATGCATCTGTAAAGATAGTTGGTCCTTTAAGAGGAACTTTAGAAACCTTTTCTTCAAGAATATGTCACCAATTATGTAATAATCTGATTATCTTTAATGGAGACCTGTATGTAAAATTTGGAGCCATGGTTAATAAAATTTGTCACTCTGAAATGGTTTCACAGCACACATTAATTTGTGTATTAGTATAAAAGGTGTATATCTTGGCAAGTCTTGTCCCAGATAATTATACTGCTCACTTAATGGCCTTTAATGAAATTCTAGCCACAAGCACTGGGTAAGGAGTAAGGCTTTGTTCTGGCTGTGCCGGGAGGTTCACCCACTCTATCACACTGTCTCCTTGATGAAGCACTGCTGTGGGTGCCTCTTGTGTGGCAAAAACTGATATTTCCAAGAGTTTTTGAGTGACTCTTTCAACCACATTAGTTAAAGGCAGTTCAACTTTTCTCAAAGCCTCTTGAGCTTCTTTTGTAAGCTGGCATGATGAGTTTAAAGCACTGTCTCCCCTTAAAATGTCATATAATGGTTGTAACTGATAGGTAGTCAAGCCTAAGGACAGCTTTTGTACTGTAAGCACCTTAGGGTATACTTCATATCCTAAATATTGAAAAGGAGCATGTCTTTGAATTTTCTCTTCAGCTATGTACCATTTGTAGTATCTTAGTATTTTTATGGTCTTTTGTAGACATGCTTCGAGCATTTGTTCCTCATTTGTTCCTATAATGTAATAGCATAACTTTTAGAAATGCTTTTCTTACTGGAGCAAGAGCAGCAGCAACATACATTTGACACATAGTAGGGCTGTTTTTCATTCCTTGTGGCAAAACTGTCCATTCATATCTTAGATAAGGCTCAGCTAAGTTAACACTGGGCACTGAAAAGGCAAATCTTTTCATATCCTTCTTATCCAAAGGGATAGAATAGAAATAATCCTTAATATCTATGACCCAAAAGAGGCCATTCTCTAGGCAACTGAGTAGGAGATGGAAGTCCAGACTGAAGAGTTCCGATAGTTTCCATCTGTTCATTCACTTTTCTTAAATCAGTGAGCATCCTCCATTTTCCCTATTTCTTTTTTACAACGAACGCTGGGGAATTCCAAGAACTTGGAGAAGGTTGTAAGTGCCCTTGTTCAAGCTGCTCCTGTACTATATCTAATAAGGCCTGAATTTTATTGCTACCTAAGGGCCACTGTTCTATCCACACTGGTGTATCAGTTTTCCATTGGATAGGAACAGGTGAAAGTGTTGGCAGGCCTTCAACAGCAGCCCTGTTAAAAAAACCAAAGCTTAATTGCTATAAAACGTCTCTTCCCTACAGATTGATGGGGATTTTTTCAACTATAAAAGGAGTAAAACCTCCTGTTGTACCTTCAAAAGTCCATTTCATAGGAGCAGCACTAACTTCAGCTGCTATTGATCCTCCTACTCCAGGCATGTAGGTATCTGCTTTAATCTTTGGCCAGTGACTGGGCTAATTGGGCTCTAATGACTGTACGATCTGCACCTGTGTCTACCAATCCTTCCAATTGTAGGCCATTTATATAGATCGTGAGCATAGGTTGATCAGCTGTTACAGCTGCTGTCAGTATATTTCTGGATTTTGTGGTCTGGAGTCAGAATCTGGGTGACTATCACCAGGTTGCTTATTAGGATGCTGTATGAGTAAACCTGATGCTACAACTTCTCCTGGGTGATAAGTCACACATTGTCTACCTGTATTAGTGACTGGGATATTATCTACACATTCCCTAGTTTCCCACATCAGTGTGTGGATGGACACTGTTTTGTACGTATAAAAAGGCGGTGAAATGGTCAAGCCTACTGTGCCTGGAAGTAAGGGATCCATAGGTTGGAGAGAAACAGATTTCACCTCTCCAGGGGGTATCTCAGTTGTCCCAGCTGCATACAGCTCTATTCTCCCCAGTTGTAATTCCTTTCTCCCATCAGGTTGCTTCCTGGCTGGTTGATTGTGTAATCTCCTTCTCCCATCATATGGCTTTCTGGCTGATTGGTCATGTCTGGGTACTGGACTTCTAGGTACTCTCTGGGTGCACCTTTGGCTGCCATCATGCCCCAAGTGTTTTTTGCCTTGGGCCCTAGGGCTGGGTTCCTCATCCCGTTTCCCTGAATCTGTCTACATTCTGAGGCCCAATGGAAGCCTCTGTTGCATTTTGGACATGGGGTATTGGGTCTTGTTCTCCCACCCTGTTTTCCCATTCTATCTCTATACCAACATTGAGCTTTCAGATGCCCTACTTTTCCACACTGAAAGCATCTACGAGTCTCTCTGGAAGTCCCTTGCCAGGAGGCCGCTGCCTGCCCTCAGCCTGTGCCCGATCTAAAACCGTCCCTGCCCTGGAGCAAAGACAGACCTTTCCTGGCGAATTTCAAGGATGTCTTCTCTTGGTAACTATTTGTGGTTTTTTTTTTTTTTCAGTCAAGCATTAATTCAGAGGCTTGTAATGAAATGAATTCTGAGAGAAAATGCGGAGCTTATGTAGCTGTGTGCCTCCTCTCCGCCATCTTGACCAGAAGTCCACAAATTTGATTTTTTAAAAAACCATTAATTGACCTTCTATTTATATCAGTTGAATAATTAAATTCTAGAGCAAACATATTCAGGAATAGGTAGTTTTCTGGTTCAATGTGCATAAGTTCAAAATTTAAATAGCTATCTGGGTTTTAGGGACTTTACCCAAAGATTGCAAAGATTCACAAAAGATTGTATGAAATTTACTCTTATCTAGCACCATCTCTGGGTTACTGTCCCAATTCATGTACACATTGGCAAGTCAAGTCCATAGAGGTTGACCCCCAATTCTCTCATTAAGGTTCAAGGGATAATCCAAAGGGCTTGTGTTTTCCTAGTACTATTATTCCTGAGCTCTCACCAGTTTCCTTCTCACTGATTATCAGCCAGGGTATTTATTTAGGATGAATAGAAGAGTTACAAAAAGTCTCCTCACACACTGGGTATACACTACCCTTTGTATACAAAAAGTCACCAGGTGGAGTGGATCAAATTTAAAAGCAGTGAGGCGTGTATATAGAGAATATACAAGCAACAGTAACACCAAAAATTCACTTATCATCCATTATCCCATATTTTCAAGAAGAGCAGGATTTTGTCTTTTCTAGCATCTTCCTTTCTAAAGCTTATGGAGAGCCTTGAGGGTACTCTCCCCTTCATTTACAGGGACAATTTTTTGACATCACTTCCACAAATCCTTATTTTCAGAGTTTATATCAGAGCTTTCAATTTTAACAGTGACCTAATTATAACACACACATACACACATACACACACACACACATTTTATAGAAACACCCATCATTGATTACCTTTTTAAAACTAATAATATTGAATTGCTCAGCCCAACTCAGGACCTTTAGTTACTTTACAACATCAGATATGAGTTTTAAAGAAAATGATTTATATGCCCAAAGGGCTACCACATTGTGCATACCCTTTGATCCAGCAGTGTCTCTACTGGCTTATATACAAAAAGATCTTAAAGGAGAGAAATGGACCCATATGTGCAAAAATGTTTGTGGCAGCCCTTTTTGTAGTGGCCAGAAACTGGAAACTGAGTGGATGTCCATTTATTGGAGAATGGCTGAATAAATAGTGGTATATGAATGTTATGGAATATTATTGTTCTATAAGAAATGACCAACAGGATGTTTTCTGAAAGGCCTGGAGAGAATTATATGAACTGATGCTGAGTGAAATGAGCAGAACCAGGAGACCATTATACATGGCAATAAGATTGTATGATGATCATTTCTGATGGACATGGCTCTTTCCAATAATGAGATGACTGATGCCATTTCCAATAATCTTGTGATAAAGAGAGCCATATACATTCAGAGGACTGTGGGAACTGAATGTGGAACACAACATAGCATTTCACTCTTTTTGTTGTGATTTGCTTGAATTTTATTTGTATTCTTATAAATTTGACACAGTTCTTTATATGTTTTAGAAATTAGACCTTTATCAGAAACACTGACTATAAAGATTTTTTTCTCAGCTTTATTCTTCCCTTTTAATCTTATTTCTGTTGGGTTTGTTTGTGCAAAAACTTTTTAATTTAATGCAATCAAAGTTATCTATTTTGCCTTTCATAATGTTCTCTGAGTCTTCTTTGGTTATTAATTTCTCCCCTTTCCAAATATCTGATATGTAAATTATCCCTTGTTCTCCTACTTTGTTTGTGTTATCATCCTTTTGCTCATCATGTATCCATTTTGACCTTATTTTGGTTTGGGGTGTGAGATGTAGGTCTATGATGATTCTCTGATGTTATTTTCCAATTTTTTTCAGCAATTTTTGTCAAATAATGAGTTCTTATTCCAGAAGCTGGAGTTTGGAGATTTATCAAATTCTAGATTGTGATAGGCCTTGATTATTGTGTCATGTGTATCCAATCTATTCCACTGATCCACCAATCTATTTCTTAATCAGTACTAATTTTTTTTTAATTACTGCTGCTATGTAATATAATGTTAGCTTTGGTACTGCTAAGCTACCACCCTTTGTATATTTTTTCATTAATTCTCTTGCTATTCTTGACCTTTTGTTCTTCCACATAAATTTTGTTATTTTTTTTCTAATTCCATAAAATAATGTTTTGGCCCCTTCATTGGTATGGCACTGAACAAGCAGATCAATTTAGGCAGAATTGTAATTTTTATTATCTTAGCTCTGCCTATGAATAATTGATATTTTTCCATTTGTTTAAATCTGATTTTCTTTGTGTGAGAAATGTTTGTAATTGTGTTCATATAACTCTTTAGTTTGTCTTGACAGGTAGACCTCCAAATCTTTTATTTTGTTTATAGTAATTTCAAATGGAATTTCTATTTCTTGCTAATGGGCTTTATCAGTAATATATAGATATGCTGATGATTTATATGGGTTTATTTTATATCCTTCAACTTTGCTAAAGCTGTGAATTATTTCCAGTAGGTTTTTGGATGATTTTCTAGGATCCTCTAACAAACTGCAAACTGTCTATTCTAATTCTTTTAATTTTTTTTCTTTTCTTATTCCTAAAGCCAACATTTCTAGTACAATGTTGAATAAGAGTGATGATAATGGGCATCCTTGTTTTGCCCCTGATGTTATGGGGAATGTATCCAGCTTCTCTCCATTACAAATAATGCTTAGGTTTTAGATAGATACTGCTTATTATTTTAAGGTATGTTCCCTTTATTTTTGTGCTCTCTAGTGTTTTTGATAGGAATGGGTGCTGTATTTTGTCAAAAGCTTTTTCTGCATCTATTGATACTATCATATGATTTCTTTTGGTTTTGTTATTGTTATGGTCGATTATGGTAATAGTTTTTCTGATATTGAACCAGCCCTGCATTCCTGATATAAATCCTACTTGGTCATAGTGTATTATCCTGCTGATAAGTTACTGTAATGTTTGCTAATATTTTGTTTAACATTTTTACATCAATATTCATTAGGGAGATTTTTCTGAATAAAGTATGTTTTGTAAAATAGTTTGTTATAGACACCATGTTCTAAATCCACCTCATTAACAATCTATCCCTATTAATTGGGGCAATATTTTTCATAAAAGTCATCCTACACATCTTATCCCATAGATAATCCTTGTTTGCAGAAAGATACAGAAGTTAAAGCTTCTGAGATCAATCAATGTCCCTTTTTTCCTCTTTGATGATTCAGTGACACTTTTTTTAATGCTAAAATAAACCCCTAAAAGGGATATGAGAAAATTGGAGCACCAATGTACTATTGGTGAACTGGCCAAGTGAACTGGTCAAGATTTATAATATATATTATATTTATAAAGATAACCAATTCTCTAGGCCTTTACTGAAAAGAAATCAAACTATTAAAATACAGGCAAGTTATCTTGGCAAGATTCAGGGAAAGGGGGATTTATGAATCCCACAGGAAAAGCAAAATTTGACTTTAAAAAGCTAGAGGAACACATATTTATAAATCCCAGAGAAATGAAATTAATTCCATAAGATTCTACTATTAAAATTAAACTAGATTTATAAAATGAAAGCAGATCAAATCAGTAAAATTCAGACAGAGTAGAGAGATTTTTAAATTCTGCAGGGATCAGTATCAATTCTGTAACATCTGGGGAGCAGAAGAAACTCCCCTCCCAAGCAGGACTAGAGAAAACATCCAGATGTCACAAGGGGTAAGAATGGAAAATATATAAGGTAATGTTACACAGTGTAGGAAAAAACATGAGAAAGCACTCAGATTTCCAATGTAATGTTATAGTTATGGAGTAATAGAGTAGTGATGGCATCGGATTGATGCAAGAGACTGAGTAACTTTTGAAATTGTCTATGTTATGGCACCCACAGGTGTGGTTGTGGCCATTTGAATGACAATATAGAAGCTTATTACTCTAGATTTTTTCCATTTTCATTTTATCTTCTAGATTTTTTTTTTTAAATTAAAGCTGGGTGAGGAAACTTGTGGTATTTTATTTTTAGTTGCTATCTTTACTTTTGTAATACAGATAAATGGACTATTTTTATAAAATCAGCTGACATATGCAGAGATAATAGATGTGAGATTTAGCCCATCACATCTCCAAGATAGTGATAATTTCTGCCTTTAAGGGGAATAAGAGGAGGACTATATAACTGTTCTCATTAATTTACTCTATCACTAAGATTGGTATAATGCTAGAAAGGAAGAAAATAAACATTTATGAAGCACCTACTATGTGTCATGTTCTATGCTAAGAGTTTTATAAATATCACATTTGATCTTCAGAACAATCCTGGGAGGTAGGTGCTTTTATGATTCCAATTTTATAGCTGAGGAAAATAGGCAGGCAAAAATGCCTAGGGTCATATAGCCAATAAGTGTCTGGGCTCAAATTTGAATTTAGGTCTTCCTGCCTCTAGGCCCAGCCATTTCTAATGTACCTCACACATATTTGGAGTGTAGGGGTATGAAGTTCCAACTAAAAGCTACTTTACTTGCTCCTTCAGGGAAGGATAATAGTCAGCATGTTCTCAAGCAATTGACTATACAAATCTAGCATAGACCTTGAGAATACACAGTAAGCACCACAATGTACTGAGGTACAAAATTTGAGTCCTATTTTGTGGAAGACATTGCTTATTTGCTTGCTCAATTTGTAGCTCAAGGCTACAAATGCCCCACATCTTGTGGCCCCAAAACTGCTTCCCTTGAACTCATCCCCAAAGGCAGCCTGGCTTTTAATACCCCCAACCTCTCAGACTATGTGATAACACTCAGGTAATCATTTATCTTTCTAATTCTGGGGAAGCTTGTGAGTGAGAAAAGGGCACTACAGACTCAATAGGTAATACTTTTGTTCTGAAGGCATCAGGGTCTTTATTGTATATTAATCTTGAATATCTTCTGCTAGTCTTCTTTGGAAAACAACACTAGCATTCTCTCATGGGCTCTGACCTCATTTTAGCTTTGCGAAACCAGAATTGTCTCCTATTATTGAAAGGGGAAATTCCTTCTCTTTCTCCCTCAAACTATATATGCAATAAACACTGAAAACAATTTTGGTTTGTTGCCTAACAGGCTTTATTACTGTTAGAAATAAAAATCTAACATTCCCTTGCCTCGGATGAGTGCGGAGTTTCAATGAATGGCAAGCTGCCTAAATCCAGGAAGACATGATTCCTCATAGAACAGTGTGGAGAGATTTTGGAAGAAAGAGAGAAACAATTTTAGAGAACCAGGTAAGAGGAAAGGTAAAAACTTTTGAATGAAGAAACTCTGGAGTGAAAAATATGAAGGGAAGTTATTCTCTCTCCTCCAAACATATCCCTTTATTCAAGTGCCTAAATTCCCAGATATGGCTAAGAGTACACTTGGTAGAGTTCCATACTTGGTTAAACTGAAATTTAATCTTAGTCTCCATCGATGAACTCATTTACTTAAATATTTGTCTCCTTTAATCTGCATAAATTTCCAATTTTCTCTTTATGGTTTGTTTGAACAAATGGTTTTGCTTGATATTAGAGACAAATTCAGAAGGTAGAAATAACCCGGGAAGAAAAACAAAAAATGCAAGCAGTTTATATTCATTTCCCAGTGTTCTTTCTTTGGGTGTAGCTGCTTCTGTCCATCTTTGATCTGAATTAACTCTCTTTATCAAAGAGATCCACTTCCATCAGAATACATCCTCAAACAGTATCATTATATAATGATCTCCTGGTTCTGCTCGTTTCACTTAGCATCAGTTCATGTAAGTCTCGCCAGTCCTCTCTGTATTCATCCTGCTGGTCATTCCTTACAGAACAATAATATTCCATAACATTCATATACCACAATTTACTCAACCATTCTCCAATTGATGGGCATCCTTTCATTTTCCAGCTTCTAGCCACTACAAACAGGGCTGCCACAAACATTTTGGCACATACAGGTCCCTTTCCCTTTTTTAGTATCTCTTTGGGGTATAAGCCCTATAGAAACACTGCTGGATCAAAGGGTATGCACAGTTTGATAACTTTTTGAGCATAGTTCCAAATTGCTCTCCAGAATGGCTGGATGTGTTCACAATTCCACCAACAATGTATCAGTGTCCCTGTTTTCCCATATCCCCTCCAACATTCCCCATAATCTTTCCCTGTCATTCTAGCCAATCTGACAGGTGTGTAGTGGTATCTCAGAGTTGTCTTAATTTGCATTTCTCTGATTAATAATGATTTGTCATTCTCCCATTCTCAACCACCATTAAGGAGAGAAATCACTCTGAAGAAAGGGGCCATCTTCCTCATTACTAAGATGTAACCAGGATCTTCAACAGAAAGTGTCAAGTAAGAAAGGTTTTCAGTTTGAGACAGGATGATTAGGTCCTTTTCAATCTAGAATTGAATACAGATCAGTGGATCAGCTGGAATAGAAAGTACAATCTACCATGGGGTACAAAGTACCACGCTAAATTGATAACAATTATGTTTTAAATTATACTTTGAAAAGCAAAATAAAAATTTCCCTATACTCTAACTCAAAACACATCAGATCTTAAACTTGCAAAAAAATGACAAAAACAACTGTTCTTACATGAGCACCATTGTTACCACATTAAATGTATATTTCAGTTCTGCCCAGTGAAAAATACTAAGCCATAAGCAAGAAAAGATTTAAGGGAAATTGTGCTCTAAGGATGGTATCATTGAGAGAAAGGGAGAGAGACAGACAACAGATAGAGGGAAAGACAGTCAGAAACAGACAGACAGAGGAAGAGAGAGACTATGAGCTCCTTGAGAGCAGAGATTTTCTATCCCCAGTACTTAACACAATGCTTGATTTTAATGTTGTAATAATAGGTTTTAATGTTTATTGACTATTGGACAATAATATGGAAAAGCCTGGAGAAGGTGTAAACTTAATATAATCAAAATTATCTATTTGGTGTTCAATTATGAGTTCTAGTTCTTCTTTGGACACAAATTCCTTCCTGTTCTACAGATCTGAGAGGTAAACTATCCTATGTTCTTGTGCAAGCAAGAGAATTGTATAATATGTTTACACATATTTTATTTAACATATTTTATAGCATGTTTAACATATATAGAATTCTTGCCATCTAGGGGAGTGGGTGGGGGGAAGGAGGGGAAAATCTGAAACATAAGGCTATGCAAAGGTCAATGTTGACAAATTACCTGGGTATATGTTTTGAAAATCAAAAGTTTTAAAAATTAAAAAAAGAAAAATAGCTTGTAAGAGATATAAAAGTAGTCTAAGAACCAAGATCAAATCTGGCCTCAGAAACTTACTGAGTTATAATGACAAATCACTTAATCTTATTTGCCTTTGTGTATTTATCTATAAAATGAGCTGGAGAAGGAAATGATAAACTATTCCAGTATTTTTGCCAAGAAAACCCTAACCGTAACCCTCAAAATAACATGTTAAACATTTTGTAATATGTGATTGAGCTAATTGATATTTTCTTTCGTGTGCCATCTTTGTAAACACTGGACTGTCACCAGGATAACTTCCAGCACAACTGGCACTATTTTCCTTGATTAGGAACTAGTATAGATAAAAAACACAGAAAGTAAACTAATAGAAAAATACTTAGTTCATGTATATATGATTGCCATTAAGGGGGAAAAGAATATCCAGAATTCTTGATTTGGTAGAGATAGTTACCCAAATTGTACTGTACCATCATTTACCAAACCTATTTCATGTGGTCTCTCCTTCATGCGAACTAGCAGATTCCAGCTTTCTCAATGTATTGTTTTTATGGAATATAGACAATACAACTATTTCTATTACTTAGACTCTCTATGTGCCAAACTTTGTGTCTGGTTAATGAATAATTTTGGATTTTCTAAATCCATGAAGAGCTAGAGCGACTTCTAAGCCCTAGCTTTAGGAAAATAAAATATAAATTTTGTGGGACAATACTTGTGAGAATACTGACATCTGAGACTCACTATAACAACTCTTTTCATCAGGTAGCTAATCCCATGTGCAGAAAAGTTCCATTTGTTTCTGGGGGAAAAAAAGTTCTGTTATTTTTGCTGGTTGATGCAAAGAAAAAGAATTAAGAGGGGTCAATAATGGAGGTGAGAGGATAAATGAAGTAACCCCTCTCAATTACAATTCCCTCCCAAAAAATGCTGACTATTGTCTGGAAATATGCTAGTCCAAATTTTTCTTCCTGCTCTGAGAAATTAAAAAAAAAATCAGTAACTCTATTTTGTTCGAGAAAGGACTCAAGCCTCCAGACATGAATTACATTTGTAAGATCTATTCCTCCCTTTTTCTTTCTCTTAGGCATTTGATACTTATTACCTTTCCCTTGCTGCACTGGAGTAATAAAACACATAGATCATCAAAGCAATGGTTAATTATTTTATCTCAAGAAAGTAGAAAACAAAATATTAAGAAACAAGTATTGAAAAATAGTATAATGACAAGAAGTTTTTAAATTTTTTAAATTAAAGCTTTTTATTTATAAACATATGCATGTATAATTTTTCAACATTGACTGTTGTAAAGCCTTCTGCTCCAAATTATTCCCTTTTCCTCCACTTCCTCCCCTAGATGGCAGGTAGTCCAATACATGTTAAATATGTTAAAATATATGTTAAATACAATATATGTATATGCATATGCATGTATATATATGTATGTACATAAATATATATTTATATTTATAGAGTTATCTTGCTGCCCCCCAAAAAAATAAAACAAGAAGGAAAAAAACTAAGAAAGAAAACAAAATGCAAGCAAACATCAATAGAAGGAGTGAGACTGCTATGTTGGAGTCCACACTCAATTCCTATGGTCCTGTCTTTGGGTGCAGATGGCTCTCTTCATCACTGAACAATTGGAATTGGTTTGAATCATCTCGTTGTTGAAGAGAGCCACATCCATCAGAACTGATCATCATATAGTCTTCTTGTTGCTATGTATAATGATCTCCTGATTCTGTTCATTTCACTCAGCATCAGTTCATGTAAATCTTTCCAGGCTTCTCTGAAATCGTCCTGCTATTCGTTTCTTACAAAATAATATTCCATAACATTCATATACAGCAATTTATTCAGCCATTCTCCAATTAATGGGCATCCATTCATTTTCCACTTTCTAGCCACTACAAAAGGGCTGCCACAAACATTTTGGCACATACAGGTCCCTTTCCCTTCTTTAGCATCTTTTTGGGGTATAAGCCCAGTAGAAACACTGCTGGATCAAAGGGTATGCACAGTTTGATAACTTTTTGAGCATAATTCCAGATTACTCTTCAGAATGGCTGCATGTGTTCACAATTCCACCAACAATGTATCAGTGTCCCAGTTTTCCCACATCCCCTCCAAAATTTGTCATTATCTTTCCCTGTCATTCTAGCCAGTCTGAGAAGTGTATAGTGGTATCTCAGAGTTGTCTTAATTTGCATTTCTCTGATAAACAATAATTTGGAGCACCTTTTCATATGAGTAGAAATAGTTTCAATTTCTTCATCTGAAAATTGTCTGTTCATATTCTTTGACCATTTATTATAAATTAGAGTCAGTTCTCTACATATTTTAGAAATGAGGTCTTTATCAGAACCTTTGAGTGTAAAAATGTTTTCCCAGTTTATTGCTTCCCTTCTAATCTTGTAATGACAAGAATGTAATTAAGAACAAAATAAGTCAGTTCTCCAAGGTGAAGTATCTATTATAGCAGGGGCATGCAACCCAGTAACAAGGGGGGTCTTTTTAGCTATCTTCCATTTTTCTCAAAAGACCCAGAGAAAAGGCTGATAACGTCTTTTACACATAGATGTGTTTTCCTTCAAGTGTGGCTTGACTGTACATCATTTGAATCTCCCCTGGAAAACTTAAGATAACCTTGATTGATGGACATTTTAATGAGGAGATGAGCTAAGAGGTATGGGAATACATGGCACAACACAAATTTTTAAGGAGGAATCAAAACTTATGATTAAGCTTCATTCCTCAGCTGACGTCCCCCTTAACAAAGAAATAATCAGCATTCTTGAGCTCTCTTAGCCCACCTCCTCATTAAATATTCATTAATAGAGTTGCTAACCCATTGCAGGGAAGGACCTTGTAAGCTGGTGAATAGGGAGATTTAAAATCACCCAAGACTATTCTTCTTTATTTTTGATTATTGAGAAATACCATTAATTATTGGCTATCCTAGTTAATAGACTTATTAAGATCTATTATTAGAATTAAGGCGGTTGAATATAAATCAACACATGCTATGTTCACTTCTTTTTTTTGTTTTCTTTTTATCTCCCACGGTTTTTCCTTTTTGCTGTGATTTTTCTTTCTTCATCTTTGAGGATTAAGAAAAGGAAGGATATATGTTGGATTACTTGTCTAGAAGAGGGAAAAGGTAGGGAGAGAAATTTGGAACACAAAAGTTTTTCAAGGATGAATGTTGAAAACTATCTTTGTATGCAATTTGAAAAATAAAAAGCTGTTATTATTAAGGGAAAAAAGAAAGAAAAGAAAAAGAAAAGGAACAACATTCTCTGAGGACAGCCTTAGCTCAAACAGACTTCTGTTTATTGGGGTAAACAGAGGTAAGGGCCACACTCAAGACAATTAATAAGCAAATATTTTTCAAGACTGCCTGACTTTTAGAGATAGCGGTCTGAGGAAACTGAGCATAGAAAAATTGGTTACTAAGTTCTAAAATCCAACATTAATTTTTCTCATTTGTCCCTTTGATTTATGAGAGAGATGATTCACTATCTGATATGGCAATTATAAATTTTAGGATTGATTCACTAGGATACAAAAAGATCTGATGTTGTCAAGGCTTCTTAAGCATGAGATTGAAAAACATTAATGAGAATAGTGTAAGGGGAAAATGGAGAGACTGAGCAATGTGTTGATAGGTACTATTGGGAACAATCCTAACCAGGCCCTACAAAGAACAATAGCACATGGGGAGAGAATGAGAGAAAGGTAAACCTTCATTATCTTTCCTAATAACCCATTCTACTCTCACAGTCCATTTCATCAATTTATCATATTTTAGGGCTCAAAAACCTCTTGCAATTGTTTGGTTTCTGGGAACATCTCCTAATACAATCTTCTAGTCTTCTGGAAATGTTTCTTCTTTGTCATTCTGGAGTAGACCTGTTGTCATAGCAGATTATAGTAGCAGATCTGCTTCTTTAGCTTAATCCCTTCATTAAAGTTTGGATTATCCTGAAGGAGAAATAAAACCAGAGAGAACTTAATCAGAGTGCCCAAATTTTTTTAGAGAGGAATCAAAACTTATTACTAAGCCTGATTCCTCAGCTGACCTCTCTCTTAACCATGAAATAATCAGGATTGTTGAGTTCTCTTAGCCCTTCTCATTAAATATCCATTAATAGGAGTTGTCATCCCCTTATAGGAGAGGATCCTTTAAGATGATGAACGAGAGATTTAACATCACCTAAGATCATTCCTCTTTGTCTTTTGGTTATTGAAAGAAACCATGGTATATCAATTTGTGGATTAATGGCTAGCCTAATTAATAGATTTATTATTAAGACCTATTATTAGAATTCTGGAAGTTGAATATAAAACATGTTATGTTTACTTCTTTTTCTGTTTTCATTTTCTCTCCCATAGTTTTTTCCTTTTGCTCTTATTTTTCTCTCCTAACATCATTCATAAAGCAATGTATATTTAAAATAAATAAATAAATGAATGAAAAAAAGAAAATAGAAAATATCTCAGGAGAGGGGGGTTTGAAGTAACTTAGAAAATGAAGGGGAAAAAAAGACCTGTTATTATTCTCTCAAAATCTTTATTCATATCAAAGGGTTGAGCACTCAACCCTTTTAAAATGGCATCAAATCCACTGTTTATTAACTTCTTGAGACTATCACTTATTTTATTTCACTTTTCATCTTGGATTCAAGCCCCATAAAGGGAAGAAGGTTCACTTTTATTACCTGTAACTGCCCTGCAGTTTATTATATTGTATATCCAGAAAATTCAAATACCAATTAGGCCTATTAAATTGCTTGATATATACAGAGGGTAAACAATACAATTGCATACATAAAATTCTGAACCTACATTTTACAACTAAGTAACTTAGAATATATTTAAGACCTTTTTATCCCAATAGAAACATTTATATTTGAAGTATATAATCATCTGATCTTGTTATTTTCTCAAAAGATTTTCATTCCAATTATTCACTCCATTTATTTACTTTAGTTATGCATTCTAAGATTTTGCTAAGGATCTAATTTTGTACATGAGCAGATAAGTACAACACCCTGTAAGTAGATGACTTCTCTACCCAAAGTTTAATGTTTACATAACATGAATTTATCTAAGAGATGCTTATCTTATTCCAATTGTAACAAAAGACTTGGGATAAAACTATAATCAAACTGGGTGATCAATTCCATATTGTCTAAAACATGATTTTTACTTTGAGACATGCTCCACATACAGGTGTTAATTCCCCATTAAATAATAAACTTAAGTAAAATTGGATGTTTCTTTGATGTGTCACAAGATAAACCATAAACTAATCTCCTCTAAGATAATTAATTGAACTGAAATTCTTTTCTTTAATACAAAATAGAAAATGTTTCTGATTTAGCATCATTAAATAATAGATTTATATTTCAGTTCCATTACTACAACATTGTCTAATTATTCCTATAATACTCTGAGATATTTCAAGAACCTGATATATGAACTTATGATTACTAACAGGAAGATAACAAGCCCAAATACTCATTTATTTAGTGGCTGAGCAATTAGTGGAGGACTATATTCTCAAATTGAAAATAGTAAGATCCTATATATACTTGCATATTATGCCAAGGTGTTATAATAACCAGATTCATTAGATAAAAAAGAAATTGCAGTTTGCAGTTTGACTTGTCTTGGTTATAGAGATTCACTATGATAAGAAGTAGGGACATGAGTATAACAGCATTAGAACTGATCCTCAAGATCTAAGCTCAAGAACACAGAATGGATCAGTATATATATAATATAATAAAGCATCTTCAGGATTTGATCTCTGGTAAGAGTCATTGTTAAGTTTTAGGAAGATCCCTAAAACTTCATTTACAGAATGCCAAAGTCAGACTCATCAACTTAGCCATATATAATCTACTTTTGCAGCTCTCAGACTGCACTCCCCTTGGGTAGCACATGGCATTCCTCTTGAATAATGGACAATTCATCTTATGACAATGAGATGATCATACTTGAAATTAAAGCTTAGAATATCACAAATTATAGTTCCCTGATAGTTCATCTCAAATAGCAAGTTTCACTAATCTTTTTTAGGCCTGCATATAAAATAAAGTACCAGACCTTTCAAAAATCATAAAACATCCAGCTCTGCTGCTCGTTATTCTTCTCACCCAGTTAATGTAAAAGCAATCAAATAGTTATAAACTATAATTTCACATAGACAATGAACATAGAATACGTAACTCTCTAAAAAGAAATTTGACAATTATTTGCAGACTAACACATGGTCGTCTCTTACTGTGTATTAACTCCCTACAGCAAAATAAAACTTCTAAGACAGGGGTCTGCTAAAACTAAGTTGATTAAAATATATAACTTCAGTATAGTTTTTTCCAGATGTATACTTCATAGTTCACAAAAAACAATTCTATGCTATTAAAAAAAAAAAAAACCCTAATCATTCCACACCTCTCATAAAATCATTTAAGCATTTTTACAATGGGGAAGGGAAATTAGTTTTCTAAATATTGCAATATATAAATTTTTTCACAGAGAAGACCCTACTCAGGCAGACTTTTTAAAGAAATCTGGCAGGTTTACAAATAAGGTGATTTATATAAGGCTTTTCTCTCTCACACATTCTCTTTTCCAAAAAGTAAACAAAGTGTTATTCTTTCCCTTTAAAATATTCTCCATTACATGCTTAATAGAGCTTTAACTTTATCACAATAACCCCAATGATTTAACCCATAACTTCACAATTTTAGTGTGAAAACAAATAATTTCAGATGAAATTTCTTAACTAGAGGCAAACCTGCATTTTTTTGGTTTCTTAAATTGCAGTACTTTAGAATGTTATAACATTTGATCAGCAGGACGGATAAAATAACATGTTTTCAGATTTTTTTAATCCTCACTTCATTACCTAACAAGATCTAGATTAAAAGAGAAACTGATTTCTTAATAGAATATCGATATATAATTTTCCAGATCCCATAATACAAGAAAATTTAGAAAGATGAAATAATATTCACGATATTATGAACTTAGTTGAATATATCAGATGATATAAATTTGGCCAAATGTATTTCCAAATCACCTTTTGTAGAAAATCATTCATCTTATTATGCATGTCTTTCATACAGCTGAACAAATTTAAGTGAAACTTCCTTAAGATAAACTGATTTATAAAATTTCCCATTCTAGCAAGGTGTAAAGGTAGCTCTTCCACATCTGAAATCTGTAGCTCTCAAGTTTAAACATTATACAACTTATACCACATCACTAGCAGAAATAAAACAAATACATCTATGTCAAAATAACAGTTATCAAATAAAATAATGAAGAATTTTTTTTAAAAAATCATTATTATAATCCTAATAAAATATTCAACAAAATAACAGCTTTCATATAATTCTTTAACAGCTGGGTTTATAATCCAACAATATCTAAATTATAAGAAAAGCCAATATTTCTAACTAATCAGTGTTACTAAGTTTCACCACATAAGCATGTAATTTTACATTAAGAGTTATTTGTAAATTACATATAAAGATTTTACAAGTTCAGATTCATAGCTGTTATTATTAGGTTAGCTCAAAATATGCTGGATTGAGTATCATAAACTAATGCTGTTTCTCACTCAAAGAGTCAAATGGAAAACTGGGTTTCGGTCCTTGTAATATTCTCTCTAAAATGTAATGTTCTCTGTTGAGGTTTTCTTGAGGTCTCTGGAAACAGCCTTCTTTTCAGTTCTTTAATCACCACAAGTGCAGCCAGGGTTAAAGTCCAAATCCTTGTCTCCTTTCCTGGGGGCTGGTTAGCTTTCTTAGAGGCCTCTCCTTGGTTCCGTGGGCTTGAACTCCTGCCTCCTTCTCTGCCCGCTGAATCTCTCCGAATCTGCCACGGTTTGTGCTTCAGCCTCCAGCCACCACAAAGGAGGGCGATGGAATGAATCTATCTCAGCCTCTGAGAGCTTCTAGTGCACTTGTCCTTCCTAGCCCCAAGAGCTTCTTGCTTATATGTTGTTCACTAAGTACAAACCAATCATGATATCACTAGGAAACCATTATTTGTTGTAGATTAAATCCGTGCTAAACTAGCTTTAAGCATTGTCTCCTCAATTCCACTTAATATCTTGTTTCAACTTCTGGCCCATAACATCTCCTTGTAGGATTAAATCAATCATACCGAACCATGCTAAATTAGATAACTATGGTCTCTATCAATACCACTGACTTAGTACCTTGTAAGAATCCTTTGTTTCATGTTCAGAATTCTAGCCTATAACAGGTCCTGGTCAAAAGTGTTAAGGAATTTGATCTGATGCTAGCAGAGCATAGCCCATCAGGGTCCTTCAGTTTTCACAGAGAAAAAAGTTAATACAATGATTCTCAGTTTGCAGATAGAAGGAAACAACTAAGGTACTATCTAGTAGTCTAAACTAAAACAAAACAAAACAATATTTACACAGTGCTGGATGAATAATGATATTAAGTATTCTACAAACAAGAACTGCTTACAAATCATCCTGAAAGGTGGAAGAACAGTACTACTAGATGCTTATCTAACTTCACTTGTAGCAGACTAAGTTAAAGCTTCCAAAAATAAAAATTCCTAGGGCAGTGTTGTATAATGGGTAGGATTATTAACTCCTGTTAAGGGGGTCCCCTGAACTTATGTTTTTTAATTACCATATTTTTCATAAACACTGGACCCTAGAGTATGTAAGAATCCCTGAATGTGTCAAGGAGGAAGGCCACCTCTCTCTTCCCTGAGCTGACTGCTTCCCAAGCAGTGTCCTTAGGAGTTAAAACAGGTGTCAGGAAACCTGGACTAGGCTTGTTCAGCTGGAACTCTTGTAAATAAGGAGACCATCATGGTTTATCAGTTTCTTCATGGTTTAGCAGTTTCTAAGGGAAAAGAATGTGGCTTTTTACATATCTTGTTCCTCTCTATTGGGGGGGGGTGTTGTCTTTTTCCAACCTTTACTGTACCTTTCCCCCAATCTTCCATGGCTCTTTAGGTAAAGATTTCCAGTATCTCTTCCTTTCTTTGTCCTGCTGTTATAAAAATGAAAACGTATATATGGAATGCAAACTCTGTATTCTACATAACATGTTCATTTTTCTTGTAACAAATCTAGATTTCACATAAGTTCCATTAAGTGTGATTGCCTGTTAACTGAAATGTAAATTACATCTGTCCTCTTTGTAATTTCTAGTTCTGAACTGAAATAAAATCTTTGGATTATATGTGTAAGCATGGGACTGGCTATAGAAGTCTTAAAACATCGACACTGTTCAGTTATCAATCTGCTGCAAAACTTGGTACTCAGCACTATTTCTCAAATTTAATTACTTCAAACTATTAGCAAGGGTGGTAAGATGTTAGGAGTCTGTTTTTCAAAATTAAGGACATTTTAAAGGGTTCTTTCTATATAACCACAAAAAACCTTTATTTTCTCTTTTTGAAAGAATTTTGAAACATATCTTACATCAGTCTTTTAACAATTAAATCTATAATATAAGATAATCAAAGAAGAGCTCACTTTTAAAATATTTGTAAAGCAATGAATTATCAAATTACCATTAAGCATTATCTTAATTCAAATTCAAATGAGTTGGAAGCAGAAAGGTTTTATTAGAAGGAAAATGACATGCTAACTCTGAGGCAGGAAATACAAGGTACAAGAAAACCTACAGTGTAGAGGAGGCAGGGCAACTTATGCTTTAAAATCACAAAGGGAAGGTTTGGGGAGGGATTAGGGTGGAGAGTGGACAATACCTCCTAGGAAATGTTTTGCAGCAATGGTTGACCACAGGGCTGGTTTAAGACAGTTTGAGGTACATAGCTCAGCAAGGTCAACTAACAAACACTATCAAAAGAGTCTAGATAATAAGATTTTTAGTTTCATGAAGGAACCTGTTTGTTTGTTTTTTGTCTTTTGCCTTACCTCCATGTCTAGTATAGCTGCCTGGAAAGGTAACTAATAGAAAAATAGACATATTAATCTCAGGGGATACAATTATACTTAATACAAATTACAAGTTGAAAACTCAAGTAACTTGTTTTAAGATCACACAATTAACAAATTTTCTGATTGATGCATTTCCCAGAACTTGTATGATGAGATGAAAATTCAATTATACCTGGATCTATATTACCAAATGGTATCATAAAGAATATTTATGTAACAATTTCAGTTATTTAGTATGACTTTTTACAAGGCCTATTTATTTCAAGCACTTAATAAGACCTCTGATTTTCAGCTATTCATTAAATATATCAGGTTCTAAACTATCACAATTATACTAATAGGGGTCATATTTAAAACCATATTCTTATTTAGTTTCAGGACAAACCAAATTAAATCCGGGTTTATAATCATTTCTGATAATATTTAAATCTCAATTTATGTAAGAGTCATTTGTTCTTAGTGCTTCAAAAAAGAAAATCCAGGAGGTGGAACCAAAATGGCAGAGTAAAGGAGAGACTCACTTCAATTTCCCTAAGTCTCTCCAAATACCTTTGGATAATGAGTCTTAAAAAACCTAGAGTGGCAGAACCTCCCCAAAAAGATGAAGTAAAACAATTTTTCAACCCAAGACAAGTTAGAAGTTTGGTACAAAAGGTGTATCACAAGGTTTTGCAAAGGTGAATGTTGAAAACTATCTATGCATGTGTTTTGAAAATAAAAGCTTAAAAAAAGGTCACACTGATAAGAATGGGGCACAGTACAGCTCAGACTAGTCTGCAGCAAACCAGGAGCAGGCCACAAGATGACTCAGTGGCAGCAGTAATAGTGTCCAGACCTCTTAGCCCATAGATGGTAAAGAGATGGAAAAATAGGTCAGAAGATTTACAAGAGTCCCTTTGCTGGCACCAAGGGTAGGACTCTGTTGAATTGTTGGATCTGGGGTCTTAATCCCAGTTCTAGAAGGAGCACTAGCACAGGAGAGCTTGAGTCCACAAGGGAGCAGAGACACTGATCACAGTTCCAGGGTTAAAAAGAGTAGTCACTCACAAAATAGTGCACAGTACAAGAGAATAATAAATACAAAGTGGATTGTACCATTTTGAATGAGCCAAAAATTTGCAGAGCCCAAGATTACCTCTGAAAACAGCTACAGAAAAGACTTGACGTTTGGGAGAGTGCCCCCTCCATTTAGGAGGCAGAGTCCCACTTTGGCATAGTGATGCATTGTGATTTTAGGGACCCATGACCTTGGAACTTCTCTTCTGATGAGCTCTTGGTCTTCTGGCTTTGGAATCTACCTCAGGAAACTGAGCACAAGCAATCTATGTGGAGACCACCCTTAATTCTTCTGGAGATTACTTCCTTACCTTATCCTCTAGTCATAGAATTAATACATCTATAACTGAAAGCTGCATGTCTCCTTGCTTCAGTCTCTTTACTGGATTCTCTTAGAATTCAGTCTGTTCAGTAATGGTGTTACATTGCTTTTAATAACTTTGTCTCTTGACTAGGAGATGGATTCAATGTACAAATTCTTTTAAGACATCTCACAACAGTAGTCTGGGACTTTTGTGGTCCCTCTCTTCTTCTTCTCAACTTCAACAATAAAATTAAAAGTCAAGAAATAGGCTGGGAAAATGAACAAACAGAAGAAAAAAAATTCTGACCATAGAAAGTTTCCATGATGACAAGGAAAATCAAAACACACTCAAAAGAAGATAACAAGGTCAAAATTCCTGCATTCAGAACCTCCAAGAAAAAATATAAATTGGTTTCATTTTTTTAAAATCAAGAGAAGAGGGAAAATTCAGAAGAGAAATAAGAGTGATACAAGAAAATCATGAAAAAAGAGTTAACAGCATGATGAAAGGAGGCACAAAATATACCAACAAAAATAACACCTTAAAAAATAGACAAAGCCAAATGGTTTAAAGGGGAGGGGGGATTCCAATGAGGAGAAAAATTCTTTGAAAATAGAATTGACCAAAATGGAAAAATATATACAAAATTTCATTGGAGAAAAGAAATCCTTAAAAAGAAGAATTGACCAAATGGAAAAGGAGGAGGGGGGAAAACTCACTGAAGAAATAATTTGTTTAAAAATTAGAATTGGGCAAGTGGAAGTTAATGACCTTATGAGACATCAAGAAACAATTTTTAAAAATCAAAAGAATGAAAAAATAGAAAAAATGTGAAGTATCTCATTGAAAAATCAACTAACTTGGAAAATAGATTAAGGAGAGATAATTTAAGAATTATTAGATTACCTGAAAGTTATGATAAAAAATAGAGCTTAGACATCATTTTTCAAGAAATTATTTAAAAACTGCCCTGATATTCTAGAGCCAGAGGATAAAATAGAAATTGAAAAAATCCACTGCTCACCTCTTGAAAGAGCTTTCAAAATGAAAACTCCTAGGAATATTACAATTAAACACCACATCTCCAAGATCAAAGAGAAATACTGCAAGCAATCAAAAAGAAACAATACAAATATCCTGGAGCTATAATCAGGATGACAGAAGATTTAGCAGCTTCTATATTAAAGGATTGGAGGGCTTGGAATATGTTTCCAGAAGGCCCAGCAAAATTGAATATAATCTCTATTTGGAGTGGGGTGGGGGAGAAAATAGATATTCAGTAAAATAGAGGATTTTCCAACAATCCTGATGAAAAGACCAAAGCTAGATAGAAATTTTGACTCTCAAATATAAGCAAAAAAAAAAACCATAAAAAGGAAAGACAAATCATAAAAATGTCTATAAGGTTAAACTATGCTCCTAGATGGAAAAATTATATTTATAACTCTTAAAATCTTTCTCATTATTAGGGCAGTTAGAATAGATAGTAGAGTAGAGTAGACAGAAAGCAGAGGTGTGAATTAAATTATTTTAGTATGATTAACCAAAAAAAAAAATTAAATTAAGGAATGAGAAAGAAGATTGCACCAGGAATTGGGAAAGAGAGAGGTAGAATGGGATTAAGTGAGAAAAAAAGAGACCTGAAAGAGATAGAGGCAGTGCAGAAGGGAACACAATTCTTTCATCAGAATTGTATTTTACCATACAAGAAAATAGGAAGGGAAGGGGATAAAGATGGTGGAAGGAGCTGGGCATAGAACGCAAAGCAGTAAAAGTCAGAGGCAAAATATTTTTGTCAATGTACAGGGTAAAAGGAGAGAAAGAGTAGGATAAACAGAAAGTAGGATGTAGGCAAACATATATTTGATGATCATTGTTGTGAAAAAAAACTTTACAGTGAGTTTCTTTGATGTTTTATTTTTCAGATATATAAAAAGCTGAGTCGAATCTATAGAAATAATAGCTATTTCTCAATTGAAAAATGGTCACAGGATATAATCAGGCAGTTTTCAGGAATCAAAGCTATAGTCATATAAATGCTCTAAATCACTATTGATCAGAGAAATGAAAATTAAAACAACTCTGAGCATATGTCAGATTGATAATTATGACAGAAAAGGAAAATGAAAAATGTTGGTGATATAGGAATATCAAAACACTAATGTGCCGTTGGTGAAGTTATATACTGATTCAACCATTCTAGAGAGCAATTTGGAACAATGTCCAGAGGGTTATATTCTTTGACCAAACAACCCACTACTAGGTCTGCATCCCTAAGAGATAAAAAACAAAAAGGAAAAGAACCTAATTACACATGTGTAATCTATGTCAAATTGCTTGCCTTCTTAATGGGGAGAAGGGAGAGAGGAATAAAATTTGGAGCTCAAAATTTGAAGGAAAAAAAGAATATTAAAATTGTTTTTACATGTAATTGAGAAAAATAAAATATTAAATAAGAAAAGAGAGGAAAGGCCATAATCCATTTTTAAAGATACCTGGTGGAATTCTGATCTCTAATTGTTTTTTTTTTCTCTTTTCTTTCAAATTATCCAAAGACCATCACTTTATTATTCTATTCCTCTTACTTTGCCCACTAGTGAGAAACAAGGTGGAAAACAGGGTGTGAAACACCTTGGAATTTCCTATCTCTTCCTTCCTTCCTCCTGCTTGTCAGGGAAACTTTAAACCTTTCTTTAAATTATTAAATAAACCAATGACTTACTAAAATATTTACTTTCCCATGCAATATAATTTCCACCAGGTGATTTTTTTTTCGTTCTTTTATTTCCTTTTTCTCTCTTCTAATTTACCTATAATAATTAAACTATTGGTTTGATTAGTTAGTTCAAATATTCTCAGAATTATTAAAGTACCTTAAATCTCTCCCATTCTCTCAAAAAGGGATAGGAACCTGCACTGCCCATTCCCACGCTCAATATATTAAAGAAATCTGTGGGACAAACACCTCAAAAATTTATTAAGATGTCCTTAAGTAATCACAAAATCTTCAGCCCATAGTCTTTCAAGGCAGAAAGCTTGCAGTGAACTGCTGATACTCTTTTTGAGGTACAGTACAGGGGAGTTTGAGTTCTTCCAGCAATACTTAACAGCTAAACAACAAAACAAAAAGAAACAAACAACAAACAAAACCTGGATTGCTTAATTAACAATTAAGATCTCCTATTTCATTTACTAGCATTCTCCCACCTCCAATTAAAATGTGCTCATCTTTTTACTATTTACTCTTTACTTTTCAAAATCTGGAGAGAATTAATATGTTATCTTCAAATCAAGAGTTTCTCTTGATTTTCCAATTTTTCTAATTCTAAAAAGTTCACACAATAGTTAACATACGTCTTAAACGTTAATTGCTGCATTCTAAATTTATTCATTCAAGGCCACTGTTGAGAAACCTTGATCAAGGTATATCTTAAAAAATAAAAACTTAGTTTTACAGTTTTAAACACATTGCCCTGATATCAGATATTGGTTGGGCAGCTATATGGGTAACTCAAGTTTTGCATAGACCTTATAAGCATAGGTTTACAAGAGTATTTCTGCATAAGGAGAAAGGAGTGTTAGGAATTTTGCTTTTGTCTTCTAAAATTGGTTAGAAAAAAAAGTGTGGTGAAGGGAGTATTAGCAGAGAAGTTGGTGCTAGTATCTTGGAGTCTGGGGAAAAGTTAGAAAAGCATCTATCTTCAAAAGCCACATTCCTTTTCCCTCCTCCTTCATGCATTATTGCTCCTTAAGGAACCTTTACCGTCATTCTCCTTTCAACTACTTCTAAGGTTCCTTTTTCTCTTAAAGCAGTCTTAAGCAACATGACTTCTCCTCTTAGAGTAAAAACACTTTTGCAATGCCCAAGGTTTAAATATAGTCTCTGAAATAGCTTATACAATGGCCTCTCTAAGCACTCTCTATGGACTCTCTAAGGACTCCTGAAACAGATTATTCAGACATCTCAGAAACAGGAAGAATGGTTTGGCTCAAATAGGCTACATTAGGACAATAATAATCTGTTTCTTTTCTACAATTCTATCTTTTTCCCTTTTTGTCCACCTCTTTTTCCTTTTCTACTTTTTCCTTTCTTTCACAGACATGAAAGGCAGTGTTTCTAATTTGCTCTACAGTAATTCCATGCCAACCTGAGTGAGCATTGTGGAAATGCTTTCATAACTGGAGACAAGGATTGATTAACAAAACAGGTGTAAATGATACATCCATCTTGAGGGTTTATTGAGTCCAATCCAGGACATATATCATCTGGCACTTTTGCACAGTCTATTATAGAAGCAGTTTGGATTTTCTTTATTTTCCCTGTATTATTACCTAAAACTTATTTCATTTCTCTGATTTAATCACACACCTCCATGCCCTGAAGTTTCTCTAGCTTTTTAAAATCTGATATAATCCTTGGGGTCACTGGAGTCCAAATAGGATCTTCTAGAGGTCAAAGTAGGGCGGCAGGAATTAACCTATTTGCTATGTTTATAATAATTGGCCTTATCCCAAGGGACAGTAAGTTTTGCATTAAATCGGTAACATTTTCCCATGTAGAATTATATCCCCTAAACATGACTTGAAGTTGAGTGACCATAGCTGCTAAATTCTTATCAAATTTGGGAATATCTCCTCTTAAGTATGTACAGCTACACTGTGCCTGTGATCATGAGTAGCAACCTCTTATAAAGGAAAAATGCTGTAAGATTTTTCTTTTTCTTCAGAAACAATCAAACTCTCAATCAAAACAGAGGGTAAATTACTATTCAATATTGTATTAGAAATGCTAGCTTTGGCAATAAGAGTTGAGAAAGATTAAAGGAATTAGAGTAGGTAATGAGGAAACCAAATTATCACTCTTTGCAGATGATATGATGGTATATTTAGAGAAAACCTATTAGAAATAATCCAAAACTTTAGCAAAATTGCAGGATACAAAATAAATCCACATAAATTCTCAGCATTTTTATACATCACTAACAAAATCCAACAGCAAGAGATACAAAGAGAAATTCCATTTAAAATAACTGTTGATTGAATAAAATATTTGGGAATCTATCTGTCAAAGGAAAGTCAGGAACTATATGAGCAAAACTGCAAAACACTTTCCACACAAATAAAGTCAGATCTAACCAATTGGAAAAGTATCACGTGCTCTTGGATAGGCCAAGTGAATATTATAAAGATGACAATACTCCCTAAACTAATTTATTTATTTAGTGCTATACCAATCAAACTCCCAAGAAACTATCTTACTGAACTAGAAAAAATAACAACAAAATTCATCTGGAAGAAAAAAGGTCACAAATGAATTAATGAAGAGAAAAAGCAAATGAAGGTGGCCTGGCTATACCAAATCTAAAACTATATTATAAAGCAGCAGTCATCAAAACCACTTGGTACTAGCTAAGAAATAGAGAAGTTGCTCAGTGGAATAGGTTAGGTTCACACAACAAAATAGCCAATGGCTCTAATAATCTAGTATTTGACAAACCCAAAGGCCCTACCTTTTGGGAGAAGAATTCACTATTTGACAAAAATTGCTGGAGAAATTGAAAACTAGTATGGCAGAAAGTAGGCATAAACTTATACCTAATACTCTATACCAAGATAAGGTCAAAATGGGTTCGTGATCTAGACATAAAGAATGATACTATAAACAAATTAGAAGAGAATAGTATGGTTTACCTCTCAGATTTGTGGAAGAAGAAGGAATTTGTGACCAAAGAAGAACTAGAGATAATTATTGATCATAAAATAAATAATTTTGATTATATTAAGTTAAAAAATTTTTGAACAAACAAAACTAATGCAGACAAGATTAGAAGGGAAGCAATAAACTGGGAAAACATTTTTACATCCAAAGGATCTGACAAAGGCCTAATTTCTAAAATATATAGAGAATTGACTCAAATTTATAAGAAATCAAGTCATTCTCTAATTGTTAAATGGTCAAAGGATATGAGCAGACAATTTTCAGATGAAGAAATTGAAACTATTTGTTTCAATTGATGCTCCAAATCACTATTGATCAGAGAAATGCAAATCAAGACAACTCTGAGATACCACTACACACCTGTCAGATTGGCTAAGATGACAGGAAAAGATAATGATGAATGTTGGAGGGGATGTGGGAAAACTGGGACACTGATACATTGTTGGTGGAATTGTGAACGAATCCAACAATTCTGGAGAGCAATTTGGAACTATACTCAAAAAATTATCAAACTGTGCATACTTTTTGATCCAGCAGTGCTTCTACTGGGATTATATCTGAAAAGAGATCCTAAAGGAGGGAAAGGGAACCACATGTGCAAAAGTGTTTGTGGCAGCTCTCTTTGTAGTGGCAAGAAACTGTAAACAGAGTGGATGCTCATCAATTGGAGAATGGCTGAATAAATTATGATATATGAATGCTATCATACTATTTTTCTGCATGATATGACTAGCAGGATGATTTTAGAGAGGCCTGGAGAGACCTACATCAACTGATGCTAAGTGAAATGAATAGAACCAGGTGATCATTGTACATGGCAACAATAAGACTATACAATGATCAATTCTGATGGACGTGGCTCTCTTCAATACTGAGATAATTCAAACTAATTCCACTTGTGCGATGATGAAGAGAACCATCTGCACCCAGAAAGAGAACCATGGGAACAGAGTGTGGAATACAACATAGCATTCTTACTCTCTCTGTTGTTATTTGCTTGCATTGTGTTTTCTTTTTCAGTTTTTCTTTTTCTTCCTTCTTGATCTGATTTTTCTTGCACAATAACATAATTGTATAAATATGTATACATATATTGGATCTAACATGTATTTCAAGATATTTAACATATATTGGACTACCTGCCAGCTAGGGGAGAAGATGGGGAGAAGAAGGGGAAATTTTGCAACAAAAGGTTATGCAAGGGTCAATGTTGGAAAAATTTCCCATGCACATGCTTTGTAAATAAAAAAACTGCAATAAAAAAGGAAAAAGCTTCTAAATTACTATTAAATATTTATAGCAGCTCTTTATATGTGGTTGGAAATCAGAGAAGCCCTTCATTTGAGGAATGACCAAACAAGCTGTGATATATGATTATAATGAAATATTATTGTGCTATAGGAAGTGACAAACAACATGATTTAAGAAAAACCTGGAAAAATGGGCATGAAATGAAGGACAGTGAAGTGAATAGAACCAGCAGGATACTGTACACAGTAACAGCAATATTGATCAAAGAAGAATTGGGATGACTTACCTATTCCTGGCCATATAGTGATCCAAGACAATTTCAAAGGACTAATGATGAAGTATAGTATTCACCTCCAGAGAAAGAACTGATATTGATTAAATACAGACTGAAGTATGCTATTTTTCACTTTCATTTTTTTCTTTTATTGAAGTTTTCTTCTAAAAAATGACTAATACATAAATGTTTTATATTATTCCACATATATAACTTATATCAATTGCTTAAGATCTTAGGGAGGAAGTAGGGGAAGGAGGGATAGAATTTAAAACTCAAAACTTTAAGTAAAAATGTTTTAAAAATTTAATTGACAGTGGAAAAGAAAAGCCAATGTTCCAGGGGCCAAAAGGGGGTGAGAACTAAGAAAAGGCTATCAGATTCAGCAATGAAGAGATTGTTGCCAATAACATATTAGGAGCTAGACTATCTAATTTTATTTCTATTTCATGGAAGTACAAAGAAGCTATGAATATAAATGTCACTAAAGCATTCCATAGGCCTTAGATGAAAGGTGCTACATAAACAGAAGGTCATATTATTAACTGAGTCTGAAAAATGTGTTTACTTCAAAATATTTCTGGAAAATCCTGATTCTGTTCCAAAAAGTATTTTCCTTCATCACTACAAGCCTTTATTTCAGAGGCAGCCTTGTCTATATTGTTCTGTTTTCTTGGCATAAGACCTACTCCTTTGAGAGGTTGTTTGTTTGTGTTCTGAAGCATCACCAATTTACCCACTGCAAAGCTTTCTTGTATTCTCATGTGAAACAGAGACTGTTGGTGAAATCAGATTACTGATTTACAAGTCCACTTATATTTTTTTTCCAAGGTCTGGTAAAATTTTCCCTCTTTTTGTTTTCCTTTCTTTGCTTTTCTACCTCCTTCCTCTCAATTCTAACCACCTAATTTTCTTCCATATTTGCTAAATAACCTCTCTTATAGTTGGATAAAGCTTCATTGAGCCCTGGCACATATCTGCCTAAGAGTACGTGATGGAACCAGCTTTTGAAATTCACCAAATGAACATAACTGTTTGGATTGAAAACTTTCAAGGCCAAATAATGGTGATGTATTTTTAAAATTTTAAAGAAATGTAACAGAGTTATTTTAACTTACATTATATATTAGTTTAATTCCTTCCATATATATTTTTTTCAGATAGAATGAATGAACCCTTCCCTTATCTGTTATAAAGAAATTTTATTATTGTGAAAAATTTGGTACCCAAATGAAAGGACTGATCTAAATTAAAATTAAAATTCTAAAGATTTTTTATATATAAATATAGAAAATGATATGATTCTAAGGGTATAGGAAACTTCTAGATAAGAAAACTCTTAAAGAATTGCCTAAAGCACTGAGAGATTAAATGATTTCCCAGGGTCACATGGCAAATTAGCATCATTGGTGAGATTTGAACCCATATCTTCCTGACTGAGATTCATTGAAACCACACTGCATTTCATATAGAGTTAAAAATATAGATATACATATGTCTACTCAAATCCTTCTCCAATAATTATGGTATAATGATGTCCAAGTGATGCTAGGCTCCTACCTAGAGTATTTTAACAGCATCTTAATTGGCCCCCCTGCTTCAGGATGATCCCTACTTGTATTCTCTCTCTGCAACCAAGCTAATTTTCCCTAAGTAGAGATTTCATCATATGATTCCCTTACTAACTCAACTCCATTATCTTCTTAATTGCTTCTAGGATAAAATATAAACTTCTCCATTTAGCTTTTAAAATACTCATTGGAAAATACTGCCCTTCCCTCTATTCTGTGAGCTAGTAAAAGTGGATTTCATTCTTTTCCTCACACAGGAGGAGTCTGTGGGCCTTTGTACTGGTTATCCCACTTGCTCACATTGCAATCCCTCTTTATATGCACCTTATAGAAGTTCTCTCTTCCATTAAGACTTGGTTCAAGCATTTTCTTCTACTTGAAGCCTCTCCTGATTCCCATCAACTGTTAGTATCCCCTATCCCTAACTTTCTTTCATTGAATTACTTTATACACTTTTATATACATTTAGCTATATATATTTATATTTGTTCACTTTGTATATGCTACATATACAAATGTGTGTATGTATGTATACTTATGTCTCCCAATAGAATGTCAGCTCTTTATAATTACCATTTCAGTTTTAAGTAAGCCTAAAACCTAGCATAGAACCTAGAACATAGTGTTTAAGAATTAAGAAATACCTGTTGATTGCTTGACTGCTTGATTGAAGATTGTATCTAAGATCAGATCCTACGGAGATGAAAAGGTTTCAAATATAGACCTAGACAGAAACAGGATCTTAAATGATACAGAATTATTTGTTTAAAAATATTGTGGCAATCACTAAAAAAACCACAACTCTATGAAAGGTTTGTCATCTGAGGACTCACTATACTTGCATCTGAGCAAAATTTTGCCTTTTCAGCATTTTTGTGCTAAAAAAACTAACTTTACCCCCAGAAGACACTGATTAACTCATAAGTTTATTAGAACTGCAAATAATTAAAAGTCTACAACTTAAATAGCATTATCATTATATCTTCATATATGTTTTCTCTATAGTCTGAAAAATTATATAGATATTGCATAAATATGTACTTATCTCAATTCATAGAATCAGAGGGTCAGGATCATAAATTTAGGTCATCTAATCTCTTATTCACATCATTTAAGAAGAAACGTCACAGTTTGTCATTTCAGAGATCTGAAATCTTGTCAAATCAACAAGCATTTATTAAAAATATCTGCTATTTGTCAGACAATGTCTGACTTAGGATACAAAGAAAAGCAAAAATAAGCTTTGTTCTAAAGGAGATTGCTTTCTCCATCAATACAGATTTCAAGTCCTTTGTGATTTAGCAGATCTACTACAAAAAGTTTCTATGGCTGAATAGTACAGTATTCTTGACTAGCCTGATAAACAAGCAAGGAAAACAATTTATCCTATAACAGAGCAGCAATAAAACAAAAGATGACAATATTTGAGGCAAAAAAAATCCATTTGGTTATCCATTTCCCCTAATTTTCGTGATTTCCTTATCAAATTAAATAATAAATATAAAGCATTTTGTTAACCTTAAAATACTTTTTAAATACTATTTTCTTGATATCATTATTATTACCACCATTATTGTCCCTACTACTACCAATATTATTCCCCAGATTATTACTGTCTATATAATTATATCTGCATTTCCTACATCCTTTAAAAAAACAAAACAAAATCCTACCATTTCCTCAAGTTACCGTTTAATGTAATTTGTCCTTTCTTGCAGTCAAAATTCTTATTAAAAAAAACTATCTACATCCATTGCCTCCATTTTCTCACCTCACATTCATTTTTTAACCCCTTGCAACCAGTCTTCCTATTCAAATGAAAACTACTCCAAGGTTTCCTATAATTTCTTAATTGTCAAATATATTGGCCTCTTCTCACTCCCCAAAATTCTTGAACTTTTTTTTTTTTTTTTACAAAATTTGATATTGCTCACTTTTCCCTTCTTCCCTCCCTTCTCCCATGAATTTTCTCTCTATTGTCAGCTATTATGAGAGTGACCATTCCTAATTTTTCTCTCTGTCTAGACACTTCACTCATAAGGAAAGTCAGCAGGGTTTCTTCTTTTACACGTGGGAATACCCTGAGGCTCTACTCTGGATTCTCTCCTCTCTCTATATATTTTCTCTTAGTGATATGATCAGTTCCCATGAGTTCAAAAACTATCAATTGTATGTAAACAATTCCCAAATTATATGTCCAGTTCTGTTCTCTTTTTTATAATTTCTGATCTCAAGAAGTGATTTTGTTGATGTGAGGGATAGCCAATGCAAAAATAAATTATTTTCTCTTTACTTATATCACCAACTAACTTTTAATCCCTCAGGCTTGATATGCTATAGAGATCTTGGTTTAAACCAGGAGGGCAAGTGATCAGACTTCACCTTAAATGAAAACTACAGTTCAACAAAAATTCTGTCTAATAAAGATTGACTGAAGAAATTCTTTTAAAAAATTAAAGAATAAATTTTGTTCAGTCATATTCAATCTTGTCTGACTTTTCATGACTTCTTATTTGATCCATTAATATTTTATGAAAAATAAATAATGATCTTAAAATATGGGTAGGTCAAGAACAAACCATAAAAACAATAAATAATTCCATTAAAAATAATTAATTAAGCAATATACCAAAATCTTGGGAATGTGAACAAAGCACTTCTTAGGGAGAAATTATTTCAAACATTTCAATCTTCATGGAAGAGAAAAAAAAACAGATTAACAAATTGGGCATATAACTTAAAAAAAAAAATCAGAACACTAACAAACTTTAAAAATCCAACTCAGGACCAAAATAGAAATTTTTAAAAAATCAAAGGGAAGATCCACAACATTTGGGGAGAAATTAAATAAATAAAATAAGAGTTCTTTTTAAAGAGACAACAAAATGAATAAATCATTAGCTAATTTTATTCTTTTAAAAGAAAGATAAATCAAAAAGGAAAAAAATTTCACAACAAATAAGGTAATTATTAGAAATTATTTTGCCCATTAAAATGATGACCTAAGTGATATGGCTGAATATTTGCAAAAATATATAATGATTAACAAGCTAAGAAACAGAGAAATAAGGGAACCCAAACACAGAAAAAGAAATCGAATAATTCATAAATGAACTCACAAAGAAAAAAGTTCAGGTGAATTTACAGAAAAATTTTCCCCAAAATTCAAAAAATAATTAATACCAGCATTAAATAAACTTTGAAAAATAGGAATTTAATGAGTCCTATCAAATTCCTTTAATGGTAACCTATGATTAGGTCTTTTTTTCCATTTTTTATTTTATTTTTTATTGAAGTTTTTTGACTTTCAAAACATATACAAGGATAATTTTTCACCATTGACTCTTGCAAAACTGTGTGTTCTAATTTCCCCTTCCCTTTTTCCCCCAACCCCTCTCCTAGATGGCAAGTAATCCAATGTATGTTAAACATGGTAAAAATATAAGTAAATACAATATAGGCATATGTGGTTATATAATTATCTTGCTGCACAAGAAGAATATGATTAGGTCTTTATACCTAAATCAGAAGAAATTATAGGCTATTTCACCTAATGAATCTAACCCTCCAAAAATATAAGAAGTAAAATTTTAGAAAGAAAACTACAGATACATACAAAAAATACTCTATAACCAGTTTGAATTCATACCAGAAATTCAAGATTAGATCAATATTAGCAAAACTATCAGTTATCAACATTATTGATCATATAAACAAGAAAAATACAATCATACTATTAATAGATGCATAAAGAGTTTTTAACAAGAAACAACATTTATTTTTGAAAATTAGAAAACTATAGGGGTAAAAGGAATTTTCCTTAGTGTGATAAGTAATATCATTTCTTTAGTATGATGTGCAGTAAAAGCACAAATTTGTGAGTAGTTTACTACAAGAAAAAGGGGTAAAACCAAGATGTCTATTATCACCACTAGGTGGCATAGTGAATATAGCACTGGACTCAAAAATACCTAATTTGAAATCTCGTCTCAAGACATTTAAATGGTCCTCACCTTGGGCAAGTAACTTAATCTCTGCCTTGATTTCCTTATATGTAAAAATCAGTATCATAATAGCACCAATCTCCCAGGATTGTTTTGTGGATAAAATGAGATTATCTTTGTAAACCAATTTACAAATCTTAAATGTGCTATATTACTATCACCACCACCACTACTATTACTACTATTAGTGTTCTAGCGATTACTGTTTGATATAATAGTAGAAATACTTTTTGTTATTGTTTTTATCATCATTTAAGTCATATCCAACTCTTTATGACCCCGTTAAGAGTTTTATTGGCAAAGATACTAAATTGATTTGTCATTTCTTTCTCTAGATCATTTTTCAGATGAGGAACTGAAGCAAATGGGGTTAAGTGACTTGTCCAGTGTCACACATTTGAACTCAGGAAGATGAGTCTTTCTGATTACACATCCAGCATTCTATCCACTGCTAGAAATACTAGCTAAAACAATAAGACAAGAAAAAGAGATTAAATAATCATAGGCAAGGACACAAAATTATTGTTTTTGTAGACTTCATTTGGGGAATTTTAGAGAGTCAGCTGAGAAATTAACTGAAATAATAATGGCAGCAAAGTTGAATATAAAATAAATATACCTGAGTCATCAGCATTTCTATATATTGTGAACAGAATATAATAGAAAAATCCATTTAACATAACAATATAATGGATAAAATGTCTGCAAATACGTATGTAAGATCTAGAGTAATACATCTACAAAACACTGTCTAGAGAAATAAAGAGAGAACTCAATAATTGGAGAAATATGAATTGCTCATGAATAGGCTGAATCAATTTAAAATGAAAATACCATTTAAATTAACTTATGTTCTCAATATTGTACAAATCCAATTACTAAATGATTACATTAGAAATTAGGGAGGGAAATAACAAAACTTATGTGGAAATAACAAGTTAAAATGTGGAAATACAAAAATTATGCAAAATTTGAAGTAAAACAGTGAAAAAATGAAATTAAGGGGTTGAACTAATAACAGATCTCAAACAATAGTACACAGCATAATAATCAAAACAATTTAGTATCAATTATGACATAGTGCACCACTATGCTACATGGTGCAGTGGAGAGATTACTGACCCTGGTCAGAAAAATCATCAACCTGAGTTCACATCTGGCTTCATACACCTGGGCAAGACACTTAACCATTTTTGCCTCAGTTTTCTCATCTGTAAAAGGAGCTGGAGAAAAAAATGGTTCAATATCTTTACCAAGAAAACGCCAAAGTAGGTCATGAAGTGTCATACACTGGTGAGAAACACTGAACAACAACTGCAATGACATAGTGAAGTCTATCAGTGAACATATTAGCTATCCAACACAACAGGCATACTAGATAGTGTTTGAGTAAAACTTACTATTCAACAAAAATTTCCATAAAAACTGGAAAGTTTTAAGGCAATTATTTGATATGGACCAACACCTCCAAAAACCAAGATAAGTTCCAAATAGCTACCTAAGATATGATGTGTGACATCATATACACATTAGAGAAGCAAAGAAAAAACTACTTAAGATTAGAAAGATAATCAAAAAATACAATGTCATATGGAGGAAGAGTTATGGGGAAATTGTCACAACTGAACACTGCTAGTGGGAATTTGAATTAATCCAGTTATCCTGAAAATCAATTTATTACTATGTATTAAAAAATTACTAAATTTCAGAAACCATTTGAACCAGCTATACCACAACTAGGTCTCTAACCTCTTAGAGATCAAAGAAAAAGGAAATAGATCTATATATGTGCAAAAATATTTGTAGCAATAGTATCAAAGGAACTAAAAACAAAAATAGTACCTATCTATTCAGAAATGGCCAAACAAATTATGATATATCAATGTAAGAAAATATTGTGCTATAAAAGTTAAGAAATGGACTGTCAGAAAAACTTGGAAGAATATTAATTGATAAAAAGTAAGGTGAACAAAACGAGAACAATTTCTACAATAGTATCTGAATAAACAATGACTAACCATGATTTCAAAATAGCATTCTATTTATTTTTTTAATTAATTTTTTTTTAAATCTATTTCTTAATAGAGAGGTAATAGATATGTTTTTGGACATAGCTAAAATTGTAATATTTTTTGTTTGACTAGAAGTTTTGGTTAAAAAGTTGTTGGGTTTTTCTATTTTTTTCAATGTTTGATGGAGGTTTTTCCACCCTCAATTCCTCCATCAAATGAAAAGAGAACAGAAAGAATCATAGACAACTTTTATAAGTTACATATTGGGAGCAGGGCCACCATTGCAGAGAAGAGACAGGGGCTTGCCTCCAGATATCTTTAAAATATTGCCTCAAAACAGAAGGTTATCAGGAAAGATCTGTTAAAACAGAATAAAAGTGGAGCAGTCCAGTGCAGACAATAATAACACAGACTGGGCCCTAGCAGGCCTTGGGAGTGGTTAAATCAGCAACGTCAGTGACTGTTTCTTGCAACAACAGAGGAACCGATCCCAGTTTGGGGTCACAAAAAAGTATTTGTGGTCCCTCACATATGGGAACACAGGTCAAAAGAGTATTAAACACTCCTTAAATTATACCCCCTTAGAAGAACTAAAAACTCGAATACACCAGAATTAGCTCTGAAAATAGTTGCACAAAACCCCCCCAAACTGGAGAAATTATATCCAGGAAAACCCCATTTTACCACAGAATTAAAAATCAAGAAATAGTCTAGGAAAATGAACAAATAGAAGGAAAAAGATTCTGACTATAAAAAGATTACTATAATGGCAAGAAAGATCAAAACATAATCAGAAAAAGATAACATAGTCAAAACTGCTTACATCCAAAACCTCAAAAAATATGAATTTGTCTCAGACCATGGAAAAACTGAAAAAGGATCTGAAAAACCAATTAAAAGAGAGAGAGAGGAAAAATTGGGATGGAAATTGAGAGAGATACAAGAAAATCATAAAAAAGGGAATCAACGCTGGCAAAGGAGACACACACATTAAAAAAAAAAATACTAAAGAAGATAACACCTTAAAAAGCAGAATAGGCCCAATGGTTTAAAAAAATCCAATAAGAAAATGAATGCTTTGAAAATCTGAATTGGCCAACTAGGAAAAGATATTTTAAAATTCATTAAAAAGAACATCTTAAAAAGTAGAATCATTCAACTAGAAAAGGAGGTACAAAAGTTCAATTAAGAAAATAATTTAAGCTTTAAAAATTAGAATTGAGCAAGTGGAAGCTAGGGACTATATGAGATATCAAAAAAACAATAAAAAATTTTAATAGAAAATGTAAAATATCTCATTGGAAAAACAAGTAATCTGAAAATAGATTCAGGAGAGAGAATTTAAATGTTACTAGATTACATGAAATCTGTTCAGAAATTATCAAGAAAAAATTGCCCTGATAATCTAGAGACAGAAGATAAAATAGAAATTGAAAGAACCTACTAATCATCTCCTGGAAAAGATCCCAAAATGAAAACTTCCAGAAATAATATAACTAAATCTCATAGTTTGCAGATAAAATAGAAAATATGATTAGCAGCCAGAAAAAAAATTCAAATATCATAGAGTTACATTCAGAATTATACAAGATCTAGCAGTCTCTATATCTACTAAGGATCAGAGGGCTTAGCATACGGTATTCAAGAAGACAAAGGAACTAGGATTAAAAGCAAATGTCATCTATTCAGTAAAACTGGGTATAATTCTTCAGGGTTAAAAATGGATATTCAAGGAAATAAAAGACTTTCAAGCATTCCTGATGAAGAGATCAAAGCTGAACAAAAATCTTAACATTCAATTACAAAACTCAGGAGAAACATAAAAGAGATAAATAGAGAAGATAAATTATAAAGGATTTAATAGGGTTGAACTGTTTATAATATTACGTGGAAAAATGTTACTTGTAGCTTCTAAAAATTTTATCTCTACTAGGGCAGTTAAATGGAGTATATACATGGATGGAGGATATAAGTAGGAATTGAATATAATGGGATAATTATCTAAAATAAAATTAAGCGGTAAGAAAGAAGAATGTACTGGAAAGGGGGAAAGGAAAAGTAGAATGAAGCAAATTATCTCAAATATAAGAAACACAAAGAAGCTTTTACAGTGTATGGAAAGATGGAGGGATGGAGCAAGTGAATCTTGCTTTCATCAGAAATGACTCAGTTGGATACAGAAATCAATCTTTGCCTACAAAACCCTAGGAAGAAAAGTGGAATAAGAGAAGGGCATAGGGAGAGGGTAACCAAAAGTAGGGAGGACTGGGATAGGTAAAAGAGAAGCAAACATTTGAAGATGGACAGCGTAAAAAAAGAGAAAATAAGATGGAGAAAAATACACAGTAATGATAATTGTACAGAAAATTGCAACAAATATCTCATGTTAAGACCTTATTTCTCAAATATATAGAGAAATAAGTTAAATTTATAAAAATAAGAGCCATTCCTCAGTTGATAAATTCTCAAAAACATGAAAACACAATTTTTAGACAAAGTATCAAAGCTGTTATCATATGAAAAAATTCTTTGAATCATCGAGTAAAGAAGTTCAAATTAAACAATTCTCAGCTATCACCCCACATCGGTCAAATTGGATAATATGGCAAAAAAAGGAAAATAACAAATGTTGGAGGAGATGTGTAAAATTGAGACATCAATGTACTGTTGGTGAAGTTATATGCTAATTCAACCATTCTGTAGAGCAATTTAGAACTATGTCCAGGCCATGCATATCATTTGACCAGGTATGTATTTTTTTTAATTAAAGCTTTTTATTTTCAAAGCATATGCATGGATAATTTTTCAACACTGACCCTTGCAAATAGGTTTAAATTTCTTTTTTTTTTTTTTTATTTATTATAGCTTTTGATTTACAAATATATGCATGGGTAATTTTTCAGCATTGACAATTGCGAAACCCTTTGTTCCAATTTTTCCCTTCCTTCCTCCTCCTCCCTCTCCTAGATGGCAGGTTGACCAATACATGTTAAACATGTTAAAGCATAAGTTAAATACAATATATGTATACATGTCCATACAATTATTTTGCTGTACAAAAAGGATTGTACTTTGAAATAGTATACAATTAACCTGTGAAGGAAACCAAAATTGCAGGCTGACAAAAATAGAGGGATTGGGAATTCTATATAGTAGTTCATAGTCATCTCCCAGAGTTCTCTTTCTGGGTATAACTGGTTCAATTCACTACTGCTCTATTGGAACTGATTTGGTTCATCTCAGTGCCGAAGAGGGCCACGTCCATCAGAATTGATCATCATATAGTATTGTTGTTAAAGTATATAATGATCTCCTGGTTTTGCTCATTTCACTCAGCATCAATTGATGTAAGTCTCTGCAGGCCTTTCTGAAATCATCCTGCTGGTCATTTCTTACCAAGTATGTATTTCAAAAAGATTTTTTTTAAAAGGAAAAGGAAAAGAATTTATATGTAAAAAATATTTATAATAGCTCTTAATGGTGATAAAGAGGGAATGTCTATCAACTGGAGAATTGCTAAACATGTTATCTATGATTGTGATGAAATAATTTTGTGCTATAAAAATGATAATGATAAGTAGTATGCTCTCATAAAAATGTGAAAAGATTTACATGAACTGATGCAAAGTGAAATGAGAAGAATAAAGAAAGTATTATACACAGTAATAGCAATGATAAACCATGAGTGCTTTAGTTATTCTCAGTTTACAATGATCTAAGACAACTCTGAGGAACTTATAAAAAATGCTATTCATCTTCAGAGAAAGAATTGATGAAGACTGGAGCATATTTTTTCTTTGCTTTCTTTATCTTTCTTGTTTTGGTGTGGTTTAGTTTGGCTTTGGTCTGTGTTTTCTTTTCCAACATGACAAATAAGGAAATAGGTTTTACATTACTGTACATGTATGACCTATATCAAAATTGCTCACCTCAGTAGGGAGAGGAGGTAGAATGGAAGAAAGAGGGAATTTGGAACTCAGTTTTTTAAAATGAATATTAAATATTGTTTTTTTCATGTAATTGGGAGAAAAATAAAAATATTAAATCAATGAAAGCTACATGTTATTACAATCTTTATCTTCAATGAAATTTTCAATATTATTCAGCATAACAAATAAGTAGATAATACCTAGTATAAGAGTAGTAAACACACCTTACAAATGTATAATTTTTTCAAATGCAGGTAATTGTTATTTTGATTAATACAGAGATTTTTTTTAAAGTTACATGTTGTATAAATATGTATATATGCATGTGGGAGGAGGTGGGGGAGATGTGTATGTAAATATATCCATATTTGATTGTAGCCTTCTTGGAGAAGGTAGAAAAAGCAGGGGAAAAAGAATAAAGTAAAAAGTACGCAGCAGAAAACAAAAGAAAACTTGCAAGGAAGCAAAGAAAAACATGGTCAGTCATGAATACAATGTCTTCTATTATTATATGAGCTTTCTGGATATGAAAATTTATTGTTTCATATTGTGAATTCCCTCATGTTCTGCTGTGCACATGGCAGTTTTTTATTTGTTTTAATTAAATAAATTTAATAAAAATAAAAAATTGCTTGTTAAAGTTATTATATACTTAAAAAAAAGAAGCTCTATATAAGATACTTGATGTTTCACAAGGAATTTTTACCTTTCTTTCTAAAATGTATATTGGAGTGCTCATTGTATTTGGTGTTTAAGTTCAAAGTTTCATTGTACCATGTAAGTATTCTGAGAAATACAAAGAAATATGAAACAATTCCTGCTTTTTAGGAGCTTATAGTCTGATTATAGAGGCAACATTAAAGCATGTGAAAAATTAAACTACAACAAATTATTTGTTAAAATTCATAAATTAGAGTTAGAAGACTCTTTAAAGATCATCTATGCCAATCCTCTCATTTTATAATTGAGAAGAATGAGACCTAGAGAGGCATAATTTCATGTCCACCACAGCTAGTAAAGGATAGATCCAATAGTCAAACCTGGTTCTTTACACAACAGCTTTAATGAAGTACAATTAATTGTCATATATCAAGGTGATAATCACCCCTCATTGGTCTAGTCATGGAAAGCTTAAAGAAGGAGAATTTGATCTAGGCTTTGTAAGGTTTAAGATTTGGATAAGTCAAGGGGATGGGGAAGAGAAAGGATTTTAGGAAGGAAAAGATCATGAATTAAAGCACAAAAGTAAAAGAAAATACAAACCATATGTGGTCAAAGCAAGCATACCAATTTGTCTACAAAAACCAGGTACCTGGAGTAGATATGGCTGGAAGAGGGTAGGTAGGGACAGAATATGGAGATCCTTGAATGCCAGACTAATATGTTTGTTTTTTATTCTGAAAGCAATGAAAATGATGAGGGTTTTGGAGAAAGGATGTAAGAAAATTAACCTTGCAGTAGTATACAGAATAAAATAAAGTGGAGGCAAGGAATGACATGAAAAAAATGAAAATCCCATCATTAAGCAGTTGCTATGTATGTTAGCATTCAATTGATGGAGGTGTGGAGTGGAGAACAGAGAAAGACTGTGACAAAAAAGATCCTCAAACAGCATGTTAAAAATTGTAGTTTTGATTTGAGTTAAAAGTAAATGGGAAAGAGTAGATAATGAAGAAATCAAATCATTACTTTGCAGATGATATAATGGTATACTCAGAGAACCACAGAGAATCAACTAAAAAGCTATTAGATATAATCCACAACTTTAGCAAAGTTGCAGGATACAAAATAAATCTACATAAATCATCAGCATTCTTATACATCACTAACAAAATCCAACAGCAAGAGATACAAAGAGAAATTCCATTAATAACTGTTTATAAGATAAAATATTTGGAAATTTACCTGCCAAGGGAAAGTCAGGAATTATATAAGCAAAACAACAAAACACTTTCCACACAAATAAAGTCATATCTAAACAATTGGAAAAATATCAAGTGCTCATGGATAGGCCAAGCAAATAAAATAAAGATGACAATACTCTTTAAATTAATTTATTTCTTTAGTGCTATACCAATCAAACTCCCAAGAAATTATCTTACTGAACAAGAAAAAAATAACAACAAAATTCATCTGGAAGAACAAAAGGTCAGGAATTTCAAATGAAGGTGGCCTAGCTGAAACAGATCTAAACTATATTATAAAGCAGTGGTTATCAAAACCATTTGGTACTGGCTAAGAAATAGAGAAGTTGATCAGTGTAACAGGTTAGGTTTGCGAACAAAATAGCCAATGACTATAGCAATCTAGTCTTTCACAAACCTAAAGGCCCCAGCTTTTGGGATTAGAATTCACTATTTGATAAAAACTTCTGGGAAAATTGGAAACTAGTATGGCAGAAAGTAGGCATAGACCCACACCTAACACTGTATACCAAAATAAGGTCGAAATGAGCTCATGATCTAGACATAAAGAATGATACTATAAACAAATTAGAAGAGTATAAAATAGTTTACCTCTAAAATTTGTGAAGGAGGAAAGAATTTGTGACCAAAGAAGAACTACAAATCATTATTGATCATAAAGTAGATAATTTTGATTATATCAAGTTAAAAAGTTTTTTTTTTAACAAATGCACTACTAATGCAGACAAGATTAGAGGGGAAGCAATAAACTGGGAAAACATTTTTACATCCAAAGGATTTGATAAAGGCCTCATTTCTAAAATATATAGAGAATTGACTCAAATTTATAACAGTTCAAGTTATTCTCCAATTGATAAATGGTCAAAGGATATGAATAGACAATTTTCAGATGAAGAAATTGAAACTATTTGTAGCCACATGAAAAGATGCTCCAAATCACTATTGGTCAGAGAAATGCAAATTAAGATAATGCTGAGATACTCCTAAATACCTGTCACATTGGCTAAGATGACAGGAAAAGATAATGATGAATGTTGGAGGGGATGTGGGAAAACTGGGACACTGATACATTGTTGGTGGAATTGTGAATGGATCCAACCATTCTGGAGAGCATTTTGGAACTATACTCAAAAAGTTATCAAATTGTATATACCCTTTGATCCAGCAGTGTTTCTACTGGGATTATATCCTAAAGAGATTCTAAAGGAGGGAAAGGGAACTACATATGCAGAAATGTTTGTGGCAGTCATCTTTGTAGTGGCAAGAAACTGGAAACTGAATGGATGCCCATCCATTGGAGAATGGCTTAATAAATTATGATATATGAATGTTATGGAATATTATTGTTTTGTAAGAAATGACCAGCAGGATGATTTTAGAAAGGCTTGGAGAGACCTACATGAATTGATGCTAAGTGAATGAGCAGAACCCAGAGATCATTATACGTGGCAACAACAAATCTATACAATGATCTATTCTGATGAAAGTGGCTCTCTTCAATATGGAGATGATTCAAATCAGTTCCACTTGTATAGTGATGAAGAGAGCCATATACATCCAGAGAGAGAACCATGGGAACAGAGGGTAGACCATAATATATCATTCTCATTCTCTCTGTTGTTATTTGCTCACATTGTGTTTTCTTTCTCATGTTTTCTTTTTCTTCCTTCTTTATTTAAGTTTTCTTGCACAACAAGATAATTACATAAATATAATCAGGATATTGGATCTAACATGTATTTCAACGTATTTAATATGTATTAGACTACCTGCCAGCTAGGGGAGGAGGGTAGGGGGAAAGAAGGGAAAATTTGCAATAAAGGATTATGCAAGCATCAATGTTGGAAAAATTACCCATGCATATGCTTTGTAAATAAAAAGCTTCACTAAAAAAAAGTAAATAGGAGAAAATGTCAATCTGTTATTTATTAATATTATTAAATTACTGAGTTGAGAGAGGGCTTTAGTGTCCATCATAACATATAATGAACAATGTGAGATTAAACCACTATAAACATGAATTGGAATCAATTTAATGGTGGGTAGCAAAATAATCATTCTTTTTTTTTTCATCATATAGACATAGCCTAACATGGATACCAACTCGCCATCTCAGGTTTCTGCATGTTCTTTGCCATCTGAAGCTCAAACACAAATTGAAAACTTTCCTATGGTCTACTATTTAATGTTTAACCTAGATAACACACAGTTATCCAGTTAGCACAGTTGAGTATCACAATCATGTTTGAATTTCAGATGGAGAGTAAAGTTACTTGAACATGGTCACACACCTAGTAAATAGTGAATTAGAAGGTGATATAAATCTTCTAGCTCCACATTCACAGCTTCTTCCCTTTACTCTATCTCCCATATTATTTTTGTCCATATTATTTCACTTTGATAATATCTTTGGAGTTAAAATATTTTTGTAATATTTTATGGTTTGAAAAGTGATTTACCTGTATTATCCCATTTTCAAAACAAGTAAGTTATATTATTATTACCATTTTATAGACCACCCCTAAAGCCAAGACCTGTGTACAAGTTCTACCTTTCACACATCCTAACTCTGAGACCCTGGACAATAAACTTTATTTCTCAGTGCTCTAGAGCAAGGCAATTCTCTAATCAGGCAGTAAGTAACAAAGAATTCCAATCTCCATTAATTGATGGAGCTCTCTTATCCAGGAATTGACCATACCAGTCAAATTACAGATCCAGGGACTATTTTATACAAGGTCTTATCCTAGATGCTGGGGATACAAATTCAAAACTCATTCCCTGACTCTAGAGAATTCCAATCCTAACTCGATATCACTTGCTAACCAGATACTCATGGAGAAGTCATTTGGCTTCCCCATGACTCAAGACACAAAGATTTCTCAATTTTTGAAATGAATAGATATTTTTACCACCTTTCTTTCTAGACCATTCTGAGGAAAACATTTTACAAAAATGTTTTATAAATGTAAACTCTTATGAGTTCTAGTGTTACTTCATTTTGTTATAGAAATATCTCCCTCTCCTTGTCTTCATTTTCTATTTTAGGTCTTTTATAGAACCCCTTCACACTACAATGGTAGACATTGAAGAAAGTGTACACTTTAATTTTTCCTTAGAGAGGAAAACTATGGTTAACTTTGCTACTTAGAAGAATTATAGTAGACTTAGAGTTAAAAAGGACTTTAAAATCAAGACAACCCCCTCATTTTTCAAACCAAGAACCTAATTGAGTCTTAGAAGGGTTAAGTGATTTTCACAGGTAGTAAGTGTTCAAGCAGGATTGGGTCCTATTCTTCCTGATAACAAGAGTATCCATTAGGCCACAATACATAATTCTCTTCCAATCCTTAATCATATCATCTTATCTCACCATATCTGGGTCTTTCCTGTCTCCCCAGAAATTGATCTGCAAAAATTTTCTTTGAAAAAACATGGGAACAAAATGAAGGGAGGCCATGTCAATATCTGTCTTTCTACATTGAAACCTCTTGTTAAATACCCAAAGGCTTCAAAGCAGCTTTTGGAAAAATTACTGGGTAAAGTGAATGTAGCTGTAACACTAGGAGCTTCACAGGGTATAATAAAGTTCAATTAATTAGTGTTTATAAGTTCCTGTGAGATCATTGGATAAATAGTGGGGAGTAATAACCATTTGTTGTTGCTGTGTGAAATCTGTTATTATATTAAAACTCTTCATATAAGTAGCTAAAAATATCAAAGCCAAATAGCAAAACACATAAAAAATAATAAAGGTATATGGAACACCTCACCACTTTTTATCAAGTACCTCCCATGCTTTGGAAATTTATGATCATCCATTAGGGCATTCTTGTTCTTCTTGTTCTTCTTCCTCCTCTTTCTCCTCCTCCTCATCTTCCTCCTTCTCTTCATCTTTCTTCTTTTTTTCTTCCTCCTCCTTCTCTTCGTACCCCTTCCTCCTCCAAGTTACTCTTCTTCTCCTCTTTCTTTTCCTCTTTTTCCTCCTCCTCTTCCTTCTTTTGAAACTGAGAAACAAAGGGAAGAAAACCATAGCTGAGAATAAAAACATCCACCTTTAAAGATGTTCTATTATGGTCTAGAAAGGATCATCAAAGAACTGTGGTTTGAGAAGCATCATGGAGTAAATAAAAATAATTCAGAATCCCACTTGCTTTGTGACCCTTGTGAAGTTACAACATTCTCTGGTCATATTTTCCTCCTTTGTTCAAGTGAAGGGATGTTAAACTTGACAACCTGTAAATTCTTCAAGCTTAAGTCTTCAAGCTCTAAGTCTTAATCACTGATTCTGAGGGAATTGGGAGGAACTGAGACTGAAATCAGAAAGAACTGAGCCTGGGCAAGCCACTTGCCCTTTGCTTAGTGTCCTCATATGCAAAATGAGGGTGATAATGATATATCCATCCCAGTGTTGTTTTGTGGATCAAATAAGACAATAGTTGAAAAAGACCTAGCCTGTGTCTGGTATATAGTAAGCATTATATAACTATTAGCTATTATTATTGTTATTGTTTTTATTATTATGATATCCTTCTGATTCTAGCTGTAGAAAGACCTACCAAATGAGAAAAGGAGGAAATAAATTGTAGCTGTTGTAAGCTCCAGATGATGACTTAAGTAGATGGTTTCTTGGCAAAACTATTATTAGGCCTTTGTCCTTAAAACAGCTCTCTCTGTTGCCAAATGCTTAGTCGACAAGAAGCCTCAAAAGTAACTGAAACTGCTAACACAGGGATGAAATCAATATGAAAGTCCATATGTTTTGTTTTGATTTTCCCCTGAAATCCAGAAATTGAAAGGTCTCTTGTTTTTAGAACATTCTAAACTCAGTCTTCCTTTTCTACAAATTTGCAATAAAAATTTTGATTTGTTCAGCATTCTCTAATTTGTAAAATATGATCCATCCACTATTTCATTTAAGCATTATGATAAACCTGTGAGGCAGATTCTGCTTCTCCATTTTACCCAACTGGAGACTAAGGATGAGAGGTGTTACTTGATGTGTCCAGATTCACCTTGCTCATTCCCAAGTTCTGTTTAAAATCATTACAACATACTGCCTCCTTCATTTATTCAACAAACAACAAGCTCTAAAATACTAGTCTATGGGGCATAGCATATAGAGTGCTGGATTTAGAGGCAGGAAGACTTCTTGGATTCAAATCTGACCTCAGATACTAGCCATATGACCCTCGGCCACCCACTTAACTGTTTTCCTCAGTTCCCTCATCTGTAAAATGAGTCAAAGAAGGAAATGGCAAATTACTCCAATATCTTTGCTAAGAAAATTCCAGATGGTTTACAAAGAGTTAGATATGACTAAACCAACAATATTAATATTGTAAAATATTTAGAACTCTTAAATTTTTTTCCATAGCATTTTAATGTAGAAGTTGTTTTCATTGTATGACTGTTATTAAACAGTTATGCAAAAAATAATTCTTGCAACAAATATTGTGCATCTTGCCTCCCATGAAGGCAACTAGGTGGCACAGTAGATAGATTGCCAAATCTGCAATTAGGAAGAACTGAATACAAATCTACTCTTAGACATTTACTAGCTATGTGATCCTGAACAAGTCACTTAAATCTTTGTCTCAGTTTATTCAACTGTAAAATGGGGATAACAATGCTTATCACATTTGTGAGGATCAGTATTTTGTAAAGTACTTAGCTCAGTTCTTGGCACATAGCTTAATAAATGTTTACTCCCTTTCCTCCACTTACCCTCTCTTCCCAAAATAAAGGAAGTTATAATAATTCAGGATGAACAGCATGACATTAAAATATTTTTTAATTACTCTACACAAATGTCCTTTCCTACAGAGCCTTCCAAGAGAAATGAAAGTTTTCTAATGTTTTATGGACAAAGATTTGGAGTCAGTGAAAGTACAGCTTACTCTCTGATTATGAGATTATAAATCTATAGTTAGGAATCCAAGAGAAAATGAAAAAAGCAATTCTCTAGCATTGAAGATTTTTTTGCCCTTTCTTGACTTTCAAGAGAGATGTACATATTTGAATAATTAGCATAATTTCTTTATATATATTATATCTATATCTATATCTATATATAGTAAATGATTTCATGGGCTTTAGATGACCTGCTGGCTCAACTTTCCCACCCTGCTTAAAATGAAGATATAGTAACTATGGAGAGTTATTAGACCTGGAATTCAATATCATGGATGGATTGAGGATCTGATTGGATTTGGGGGAAAAAGAGGAAATAGTAATGGTTGAAATCAAAAGCTAATCATTTTTAAAAAGATTAGTTGGCTCTCTAAGGAAATGAGGATAAGAAGAAATTTATACAAGAGCACAGGGTTGTTCTAAGGCAGGGGCAAAGACAACAGAAATCAGGATGTTAAATAAATTAACAAAATCCTTAAAACTCTAGAGCCTGGGCTATTTACACATCAATTCCCTTTTTAAATGTCTAATACAACATACAAGAAAACAAAGCAAGGAATCACCTGGGAATCAAAGGCCATCACCTGGATTTTGCAGAAATCTGCTACTAGTACTGCCAGAGTATTTGGAATAGGTCTATCAATCTCATAGCAAGAAACAGCTAATTCTGGGTTTGGAATTATGCAAGGAGATAAAAGGAGACAAGGCCTTGTAATAGAGGGAAGACCAATGCCCTGTCATCAGCATCCTGTGCATAATAACCTCCCAAAGTCAAAGAGCAAATGGGAACCTTTTTACATTTATATAATCATAGCCAAAAAAATTCCTACATCATATAGTATTCAACCTTTTCATGATGACTAGTCCATGGATAGCAGATGGATCATACTGTAAGGCTTTCTCATATAGTAGAACATGTCAGAACTTATGTTCAATTTGTATAACCTTTAAGATCCCAAGTTCACTTCCAGACCACAATGAGGCTTGGGAATATTTTTCATTATTTACTTCAATAGAGCTCAAATTGTATAAACTTCAGGAAAAGAAAGAAACAATAATAGAAAAGAATTGAGAAGAGGTACTTAAATTGCTTTTCTGTTACATTCATGCATATTTTAAAGACATTTAGACAATTGTTTCCTTTTTTTGACTATCAATGTTCTAGGTATTGTCAAATCTGTCAAAATTCTACTCATGGTTTAGTTCTACTGGATTTTACTAGACTCATATGGAAAATGGTGGTGATTTTAAGCATGCTCAGCATTTTAAGAAATTCTTATGTGCGATTTCCTCTAATGACAAAAACATTATCCTATCCTCATAGTAAGAAGCCACAGGACTATTTTAAGCCCTTACTAATCTTTTTGAGAAGTATCTTAATTGTGTGGTTAGACAGTCCTTTTTTTGCTTATGGAATATTTCAGTATTATGTCCCTTTTTCCCCCCTTTGTCAGACCTCAGGATACATGATACATGAATCTGTTTCCACAAAACTGTGTGTTGGTAACCCCTTTTGGTTTGTTGATACAATAAGGTTTTCCATAAACCTTTGCTTAAAATTCTAACAGTGTAAGCACACGTCTCCAAACTTGAGTGGAATGGTATTTTCTCAAAGCCAAATCCAACACTCAAATTTTACCATCCTCCTAACCTTGCTTTTTTTGAGTGAATATAACTCTTTGATGTTTAGAAGTTAGTTTGTTGTTGAGTTGTTTCATTTATGTCCAATTCTTCACATGATCCCATTTGAGATTTTCTTGGCAAATATAATAGGGTAGAGTTGCCATTTCTTTCTCTATTTCATTTTACAAAAGAGGAACTGAGGAAAAAGGGTTAAAATGATGTTAGCTTCACAGCTAAAAAGGGTCTGAGGGTTGATTTGAACTCATGAAGAAGAGTCATTCTATTTCCAAGCCTAGTATTTTGCCCTACACCACCTAGTTAGTTGTTTAGAAGTTTGGTATTTATTATCTTCTCAAGTTTTCTTGAAATAATTTTCTTGGTATTCCTGAAGTGCTTTTTTGTTTGTGTGTTTATAAACAACCAATACAAAGCAATATATGTTAAATGATAGATATAAAGATTGTTGTGCTAAATGTAAAAAGGTTCCCATTTGCTCTTTGACTTTGGGAGGTTATTATGCACAGGATGCTGATGACAGGGCATTGGTCTTCCCTCTATTATAAGGCCTTGTCTCCTTCTATCTCCTTGCACAATTCCAAACCCAGAATTAGCTGTTTCTTGCTATGAGATTGATAGGCCTATTCCAAATACTCTGGACAGTACTAGTAGCAGATTTCTGCAAAATCCAGGTGATGGCCTTTGATTCCCAGGTGATTCCTTGCTTTGTTTTCTTATATGTTGTATTAGACATTTAAAAAGGGAATTAATGTGTAAATAGCCCAGGCTCTAGAGTTTTAAGGATTTTGTTAATTTATTTAACGTCCTGATTTCTGTTGTCTTTGCCCCTGCCTTAGAACAACCCTGTGCTCTTGTATAAATTTCTTCTTATCCTCATTTCCTTAGAGAGCCAACTAATCTTTTTAAAGATGATTAGCTTTTGATTTCAACCTTTACTATTTCCTCTTTTTTCCCCAAATCCAATCAGATCCTCAGTCCATCCATGATATTGAATTCCAGTTCTAATAACTCTCCATAGTTACTATGTCTTCATTTTAAGCAGGGGTGGGAAAGTTGAGCCAGCAGGTCATCTAAAGCCCATGAAATCATTTACTAAAGCAACCACAGGTGATGATGAGCTGAAAGCTAGATACACCAACCTCCCACTGCTTGAGTTATATAAATTGATAATTTTATATAGCCCATATATGTTATAAATAACCAAATGACTATGGTAGAAAAAAGTTTCTCCACCTCGGATCTAAAGACTGACCTTTCTAGATACATGAATCACGATCAACATTTTTACAGATTTTGAAATTTTGAAGGGACTTCAATGGCCCTCTAGTCAAATTGGTACTGAGATGGAATCCTTGTATCTTAACTAACAAAGGACTAGTTATCTCTGATTAAAGATCCAAAGTTGGTTAATCAATGCCCTCTGGAAACAGCCCTTTCTTTGTTAGAATAATTTGAATTATTAGGAAATGTTTTCCTTACATTAAATTTAAATTGCCTCATTGCACCTTCTACCTGAGCCTGGTTTTGCTCTCAGGGCCCAAAGAAGTCTAATCTCTCTGTGCAATGACTGACAGCCTTTCAAAGTTAGTATCTGAATTCAGCTGCCATGTCCCATAGGCAGTTAAAGGGAGCAGTAGTTGGAGTGCTGAGTCTCCAGTGAGGAAGTCTTCTTTTCCTGAATTCAAATCAGACTTTGGATTCCCACTACTTTTGTGACCGTTGACATATTACTTACCTATTTGACTTTTCATCTATAAAATGAGCTGGAGAAGGACATGGCAAACTATTGTACTATCATTGTCAAAAAATCCCAAATGGTATCATAAAGTCAGAAACTACTGAAGAATAACAAAAACAGCACAGTGGATATAAAGAGCTGCGATTGGAGTCAGGAAGACTTCAGGTCCAGCCTATTAGCTGTGTGACCCTTTTGTTTGCATCAGCTTCTTCGTTTGTAAAATGGGGATAATATTAGCATCTACTTTCCAAGGTTGTTCGGAGAATCGAATCAGATAATAATTAAAGTACTTAGCACACAGACCTGACATTGATATAGTGCTTATGAGCACCATATAAATGTAGGCTATTATTATGTACATTTCTTTTCAAAACCTTTTCTTAGTGAGTTATCTTTATCCAGTGTATTCAGATAAATCCTATTTTTGCTTTTCTTTAGAAATGCTTTCTGTTTTTTCCTATAGAATTTCATTCTTAAGTATCTCCTATCCCTTTTCCTATAGAATGTCATTCTCTGGGATCCTAGTTATATTTCTCAGAACATTTGGAAATCTACCTTCCCAAAATCGAGGGGGCTGGTTCATGTTAGATAATGACTGAATTTCCTCCTGTCTCTTTACTGAAATTTAGAAAGAAAATTGTCATCTAGTATTCCTAGCATTTCTACCCCAGAAATCAGTTTCTCTCTATTAATGAGAATAATGTTCGCAGAATTTCTGCTTGTGGTTCTATTTTTGAAGGCAAATCTATTGTTAGTTGCTCTGATGGCTAGATAATTGAATTCCTCATTACTGTTCATTCCAGGCTTATGACCTGTTGCCCCAAATCTTCATCTATTTTGTTTTTCTGTCTAGACTGTCTAATGATAAAATCACTTCTATTTCTCCTTCTATTGACCTTAACACAAATATGTTTCACCATGCTGTACCTTTTCATTCCTGGATTTCCTCTCATGAGTGTTTTTTCTTAATTTAAAATGTTACCTAATGTCCACTCTTTTAATTAGTGTCATCCTCATCCTCATCATCTGTGTCATAGTAATTTTCATTTTTAAATAAGGTATTCCCATTTAGAGATATATTGCAATCATGAGTTTCATTAATCCAAGTCTCAGTAACACCTATGAGAATAAACTTGCTTCCTTGAAGTAGAACTTTGAGTTTGTCTATTTCATTGCCTAAACTTTGGATTCATATGTAAATATATTTAAGTTCAGGGATTATGCTATTGGTTTCTTTGCTTATGTACTTCTTGGTATCTCCCCCTCCAATTTTTACGTTTTATTGTGATAATTTTTATGGTATCTTTTTGGGGAGATATACACAGGCAGTTTTCCCTTTTCTAGGCTGTGTGTTTGTGTGTGTAAAACTTTTTTTTATTAGATTTGCAACATACCAGGCAAATAAATTTTTTCCTCAGCCATTTTTAAGTATATTACATCTATATTCTAAGTATAAATGGTGGTCCAGAAGACCAAACCCCTTTCTTAGATGCTATCTCCTAAACCAGTTGTTCAGTTATCTCATATATATATATATATACACATATATATTTAAATATATATTTATGTGTATATATATATATATGTATGTATATGACACAACCTGTCACCATATGATCCCCACTTTTTTTCATATTAAATTTCCCAATATTTTATAAGTTTTGGCAATATGTATTTAGGTTCCTTTAGGCAGTACCATTCATGCCACCAAAAGTGAGGAATAATCAAGTGTTTTGATATGGCTTGGGAAGTTCTTGGTTATGTTTTGAATATATGCCCTAGAAAACAGGAGATATCAGTTTCTACTTTAAGGTAAACAAATAGTTGCTTTAAACCACCTGAAAAAAATAGAATTACCAACTACTGCAACTCCTTAGTTCTTTCTCTGACCCTTACTAATGAAGCACCTCTGTTTTTACAGTTTTTGTAACTCCTTTACCTTGCCTTGTCTTGCTATGTTCTCTATTTCCTTTCTCAGTCTTTTTCAGGCCCTTATATGCCTTCATGTTGATGTGATTTATTCTCTTCCTTTGTTAGGAAGAAGCTATTATCAGATAATTCCAGACTATCTAGGAAGGAACACCTATTAGCAACACCTATTGTCCATCCCCCAACCTGGGTATCTTCAAACAACCTTCTGAGATATTGAGTAACATATCTTTAGACAGACCTGGAACCCTAACCTTCTTAGGTTCTCCTTTGACCTCCCACATTATGAAGTACTCTCTTTCTTTCCCTCATAATGCATTCCTTTTAACAGTGCCATTCTCCTGACTCTAGCTAAGCCTGGTCAATCTAACCTTCCCAGACAATGGCTTTCTCCCACTTCATATAGTATTTTCTTTCCCCTAGTTAATTATGAGTTCCCCAGAGGAAACGTGTCTTTTCCTTTTCTAACTATATGCTATCCCCCAAATATTTCATATTTACCATTCCTGGTTATTGTATCCCCTTTTCCTAAATCAATCTATCTTTTGCCAGAGAGAATGATAATTGTGAATTTGTCACGTTTGTTTTGAACAAGATATTGCCATCCATGATATCAATCTTATGTGGCCCTGATCTTCCCTTGAGGGAGTAAACAGATATTTCTTTTTCAAACTAACTCCTTCTTTAAAAAAAAAAGCTTTAAACTTTAAAACTTTCCTTTTCTTTTCCTTTCTTCTGTGTATAGCATTTTCCACTTTTCAACAATCTTAACAAGGGTAAAATCTTCCCTTTTCTACTTCAAATCCTCCCCCACTCACACATTTTTTTCCACCTACAATGGAGCTTCTCTTGTATTTCTTCTCAAAACTAGAGTTTGAAAAGCTTTCTAGAAATCTCTTTATCATCCATTCTGTTTCAGGGAGATCAGCATACATTTGGAACACAGAAAATAATTATTTGCCTATGGCAGAAACACAAATATCACATTCAAAGCAAAGAACTTTACAGTTTCCCCACCCTCCATGATATCTATTTTTAACCTTTTTTGTTTGAAGTAGTTGAAGATTATTTCACCTCAACCTTAGTGCCTGAATAAAATTTTTACAGCCAATTATCACCTCTAAATAACTACAACTCCATTAGTTTCCACTTATCTTTCTCTTGCCTTGTCTTTTTAACTTGTATCTGATTCTGCATGACCCCATTTGAAATTTCTTGGCAAAAATGCTGAAATAGTTTGCTATTTCCTTCTCTAACTCATTTTACAGTTGAGGAAACTGAGGCAAACAGAGTTAAATGACCTGCCCAAGGTCAGACAGATAGTAAGAGTTGAAGCCGGATTTGAACTCAGGAAAATGTCTTCCTTACTCCAAATCTGGCACTCTTTCCATTGAGGCATCTAGTTTCCCTTGTTTTGCCATAGTTTTGTGCAACTGTCTTTTCCTTTTCCTTTCTCAGTCTTCTTAAGATCCTACTTCCTAATTTTCCTTTATCTTATTTGATCTTGGTCCTCCATCAATCTTCTCTTACGGAATTCAGAAGTTGATTATTTTTTTCCAGATTTTCTTCAACTTCTTTCAAATTTTTTCTTTCCAAATTCAACCTCTGGTTTTGTTTGCTAGTCTGAACTTTCCAAAACAATTTCCTTCTCCTTATTTGGCTCAAATTATTCTCTTTTCTCTTTCTCTTCCCACAACCTCGTAGGAACAGAACTGTCTTACCTGCTTACAACTTTTAGGGACTAAACTCATTTAAAATGTGTGTTTCAAACTTCTCTAAGTAGCTGTTGTACCAATGGCCTTTGAAAGTTAAGAATAGTAGCATATACAACCAGTTGGTGGATGTCTTATTGTCTTAATAAGTAGTACTTGCTAATTGTTATGCATTATCTATTTGTTTATCACTTCTTTAGTGAGAGAAAAGTAATATAAAAGCAGTTAGTCAGCTTTTATGAAGCACCAGCTAGTACGGTGAGAATGGCTCACAGAAATGGAGCAAGTTCAAGAGGGACTGAAGGTTTGGTCAATAGTTGGTGGCAAAGAACCAAGTTCTAATTAGGTGAAGTCCAAAAGTCCACACATTCCTGGATGTATCAGCAGAACTGAGTGACAGGAATTTCTCATTTTATGAGACCATAGCAAAGATGGCACTCACTTTGTCAACCATCATAGATGAACTTCCACAATGAGTACAGGGAACTCCTTAAGATCCAAATCCTCAGCTGTGAAAAGATTTGCAAGAGGGATTCCCAAGGCTATCAAGTGGGCAAATTTAGCATTATACAGATATTTGAATTCAAATTAATATTTGAGAGCACACAGATATTGCACCATACAGCATATTAACTAATTGATTAATTGTAAAAATGTATAGAGAACAGATAGATGGCATTGTGGATAGAGTGCTGGGCCTGGAATCAGAAAGACTCATATTCTTGAATTCAAATCTAGCCTCAGACTTTATTAGTTGTGTGACTCTGGGCAAGTCACTTAATTTTGTCTGCCTCAGTTTCTTATCTGTAAAAGAAATTGAAGCAGGAAATGACAAACTATCCTATTATCTTTGTCAAGAAAACTCCAAATGGGGTCATGAAGAGTCAGAAACAAGTGAAATGAGTGAACAACAACAAAAATGTATAGGGTCTTAAGAATGCAGCTATTAGGAGAAATGTTTCTTTTAAAAATATCTATTAAATTTATATTGGCAGAGTGCTGCTATTTGTAAATAGCCCTTTTCAGATAAAAGTTGTAATACTGTTTGTTGAGCTGGTATTCTCTTTGTGATCCAGGAATCAATTTTTTAAGATGTAGTTATTTTTAGGACATGTGACAGATGAAAAGAGGTATAAAAATGAAAAGCTTCACAACATCAGCAACTCATATTTGCAAACTCTCTACAATTTAAAAAAGCAAAAAAATCTAGAAAAGGGGAATAAGCATTTATTAAGTGTTTACTGTATCCTAGGCTGGGGATAGCATGGTGGCTAAATGGATAGAATGTTGTCAGGAAAAGCTGAGTGCATACCTGGCCTTAAATACTTAATAGCTGAGTGATCCTGGAGAAGCTACTTAACTCTGCCTCAGTTTCCTCATCTGAAAAATGAACTGGAGAGGAAATGGCAAACCACTCCAATATCTTGCCAAGAAAACCCCAAATGGGGTCACAAAGAGTCAAACATGACTGAAAAACAACTGAATAATAAATGTCTCGGGTATCCTGCAAAGTGATTTTTTTTTTTAACCACTATTACTTCATTTGATCCTTATTACAACCTGGTATGTTTCTGAGGCTGGATTTGAACTCCAAGTCTAGCAGTCTATTCACAAAGCCCAATCTAATATCAGGACATACTAGAAAGACATTGTGGTAAAGTAAAAAAGAATTGGGCTTTAAGAGCAGAGTCTGAAACCTACTTTAAACACTTTGCTAGATTTTTGATTATGGGAAAGTCATTTTAGTTTTCTTTTCTGTAAAATAGGAATAATAATGCTTTCTCTATTTGCCTCTCTAGAGATTATTGTTAGGAAATCCTAACATACAAAAAGACTAGGAGCTAAAACTATTGATTCCACTTTTAATGATTCTGTATAAACTGTGTTTGGAGAATTTAATGTGACAACCAAAGGAAATTTCTTTGTCATGATTATAAACCATTTGCCAAAACCACAGGATTTTCATGTATAAAGTTGTGTTGTTACCTTAAAAGGCAAAAAAGTAGGTAACTATATTTGTCTTTGTTGAAACAGAGAATAAACAAAACCACCCCAGTTATGGGTAGGCATTTAAGCTGTCCCCAGTGCAGATAGGTTTATAGTTGCCTTTCAGATAAGGTTTCTTCTAGCTAAGAATCTGTTTATCTAATATATATATATATATATATATATTGCATCTAAATGTAAAAAAATGTTAAGGAAATCTGGAAAGCTGCTACATAAATGTAATAATAAATCACATACTAAATAACAATTTTTTAATGAATCTGATTCTCTGACATGTATGTAATTACTTTGTAAGTTGAGAACAGGCTCTAAATTAGATTTATTTACTGTGTCTGCCCAGCCCCAGACATGGCACACACAAAAAATAATTGTTGAGGTTCTCTTTTTCTGACACTTCATAAAGTAGACCAAGATCATTGCAATTAAATTCAACAATTCTACTAGTTATTTGACAATATGGAAAGACTTGTACTAATACTCCACTTTGACATTGCAGTCACATCAATTGGGCACATAAATATATGTATACATATGTGTGTGTGTGTGTGTGTGTGTGTTTGTGTAGGATTCACTCACAGAATATATATAGAATGACATCATGAATGCCACTTTCTGTGAAACACATTTCAAGTATTTTCATCATCCTGATAGCTTTTTCAGAATAGAAGCCCACTTGGAGGCAAGAAGACATGGATTCAAATTCTGCTTTTGAGACATACCAAAACTGTTACAACAAATAATTTGCTTAATTTCCTGGTGCCTCCAAAAAACTTTAAGTTATAAATACATTAGTGATTATAGATATCTAAATTGTAAATTCAAGTGAGTGTAGATCTCTTTATGGGTCTATTTAAATAACATGCAATAAGAACTTTTATAGGAAAATTGATTCTGGTGTTTTCCTTTTTAATTATTTTCTGTTTATCCTTTAAATAGATTATTAGTATATATAATGTTTGATTGTGTCTCCATTAAATTGTGAGCTTTTTGAGGGTAGGGACTAAATTTTACCTTTTTTCCTATCCCCAGCATTTAGTACTATAACTGGCACATAATATACACAATAAATATTGACTGATTGATTATTACCCTAGAAGAAATTAATCAAGCCCTACTGAGAAATTTCTATATAAAGAAGTCAGATTAATATAACTAAGCCAGTTCTTGGTAAGTGTTGTCCATAATAGAACAAGAAAGAAGCCCCAAATATTTTGAAATATCATTACTTCTGCTTGAAAAGTTTCTATCTGGTTGTTGTCAAAGTTTCATGGAATCATAGACTTCAGAATTTGAAGTACATTAGAAGTCACTGAATACTAACAAAATCCTAAAAAGCAAGAAAAGGTATAATTATAACTTCACACTGAAGTCAGTGCAAACCCCATACTTTCCCAAATCCAGCTTACAAAAATCTCTAATGTGTGCTATAATCGGTTAATTTTTTTGTTTATACTTTATGGGCATCGCATGAAAAGACCTTTATAAACATCAGTAGCATCTATTGCCTGATTCTTCTCATTTGGAAATGAACAAGAAAGGGCACTTTGAAGCATCCGGGGGAGAAAAACCTTTTCTAAATACCTCTCCCTCCCACATATTTTGCTGTATTTTGAACACAATTCAGCTGAAGCCATCAACGTCCATGCTGCTATGATTTCTGGAGTCATTTACTAGTCTGCTCAGAGGATACCATGGTAGCAGCTGTGTACAAACAATGTTACCTAGACATTCATCCTTCCTGTATGTCTTCCACGTTTAACCCATAGTGGTTTTTTCACTTTCACTTTTCACTTGCTTTCTTTGATACCCCCAGAACTTAGCACAGTGCCCACAAATACTAAGTGCTTAATAAATGTGTGTTGCCTGATTCTTGAGACTTAAAAATGTTCATGTGCAGTAATACAATAGTATTCTTTCTCCTCCATCTCCGTATTAACTCCATAACTCTATATGCATTACTTCCATTTCCTTTCCAATCTTTTACTTCTCAATACTTTGCAATCTGGTTTCTACTCTCATCACTTAACTGAAAATTGTACTTTCCAGTTACCAGTGATCTTTTATAAGACAAATCTAATAGCAGTTTTTCAAATTCATTCTTCTTGATCAGTCTGCCATATCTTAATAATATTGACCACCCACTCTACTAAGATACTGTCTCTATTTTCTTTGGAAAACTCTCTTGGTTCTACTTTTACCTGTATGACCCCTCCTCCTCAGTTTCTGCTAAATTATCATTCACACCATGCAAGTTATGTGTACCCCAAGACTCTATCCCTTTTTTCTCTTGCTCAATTGCTCAATTGGTGACCTCATCAGCTAGCTCGCAGAGGTTTAATGATCATCTTGATAATATTTCTAGTCCTGCTCTTTCTCCTGCATTCTAGTCACATATCATCAGTTTCCAGTTGAATGTTTCTAATTAGAGATATATAAGCATCTCAAGTAAACAACCCAAGTCAACAATCACTTCTTAAAAGCTTACTATGCGCTAGGTCTGTGCTAAGCAGAGGGAATATAAAGAGAAAAACAGCTTCTACTCTCAAGTTGCTTATTTTCTAATAAGGAAGAAAACACACATAAAAGAAAGCTGAAATGGGGATTCAAAGAGGAAGGGATCTACATGGGGGTCTCTGTGGAGAAAGTTCAGAGAATGAAGAGTGGAGCCTAGAAAGGAATGAACATATGGCTTGCCTGGACATTTTTTTCCCTTAACATAGAGGGTCTAGTGATATCAGCCAATTGGGGTTCCAGAGCTGAAGAGACAAATTGTACTTCCAGTGTGAGAAGCCCAGGAGTGGACTGAACAAATTCAGTATCCACAAATACAATTCATCTTCCCCACCATCCCAATCCACTCTGTTCTGTACTTTATTTCTATATTTTTAACATTAAACATTTTCATTTTTAATGTTTATGACCTTGACAAATGTCTAGAAATATGAATATTTCACTATACAAATAATGAAAAATAATACTGGATATAAAACTGTGAATTTTTGCAGAAGTTATAGTTTTTTTTTAATAAAAATTAAATTTAACATGAAAAGAAGAAACCTCCTCACTTATCTATATATCCTTTTGAATTACTTTGCTTTTTTCCTACCCTCTTTCTATAAAAGGTAGCATTAACCTTCTAGTCACTCAAATACTTGTGAAAAGGAAACTTGATTTCAATGATCTTAAAACAGCAATATTTTCAAATATTCCCTAATATAATAATATCACCATTACTATAGAATGACTATCCAAATAAAATGAAATGTTTTCCCACTTACTTTATGGAATAAAAAACAATACCAGTGGGTTCAAGGAGACACTAAGGTTAAAGGGGTTGTTAATGATGAAATATTTGAGAATGTCTTCATTGCTTTTGTAAAATAAAAAGATGCTGATATATAATGGAGATAATAATCAATTTAGAAGAAGGAAGGATGCTCCTTGATTCAGTAGCCCAACTCAATAAGCTGCAGTGGCTCCCTGTTACCTTCCAGGATCAAATACAAAAGCCTCTGTTTGGCATTCAGAACCCTCTCTTATCTAACTCTACCTCACCATGTTCCCACTTTTCAGATGCCTTACTCATCTTCATCTTTGGACACTGGTTTCCCTGCTCTTCCATCTCCTGACTGAGCATTTTCATTGCTGAGCTGTTCCCTATATCTAGAATACTCTCCCTGTTCATCTTTTCCTCCTGCCTTCCTTCAAGTCCCAACTAAAATCCATTCTCCAACAGGAAGCCTTTCCCAATCCCTCCTAAATCTAGTATCTCTTCTGGTGACCATTTCCCATTTATCCTATATAACGAGCTTGTTAGTACATAGTTTTGGGGGGTAGGTAAATGGCACAGTGGATCTGGCATCAGGAAAACTTGCTTTCAAATTCAACTTCAAATACTTATTAGCAGTGTGATCCTTAACTCAGTTTTCTCATCTGTAAAATGAGCTGAAGAAGATAATGACAAACCACTCTAATATTTTTTGCTCAGAAAACCCACTAGGGTCACAAAGAGTCAGAGAGTGCTGAAAAATGGTGGAACAACATGACTTTCAGGTACCACCAGCACTATAGGACCTTTGAATTTCCTGACCTTGCCTGGGAATTTTCATCTCAAAATACACATTTGCTTAGGATCGGAAACGTATTAACACAAAAAGACAGAGGCAACTGTGTAATTGTAAACTCAGTGGTAGGTTGGGAGATAGGGCTATTGTAAATTCCCCAATCACCTCATAAGAAGATCTAGCTCAAAGTAGTCCTCAAGTCATTGGTTCTGATGCCTTAACTAATTAGAAGATTTTCCATTTTCATGTAATACAAGTTATTTAATCATAAATGACTGGGAAAAGGTTGTGCATAAATTTCTACATGGTCACTTGGACTATGGAGTCCCAAACTAGGAGAGGAATATCTACACCTGCTCCAAGGACTGATCCTTCTAGATTACTACACCCATAGTACATAGAAGTTTACCAGATCTTCCTCTGGCAGATGGAGTTCAAGGAGGAAGGCTGAATTGCGACTTCTCTGGGACTTGACAAAAAGGATTCTATTCCCTGACCCCCACAGGACATGACCAATTTCCTCAGCCAATCCAATTACACTTCCTGTATGCCACTCCAATTTTCTAGCATTTAGTCTAAAACAAGAGTTTTAAACTTTTTTATGTGTCATAGACCTATTTTCCAAGATAATGAAACATAATGGATCCCTTCTTAGAATAGTTATAAATCTTTAACATGGGCTTCTCTAAGTATGCTTAGTTATAATATGGAGATGCTCTTGATGGCCTTTTGAGTATATTCAGTTTGTTTAATGTGATGTGCTTGAGGATAGCCTCTTTTGATTAGCTGACTGCTTCTTTAAAACTGGGGACACTAAATCATCTACTCTTTTTTTGCCATCTTTTTGACCCTGCTCTGTGCCTAGAGTACATGCCATGAACTGAATCTTTAAGAGGGGAAGCCTGCTTTTTCTCTTCTAGCTCAGTTCAGAGAAATGGGCCTAAGAATGTTTATTTCTCTTCTGTTTTGTTTGTTTGTCTTCGGTTTTATGTCACAGTAGGAATTTTCACCAATTTTAAATTTAAGCCATGGCAACCTTGGACCCAAGATGGCAGGCTGGATGATGGATTTAGCTAGCTTGGGGGAGAAGCCAAGGTGTTTGGTCAACCTGGCAGGGTTTTAGACTTAGAATTGTATTTTACTAAAAGCAAACTAAATTATGAACCACATTCCCCTCCCTTCCCTAGAGATTGAGGTGGTGCAAAGAGGGAGAGGGATTATGCCTCCCACATGTTGGAGGGAGTAAGTTTGTATGTTTTTTATTATCTTTTGAAAGTAAACATTCCTTAGTAAAAAGCTTCAGTGTTACACATAAAACAAAATACATAGGATTATAAAAGAAACCAAAGATTTAGTGAGAAATTACATGAAGATAGAAAGATAGATATAGATAAATATCCTATCCAAATTCATAGATCTCCTGAAATCTGGCCATGGACTCTTTAGAAGTCCATAAACTCCAAGTTAAGAATCCCTCATTTGTTATAGGCTGCCTTTCTCTGGACTTTTTCACTGAATACCCAGAAATTCTGGAAGATCAGATCAACTTTGAAATTCACACTCAAACTTTTCTTCTGCCCAGATTTATAGTATAGCAATTCACCAAAACAAAACTGAATTTTATTCCCCTCCCAGTTCTGGTGGCAGCATAAACAAAGAATGAAATAACTAAAACTAGACATGGCAAAAGAGAAATAAGGGCAAATCAAGGGGCTAGGATCATCTACAGACTATATAATCAACCCTTGAATATTGAAAGTAAGTTGTAATTTCAGTTTAACCATAATGTCTAACCATACATTGGCAAGAGTCTAAGGTAAAGATTTTAGATCTTTTCATTCTATTTTTAGGAGTGATGATGCTTCCACCAAAACAAAATCATAATGTTCTTTTAACATTATTTGAAGTCTCAGAGCCTTAACCTTAAGAAGCAGATCTTTAGGAATCCGGGAAAGCAAGCATTGTCTAACCTTTTCTAGGATTCTTGGAATTTATTTTTTAACTAAAGATACATAGAAGTCCATAATTATTTCCCAATGCATTTTTTTTGTCTCCCAAAAGGAGAACATAGATATGTAACCAGAGCCACAATAAACTATTCTGGCAGCCATGGCAAGGAAGGCAGAAAGTGTCTTCTAGTCCTAAGGAAGAAGAACATCTGGAACCTTCACTCAGAGTCTTTTGGGGAAGAAACTCTATGATATTGTCGTGTTTCAAAGAAACAAGAGATTCTGAGATACTGACTTATGTAGAGAAAGATCCCTTAGACTGAGGCAATTGCAGGGAAGATTGCTGGGCTGGAATGAACAAGGTTGAAACCAATCTTGCCATCTCTGAGCCTTCAGTTTTAACCAAATTTCTTTTTAACTAAGTTTTTAGCTCATTTGGGTTCTGCCTCTTAGAGGAATACAATATAGACACAAAAATCTAAACTTTAGCCTCCCAGGAAAAACTCAGCTTTATTCAGAGTGTTCTGGAGGACACCAGTTAAAATTTCTGTTTACTTTGTATTGTTTCCAAGTTCTTTAGCACATCCAAGAAGACGACAGATGTAGAATTTTTGTAATTGCTCTTTAATTTCAGTTATACAAGTATTATTAGACATCAATTGTATCTCACAGAGGTGTTCATGGAGGACTACCAGGATCTCAGATATCAGGGCTTTTTGAGCCCTTTCCAGGGCTGCTCATTCACCTTTGGTGTCCATCTGATTCACCCAACTCTTATCCATGCATCCAAGAAGTTGTAGCATGCCCAGGTTGAGGGTAAATGACAAGTTTCCAATGTTTCATGAGTAAGGGGGATGGATGTCTGTCCCAAGCCTATGGAGACTATGGAGGCAGGTGAGAATAGTGAGTTTCAATGGCCACAAGGCAGTTGAAGAGTCTGGCCCATCATCAAAGACATCAAGGTCATCCGCTGTATCCTGGGTCATCACCAAGACATCTTGCCATTGGACTCTGATGAAGAGAAAGTGAGTGTTATGACTTTACAGACCTCTGCCTTGCTTAGATCCAATTCAGGAGCAAGTGAAACATCACCCTGTGATGTCATTGGTCCTCTTTGAAATATGAAGAACAAACAACAAGGTATTGTGGAGATACAAATGAAATATGAGAGATAGAAGAAGGGAGATAACACAGGGGTAGATTATTGGACCTGGAGACAAATCCAGCCATAAACATTTACTAGCTGTGTGAGCTCATGTATCCTCTACTTCAGGGGTCCTCAAACTTTTTAAACAGGGGCCAGTTCACTGTCCCTCAGACTGTTGGAGGGCCGGACTATAATAATAATAATAATAATAATAATAATAAAAACTTTGTTTTGTGGGCCTTTAAATAAAGAAACTTCATAGCCCTGGGTGAGGGGGATAATCATTCTCAGCTGCCTCATCTGTTCTGCGGGCCATAGTTTGAGGACTTCATTTGGTTTCATGATATAAATGATATAATGTATCATTTATAATATATTTATATACTACATATGTGATATAATATATAATGTAATTAATGTAATGCAGTGTAATATAATGTAATATAACATAACATAATATAGTGAAAATGATAAGAAAATGATAACAACACCTACCTTCAGGGGTTGTTGATCAGGTAAGATATTTTTAAAGTGCTATATAAATATTAGTAGTGGTCATAGAAGCAGTAGTAGTGGTGGTAATGATGGTGGGAGTAGTAGTAGTGATAGTAGTAGCAGTAGTACTAGAAGTCTGTGGTCCATTATTGAGTTTACAAACTACTTGGAAAGACAGAACTATCCCTTTGTGACTAAAATAATTAGATAATTTGAAAAAACATAGACTATAAGTATTGACCTGTTTGGTGCTGAATTTCCTGCTTTAGTTAATTACCATTGACCAAATTAATGAAATCTTAACAAACAAGATTGGCCTTTTGGCATAACCTATTTTAGTGACCAGTTTAATAATCAAAGCACTGAAAAATCTCCTGTACTTTGCCAAGAAAAGCCCAAATGGGATCACAAAGGGTTTGCTGGACACAACTTATTAACACCTTAACAACAACGATAAAATTCTTTGTACAAATGCATCTGATTAAGTGGTAAAATGAAACTAGGAGGCTGAGGATCCCTAAAATTAGGAGAATATAATCAATGATAGGGAGGGGCTTGAGCGTAGAAACTATATGCTCCCTGGAGCAGCCAAGTAGTGCTGGGATAGTGTGAGCAGTAGGGCTTGGAATCATAAAGATTCATCTTCATAAGTTCAAATGTGGCCCCATATACTAGCTGTATAATATGAGGTCATAAAAAATCAGAAATAGAACAAAAAAGGCAACAACAAGCACAGCAGCAACAACAACAATAACATTTGTGCTCCCAACCCCTCTGTAGATAATTTAAGATCTTAAGGGAAAAGCAGAAATGTAACAGATCTGGTCTTCAAGAAGTGAGAGTTATGACTTTACAGACCTCTGCCTTACCTAAATCCAATTCAGGAGCAAGTGAAACATCACCCTGTGATGTCATTGGTCCTCTTTGAAATGTGAAGAACAAACAACAAGGTATTGTGGGAGATACAAATGAAATATGAGAGATAGAAGAAGGAAGATATCACGGGGGTAGATTATTGGACCTGGAGACAAATCCAGCCTTAAACATTTACTAGCTGTGTGAGCTCATATATCCTCTACTTCAGGGATCCTTATCAGTAAAAACAAATATTTCAAATGCCAAATTCAGTTTTACAAGCCTTTCTGCTGTGTATAGATCTTAGGGATGTAGAGGGAAAAACAAACAAAACAGATAGTCCTTGCCTTCAAGGAGCTTATATTCTCCTGGAGGAGAAACAACATATTATATACACAAACAAGTTGTGAAATACAAAATACTTTGGTTAGAGGGAGAGGTAGGAGGAGTGGGATGAACACTAACAAGTAAGGGAAATTAAAATTACTTCCTGCTTTAGAAAACTCATTTGGAATTAATATAATCCACATACCAAAAATTGGGGAGCTAATGTGTGCAAAGAGTTTTTGTAAACTTTCAATTAAGTTAAAAATATCCTTTCCATTCCATTTTCAAAATATTATTTTAATCAGTAAATCCTTTCTTCATAAAACTAAAGTGAAATTCAACCTAGGCAGGATTCAGATTTCCCAAAATATCAATGAATAGAATCGAGCAAAGTTTTACTGTTTTCCTCTACTGTGTTCTTTAGTTTAAAAAAAAAAAAACACTGATTAAAAGTATTTGAAAATAATTTGTTTCTCCTTCTATTATAGTAAACCTTTCAATTTAATTCCAAATGGATATAATATTCTCTACTCTTCCTCATTTTTAAAAAAACTCTCTGAGTTCAAAGAACTTTAAAAATCCTTAAAGCATTCTTGGAAAGACTGAGGAGGAAGGGATTAGTTGGCTCAAGTGTTCTGTAGTCTTATGTGTAATATAAGTTTACCTTACTTTTGATACTTTTATTTATTTAGTAATCTAAATTTTAGCCTCTTCCACAATAGCATTTTATTCAATTGGTTTCCTAGAAAAGAAAAATAGTTCATCCAGAATTATTACTGGTGAATAATTAAATGAGTTATATTTTTTAGATTAAATTCCTCCCCAGTTATAAAATGTAACCACAATATAAATTTTAGTTCAAGATAAAATGCAAAATTCTCATTGCAATAATGAGGAAAATTATAGTTTTTTTTGAATTGTGTTATATTTGGTACATTGTTTTCTTGGACATAAAGAGAAGAGCTGATGTTACCAGTGGTTATAGTTTCTAATTTTTTCCTTTAATTTTCTCCTTTGAGATTATAAACTACAGATAATGAGCATTCTGTTCCAGTTATCTATTTTTAGAACATTTGAACACAGGGACCTCTTTAGTTTGAGTTATTGCAATTGAAATACAATTTAGCATTTTTTTCCCCATTTGGTCTTAAGTTCATTTGCATGAATTAGAGGGGTGGCCTCCCTCCTCTCCTTTCTTCCCTTTTTCCCTCCCTCCCTCCCTTCCATACCTTATTTTTGTAATGTCAGTCTAAATATCATTTACCTAGAAAACTTAGAGATTATGATTTGCTTCTTCAAAGTGTTCAAAAATTAGCTTTAACTTCTGAAACTGATGGAAGAAAGACATTGAGAACTGCTTCAGCAAAATCATATTGAATCATTACTTCCTGCCTGCCATTCAATAATTTTTAAACAACTACTATGTACAATAAATTGTGGGAGGTGCAAAAATTAATAAAGATCCAAAAGATAGTTGTTGCCTTCATGGACCTTTTTTGGGATTATGCCATATACACCAACAAGTAAAATACAAAATGTGAAGAGGCAACAGAAAAAAATCCAGGCAAAATGCTTTAGATAAGACTCAGCAATTCATGAGTAAAATAGCCATGCACAGAAAGAGTATTTTTCCTCTAATCGAAAAGGGAAGCCCAGGCTCTAAATGACTACTTGGAAGAATCATTGTACTTTCTTTTTCCTTTTCTTTTCACACTGATATTTTAATTTCCCATCATAGGTATCAATAAATATTGTCAGCCTTCAATAACCACTTATCAAGTAGTGGAGCAAAAAAGATTTATACAAAATAAAGAAATTGCAATTAGGGACAGCATACAGCAAGAGGTACTGAAATGCCCATCAGAACCAAGCAGACAGGGTGAATATATCACAGTTGAAGCCCTTGAGTTGACATATTTTCTGGACCTAAATTGTGCTGGAGGTCCTGAACTGTCTCCCTTTCAGCTGACATAATTTGTTATTTGCATCCCAAGCTGGGCTGCCTGTCTGTCTGTGGAAGTCAAGACAGGCACCAATCAGTTCCCTAGATTGGAAAACTGCTTGTGCAGCTTCCTGGGACACAGACCTTCTTCTCTTCATGGTCTGGCAAGTCCCTGAAGGAAAAGAATACTGCTTTGGCTATCACTTTGTTCCTCCCCTTCCAGAGGGGTTTTGTCCTTTTCAACCTTTACTGTATTTTTTCCCTTCCATGCCAATCCTCTTTAGAGGGAGATTTCTGTTTTCTTCTCCTTCCTTTGTTATACTATCAGGGATGTTCACAACTTGAGTGGGAGCTTCTTATAAGATAGATAAGTTAAGCTAACAGAAGTGGAGAACAAGAGCAGAAACAGCACTTGGGTGTTCTTGGAAAAACCACAAGGTTGGTCTCCACTGACTGTGGCTGCTTTCAAATGGTGGAAAACTGAGAGTTCAACAGTTTAGGGGAAAAATGTTTCAAAGGCCACATAGCTATAGATAAATTTAACTCCACCCCCCATTTTTTTGATCATGGCAGTGACTCATACCATAGAGGTTTCAAGGGATTGTACGTCCTGCTATACCATATTAGAATTCATGACTTTAGTTTCAAGACTTGAAGCACAAAAATGCAACACCTTAATGAGGAGAGGAAATTTATAACATGGGTAAGTAAACAGCAGAAGATGGCCTTGTAGCAGGGGTGGAAAACTACCCCATCCTCTGGAGAGTTAGTTGAACAAATCCCAGAATCTCCATAAGTTAGAGAATGCCAAAAGCATCTATATCAGCTTTGATAGTTTTAACATTTTCTAATATCTTACCCAATTCATTGACATAAAAGTAGCAGTTTTTCCTAATGAAGGTACACACACTTCACTAAACAATTGACATGGTATTAAGGTGTGGTGATCTTTTTCTTCTTTAAAATATATAAGATGACAAGATGGTTCTCTCTGAGGGAGAGCAGGTTTCTCGGGGGAGATTTTCTGGAGGCAGTCTTAGTTGCAGTTGAAAGTAATAAGCACCCAAATGCAGCCAGCTGGTAAAAATACAAACGTTTATTTCTCCTTCCAAATCTTGTCTCTTTCCTTGGGCCCCGATAGCTAGATTCTTAGAGGCCTATCTTTCTGCTTGGTTCCAAGAGCTCTTGCAGATTGTCCTTTGCTTCTGCCTCTGCTTTCTTCAGCCTCCAATCCAGCTCCACTCTTCATGTAATTCCACTGAAATCTGTCCGAGAGCCTCTGTCTGTTTCTTTTATATGAGAGAGAGGAATTGTGGGATACCAGAGAGAGGGATTATGGGTTTCTTTCCAGAGTACTCTCTGGCCCTAAGAGCTTCAAGGGAGGTGTGAATTCACAAAGTTACACAGTTTACTTTGTGAATCTCCCATACTTGTGAACTCCAATGAGTAAAGGTGTGAACACAAGCATTGTATCAATTAGTTCTACTTTCTACTTAGTACCTTGTTTCAGATTCTGGCCCAAAACATCAACTCTAATGAGTTAGCAGTTTGTAAAGATTCCAACATTAAGGGACCTGCAGTTTTGCAAGACAGCCTTAAGGAGGGAGAAGACCTGTCTGTTTAAGGCTTCAAGAGTCTCAGGAGTATTATCAAAGGAGTCGGCTGATGGAGACATACGCCATCGGCTTTTTTGTTCTCAGACATCAAATCTTGGGATTAGCATGTGACACCCAGTACAAGCCCAGTTCAACCAAAGGATGTGCAACAGGGAAAGAAGGTATCAAAGTTGTTGATTTCTATTGAAGTCAGTATGCTTGAGGAAAGTTAGGTACCTTGATGACAAAGTCTAGGGTCCCAGACATAAAAGTAGGTAAGCCTGATACAGGTATGTGTCACGGAGGAAGAACAGACCATGGGAAAATTCCTCAAGGGCAGGGACCACTGCACAAACAGGCCAGTTTCCCTTGACACTGTATTTTCACACAAGTGCAGTGAAGATGGTTGTCAGAACATTTTGGACACAAAACTCAATGGAGTCATTGGAAGGCATTCAAGGCAAGAGCAATTCAGACAGTTTGATTTAAAAGTATTCCCAGTAGTTGAATCATAACCCCAAGTTTTCCTGGGCAGGGAGAAAAGCATATTGCCCTTCTCAGACTGATTATCAGGAGTGTCCATATCATAGGGATAGTTGGACAGGCTAAAGTTACCAGAAAAAGAGGGTTTCCCACAAAGTGGGATCTCAATTGAGGTCATTGGCACATGGCAGACAGGTATAAAAATATGCAAAATGAGTGGAAGAAAGCATGGTCTGTGGTGTACTGTATTGGCTCAAATCTGCAATCCTACAGAGTAGGTGAAGAGAGTAGATTTAGCAGCAGTATAGTTGTGGTATGTACAAAGCCAAAAGTGAACAAGCTAGTTGCTGTGGCTAGAGCCTATCACACTGGCTTGTGTGGGTAAGAAAAGTGGCTAAAGCAACCAAAGCTTAACTCAGAAGAGTTACATAATGACCATCCCCAAGTCCAGTAAGTGAGAAATATAATACCATGAAGACAAATGTGGAGACCAAAAGTGCAGTCAGATTACTGAGTTGCCAAGAATTCATATAACAAGGGAAGTCAAAAAGTGTTAGCACACAGAGGATTAGTGAAAGCAAGAAGACAAAGAAAATAAGGTTAATTTTTTTTTAAATGGCAAAGAGTAGTCTCATCAGTATTCTCATTCCTCATCTGGAATCTTGGGAGAGTCATCTACCACAGTTGTTTGCTTCTCAGTTCTTCTCAGACACAGGGAAAAGTTTCTGATAGGTTGCAAGGTCAACTCAGGTGATGGGGTTGTCTTAAAGTTGGACAGGTGGATCAAGCTATTCATGTCTTGGAGTTTGACCACACATGGGTTGGTTAGTAGGATTTAGCAATGTTCCTTCCATCTGGGCTTCAACATGTCATTTCAGAGATGCTATTTCCAGTATACCCAGTCCTCAGGCTCTAGAACTAAGTTCTCTTTGTCAGAAGGTAGCCTGGAGCAGGATTGAGCAATCAAGAGGTCAAGGGCTGAAATGTGAATTCCTTCCCATAGGAATTGAGGGAATCCTTGACTTTCAGGGGATCATTGGTCAATCTGATATAGGTTCATGGCCCATCCAGTAACAATTTCAAACAGTGAAAGTTTATGTTTCCCAAAAATGGCAGCCTGTAGATTGAAGAGAGCCAGAGGCAAGGCTTTGGGCCATGGCATACCAAAGTGGTCAGAGAATTTGGACAGCTGGGCTTTTATTATCCAATTTAAATGCTTCACTAACCTGGAAGACTGGGGGTGATAGGCACAAAGGAGGTGATGTATAATTGTCCAAACAGTCAAAAAGTAATAAGCAAGCTTCCCATCAAAATGGGTGCACCTGTCACTATGAATTTCCTGAGGGATATTCCAAGAGAGGAATAGTTTTTCAAGGAGTAGTGTGGCTATTGCTCATTGGTATGAGAAGATCTCCACTCACGAGGAAAATATACAGACTATAACCAGCACATAGCTGTATCTGGAAATTGGAGACAGCTGGATAAAATTCATCCAAGCCAGATGTAGAGAGGACCATCCAAAAGGTGGAATTTTCCCAGGTGCAGTGAAAAGGTTTGCTGACACCAAGTTTAGGATAGAGATTTGAGTGGCCTATTGTAACCTTCCCCAACAATTTTGGCGGGCCAAACTGAGAGATTTATTGGTACCCCAGTGGCTGATGGGATGCAAGAACTTCACTACAGAAAAGCACATCAGGCAAAACCATGAGATTGTTTGAGCTTACCTAAAGACTGGACAGAGGGTCCCTGAGGCAGCCCTCTCTGCAGAAGAGCTCCTCTGGTCTCAATAGTCACTTAGGCCCATCCATGAGGTCTGAAATTCAGAGAATAGGGTTTGAGGCTGGTCATCCGAGAGAAAACACAGGCATAAATGGATTTAAGGCTGGCTGAAGGGCTGCTTGATCAACAAGAACATTCTCTCTCACATGCAGAGAATCCTTGATAATGGCCACTTCCTTTGGCAGGAGGAAAATGTCAAGGAGCTGATTAAACTGCTAACATTTTTTTTTTTTACATTGGTTTGGAGGAGGTAAGAAAAACCTTGTGTCTCTAAAGCATCCCAAAGTCATGTGTTACCCTAAAGGCAGACCCACTGTCTATATAAACGTTAACTCAGTTGCCTGTTGCCAGCTCACATGCTCGGCTGACTGCCTCCAATTCAGCTTGTTGCATCAAGGTGGCACAGAAGAGAGCCAGCTGGTCTTGGCTGTTTCAAGCTGGCAAACAATTGAGAGTTCAGGAGTTTAGAGGGGGGGAAATGTGCCAAATTTGTGCAGCTACAAGTAAATTCAATAACATCTACAAGCTATAATTTAATGTAATTTAATAAAAATAGCTATAACTTTAAGACAGTTTTTCCTTGAATAAATCAACAAATCAATTCACGTTTCTACTTCCTTGGCTTTTGTCTTCTGGTTTTCCTCCAACTCTGTCACAACTCCTTTGCTGGTTTTGCTGAGTCCTTTCTGTGGGGTATCTCAAGGTTTGGTTTTCAGATATTTGAGGTTCCTCCATTTATTCTTTCTCTTAGCCATCTGATAGAATTTTATAATTGGAAAAGATTTTAGAGTTGTCACTTAACCCAACCTCTTACCCAATATAGATGTCTTTTCTAGCATTCTCAACATTTCAACTTTTATTCTTTGAGAATAATTCTCAAATCGACAGTCAGCTTTGGCTTCTTCATTGAGTATCAGACTTCTAATTCATATCTCCATTTGGATCAGAAATAGACATTTAGCTTTAAGTTTCTCCTCTTGTCAATCTAATTGCTGTTTAATTATATAATTTATATCATCAAACAATAGGTCTGACTGTGGGAATTCCTGCTCAAACAGTTTCAATTTTGTACTTTTTTTCTCCTCCAACACACCTTCCATTCTTGTTCAGACCCTCATGCCCTCACTTTTGGACTACTGCAATAATCTTCTGGTTGGTCTTTCTGCCTCAAATCTTTCCTCACTCCAGTTCATTCTCCATTCAGATGCCAGTGATCTTCCTAAAGTGCAGATCTATGTGACTCCACTACCCAATATATTCCAAAAGATTCCCTTTATCTGCCCAAAAATATCAGTTTGGCTTTCACAGCCCAGTTCCATCCTACCTTTCCAATCTTCTTTCACTATATCCCCTTTTGGTATGGGCCAGAACTCTGAACTTGAAACAAGGATGCTTACAAGGCACTAAGTGGAATTGCAGAGACAATGGTTATCTAGTTTAGCATGGTGATTAATAGTTCTCTAGTTCAGTATGATTGATTTAATCTTATCACAAATAATGGTTTCCTAGAGATATAATGACTGGTTTATACTCAGTGTAGAGCATATGAAGTGGGAGTTTCAGCTAGATTCACTCAGATTCAGAGGCAGAGAAGACAAAGGACTGGGGCTGGAGCTCAAGCTCTCAGAACCAGGGAGATTGATTCATTTGATCTTTAGTCCTGGTGGCAAGCTCTCCTCCTGCATTTTCTCCACTGAAACCAAGACTTCAGAAGGCCTCTAAGATAGCTGCCCAGACCCAGGCAAGGAGAAAATAAAGGATTTGGACTTTAACCCCTGGCTACTCTTGTGGTGATTACTGAACTGAAAGGAAGGCTGCTTCCAGAGACCTCCAGAAAACTGAACCAGAGAATATTACACTCCTTCACATAATCTATACAGGATTGACTTATTGTTTGTGCTTCACAGTGGACAATCCATCTTGACACAGACTTTTCACTGCTTCTTCTACTTATTTGGAATGGTCTCCTTCCTTATCTTCCTTGCCTCTTAGCTTTCTTAATATCCTGTACAAGAAGCTTTTCCCAGTCTTCCTCATAGTTAATGTCTTCCCTCTGAGGTTATCTCTCATCCACTCGGAGGAGTGAGGCTGGTGATCACACAGCTCTCCCTTATTTAAATATAATTCACTTAAAAGTCCTCCTTCCTGATGTCATGGTCCTCTTTGAGAACAAGGAACAAATAACAATCTATAAGCAGTAATAGCTGCCCTATTGGGGACCCAACTGGCCAGTTCTAATTGAGCAACGAGTTCTTCCTTCCTTCTTCCCTCCTCTCTCCTTTCATTCTTCCTTCCCTCCCTTCTTCCTCCCTTTCTCTCTCCCATTTTCCTCCTTTCCCTTCCTTCTTTCTTTTTGCCTCCTCTCCTTCCTTTCCTCCCTTCCTCATTCCCTTTTTTCTTTCTTCCCTGTCTCCTCTCCCTTCTTCCTTTCCATATTTCTTCTTTCCCTTCCTCCCTTCTTTCCTTCTGTCTACATAGAGAATCATAATCTTAGCTGCAAGTGCTCTGACCAAAGGAATTCGAATTTTGATTGCTGAAATCTTCAAGATATCTTGGGGTCTATGGCCTAGATTTCTTTTTTATGGACCATGCTTTAAATCCAAATCACTCTGGCTCTCACTGATTGGCCCCAGTGCACTGGCCCCAGTGCACTGGCCCAGCCCAAGCCTCACTTAGTCATTGTTTGGATTTTGATGGTTCAGAGTGAGTTTAAATAACAATTTTTTCTGTTTGGGTTTTAGAATCTTCCCCTCCCATATTGATTTGATTATTTTACTAGGTAAAAGAGACTATTCTTTGCTTCATTTTTACCTAGCCTTAATCACTGAATGGGCATTATTGCAGACATACTGAAACCTGGGAAAGATTTTAGTTTAAAAGGGCCAAGGCTTCCTACTGCATCTGAAACCATCTCTGACCATCCTGCTCTTTATCTTGCCATTGGACTCAGAAGTCATGGTGAGCAGGAAGTATATTTCACATATGAGAAGCAACCTTTGTGCAAAGGTACAAAGGTGGGAAATGGAATGTCATGTGAAAGGAACATTATTCAAGATGATTATGTTCTGAGTCACAGAATTTAAATAGTAGAGAGATCTCACAGCCTATATACCCAAAGTAAATCTTTATTCTAGATCCTACATGTAAACATCTAGCCCCTTTAAGACCACCAGTGAGGGCACCTACTATCTCCATTTCACTTTTGGATAGCTCTAATTTTTAGGAAGTTTATCTTCAATCAAGCATTAATTTGCTTTTTTGCTATTTCTACCCCATTGACCCTTGTTATTGCAACATTCTGGGACCAAAGAGAATTAAGTTTAATCTCCCCTCTAATGACAATCCTTCAAGTCCTTGAACATTGCTGTCATACCTCCCTCAGTATTCTCATCTCCAGGCTAAATATACTCAGTTTCTTCAAGTAATTCTCATGTGACAAGCACTCAATGCTCTTCACCATCCTGGTAGCTTTTCTCTGGATATTCAACATCTTATCAATATCTTTCTTAACTATAGCTTCTAGAACATAGTACTCCAAATGATTTCTCTCTAGACAGAGCAGAGTACAATGGGATTATCACAGCCATATTCCTTGAAGTTGTACCGCCTTAATGCAGTCCAAATTTCCATTAATTTTTTTTGGTTTCCACATCTCTTTGCTGACTCATATTGAGCTTTCCATGCACTAAAATGCTATTTTTTTCCAGAACTGCTTTTTCTATTCCTTCTGTATCTTGTATGTTTTGTGTTTTGTTTGTTTTTGATAGCCAAGTATAAGACTTTATATGTACGTATATCCTTATGGGATTTTATTTTATTAGATTCAGTTTCATGAATCAGTCTATTAAGATCTTTTTAGAATCTGTCATCTACTGCATTGAAGAATAAAAGAAAGGCAAAAAAGATGGTTTTTATGAGGGAGACAGCATGCAAACAACTACATACATGTAATATATAGTTATATATATTTATATATTTAATATAGATAGATGAGGGGAGAGGAAGGGAGAGAGTAGTAGATGAGATTGCCAAGTAGAACAGCATAAAGGACAGTGCCTTAGGACATAACTAATGACTATCAAGTATGACCTGGATGAAGATCTAGCAAATGAGATTGAGAAAGAATAGTCATACAAGTGAGAAGAGAACTCTAGATAGCTTGGTGTCTTCTAATGAGCAAATTTGATGACTATGCCATCTATGACTTTATTTAAGTCATTTATAAAAATTTTAAACAATTTAGGTACAAAAAAATTGCTTGAACTATTCCATAGGAGACTTCCTATAAAGTTCTGAATCAGGCTAATTGTATTGCTTTCCAGTCTGGAAGGAGTAATCTATTCCATATTCTCCAAGAGAATTGTATGATATAATTTATCAAGACCTTTATTAAAACCTTGGTATATTAAGTCCTCAGCATTCTTCTCATATAGTGTTTTGGTAAAATTATATTAAAAAGGAAATGATATTAGTTTGATTTTAATCATGCATTCTAGAATTTTTCCAGATATCGAAGTTAAGCTCAGTTGTCTATAGATGTTGTTCTTTTATTTTGAAAAGCAGGATATTTGTTCTTTCCCAATTTTGTGTTGCTTACCCAATTTTCCATGGTCTTTTAAACATCATTTAGTAGTAGTTTAGTAGTTTTTTCAGCCAATTTTTCAGTACCTGAGGATGCAGTTCATTTGGGCCAGGTGGCTCGAATCATGGTAATTAATTGTCTTTTTACTATCTTCTTACCTATTTGGGGAATCCACTGCCTGTTATTCATTTTTGCTCTGTCATTTCCAGTTAGAAGTCATTTTCCTTGTTATAGGAAACAGAAGTAAAGAATGTACTAAACAAACATCTCTGCCTTCTTTGTTTTCAATTATCATTGTCTTGTATACCCAAATAAAGAACAATGATTCCCAATCCATCTTTTTCTCTTTTTCTCCCCAGATAGCATCCTCTACCACCACCACAATAGAACTTTTATTGTTCTTTGCTTCTGTCAAGACCTCAGGGTTTTTGTTGTTACCAGGCCTCATTTCCAGCTTTTGTACATTTCTTTTTAAAAATTTTGTTGGTTGGTGAATTCCATACATATTCATAGCTATCCTTTCAGATAAATCTCATTTTCCTTCTTTAATGAAATTGGCTCTCCTTATGCCTTAGAACTTAATTCTTGGGCATTTCCCATCCATCTGGTCAGACTTCTCCCTGGAAAATGTCCATCAGTGAGATCTTGCCTATTTTTCTTTTGATTCATTTGAAATGGGGTTTCCCAAAAAGTAGGCTTCAAATAAGACTGACTCAGATTTCTAATCTTTCTCAGTCATATACTTTAAGAAGGAATTTTTCACTTCCCACAGAATCACAGAATTCAAGATATGAAGGAGCTATTTAGTCCAACCTACACCTAGATTCATTCCATCCAAGGTTCCTATCATTTCTACCCCTCAAATAGCATTTCTTTTTTATTTGTGAGAACCAGATTCAAAATAGAATTTCTATTGGCTCCTTAACCTTTTGAGGAATGAAACTATCCCTAAGGCAGGTTGAGACATTATTCACTACTATGCTTTTGGCAAAGAGAGAGCTCTAGCAGATGTCTGGGTAATAAGGTCTGCTGCTCAGAGCAATGTTTTAGGAAAACCATTTTGGCAGCTGTGGAGCATGAACTGATGAGGAAAGAGCCAAAAAAGGAAGATCAGCTTGTCCCCTAAAACTATTTCAGGACTCTGTTCCCCAAGCCCATCGGAAAAGACTAGACAACAAATCTTCCTTCATTGAATGAAGGTAAATAAAGGTATAAACAAAAAGACCAAAAGAAACACAGGCTTAAGTCACACTCACAAAAATCACAGACTCTGACCTGGATAGGATGTCAGCCACCATGTACTCCAATCATTCCAAAAAAATAAAAAATCTCTACCATAAATTTATTGAGAAATTGTCATTCAGCCTCGGCTTGAAAACCATCAATGAGGATATCTTACCACCACTCTGGATCCTCTAATTTTTATTAAATTTTCCCTGATATCTAGCACAAATTAGCTTCTTTTCAATCTTCTCCCATTGATCCTTGTTCTCCCTTACAAGGTCCATCAGAATAAACATAATCCTTTTTTCTATTTTTTAATAGTTCTTCAAGTGCTTGAACTCTGCTATCTTCTCTTCTCCATGCTAAATATGCTCAGTTCTTTTAAGTGATCTTTATATGATATGTATTCAAGGCCTTTCATTGTCGTGTTTGTCGTTTTCTGGGCACTCACTAGCTTACTGATGCAATTCTTAAAAACAATACTCCAGATGACTTGCCTATAAAGAATAGAGTGTCCGCTATCCCTATCCTGGAAATTATACTTCTCTGAGTAGAAAGAAAGAGAATAAACATTTATATAGCACTCAAACATGTGCCATGCACTATACTAAGCACTTTCACAAATATCATCTCATTTGACACTCACTCACAAAGACCCTGTGAGGCAGGGTTATTTATCGTTATTATTATTATTATCCCTATTTCATTATCATTATTTGTTTTATTATTTACTCTACTATTTTATTTGTCTGTAATTGACCTTATATTGTAGTTGAAGAAATCCAGGCAAACAGATTAAATAATTTGCTCAGGGTCACATACCTGGTAAGTTTCTGATGCTGGATTTGAACTTAGATTTTCTTGACTCTAGGCCTATTGCTCTTTCCATACTCTACCATCAGCTTCCACTACTACAGCCTAAATCTGCATTGACTTTTTTGGCTGCCATATCACATTATTGACACATACTGAGATTGGTCCCTGTAACATGTTTACATTGAAGGTGATTGTGAGTGGGAAAGGAAGAATGTTCCACTTAATAGTTGAGAAGCAAGAATATAGAGAGGGCTCCCACTATGGCTCTGTATTCTATTTTCCCTGATAGGGTCCTGCTTTGGTCTGAGAGGGAGTGAAGATTTGTCTCTGCCAAACCCCCAAGGAAAAGGCATCAGTCTTCCCCTGCTGCTTTGGACTTTTTTGTGCCCCACCTTGGAATAGAGTTCCAAGGAAGACTTTTTTTAAAGCTTAGGTATGGCTCGTGTCTAGAGTAAAAGGGATTAACAGGATCCTTTCTAGAAAAAAAGGTACTCTGTGTACAAAGTAAATATTAAGTAAAAGATGATAATTTAGTTCCTCTACCATCAAAGATATGCCTAAAATAAGACTCACAGGCTCATATTAACAATTATTTAAGATACAAAAAATAAACTTACTCTTATACTTCTTGGGAGATGATGCTAACTTTGTACAACTGCTAAGCAGATGTCATGTTCAATCTTGATGATGTTTGAGCAACTCATAAAGTTCAGATCTCATGAACATGGACTAAAAGCATGGCTATTTCATCTTTTTAGGTTTAGGAAGATCCCATCAGTGACCATCTGCTCCAAGAAGCAGTCTAGCTGCCAGAATCCTCTCCTGCTGAGCAGCAGGCCCCATATTCAGGAACTCTTGACCTTACAGAGTAGCCTTCAAAGCTGGAAACATTCATTTTTCAGGATCTTTTGCTGTACTTAGATGAGAAACATCAGCAAAAGGCAGCAGTCAGGTACTAAGGTTCACCTACACAAGGTTTATTTCAAATACCATGTTCATGTAACCAACTGGAGGGAAAGAAAGAAATCCCTCTCTTCCTATTGGAAGTCCAAGGGAGAGGCTGGTAGAATTTCATTCATCATACTCACAGGAACAGTGAGTTTTCTCTTCTTATAGCTTAGGAGTGGGTGGTTCTCCCTTGCTTAAAGACCTATCGTTTTTAATGTAACTCTAGTTTCAGGAAGCACGGAATCAACCAGGAGTTGCTGGGCTCCTCATGTCCTTTAGCAAAGTGCCAGAGTAGAGGTTCCCATAGAAGTGACTTAGTCTACTTCTTCTGCATCTGTATGAACACCTCGCTTCAGTAAAATGAGAATATTTGCTGACCTTATTGCACTCTCACTTCTGGGGGCTTTGGTTACATTTTTCTTCCTTCTTAGATTGTACTTCTAATTCCTTTCTCCTCCTCATTTTATCTAAAGTCTACACTTTGATCTCAGGCTTCCAATCCCAGCTGAAATCCTGTCCTTTGAGAAGCCTTCTCTAAAATGAGATTTCCTCCTTCTGAATTCTCATCAGTTATCTGCACCATTCCTTTGGTACTTTAATCCCCTTGTTACTTTTTTATGGGAATATATTCAAAGGACTTAAAGCTGAAGAACACATTATCAATGAGGTCAAGCCCTTCATTTTACAGATAAGGAAGATGTGAAATAGCATGTGATGTAGGAAAAGCAGTGAACTTGGATGTTAAAAGAATGTTAGGTCAAAGTTCTTATTTTTAATAGCAGCATGATCCCAGACAAGTTTGTCCTCTTGAAAACTGTTTATTCAATTGCAAAATGGAGATAATATTATATATGATCCCTATTTCACAGTATTATTGTGAGGCTTAAACAAGATCAAATACATAAAAATGCTTTATGATGTGAAGACAATATAAATCAATATTATAATATAAACTCAATGGATGCTTATCAATTGAAGAATGGCTGAATAAGTTATGGTATATGAATGTTATGGAATATTATTGTTCTGTAAGAAACAATAAACAGAATGATTTCAGAAAGGCCTGGAGAGACTTACATGAACTGATGCTAAGTGAAATGAGCAGAACCAGGAGATCATTGAACATAGCAACAACAAGATTGTTGCTGATCAATTCTGATGGATGTGACTCTTTTCAACAATGAGGTGATTCAATTCAATTCAATTAGACTGTGATGAAGAGAGCCATTTGCATCCAAAAAAGGGACTGTAGGGACTGAATGTGAATCACAACATGGATTTTTCACCATTTTTTGTTGTTGTTGTTTGCTTGCTTTTTGTTTTTTTCTCATTTTTGCCCTTTTTGATCTGATTTTTCTTGTGCAGCATGATAAATGTGGAATATATATAGAATTGCATATATTTAATATATATTGGATTACTTGCTGTCTAGGGGAGAGAATTGGGGAGGAAAGGAGGAAGAAAAATTTGGACTACAAGATTTTGCAAGAGTGAATGCTGAAAGCTATTTTTGCATGTATTTTTAAAATAAAAAGCTATTATTTTAAAAACATATAAACTCAATAAATCACTTTCCCCATATCACACAGGTAGTGAGGAGCAGACACTGAATTCACCTCAATTTGTCTGGTCTTACTGCTTATGGCTTATATTGGGCAGTTGGAGGATACAATGGATAGAGTGCTCAACCTAGAGTTGAGAAGACTCATTTTCCTGAAGTCATTCTGGACTCAGTAACTTATTAGTTGTGTGATACTGGGCAAGCTGTTTAATTCTTTTTGCCTCAATTTCCTCATCTATAAAATGAGCTGGAGCAGGAAATGGCAAACCACTCCAGTATCTTTGCCAAGAAAACCCCAATCAAAGTCATGGCAAGTGATATACAACTGAAAAATGACTGAAAAGCAATTGCTTATATTCTCTACAGTGTAACACATTGTCTTTTTACATGGTAGATATTTAGTGAGTATTTGTTGATCACTCTAATTTTTTGTATATTACTTGTCTCCATAGCCAGATGATCATATCCAGAAAGATGTGAACTGTTACATATTTTAAAATTCAATTAATTCAGGAATGAATTGTTAAATGCCTGGTCTGTATAAAGCACTTTGCTAGACCCTAAGGGACATACAAAGATAATCAAAATTGTCCTGGCATTTACAATCTAACAGAATTATGCATATGGCGGGAACACAATAAAAATTTGTTGAATGGATAGCATCAGTAAGTTAAAAATTTCAGAGAATATTCCCATTTGAAAACGTTATTTTTAAAGTCATAAATAGTAGTGTGTTAATCCATTCTACAAACAGGTTGTTTCTTGTGTGTAAAGAAGTGAAATAGCTTAGGGGAAAGATAAGAGTAGGTAAGATAGAGTCCTTTATCTCATAAAGCTTATAGTCCAGTGGGAGGATGAGAGACAAATACAGATAACTTTTTGTCACTCTCAACCAAGGAGACTCTTTCTCACAAAGGGGCACCAGTCCTGTGTTTACATAGAGCTCAAATTTATCCTGAGAAAAAGCTGAGGAAAATCAGACATTTCTTGTGTTCTTTGGTTCATTATGTACCTATCCCAGAGTAAAATTTTAGGCTTAATCTCTAAAACCAAGCTTTGGTATGGCTTACATCTAGGTCTTCCCAAAAGGGAATAAGTTAATTTCCATAAATAGTTCTTAGTGTACAAAGTAGGTATCAAATATTTATTTCCTTCATCATATTAAGAAATACTTAAAACATAAAATAATAACCCATCAAATCTTTTATACTTTCCTGGAATATAACACAATTTTGTGATTCTTAAGAATAGATATTTCTCTTTTACTTCATACTTGACTATTGAAAAATTCAGATTTCACAGCGAGCCAAGATATGGCTTGGGAATTCTTGGTTCTTTCTATTGCAGCATCCCCCTGCTGGTGGTGCTCTTTTCTTAGAAAGTATTGCAGAATACTTTCTGCTTCTAACCAGGAAGCCAGCACCCAACTCAAAAACTCTTGGACTTTGTAACTCAGGAGGCATCTGCCAAGACTAATAATAACCTTTCGAAATTACTGGTTGCTGATCTCAGACTCATGCTCAGGGAAGGAACACACAAAAAAGAAGAGGTTCTAGGTCCCGTTTCAGGTTTATCTGGCCAAGTTATAAGGCATTAATATATACTCACTGACCTTCATGGGAGGTACCCCACCTTGTCAAACAGATTAAGATGTTTCTCCTTTCCCTGTTCCAATAAAAATGTGTAGTATTATACATGCATAAATGGAAAGACCAAAACAAAGGGCTATGTGAAGTTTGATTGGGAAGGTCCATGGAGGAGATGCCTTTTGATTTGGTCTTTAAAGAATAATAAAGACATTACTGGACCCAGAGAAAAGATGAGAATAAAAGATAGAAAACCATGGGATATATTTGGTGAACACCATGCACTCTAAAGTTTAGCTGTAGCACAAAGTATGGTGAGGCAAGTAATATGAGATAAGGTTGGAAAGGTAGGTGGTAACATTGTGGAGGATCTTAAATGCCAGGCAGAGGAGTTTGAACTTTACGTAGTGGGCAACAAGAAACTGCTCAAAATTTTTCAGCAATGGTTTGACATGACCAGATCAAAGCCACTAGACACAAAAGAGACCATAACTGCCTACATGCATGAATACATGTACAGTAAGCTACAGGCAGGATGGTTAGTGAATGTTATTGACAGATATATTAGCTAATTGTCACAAGAAGAAGCTATTTCCTTTTGATTTCTTGATTCTTAGAGAATTAGGTAATTTTTTAAAAGATGAAAAATCAAAGAAAATAATATATACTTATATATATATTTACACACATATATGTAAATGAACATATTAGGTCTTATTCATTAAAAAGTCATGTAATGATTTTTTTTTTTTTGGTTACACTTATAGAATTGTCATCAGGCACTGTAAAATTTTTCTCGTGTGTCTCTTAGTGTTTTGAGCAATTGTTATCAGATTTACCAAGTATATATATGCATACACAAAATGGAGTTGTGCATCAGCCTTATTATTCATGTTCACATATAGGGAGATAACAGAATTAGAATGAGAATTTTGAATTTTGAAAATATCAGCAAATATCAGTGGGATCAATTTTAGATGTGATATTTCTGCTCCTCTAAATTTTATCTTGGAAAGTCCATTGCTTTCAAATATAGATTTCTTTTCATGTGGTTTTGGAAATAAAATACTTTATTTTCTCTCCTTTGCATTCTTCTCTTTCCACTTTAGCTATATACTGTGCATTTCAGTGTGATGCTTTATGCTATATATGCTATATAGTGCTATTATGCTATATGATCTGAGGTCCAATTAAAAATTATCCAGTCCTTACCCTCAAGGAACATTCTCTGAAAAAAGATAACAAAAATGTTTAGGTTGGGCTACAAGTAGTGACAAGTCCTGTAAACTATAGAACAAACTATGCCTCAGTACAAGTGCAAGGAAGACTAAGAAACATGTGTTTCTTTGCTCAGGTATACCTATACATTCCAGAGGCCATGTTATCTGAAAAGTTATTTTGAAAATGAAAGACAGAGGAACATACCATGAAATAGCAATTTCAACTCATACTCACTAGGCAGACTTGAATTTGATTTTCACAGATTATCAGTGACTGAATCCTTAACCTGCCCAGTTGATTGTGTAATCTCATTCTTAAACTTTGAAGGCACCAGGAAGTATTATATTAGAATATTTTGTGGTTAAATTAATGAGCATCTATACAACCAATAAAGTTGTTGTATTGGCCAATAATTCTAGTTTTAAAACAGACTTGCTAGCATAATAATTTATCAGTCTGCACCCTTTCTAACAAAATAACAAAAATAATATCCCTACAAAAATCAAAAATTAAAATTAAAATGTCACCCTTTATTACTCACCTGATCAGTCAATTGTCTGTTAGTGATCTTCACTGCCTATTCTGTATTTAAAACTAAGATACCATAATATTTAGGATTTGTTTTTTTCCTCTTTGTACTTAAAAAAAAAAAGTAGACAGATAAAGGCTTTTATTTGAAAACTTTCAAGCAAAAAGGTTGTCCAGATTCTGATACTAAACTCAGAAAATCAACAGTACCTTATGGAAAGCAGATAAGTTTAAAAATATACAACATTCTGCCTCACGTCTAAAGCTAGTCTTATTTCTCTCAAGTAACTGCGTAAATAGCTTTGTAGATTTAGGCCCTAAGAGGCCGTTTAGTCCGATTCTATCATTTGAAAAATAATAAGAAATGTAGATTTAAGAAATTTAAGAGACTCACTTCATCGTCACTAAACTTAAGCTCCTTTCTTCTTTCTGCCCTTCAAACTCCCTTTCCCCATTGGTGAGTTCCTCTGAAATCTCTACTTTGAAGAAAAGATCAGACTAGCCTTGTTTCACTCTAGATTTTGCTACCATGCTCATTCTCGCAACTTCCCACTCCTTTTCAGCTCTTTTCAGTGTAAGATTTTTGAGTGTAAGGACTATCTTTATTTTTGCCTGTATTTGTATACCCAGGACTGAGCACAGAGCCTGGCTTATAGCAATTGATTAATAAATACTCCTTAACTTGCTCCAAATCTATCCTTTACGCATGGAAAGACCCTCAAAGACCCAAGACAGAAGGAAACAGGCCTGGAGAGGTTGTGACTTGCCCAAAGTCTCCACACAGGTAGTAGAAAAACACTGTATTTAAAGTGTTCTGATTCTAGGAGCCTTTTCCAACTGTCATTAATGCTGCAGAAGAAGCCTGACTAGCCCTGACAATTAAAGTAGAAACCATGAAAATAAGGTACTAGTAACTCACTAAGAAAGCTACACTGCCCCTACTACCCTAGTAGATAGAGAAGTGGTCTCTTACTCAGACAAATTCAAATTTGTCTCTGACATTTAGCATCAATAAGACTTTAGGTACATTACTTAATTTGTCTAAAACTACATAAAAAATAAATTGCTCATCTCCATTGTTGAGGGAATTTCATTACCAGAGAGCTCCTAACCTAGATAGGGAGGATACAAATGGAGAGAGAGTCAAAGATGCCGGGAAGCATCTGCAAATAACAATATCATTTTAACATTTCAGTATTACAGTGGAAGCAAGAATATTAAATCTAGAAGAGACCTTAATAGTCATATAATCCAACCTTCTTATTTAAAAGATGAAGAATTTGGGCTTAGAAGAATGACTTGCAGTAAAGCAGGAGCTTAAATCCAGACCTCCCGATTTCTGGGCCAATGAGCTTTTCCATGACACCAGCTGTCTCCTATTGAAATACCATACATCGGAAACTAAAAACTGAGACTGAGTGGAAATATAAGTATGAACTGAAAAAGAAAGTTTTCTTTATGAAATGGGCAATTGGCATAGAGATAAACTGTATCTTGTTTCTTGACTTTTCGGTCTGTTTCTTATAGGCAGAAACTTTCTTATTCTTCTTTTCTATATACTGTACACCTCTACATACTTCACAGCCTAATAAATAATTGTTGACTGAAATAAAAAAATAGATAGATAATTAGTTATAAAGGTTTCACTTTTTCAGTAAACTTAGATGTAAAACAAATCTATTTTAGCATTGAAGAAATTTAACCAGTTTAAAAAAAAATAACATTACCCATAGTGTTGCTATTGATTAAAAGTTAATTTAAAGAATTCTTGATCCTGCTTTAAACATACTTCCAAAGTTATCCATAAGTGAAAGCCCATTTCTTGCCAACAGGTACTGTTTTTTTAACAGATTGTGAAAGTTTCATCATGTTTCTATCTCTGAACAGCTGCCATCACATTTATGATTTTGGGGGGCTGCCCTTTGGAAAAAGCTTAAAGGGACCTATTTGTTTGGCATGGCAGATTTTTCCTTTGTGGGCTATGCTATGAACAGATGTAAAATCACCCTGCCTGAAGAGCAGCCAGCCTCTCCTCAACATGTGGCATATACTCTCAAAATGAAGAATGGAGGCATTAAATACATTAAAGCATAATATTTCACTAAGACACAGAAAATCAGAATATTCAGAATTCAAGTGATTCTCTTGGTGTCTGGCCATCCTGGCTTTAATGTGTTTAGAAATGATGCAGTAAGCTATGGCTAAGAAGAACCCCATTTCCTGCCCTATATAGATTTAAATCAGAACAATTATTTCATCCGTTTTTATCTTATCTGTTTGCCTTAATCCTTTAAAAAAAATCATTTGAAACTAAAAAAAAATCTTGAAGGTCCACAAAGTTTGTTTTAATTGAGAGAAAATTGTAAAGCATTTTAATGGAATTTAATGGAATTTTTCCCATGATCTGACTAATACAGTCTTTTAACAGATGGTTCACATGGACAAAGCAATGCAAACATATAAATGAAAAACAGATCCTGTTGTGTTTTTTTTTTTTTTTTTTTAAGTCTGAATTCTCAGAAACCATATAGGCTATGAGATTGATGTTAAGTAGCAGTTTCTTTTTCTGCAGGTATTTCTAGGGGAAAGAATCCTATTTACTGAAACCACTAGGAGTAACCACAGTGATGACTATTAATTTTGTACTTGGTCCCATTTTATAATTTGTTAATCTAAATAGCTGTTGGGAAAAGGTAAAAAAGATTTTTTTAAAGGTCTCAAACGTGAACAATGGACTTTTTTTCTGGAAAGAATATAAACAATTTTCCCACTAAAGAGAGCTTTGAGGGAGCTTAGATTTGTAATTGAGGGATGAGGATAGGAATAGAAGGAAGAAAAGGAAAGTCACTAATTTATTTTTCCACTTAAAGAAACTTGAAGGGGAAAAATCTTTCAGGCTTGTGGGATTTTTTTTTTTTTAATATATAATTCAGAGCTATTTATTCTTCTTTAGGCAGAAATCAATTAAATTGATCCATCCTGGGACTGAAATAAATGCAGATAGAATAAAAAGGGGCATATGGGGGAAAGTTACTTAAGGCCAAAATCTGCGTCCTAAAACTTTTCTCTATTCCCCTCCTCCCCTAAATAATTTTTCCATACACTGTGTTCTAAATTTCTCGAGGGATGGAGATAAAGTAGGTACTGTTGTGGGATTCATAGCAATAGGTTACAGCGAATAAGTAGGAGCGGGCCGGGGCCTGGTGAGGAGGAGGAGGTAGGGTTAATAGCAAAGATGCGGCCAGACAGGAGAGTAATAAAAGGGTGTGTTTGTGTGCCTAAGTGAGGCTTGTACAGTGGAGAAGGGTGGCTTGTGGGTGGGGGTGAAGAGGGAAAAGGGGTAAAAGGGGCGGGGTGGAGCCGGGTAAGAGTGAAACGGTCAGGGGGAGGGTCTGTGAGTCCGGGACACAATTCGCACCACTCTCAGGGCTTGTGTCCGCTTGGGGGGAGGGTTTCCAACGCCTGAACAGTTGCTGCGGAGCATTTCTAGGCTCACATAGCAAAAGATTGTCAGGAGAGAGGGAGAGGGAGAGTGGAGCTGCCGGAAGTGTCTGCTAGCAGCCGCGGGGGCCGCCGCCGCAGCAGCTACAGCAGCTGTAGCCGCTGTAGCCAGACAAACTTTCCAGTTTTAGCCCAGGAGCCAAGAGACCAAGGAGCCCTACATGCCCCGGAGCAACAATGCAACCATATGACAGCCACCTAATTCGACCCACTCTTTTGCCATCCGCCTGCACTTCCCCTCCCTCATCCTCCGGTGGAGATTGAGGCAGGGAGGGAATCGCTATATCCCCTACAAAGAAGCTCCCTGAGGAGGTGCAGGATCGGGGGAGGGGGGCCCCCAATTTTCTGTGCACCTTTCTCTGAACGCCCCGGCCCTCCTCCTGCTGCCTTCCTGCTTCGTTTTTCGGTCTGTTCAGGGTTAGATTCCCGAGTTGGCTTTCTTTTCTACTTGACTTGAAGAGTCCCAGGCTGTTGTCGCCAGCGTCGCGTCTGTGCCATGGGGCTGCCCACTTTGGAGTTCAGTGATTCCTACTTGGACAGCCCAGACTTCAGGGAGCGTCTGCAGTGTCACGAGATTGAACTGGAGCGGACTAATAAATTCATTAAAGAGCTCATCAAGGACGGATCCCTGCTTATTGGGGCTTTGAGGAGTGAGTATGGTTCGAGGGCATGGGGTGGGGAACGCAGTCCGAGGCGACCCTCAGGATAACAGGCCGTGGGGGTGGGGTGGGGGACGCGAGGGAACCCGGGGCTTCTTTTGTTTGAATGGGTCTCGGGAAAAATGCTGAAGAGCTCCCCTGCTGGTAGCCAAAAAAGTTTGTTCTTAAGGTGTGCTTGCCTGACTTTATTTAAATAATCACCGTCTCCCCCGCCCCCGCTCCACAGTCCTGGAGACACTGGAGGGAGAAAATCTCTGACTTTGAAAAAAAATGTTATTTAGTATTTGTTATAAGTCCTTCCTCTCTCCCTCTCCCAATCTTGTAAAGGAATTGGGGATTCCCGGACACTTAGGGCAGTAAATTTCAAAATCAATTTGCTCTCCATTAAGTGAGCAAATTTTAAGAGTTTAAGAATTATGAGTAAAAATGGAGAACTATTCAGATATAAAACTGAAGGAAAATTATATATACTTAAATATATTTAATACATACGTATTACATGCGCCCAAATTTCTTGGGGAATGGAGGTGATCCTCGTGTGCTCACACATACGCATACACTGGCCAGATTAAACATGACAAATTGTCACTTGACAACTAGTAGATTCTTCCCTACCAATATTTTCTGTGACTGCAGACTAGATAGACACTTTTCCAGTCTCCTGTCCTCTGAACTTACGTCTTTCTAGCTAGGCTTCTTACCGTAGGTCACCTGAGGAATTGGATGTGCACTAATTGGCTCTGAGCAAATGAATCATACACACTGGGTTGGGGGAAGGGAGAGACGAAATCTCAATAACTTCAATTCGCACATGTCCAAAGGTGTATCATTTGGGAAAACTGAAGTACTTAGGCAAAGTTCTTTTCGCCTTGGCCTTTGGTGTCCTTCCCTCCCTTTTCATTAAGTTTCTGACTCCATCTAGCTCTGATGTTCTTAGTTTATTTCATTCTTCCTGATTGGAGGGATCTGATACTTTGTTGTTGTTGCTGTTAAATCATTAAACCAATTGGGGCTTATGGAGTTAGTTGCCTCCTGCATATTTATATTTTGATTGAGAAAAAACAACTCTGTTTTGAGTAAGCTTAAGGAATCAAATTCTAATTATAGATTTCTAGTTTCACTAAAGGATGGTTGGTCATAGCCTTCTGATTGGTTTTCCTGATGCAAGTCTCTCCACCCTCCAGTTCATCCTCCACCCAGCTGTCAAAGTGATCTTGGGAAAGAGAAGTTCTGACCATGTCACAACCCCATTCAATACATTCCAGTGGCTGCCTGTTAGCTCCCGACTTTTCCACGAACAAGACAGTCCATCTCTCTGGCACCAGTTATTTTCTCTGACTGTTCCCATGATTAGAATGCTCCTCTTCCTCTGCTTTGACTACTGATGTCCCTGCCTTCCTTTGTTCAGTCATTTTTCAATGGTGTCTTACTCTTTGTAATCTCATTTAAGGTTTTCTTGGCAAAGATACTGGAATGGCTTGCCATTTCTTTCTTCAACTCATTTTACCGATGAGGAAACAGGGCAAAGTTAAGTGATTTGCCCAGAATTAGACAGCTAATAAGTGTCTGAGACTAGATTTAAACTCAGGAAGATGAGTCTTCCTGATTTCAGGCTAGTACTCTATCCACTGTACCACCTAGCTGCCCATTAAAAAAAAAAAAAAAAAAAAAAAGAACTTTTGTTTAGTCACATTCAGTCCTTTGTGACTCCGTTTGGAGCTTTTTGCTAAAGATACTGGAGTTGTTTTACATTTCTTTCTCCAGCTCATTTTACAGGTGAGGAAACTGAGGCAAACAAGATTACATTCACTTACTGAGAGTCACCCAGCTAGTGAGTATCTAAGGCCAGTTTGAACTTAGCTTTCTGATCCCCGGCTAGAATTCTATCCATTGGGCTACTTAGTTGTCTTCCTTTGAACTAAAATTCTACCTTCTAAGAAAAGCATTTCCCCAACTACTTTTAATGCCATTGCCTTCCCTCTGTTAATTATTTCCTATTTATCCTACATATAGCCTGATTTGTATATATTTGTATGCTTGTCTCCTCTTTAGATTGTAAGGTCATTGAGGATAGGAGCTCTCTTTTTGCCTCTTTTTGTAACCCCAGTGCTTAGCATGGTGCCTGGCATATAGTATTAACGTTTATTGACTTATTTCAAATATAAAATCTGTTTAGTTTAAAATCTTACATCACCTGCTTACTCCCCCACCTTTTCATTTTTTGGTTAGACATTCCCTTCTCCTCTCCCCCCCCGTAAAATCTAGTCTCTTTATTTTTATTATTATTTTTTTAACAGAGGATATTATCTCCCAACTCCAGGGCATTTTCCCAGACTGTGCCCTAAGCGTAGAAATCTCTCCCTCTTCATCTCCATTTTCTGACTCCTTTACTTACCAGATCAAATCATTCCTTCTACATTCTGGTTGTTTTTCTTTTCTCAGGCTATAGTTAATAGGATTTAGGATTGAATTGACTTGATTATTTTACAGGGAAAGAAACAGACTCAGAAGTCAAGTTATTCAAGACTAAGTGGAAGAGTAAGAGGTCAGATCCAGGTCTTCTAATTCCCCAGGTTTTGTGCTCTTTGCCCTGTGTTACCTTAGAGCTCCATAAACAGAGGCTGTGTGAGGTCTGAGAGGAGAAAAGTTACTAAAAGCTTGGGAATTGGAGTGGAAAATCAAGGAAGAATTGAAGGAAGAGGGAGCATTAATATTGCACTTTAGAAGACAACTCCTATAGCTTTATATCACAAAGTGCTCCAGGCCATTGTCTCTGGTGTGTTGGTACTTCTTGGGAGAACAGTTGTCCAAGATAGTAAAAATTTGTAATGGAGATGTGGATTTCAATGGGAATAGTTAGTGACAGTTGGGAGGGCTGATGGAAGTGAAATTCCCAGACTTGGTACTTATTAAAAAAAATTTCAATCATGAGTAAGTGATAGTGACATTAAAAGAGAGAGTAAAATCAAAAGGACATGCTGGGCTTGGGGAGAAAATGATAATTTCTGTTTTGGAGATAGTAAAGCAGTGGATCAAGAGATAGAAGGAGAAGCAGAAAACTGGTATTTTAGAAACAAAATGAGTAAGAAGAGACTCCAGAAGGAGGGAGGGGTTTATGGTATCTTCTGCTGCTGACAGATCAAGGAAGTGCCAGATGAGGGATGCAGATATTCTGTTATACTTTGTCTACTTAGAGCACTACTAGAGTACTCTGTTCTTGGTGCCTTGTTTCAGAAATAATGTTGATAAACTAAAGGTATTCATTCAGAAGTAGATGGTGATTGAGCATGGAAAACCATGTGAGAAGTTTTTGAGAGAATTGGAGGTGGACTGGAAAAATCAGCATTTAGTTGTTTTATTATTGTTTTATTTATTATATTGTTTTCTTATTAGGGGCCTGTGGATCATGATGTTTTCAAGTACTGTCATGGGGAAGAGAGTAGATAGGTGAAAGTTTTAAAGAAGCACATTTCAGCTGAACAGAATGAAAAAATTTCTTAGAAATTATAGTTGTTGAAGTTAATTGGGCATTCCTAAAAATGCCCTGTCCTGGAGATTTGCTCAGAGATCAGATTAACACATATAAAATAGATTCCAGTTTAGGAATGCTTTATAAGTCACAAAGTTCCTTTCCAGCACTAAGATTGTATAAGGTTGATGACTGAGAAAAAGACATTGAATATGCCATTTAGGAAATTCTTGATGGTATGAATCCCACTTCCCCAACTCTGTTGTCTATTTCCACCTAGACAACTTTGTTTAAGGAATTTAGAAGTCAGAAAGTACAAAATGGGGCTCATTGTCTTTCCTTCTAAATCTGTCTCTCTTCCTAACTTCCCAATTTTGTTGAGACCATTATCTTTTTATTCTCCTATGTTCAGACTCAATTCTCTTTGACTCCACTCTTTGACTGTTCTTTCACATTTATAAATTACTCCAACTTTGTATTGTGTTTTCACTTGCATCTCCTATCTGATCTTGCCAAATGACCTTGTGTGTGTGTCTGTGTATTTATGTATTTGTTTTTATTTATATATATACTTACATAGGTTTGACTTCTGGATGATATTGTCAGAACTGTTAAAGAAGTGATTGGGTGTTTGGGTGGGGGTGTTCTTTCCAGGCTTTATATGAAGCAAACACCATATGGATGTGTTACTACCCTGTACCTTTTATCTTTACTAGAGCAAGAAGCCATACTTATAATGATGAAATATTAAAAAATAAATTTTAACTTTTTGGATTGGTTTCTTACTTGATCAAACTTAAAATTTCATATATATATATATATGAACACACATATATATAAACAAAATTTATATATATCATTTTTATAGCTTTTGGTTTCCTTTCCATAAATTCCATAAATTTCGCTTTAAATAACATTTCTGCTGATTGTTACATAGACTTAGGTATTCATTTCACAGCTGTTTCTTGAGTAGTACCTATTATAAGGAAATGTTTTAGGCACAAGTCTTAAGTGCTGTAGGGGATCCAGAGTCCTTGCTCACAATGAATTCACAGTCTAGTACTGGGAATTAAATCTCAGTTTTCTCTTTTGTAAAATGAAGAAGTTGGAGTAGATAATTTCTAAAGTCCCTTCTAGCTCTAAATCTGTGGTCCTTGAAAGAAGACATGGATATAATATTAGAAAGATTTCAGGTTTCAATGGGCTAATAGAGGGTGAGCAAGGCAAGGGCCCCTGAATTCCCATTTCTCTCCTGCCCAGGTTATTTTCTCTGCTTCCCCAGGGAGAAGCAATGGATCACTATGGCTCCTAGAGGCTAGCTTACTAATTTTACTCAAGTAGGTAATGGGCTCCTTTTCCAAGCTCCTTGAGCTTTCCCAACTCTGTCTCTTTTCTCTGCTGTAAGACTGTGTTTTGTGATTTTTTTTTTTTTTAGGAGTGTTAGGAAAACAGTAGAGAAGTCAGGATTTTAAAAATTGGCCCTATATTTGCATGAATGTGGTAGTTGAGAGTAGATAAGAGAGAGTGAGTGTGAGGAGAGGAAAAAACATGAAGATCCTTGGGGAGGAATAATCCACATTAAGAGGTAGTAAGCAAGGATGAGGAACCAATGAAGACAAAGTAATGAGTGATAGGAAAACATGAAGTGGGTGATGTCTCTGAAGCTATTGGAGAGTGACATCCAGAAGAAAGGGGTGAAAAGAAGAAAACAATGTAAGATACTTAGGAAGCTCAAATAGAAGTCTTTGCGAGAACGGTTACAGTAGATTGGTAGTGATGGAAGTCTTATTTGTAAAGGGCTGGGAAAGAATGGGTAATGAAGTAGTAGTACTGTTGACTGTAGGTAACCTTTTAAAGAAATTTGTCCATAAAACCCAAGGGAGAAAAAAAGCTGGTAATAGTAAGGAGTACATGTGTCATTGAAAAACTGTTTGAAGGTTGGTGAAAGCTAAGAATGTATATAAACATGAAGGAGGAGGGGATGGTTGGGGACCATTTAAAGATGCTTGAGAAGAAAAAAGGGATAGCTAGAGTCATGTTGTAAAGGAGGAAAGACAAAATGGGATCACTGGCACAAAGAAAAGGCATAGACATGGCTGGGAGTAAATCTTTTAGTAACCAAAAGAAAAATGATAGCTAATACTTATAGCTATTATTACATAATACTTTAAATTTTATAAAGAGGCTTTATAAAGGATCTTATTTGATCCTTGCAACAGCTGTGAGAATCAGATGTTATTATCTCCATTTTGCAGATGGGGAAATTGATGCATTTAAAGCTTAAATTGCTTCTCAGGGATCACCCAACAGCTAGTAAGCTGTCTGAAGCAAGATTTGAACTCAGGTTTTCTTGACTCCAGGTCCAGCATTTTATCTACAATACAAATTCTGTCTACTTTAGAAAGAGAGCACAATCGAGAGTACAGAGTATTGGGGAAGAGAAGGAGGAAACTAGGTGTCTTCAGATCAAATAATTTTTTTTTTTTTTGTGAAGTAATCATTTGATCTGATGTTATCTGCTATAATTATGTGTACTTGGGCTTTATAGGAGAATAAATGTACAGTCACTGTTGGGGGATTGAGATAAAGGAGTCTGTGAGGAAAAGAGCAGAAATACTGAGCTTCAATAGAAGCTCAGCTGAAGTCATGCATCATATATTGGTAGCTGGTGAAATCAGGTTGTTTTTTTTTCCTTTCTTCAACCACATCGAGCAATTAAGGAACAGCAGTGGGAAAAACAGATGGTGGGTTTACTTAGAGATGGAGAGAAGGACCTGGGAGTTATGGAAGATCAGAGATTCAAAGGATTCTAGTGTGGAGACTAATGATATGATTGGGTATTTTAGCAAATGAAGGAGAATACGACAGTTGTCTGGGGAAATAGGTATGGATCAAAAAACTGGCAGTCATAATGATAATAAATGGGAAATAGGTTAATGGTGAATGATCCAATAGAATATAATAGTCTTAATAGCAGAGAATGTCCATTTTTTGGTCTTTAAATCTCCAACACCTAGCTTGCTGAGTGCCAGGCACATACTAGGTATATAATAAAAGACTTTCTTGATTGAACTGAGTAAGGAAGTGAAAAAGGGTTGAAAAATGTGCTGTCATTGAATCATGGAATTCAAAATTTTTATTCTTGGAGATGGTAAAATTCCAAGAGAGATTGTGTAATAATTGGAGTGTCTGGTTAAAGTGACATGGAAGAGGGAGTTTTTAGAGTTAAGAAAGTTAAGGTTTTGGGTAGACAGGAAGTAAGAAGGGTCACCAATGTCAGTGTTCATATTTTTGAAGATAATTACAATAGCTAGCATTTATAAAGCACTCATTCTTTAAAATTTTTTTGCATTAAATATAGTAGACAATATGTGTATAATTTACAAGTAAATATATACATTGTGAGTGTGCACTTAGATATATTTTACTGATAGGATTGTCTTATAAAAAGAAAGTTTGGAGACCAGTATTGTAGATGACAGCAACAAGAGACTGTCAGCATTGAGATTTTTAAGTAATGATGACATAATAATGATCTGTAATTGGAAGTAGGAAAGAAAGAAAGTGCCAGTATTTCCTGGTTCTTAGAAAGAGAGGGAGGGATGGCTGGAACGGAGACTGTTGCGTAGCTGTGGTGATTTCATTTTCTGGGAAATTGCAATTTGGGTTTCAAGCTAATGCTGCCTTTAAAAAAGGGATCACTGCAATATTGATTACCCCCTCCTCCACACTCTTTTTTTTTTTTTTTTTAAATTATGATGAGTGGAGAAAGATAAGGGGAAGACTGTGATGATCCAACACTGATTTGCTTTGTAGGGTAGGGGACAAAGAGCATTGGAGTAGAGATAACATAGGGGTGTGAAATGAATCATCTACATTCAGATCTCCTCCTACATGTTGCTGCCTCTGCTTACTGAACAAAAGTGACTTAGGAAACTAGGGTTGCTGTTTGAGTTGGTTTCATTTCCATATTAAAATATTTTGTTTATTTGTCTGATTGCAGTGTTCTTTTCAGGGCACTTGGAGGAATTCTGTTCCTTAGATACTGAAACTCATATCCTCCATCCATAATTATTCTAGAAGCTTTTCCTATTTATATGTAGTACAGATTTTACATGACTTGAATGAATTCTGTCACTCAAATAGTTCTGAATTCATTCTTACATATAGATTTTAAATAAAGTTGTCTATTCATTGAGTCATAAACTCATATAATTGGAAAGAGTCCAAGATTTAAATATCCCATCCTAGCCTGTCCCATGAGCTTCAGGTCACATCACTAATTGCCTACTGGACATTTCAAACTATATTTCCTAGAGACATTTTAAACTCAATATATCTAAAACTTGACTTATTTATATTTCCTCTTAAACTTGCTACACTACCAAACTTTCGAGGTTCATTCAAAGGCATCCACCTGCCTCCTAATGTCTCAAATTTGTGTAGCTCTTTTATTATGTGGATTCCTTACTTATACTGAATCAAATGCTATATCTTACCATTTTTAATTTTCAAAAACCTTTCATGTAAACCCTTCTACATAACTACCACCTTGGTTCAGGCCCCTATTACCTTTTGCTTGGATTTTCCAGTGAGGTTGGTTTCCTTAGGTCTCTCACTACCTTTCTCCATCTTCCATATGATTAGTGAAGTAATTTTCCTTATAGGCAAATGTGTCCATGTGACTTCCTTGGATAATTAACACCAATGCCTTCCTATTATTGACTTTAGAATACACTGTAAAATCCCTAGGTTAGCTTTTAAAACCCTTCACAACTTGACCCAAGCTTAACTTTTTGGTTCATTGGACAAGAGTACATCTGTGCCTTTTCTGTGACTGTTATATATGCCTGAAATGCACTATCTCCTTACCTTTCTGCCTTAGAAAATTTCTCTGTAGCATTATCTTATATCTTAAATCTTTGCTGATTCTCTCAAATGTCTTCTCTCCCAGATTACCTTGTACTTAACTACTTTGTATACATTTATACTTACTAGCTTTTGATTTGTGTTTCATATATTTTTATATATGGATTTGTCTTCTCCCTTAACATATAAACTCATTGTGAATAAGGATTGGTTCATTCTTTATACTTTGTATTCCTAGTGCTTCACCTTGTGCCTGTTTCTTAAAAACTATTTTTTATTTTAATAGAATTACAGTGATAGTGTTTCTTTCTTTTTCTAATACTCCTGCAGATGGCTGTAATTTTTATCAATACTTTCTTGAGTAACTACTGTGTGTAAGGAACTATTCTAAATACTCTAAGAGGAACTATAAGCACAAAAAACTTAAAAGCTACTAGAGAGGAATGGGCTTCAAGTCCTTCATTTTATTGCAGATGATCTCAGAACTGTTAGTGAGGGCATAAGGGAAAAGTATGATTTCTTTTGATCTATCCATTTATAACTGAATTTTTAACTTTAGGATCCACATGTTTTTCTATTCTATCACTTAACTTTGAAACCCGTGTTTAAAATCACAGCTCCACCTTTTGTATGTACTTTTTTATTTTGGAATTTGTTTCACCTAAAGCTAATGAAGTTAAAATGACTTCATTTCACCATGAAAAACTTTGTGACCAGTGATTTTGTATTCTTTGTCATGCTGGTAAATGCTGTGTTGTCATATTAAGTAATCTTTAGTTAAGAAAATATTTGTTACTGCATAGACCTATCTTGTTTTATAGTTCAGGCAGCATGACTCACCATCTCCACCCTTTTGATCAATGTATTACTGTCATTCTTTATGAATCTTGAACCTTTAACAGATTACAGTCTTTGCTTTATATGTGAAATCACACACTATATTATTAATGCACTTCTCCCTCCTCCAGCTTCTGTGCACATAAATTGAAAAGAAAATCAATTAAAATGACATAACTTCAATTGCTACTTGCTGACAGCCTGGGCTTCTGTCAGCAAAGGAGACTTCTTTCTCTAAACTGATGGAGTTTTGTTTTGAATGTCCCCACTGGCTTGAGTTTGGGAAGGAGAGACTTTATCAGTGCACATTCTCCCACCCCAATTCAGCTGCCTTTCACTTCCTCCTTTCTCATTTTTGACTTTATTCTGCTACCTTTGGATTGCAAATATACAATGACTGGGGAGAGATAAAACTTTGAACTTAGGTTCCAATAGTTGTTGAAGAGGTTTAATCAAGCAAGCAATTAGCAAATGTTTATTAATAGCTTTCTGTGTTCCAAACATTGTGGTATAATTAAAAAACAAATAGTTCCTACCTCCAAGAAGCTTACATTATAAGGGAAAAACAGCCTGTGTGTGTGTGTGTGTGTGTGTGTGTGTGTGTGTGTGTGTGTGTATAAATCTGTGAATAAAGTATAGAATAGGTAGATATAGATATATCACTAACAGCTGGGGGAGCAGAAAAGGCAGAAAGACCTGCTTATAATATCTTAAATGTAGCCAGTATTTTTAAGTCAAAAGTAGGGATAGAGAGTGTTCCAGGCATGGGAAACATCCAATACACAGTTGGAATTGTAGATACAGTATCCTGTGAAAGCAACATCCAGGAAACCAATATCTCTGCCTTATAATCTCTAGATATTGTTGACAGTTTGTAGCGGTAGGTTATTGAGAACACTTGGTTTAGAATCAGAAGACTTAATGATTGAGTCCTAGTTCTGCTTCTTTTAACTTGTATGAACTTGAAAAATTCAGGCATCTTCCCTAAACCCAAATTTCCTCATCTTTAAAATGGGAATTACCTTCACTTACCTTTTTGGTAAGGAACTGTTGTGAGATCACATGAGGTACTAGATGTGAAAATGCTTTGTAAATTTCCATGTGAATGTCAGTTGTGATTTTTAAATTGCTGTTATTAATGTTATATGTTAATATTTTAATATAGGGCAATTAGGTGGTACAATGAATAGAATGCTTGGTCTGGAGTCCAGAGGACCTGTGTTTAAATCTGGTTCAGACAATGACTGTGGGATTCCCGGGAAAGTCATTTTACAATTCTGTTTGCTTCAGTTTTCTCATCAATTAAAACCTTAAAGAATATTAGCACCTACTTCTCAGGGTTCTTTTGAAGACCAAATGAGATAATATTATAAAGTATTTAACCTAGTGCCTAGTACAGAGCATGTACTATATAAATATTTGGTATCATCATCATCACCATCAGCTTAAAGAAATAAAGGTTCACTAAAACACAGGAGACCTATCAGCTATATATCCCCAGTTAGTTTTTTTAAATCTTTTTTTTCACTTAATGATATTTTATTTTTCTAATTATATGTAAAAATAGTTTTCAGCATTCATTTTTGTAAGATTTTGAGTTCTAAATTTCCCCCCTACCATTCCTTCCTTCCTCCTTTCCCAAGAAAGCAAAGAATCCGATATAGCCTATACATGTACAATCACATTAAGCTTATTTTCATATTAGTCATGTTGTGAAAGAAGAATCAGAAAAAAAGGGAAAAACCACAAGAAAAAGAAACCCTTCAAAAGTGAAAGTAATATATTTCTTTTTTTAAAATAGCTTTTTATTTACAAGTTATATGCATGGCTAATTTTACAGCATTGACAATTGCCAAACCTTTTGTTCTAATTTTTCCCATCCTTCCCTCCACCCCCTCCCCTAGATGGCAGGATGACCAATACATGTTCAATATATTAGAGTATAAATTAAAATACAAAATAAGTGTACATGTCCAAACCATTATTTTGCTGTACAAAAAGAATCGGATTCCGAAATATTGTACAGTAAGCCTGTGAAGGAAATAAAAAATGCAGGCAGGCAAAAATGTGAAAGTAATATGTTTCAATCTGCATTTAGTCTCCATAGTTCTTTCTCTGGATGTGGATGACATTTTCCATCACAAGTCTTTTGGAATTGCTTGGATCACAGTATTGCTGAGAACTGCTAAATCTATCATAGTTGATTATCACATAATCTTGCTGTTACTGTTTACAATGTTCTCCTAGTTCTGCTCACTTCACTCAGCATCAATTTATGTTAAGTCTTTCTAAGCTTTTCTGAAATCAGCCTGCACATCATTTCTTATAGAATATAATATTTCATTACATTTGTATACCATAATTTATTCAGCCATTCCCCAATTGATGGACATTCACTTAATTTCCAATTCCTTGACACCACAAAAAGAGTGCTATAAACATTTTTGCACAAGTGGGTGCTTTTCCTTCTTTTAACATCTCTTTGATTTAAAGATCTAATAGTGACTGCTGGATCAAAGGATATGCCCAGTTTTGTAGCCCTTTGGGCATAGCTCCAAATTGCTCTTCAGAATTATTGAATTGGTTCATAATTCCACTAATAATGCATTAGAGTCCCAGTTTTCCCATATTCCCCCCAACATTTATCAGTATCTTTTCCTGTCATCTTAGCCAATCTGATAGATGTGAAATGGTACCTCAAGAGCTGTTTTAATTTGCATTTCTCTAATCAATAGGGATTGAGAGTATTTTTATATGACTACAGATGGTTTTAATTTCTTCATCTGATAATTATCTGTTCATATCCTTTGACTATTTGTTAACTGGGCAATTACTTGTATTCTTTTACCTTTTATACAGTTCTTTATATATTTTAGAAATAAGACCTTTATCAGAAGCATTGTTTGTTTCTCAGCTTTGTTTCCCTTCTAATCTTGGCTGCTTTGATTTTGTTTGTGCACAAACCTTTTAAATTTAAAGTAGTCTAAATTATCCTTTTTGCATTTCATAAGGTTCTCCATTTCTTCTTTGGTCATAAATTCTTCCCTTCTCCAAAGACCTGACAGATGAACTGTACTTTGTTCTCCTAATTTGCTTATAGCATTATCCTTTATGTCTAAATTGTGAACCCATTTCCATCTTATATTGGTATAGGTGTGAGATGTTGTCTGTACCTAGTTTCTATTATACTGTTTTACAGTTTTCCCATCAGTTTTTGTCAAATGGTGAGTTCTTCTTCAGAAGCTGGAGTCTTTACATATATCAAATAATAAATTACTATAGTCATTTGCTATTATTTCTTGTGTATCTAATCTATTCTACCAATCCACCACTCTATTTCTTAGCTAGTACCAAATGGTTTTGATGAATGTTGCTTTATAATACAAATTTAGATCTTGTATGGCTAGGCCATCATTGTTTGCATTTTTTTTTTTCATTAATTCCCTTGGTGTTGTTGACCTTTTGTTCTTAGAGGATAATTTTGTTACTATTTTTTTTCCTAGATCAATAAAATAATTAGCAAATAGCTAATAAGTACCTGAGGCCATAATTGAATTCAGGGCTTCTAGACTCCAGTTCCAACATTTTATTCTGTGTGTGTGTGTGTGTGTGTGTATGTATGCATGTATGTATATTTGATTGTAGTCAACTTTGTTTACAGTTTTCCCTAAACTTGGTCTGACTGGTCTTTGGGTAACAAACCTAGACTGTCACTAGGTCTGTACTTGAAGTTTTTCTTGCCTGTATAGTACCTAAATGAGTTTCTGCTTTACTTCTTAATCTTCAAGAACTCTCAGTTATACTTTAGGAGTATGCATGGGAAGGGAAGTCTGATTTCGTGAATTTATTCTCCAGAAGAATTCCCTTTGGAAACTACAGAAATCAATGTAGATTGGCCACCCCCCTCTAGTTTTAGGAGTTGCTTATGTGCCTAGAGAGGTTTTGCCTTGCCTACAGTCACATAGACAATATGAATCAGAAACAAGACTTCAGCTCAGTTCTGTCTTGTCTCCAGGATCAGCTTTTTATGAGCTAGACAATGCTGTCATATTATATGTATAAATGTATATTAGAATATGTAGTTAAGAAAATCCTTACAAAAATCTTATGTAGGATGCTATTGTTTGAGAGTTTATTGCTTAGGAAGTGTAGGGAAAATGTATTTTTATTTAGCTTTCCCAAAAATCACATTATTTCATTGAATTAAATTTTAATTCCATTTTTAAAAGACATCTTTTTTTCCTCTCCATGGAATGAATGTCATATTATTTAGAAACCCAAGCAAAGTTAAAATTATTTCCTAAACTCTTACCTTCTTAACATAGTAGTTCAAGTTCTAATATGGAAGCCATTGTTAAATACAAAAAGGAATGTTTCGGTTATTTTATTCATTGTTATTTACATTTGTAATTAAAATACCTCACAGTTCTAATTTAACTTAAATCTCATATGATAAGGGTTAGTATAGCTTTCTCATCAAACTTTCTAAGTCATTTAGTTGAACTCAATCAAATGTATGAACCAGGAATTAAACTGGAGTAAATATAAGTTTGGTTTTTCTAACCATTAAAAGAATTAAAGGAGGAAGAATAACTATATTTCAGAAGAACAAGAATTCTTTTTGGAACTGGTAGATTTAAGATAAAAAATATAGAGTTTGTTTTACTCTAAAGGTTATTTTGCATATGAAAACTATGCAGCATGCACATTTAAATAAAAATATTGGCTGATATTACAGTAGAATTAAATTAGTTTGTCTGATTACCTTCATTACTTTGTCCATGTTTTTTCATACCATTAGCAGGTAGCATAATTCAGTTGCACATTATTATTTATTGTTGAATTATATGTTCTAATATTCATATGGTTTAAGCAGATCTCCCATATTTTAAATGAATAATAACAATATTAGTAGCTATCGTTTACATAGTGTTTTAAGATTTGCAAAGCTCATCATATATATTATCTCATTTGACCCTTATAATACCCTTGTGATATAGGTACTTTTGTTTTCCTTATTTTTAAAATGAAGAAATTGAGGTGAACAGAGGTGAAGTGAACTAGTAAGAATTAGAATGCATCTGGGGCACTATTTGAATGTAAGCCCAGCACTTCATTGTTATGTCTAGCTGCCTATGGGATTTGTATAATACTTCAGAGTTCATAAAAAATGTTGCAATTTCATTTTATCTTTACAACTTGGAGGTAAGTCATGTTATTATCCCCATTTTCCAGATATGCAAATTCATACCAAAAGTGGCTTGTCCAGGGTTATGCCTAATAAGTAGGTTAAAAATACTTCTAACCATGGTAGTTCTTTGAAGTGGAGCCTCATATGGCTCTTTTGAGTTACTGAAGGATTTTCCTCTTGACAGTAGAAGGTCCCAGAAAAAGCTTGAAATGCTTTCTGTACAATCAAAGGAAGATCAAACTTAAGGAAGTATATATATTGGGAAGGCAGCATGGAATATTAGAAAGAGTATGGGAGTTAGAAGATATGGGTTCAAATTTTGCTCTGCCACTTACAATGTGATCTTGGGAAAATTGCTTGACCTATCAGGCAGTTCTCTTCATTTATAAAATGGGAATAATAAGGTATAGTGTGAGGAAGATGTTGACTTTGTTCATCTTACTCATCTCATTCTTCAAAACTAAAATAAAAGGTGGCTTAATGTGTTAAGTTTGTTGTTGTCTGTCGTTTCTGACAGTTATTCTTTTTGACATGGTTGTTAGCAATATTGTTTTTGTTCTTTTTTGATAACCTAAGGCAGGAGTTAGAAAATCAGATTATCTTGATTTGTTCAAAATCTGACTTGAACCAGATGTTTCTGACCCTTGCTGTATCTATTAACTCTGCTAACTGTGTGTTCCACTTCCCAATCATGTTAATTAACAGAGACTTTACTGTATTTTTAAATTTTGATTTCAGCCCCAGAATTGCAGATCAGTTAATTCTTAGGATCTGAGTTTGCTTATCTGTGAAATGAATATTGTAATACTTAACAGTACCAATATCATTACTGTCATTATTACAAAAACCCTTTGTTAACTGTCAGATGCTATATAAAAGTAGTTACCAATAGGATAGTTTAACTCAGTGACAATGCTAGTATTATGAGGACAGAAATGATTATATGATCATGAATGAGAACCAGAAAGAGCCTTTGGCCATCTAGTCAACTCTTCTCTCTCCATATTAGGAAACTGAGGGCCAGGGAAATTAAGTAACCTTTCTTGAAATTTCAAAGATATTTAGTGAGGCACTGCCCAACTGGCAGTCATAGTAAGCATTTATTAATCCCTTCCACATAGTGGAGGTTAAGGACTTAGTGCCCCTATAATCTGGAAAATCCTTCTAAACATTTTTGGCCCTTCTTTTGTACCAGAGAAGAAGTCTGAATTTTTTTTCTTTTTTGGGGTTTTTTGGGGTGTGTTATAAAACTTGGGATATTTGGTCATAGGTTATATAGGTCAATATTAGGTAAAAAAAATTATACTTATAGTTTATTCATCCTGAGTTCCTAAACTTTTTCCATGTTATCTGCTGGCTTTTTTGCATGTCATCTGAGGTTTTTGCAGAACCTCCTTCTTCCCTAAATTCCATTTTATTTCTTTTATCTATCTGTGATATAGCAAAACCTTAATGGGCAAAGTCTCAATGTGGAAAGGATAATTGTACTGACTGAGTGACAGGTATTGTGCTAAGTACTGTATATCAGCAGGGGAGGTAGTATGACTTATAGTGTCACTGAATCCAGAGTTAGTAATAATAATGATTAGTAAATATGGGACATGAGATTTTAATCCAGAACTTTTTAACTTTCATTTCAGCAACTTATTCCATAAATTGCTGTACATAGGTCCCATTGAAAGCAAATTAATGTTTGTCAAATTTTTTTTCTTATTCAGCATTATGTATATTCCTTCCCTCTTCTCTGTTTTTTTAGGTTTTGATCCTATTACCTAATCTTCAGGAAATCTAATTGTTATTTTTAGAGGTTAAAAGTAGGGAAAGGGCTAGTTGAAACTGCCAAAGAATGGTAAATAAAATTCCCTCCATTTTGTATGTTATTCAGTTTATTAATTTCTTATTACAATTAACTTCAACAAGTAAACAGTTAATATAGAGAAAATCTTTAAAAAAAAACTCAAACATTTGTTTCTAATTAAAAATACATTTTAACAAGACAGAAATACGGATAATTTAGCTATTTTATGACCCTTCCTAAATATATCTGGGAATGTATTGTTGGCTCCTTTTTGAAAAACAATTTGTCAATTTATATACTTCATTTACTACTTACCTAAGTCACTTTGAAATACTTTATCTATCCACATCTTTGTTCTTTTCATATTTGTGATTAAAATGTCTCTCATTTCATTGATGTAATAGCTTTCTCCAGTGACCTAGGTCTATGGTTTAGTAGATGATTTGGAGACGTTGCTGTGGATGAAAACTTCAGTGATGGTCCAGCTTTCTCAGTTTAGCTAGTCTGGTACTCATATCAAAGATTCTTCAGCATAGTCAAAATATTTCACTGCTAAGTAAAACCTCTCAGAACTGATTCTCTGCATCACCCCATTATCACCAACATGCATGATCAGGAGCTAGAAGAGTTGAAGTAGGAGCAGGACTTTGATGGCAAATTCTATTTTGTCAACATTCCATAATTTGACAATTTCCTATGACATTTGAAATTCAGAAAGATCTTTCAGCATCTTTTTCTACCATTCAGTCACTGGGACTTGTTACACTGGTTATTGAATCCAATGTTATGATTAGTGTCTACAAATCTGTGAATAAGAAGTGGAGAAAATGGTCCCTGGGAACTGCCTTCAAGTTGTCAGACTGATAAAAATCTGGCAAGAGTAAAGCTTTTTAAAAAATGATTGTACTCTGCAACTTTGAATGACCTGGTCTTACTCTGGGGAAATTTGGCATCCCTAAGATGCCATCCTATCAGTTGAAAATCAGTTTATTTTTGGAACCAGTGGTCTTTTGGGATAATTTACATATATAATTTTTACAAAAGCATATTACCTGTTAATTTGTAAACAGTAAGCCAATCCAGAGACAAAAAAAAATTAAAATCTTCATCTCAATGAAAATATCCATGAAAATGAAAAATTTTAGTCATTTGTGCAATTAATAAACTAGACTATTTCTAGATGATCTGTAAAAAAGGATGTTGAATTTTAGAGACAGAAGATCTCAGTTTGAACTCTATTTATTATCTATGTAACCTTGTAGAAGTCACTTAATTTCTTGAGATTTTTGTTTCTTATCTGTAAAATAATCTGTAAGTAAGATTACATGACCTCCAAAGTTTCTTCCAGTTAGAAAATTATGATTTATATTAATTCACTAAAATTAACATGAGCTATGGAAGCGAAATATTTTGTTTATACATCCTCTTCCCCATGCTTCTAAAGAATGTCAATTATTTTTGAAGTTTTCACTTATTCTCTGTGGAGAGAATTCAGTATTCTCCTACTTTTCTATAAATTTCTCTTCTTTTTGAGTTCCATTTTGTTTCACCTAACTAAATAAACAAACAAAAAAAGCTTGGAGAAGGAGAAGAAGAAACTTAAATGAATCTCAAAAATATATGAGATAATGCTATATTTGAATGTTTACTTTGCCCATTATAACTTATTCTCATTTTAAAAATTATTTATTAAGTGTAAGATTCTCTGCCAAGTGTGGTTTTGGATTAAAAAAACCAAAAAAACAGTAATATTCAACCCTACCTTCCAGAAACTTATAGTCCTGTTGGAGAGCTATAACTTATATGAGTGTGTGAGAACTTCTATCTATCCATAACTTCTCATTCTGAACAAATCTTGTCCATTGCCTTCTTTCATAAATCTTCTGTAGAGAATCTACCCAATTTCCTGCAAGCTTTTTCTAAGCCTTTTCATTTATCACAGATAAAAGGGCAATATCCAAGATGTACATCTCTTGCCTTTAATTAATTAATTTGCTTGTTTGTTTATTTATTCATTATTTTTGCTCCACAATTAGCATACCACCTTTTCTATAGGTCTCCCTTGCTAGTGTAAAGCAAATCACTATTGCTAATGTGCCCTCTTGGCCTTCCTTGGAGTATTTTATTGCAATATGGGTCATCTGCAAACTGTGTAACAAAATGTTATACATAGAAAAAGGAATCATAATTTGAAATATTTTAATATTAATAGCTAGTATTTATGCGGTTCTTTAAGGTTTTTGAAGCATTTTACAAACATCTCATTTTATTTGCTCAATAACACTGGGAGATAGATGCTATTGTTATCCTCATTTAATAGATGACGAACTTATGAACATATAAATCAGTGCTGTTTTATTGTAAGTAATAACCTTGAAAAGCCACAAACTGTGCAGAGAATCATAGATTGAGTTGGAGAGTACCTCAGAAGCAATTTAGTCCATCCTGGATCAGGTTCCTTTACTTCACATATAATCCTCCATCCACTTGCACTTTTTAGTGAAGTTTTATTTGTCTACAGCCAATTAATCAACACTTTAGGTTGGTAAAAGGCTATTCGACTAAGAGTTTTGATATTTGAATTCTGGTTCTATGACCAAAGGAGATATTTATGAAGTGCATAGAGCAATACCTGATAAATAGTAGGTGCTTAATAAATGCTTATTCTCTTAACATGTCCCAAATATAGGCATGCAAATAAGTTTACGTGTCTGTGGGACTTCTATCTGCCTTAATTAAATTTTTTTTTTTTTTAATAATAGGGATAAGAGGCCAGTTCTAATTCACAGGGCTGTTTTATGCACAAAGTGAGATTAATTATCCTAAAGCTATAATGTGTAATGGAAAATACTAATTAGAGTTGGCATCCAAAGACCTTGCTTTACCTCTGCCACTAATAGTAACTTCATCTTTTTCTGAGTTTCTATTCAAAAATGGAAGAAGTTGGGATCTGTAAAGTGCTTTTTCAAACTTAAAAGTGAATGCCAAAATCCTCCTTTCCCAAACTGTTATAGTGCTAAACTTTCTTTTTATTTTAAGTAAAAATAATTAGCCTTTATTCAAATTCTGGCAGTGTATATTGTACTGCTACTCTACCATTTTAGCTTATCATATAAGTTTTTACAGATTTTTCTATGTACTCAAAGTTGGGCAGAAATGAGAAATTTAGTTAAAGCAATTCACATTGAAATTTTTGTACTGTTGTGTTTTTAAAATTATATAACTTTTAATGTGAAATAAGATAACTTTCTGTCCTTCCAAATTAGATGTATTTAGGAGATAATGGCAGTTTAGAACAACCAAAAGATTTTGTTTCTCTATGCTCTGGAAGTAGTTTCTTGTAATTTAAAAAGTATACTTTCTGCTTGAATCTTGGGACTAAGAATCTTGGAGTGGGTGATTGTCCCAGGAAAGTTATAAGAAATGAGTGTATATTTAACATTTACATGAAGGGACCTTCTCCTGCAACTTTTCAGAAGACTGGTCATAAATTGGCTTATTCAGGGAAAATGAAATGGCTGGTTAGGTCATTTAACAAAATATAACTATACCACACCAAGTAATTAAAAAGATCTGTAAAGGGCATTTAACATTCCTTTTTCAGGATAGTGTACACATGGACTAAATTATCCAAGCAATTGTTTTTCTTTTCTTTTTGCCCCAACATCATTTGATAAAGAACCTATGAGTGGGTGAGAAGAATAGTATACATGAAACGTTTTGGCTATTTGGGGAGGGGGGGTTCTTGCCCTGTAGGCTTTTAACTCCAGAAATGGATACATGCTATGAGTCCCCAGTGTACTGAGACTGCTTACAACCACACAGTTCATAGGATCACAGAGGTAAATTTTGTTTAAAAAAAAGAAAAGCAAACAGATCCTTTAGCGAGGAAGCATTATTCTAAAGATATTTTTAGTGGGACATGGTGGTGCACTCCTATAATCCCAGCTCCCAGGGAGGCTGAAGCTGGCAGCTGGAGTTGCTGTGCTAATTGGATATCCACCTTGGGTAGCATCAGTTAGGTGAATCAAAGATGGGGCTTGAGGTTTGGGAGAAAGTGACTGAAGAATGGTTTCATCCTGAACCCACTAGGGATTCTGTTCAAAGAAACTATTCTGGTATCAATAGAATTTGGAAGAGTTCTGACATGAACTAGAAGGAAGTAAAGTAGAAATAAGAAGGAACTTGGAATTTTTGAATGGATACTTAAATCCAAATTCTTTAGTAAAAGGATCCTAAAATAAGGTAAACACATTTATATTATATACTGGCTACATATTTCTAATATGTATAACTATGCATTTTAGATTCCCAAGGCATCTCATGAGCATAAAGATGATTCATGTATTTTAAATGTGATGGGATGATTCATTACAAAAGAGAGAGGCTGACTAGGAGTAAGAGGCAGAAATTCAATTTCAAACCCTTTTTCTTTTCTTTTTTTTTTTAAATGTTTTTTATTATGGCTTTTTATTTACAAGTTATATGCATGGGTAATTTTACAGCATTGACAGTTGCCAAACTTTTTGTTCCAATTTTTCCCCTCCTCCCTCCCACTTTCTCCCCCAGATGGCAGGTTGACCAATACATGTTAAATATGTTAAAGTATAAGTTAAATATAATATATGTATACATGTCCATACAGTTATTTTGCAGTACAAAAAGAATCTGACTTTGAAATAGTGTACTGTTAGCCTGTGAAGAAAATCAGAAAATGCAGGTGGACAAAAATATAGGGATTGGGAATTCTATGGAAAGCGTTCTTTCGCTGGGTGTAGCTGGTTCATTTCATTACTGCTCTATTGGAACTGATTTGGTTCATCTCATTGCTGGAGATGGCCATGTCCATCGTTGTTGAGGTATATAATGATCTCCTGGTTCTGCTTATTTCACTCAGCATCAGTTCATGAAAGTCTCTCCAGACCTTTCTGAAATCATTCTGCTGGTCATTTCTTGCCGAACAATAATATTCCTTAATATTCATATACCACAATTTATTCAGCCATTCTCCAATTGATGGGCATTCACTCAGTTTCCAGTTTTTGGCCACTACAAAAAGGGCTGCCACAAACATTCTTGCACACACAGGTCCCTTTCCCTTCTTAAAGATTTCTTTGGGATATAAGCCCAGTAGAAATACTGCTGGATCAAAGTGTATGCACAGTCATTCTGAGGTGCTCATAAAGAAGTCAAGTTAGTGATAAATGTGAGGGACTTTCTGTCCAAGAAAGTACCAGGTATCTTTGTTGTTATAGCTGTTGTTAGAACCAGCAGATTCTCTAAAGGTTATGTAGGCCAGGAAGCTTCAGGAGCTCTTTGTTGTCTTCAGGATAAAGCACAAATTCTCTTGTTGGCAATTAAATCAAGTCTTTCATTCTATTGCACCAGCTTCTCCTATTCTCTGAACAAGCTATGCTGGTCTACTTATGGAGGTTCCTTCTACATGAAATTACACATCTGCCACTTCCATGCCTTTTCATAAATTCATATCTGGAATGTTCTCCATTCTGATCTTGACTTCCAGGGTCATTGATTGATTGACTGATTAAAGAAATTCCTGACTCCTTTCTAGACTTGCCTTCTCCTTCAATAATCCATTTCTGATTGACTCAATTTTAACTTGGTACTCTTGCTCTCCTCCTTCACTGTATATATTTTTTATTAGTTACCTACGAACAGATACCCACTCCTACTAATAAAATATAAACTTCTAGAGTGCAAGGGCTGTCTCATTTCTGTATTTGTATTCCTAGGGCCTGGAACAATGTCTGGCACATGATAGGCATTTAGTAAATGTTTGGTGATTGTTAGATCAGGCAAACTGGGTTTATTCAGTGACATTCCTGACCTATGTTAGACAAACTTCATATGTGTATCTGAAGTGCTGATAACACTTTTTGTTGACTTTTTATAGTGTCAATTTAATGATTCAGAAAGTTATAATTTTCTTTGCTTTTTTCTAGTTAACTGTAGTCAGACCTATCTGGCTAAAGTCACAATGATCCAATAGAGCTATTAACCAGGCTCTTAACTTTAGCTCTAACAAATTGTTTTCATTTTATGGTGATATATAACCTGCAGACCATGTCCAGTGAATGGTCTGGTGAGATTAATGCATCCTGAAGTTTCAGGAAGCTGGTGTTTCTAGAGTATAAACTAAGATACCATTACAAATATATAGGTATTTTTAAAAAAAGTTTCATCATATCAGAGACCCTCATGGAAACAGATGATAGTGTCTACAGATTATCATTAATGATTAAGAATAGGTACTAAGTCAACATCATGGCCCACATTTTGTTTCTCTTTGAATTGCTGGATTTTTGTGTATGTGCTGTGTGGAGAGCAAATACTATAGTAAAACAGAACAAAAATCTAATAATATAATTCTTAAGTTAACTAGATTAATTCCAGGGTAAAATATTTACTTTGGATATCACTTAAGAAATGAAATTAGTATAGTATGTGATAGTCATGTTTTAAGGTGGTTCTTATAAAGATGGTACTTATACATAGTAATTCAGATTCATAGGAAAACTAAAATGCTTAGACAGTGAAATAATTTAATAGTTTAATTTATTTTCTATACCTAATGCAGTAATCTTCCATATGCCATCTGAAGAGGGTTTTGTTGTTTTGTTTTGTTTTTTGAAATTGATTAATGTGTAAGGAATATCCAAGTTAAGTAAGTTTCTTCAAATACTATTAGGCAACATATACAATTTGTTAAAATTTTTTGAATTTGAAATTTTGTTAAAACATCTAATCATTATTTGACATCTACTGTATAGTTTTGTTTCTCACAAATATCAAGGAGAAAAATTCCAATGTCCTTTCAGTAAAAATAATGATATATTTGTAAGTTTAAAAACATAAATTTTTGGAGCATTGTGAACTCAGAAGCATCCAGCCATTTTTACAAAATAGGCAAAAATTAGGAGTAAGTAGGTAAGGGATAAAAAAAGAAATAAAGGGAATATGAAGAGGAGAAAGAGGACTATTCTAGATTAGGAATTCAAGGAAAAACTCACAAAAAGCACAGTTTCTATAACAAAGTCTCCTGTATATTGTAGGTCTATGTATATAGAGATATGCTCATACATAATTCATGTATCGGTATGCAAATGTACATACATTTGTTTATGTGTGTACACACATATAAAATAAATAATATATTAAGATTATACATTTTCCCACTGTTTTGAATTATAATTTAAAATATTCCATAAAGTTAATTTACATGAAAACAAATTTAATGAAACATTGTTCATATATTGAATAAAAAAATGCCTGCATTTTGCTAGAGTTCACCAAGAGGAAGTTGGATCATGTATCAGTTATGTGAGCAGTACTGGCTTTCATCTTTTTGAGAATTTTGCCTGGATGAAATTGCCTTCATCTGAATTGGGTTTGTAGAGTGTATATTGCAACTTTGATTTTTGAGCTCTCCAATGCCCTCTTTGTTATCTGACTTTTAACTCAAGAGTTCAGTACCTCCTAGAAACAGAGAATCATCTTGAATAGATCTTGAAATAAGGAAAACTATTTATTAAATGTCTTCATTGGAAATATAATAATATATCTTACATTTATGTTTATAACATAAAATGCTTTTGAATATATTCTCAAGGATTCCGATTAGCTCTCTTATGTAGGCTGTTTTTGATTAAAATCATACTTCATTACAAATGGTGTTGTAAGAGTTTATTATTACTTTTGGGCATTTGTTACATGCTAGCTACATCTTCTGCACAATAATAGTGCCTTTGTCTAGTGAATTTTACCAGCTCAGTTGGACAATGGGGAAGGCCTTTGTCCCAGGCCACCCTTTGGCCTTCAAGAGACCAATGTTGTATACATGCATGCTTTCCCTTGTATGAAGTGTACTGGCTGAAGCAGAGAGAAGTTAGAGAAATTAGTTTGAAGGGCAACTGTAGATGAATAATGTATTTGGCAGACTTGAAAAGAAACAGAATTCTGGTTAATGTCAGTTTGGAAGGCAGTGAGGATTTTTGAGATTGATAACTGTGAAAAAGTCTAAGAAATAACTATCAATCAGTTAACAGATATTTAATAAACACCTAGTATATACTTGGAAGTAATGGTTAAAAAAAGAAAAGATGAGGCAATTATAATCATTTTCTTTTTTTTTTTTTTGTATCCCCAGTATTTTCCACAGTGCCTGGCACATAGTAGGTATATCATAAATGTTTTTTGACTGATTATTTATTGACTGACAAAGAATGAAACAAATCCTACCTGCAAGAAGCTTACATTCTAATGAGAGAACTCACAAGTACTTTGAATTAGTTTATTATATTGTACTACTAATTCTAACACTACTGTATTAGTAATTTGTACAACTTTATATAGAACCTAAACAAGGTATTTTGGGAGTTAGGGGACTAGTTGTTGAGGAGAGGATACTACTATGTAGGAAAGATATATGGTGCTTCAACTATGTCTTTAAGGAAGAGAAGAGAATATTATGAGATGTAGGTAAGGATGAGTGCATTCAAGGCATGGAGGATGACCAGGGAAATAGATGATGGGATATCTTGTGTGATTACAAGGACTCAGAGAAAGCCAATTTGGTTGGATCACAGAGTAAAGAAGGGTGATTTCCAATGAGATAAAAAAATTGCAGGCTGTATAGGACTTTATAACTAAACAAGCTTTTTTTTTTTTTATGTTTTTTTTTTTTTTTTTTTTTTTTCATGGAGGCAATTTTGAGCCATGGGTCATTAAGTATGGGAGTCACATGGTCAGATCTATATTTAAGGAAATTACTGAGACAGCAATGTGGAAGACTGACTGGAATATGGTGAGAGATATGAGCAGGGAGATGAATTAGGAATTTGTTAAAATAATGTGATTAAATTAGAAAAAGCCTCCCACAATTGATGCTTCTACTTCCTTTTCTTTCATTGTTTTAAACTCCTTACAGTCTGACTACTGACCTCATCATTTAATTTAAAGTTACTAGTGAACTCTTAGTTACTAGTTAGTTGCCCTTTCTCAATCTTTTATCATTCTTGACTTCTCTTTGAATTGTCCATCACCTTCTCCTAGAGAGGAGATATCTCTTTTGCTTTTTTCTAGTTCTTCCTCTACCTCTCTTATATCTCCTTCTCAGCCTTCTTTTTTGGATTTTCATATGTCACACCCATTAATTATGGGGATTCTCAAGGCTGTGTGCTGGGTTCTACTTTTCTAATTTGTTATCTCTCACTTAGTGAATTCTTCACTTTCCATGAATTCAATTATTCAAATGATTTTCAAATCTATGTATTCAGCTCTCATCTCTCTCCTAATCCTGTCTTTCAGTTTCCCTCTTGGACATCTCAAACTAGATTATGTATGAACACATTAGATTCATTATATCCAAAGTTGAAATCATGAATTTTCCTTCCAAAACCTACCTTGTTCTTAACTTTCCTATTACTGTTGAATTTACCTTCATCCTCCTAGACACCCAGGTTCACAACCTTAATGTCTTCCTCAGGTTTACTTGCATTTATTCCACATATTCATGCTTGCTAAGTCTTGTTACTTTTACCTTCTTAACATCTCCTGTATATATTACTCTACTCCCTCTAGTAAAACAGTTACTGGTATAGGCCTTTATCATTTCATTCTTGTACTATTGCAATAGATTTCTAATTGGTCTTTCCCTCAGTTTCTCTCTACTCTAGTTTATTCTCCACTAAAAAGTCCTAAAATGCATTTCTGACTATATCACCTTTCATACTCAATAAACTCCTTATTCACTCATGGATCAAATGTAAGTTCTTTTTTTAATTTTTTAAAGCCATTCACATTCTGGTCCTTGCTTAGTTTTCCAGTCTCCTAACACTTTATTCCCTTCCGTGTACTCTGTAATCCAGTGACATAGGCTTTCTTACTGTCCTTGCAAATACCCTTTGTCTTCCAGCTCTTTGTCTTTTCATTGGTTATCTCCCAAACCTAGTATACTAGTCTTTCTCATCACTTTCACTATCTGGCTTCCTTCAAGGCTCAGCTCAAATTATATCCTCTTCAAGAGAGTTTTCCCAGTATCCTTTATTGCTAGTGCCTTCCCTCAAAGATTATTTCCCATTTATTTAATTGTATAACAGATCTATAACATTGTTTGCCTGTTGCCTTTGCCATGTGATTTCCTTGAGAAATTTTGTCTTTCCTTGCTTCTTTAGTGATTTACACAGTGCCTGGCATATCCTAAATATTTAATATGATAGTTGATAATGATGGTTGTTTACTTCCATAGAAACGTACTTTTTGAATTTGGTAGTCTTAGATTCATAGAACAATAAAGCTGGAAGTGATTATAAAGTTTATTTAATCCAAACCCTTCATTTAAAGATGAGGAAAGGAAGATTCAGAGAGATGTGGCAATTTTCTTGAAGTCATCCAACTAGTTAGTAGTTAAGCTGAAACTAAAAATAAGATCTTTGGGACTTGAAAATTCTTTGTTACTTCCATTATCTAATCCTGAAACAAATTTCAATACATTTATTTCAGAATCAAGGCTAAAGATACATAGATGGCTAAATAGAGTGTATACAAAATGTAAGCCCTATTCCTGTTGTATTGAATGTGACATTTGTGGGACAGTGAGAAAGCTTTGAAGGAAACCAAATTAAGAGGACTAGTAGTTTCAGTAACTATTGTCAGTCTCTAACAGGTAAAAAAAAATGGGGTGAGGAAAAACTGACTGACAGTATGGGAATATTTTCTCTAACAGATGTTTGGGCAGCTGTCTGGGATATTTACTTTAAATCACATTGCACCTGGGAAGTCCTTTGTATTCACAATTTTCTCATTATTACTTTACTAGTAGAAGATCCAAATATTTCGGGTGGATTTGTAACTCCTCCTGGCAGAATATTTCCTGACATATCTGGATCTAGATCCCTTTACTCATGAAACTCCTCTGACAGGGTTCATATTGGTTAGCACATCAATCCCCATCCAGCTTCAAGTAAAGGTGCTTCCAAAAAAGCTTGTGGTGGGAGTTATCCAACCACAGGAGTGCAGTTCTCACTTTGAAACGTTCACCAGGAGCAGTGTGCTTTGGAGAATTCTTTGATTGGAATAAAATACTACTATGGACCACATCTGATTCTGTGTGCCAAGAGCCATAAGTTGATAGTTGTGTGGTCAGGAGCAGCTCGTTTCAGGGGTTTCTGTTTTGGCAGCTACTTTTCTCTCACTTTTTTTGTTCCCAGCCCAGGGTGAAAGAGTTGTCTAAGATTGTGTCCCTATTTAACTCTTCTTTTAAAATAATTTATTTAAACCTATCCCTCCCTTTTTTGGGATTAATTCTTTTTTTCTCCCATTTTCTTCCCTGACTTGGCCAATCAACTAACTTCTATTTCTTCTACTCATTCCTTGCTGAGCATTTTCTCTCTTTGCATTCTTTAAAAATTGTCTACTTAGGCCCTTTCCTAGCCATACAAGTAATCAAGCCTATGGGATGGAGTTCTATCTTGGAGGCTTTGAACACATGGAACATTTTATGAGCCAATTTAACTATCAAATGTCTGTCCCCTTGCCTTATGTTCCTTAATTTCAAAAGGTACACTGTCAAGTATTGTTTTACCTAGTACTCTTAGGATCATAGCACTTGTAAGGAACCAGAAGGATTATTTAGCCCAACTCTTGTGGAAATTGAGACTTAGTGAAGGGAAGTAATTGGGAGCAGGTGATGCAGATAATAAATAGTAGAATTGGGACTGGAATTCAGTCCCCTGACTTCAGAACCAGGAACCAACTGGTTGAGATATTTAAGAACTTTGGTAAGGGTGTAAGCAGAGATTCTTGTGGGAGCTTGAGCCCTGCTGTAACATTTTTAAAATGCTTAAAAGTATTCAGTCCCCTCTTAAAATATAGCTCTCTTAGGAAAATGTGAAATTCTTTTCTTTGTGAACATAGAAAACCAGTGATTGTGGATGAGGGTAGAGCACATCTTTTATTTTGTAGTCAGTGTTGGTTAATGTGTTTTACTGAAAACTGAAACAACAACTGAAAATAACAACAAAGTTTAATACACTTTGAAGAAGAGTTAAGTCCATACAATGATAATTTAGTTTCTTTTAAAGTTTCATTAAACTCCATATGAAAATCTTAAAAGGTCTTACTGGTAGACATAAGTCTTAGTTTTATAAAATGTCTAGCTTAAAAATATATATATAGTAGAGATTTCTTTCACACATATAAGAAAATATATTGAGCTATGTAGAGATTTTTTATTCAGTTTTTTTTGTTACCAATTATATTGTAGAATGTACCAATTGTAAGATTTTCAAAATATTAGAATTACTATAACAAATGCTTTGTTGTCTTTACCTTCCCACTCTAGGTTGAAACCATGATTTAAAAAATATTTTCCCATTTTTTGCTTTGTTTATATATATGTGTGTGTATATACATACATACATACACACATACATACATATTCTTATGTAGAATGGAAACTGAAAACCTATAATAATTTCTAGGTCTCCTCTAAGGAAGGTATCTGTTAAGTATGGTATGTGCCTCTACAGGAATTGGAGTAGGAGCATGGGAGATGAATCCTGGTATAGAGTCCCACTCTGGACAAAGTTCTAGGGAGAGAGGGAACAGTTCATCCATCTCTCCTCATCCTTTCACTATTATCAGCACTTCTCCTTCCTCTCCTGAATATTGGTGCCTGAATCAAAGCTCTGGCTACTGTAATCTTACTTAAAACACTATTTATCTCCATGTACTTGATGTTCTGCCCACCTTCCTTTTTAAAAGTAATTACCAAACTACAAAGAATTCTAAGATGAATACTCTGACTACTGAGTCTCAGCCTGGGCACCAATGATTTTGTAATGTGGTATCAATATTATGTACTTTCTGTTCTTTAAATTATGTAGAATTGTAGGATGATGCAATAACATCTTGAAATCTTGTTTTTGTGAAAATAACCCTGCTAGATATTTCTAACAGAAATCTTACAAGACTCCTGAGTTTCTATTCATTATGTTTATAGAGAATAAATACATAAGCACACAAAACCCCAAATTATAAAAATACATGTACAAATCACTTAATAACAGAATAATTTATTAGGTGATACAAGGTAAATCAGATTCTATTAATAGGATTTATATTTACATGGCTAAACTGACATGCTGCTATGATTTGATAAGCAAACTCATCTTAAAAGACTTTTTCACAATTATACCCAGGCAGGAAATAGCAGGAAATCAATCAAATTTGAATATACACTGCGATGAGATCACTCCTCTCCCAATCTATTTTCTGATCTTTTTCCTTTCTACTTCTCCCTTTCTTTTCTATGGAGTTTCTTGATCTGCCTCTATAATTCTATGGGAAGGGCATTCATTAAGTAACTAAAGGAAGCATTCCACAGTTGCCCTAAGTAAGGATAATTCTCCATTATGTAGTTTGCTAGGTAGGGCTATAACCCTCAGACAAAATATAGCTTTAACTATTCCAATTCATTCTCTACTCATATATTAAGTGATCTTCCTAAAGGTCAGTTCTGACAATCCATCCTTCACTCAAATATTAAAAATGATGTTCCTTAAAGGTCAGTATTGACTTTGTGACCCCTTCCTTTCAAATTTAGTAAACTCTGGTGGCTTCCTTTTACTTCCATAATCAAATATAAAATGCTCTGGCTTTTAAAATTCTTTAAACAGGATAACATGTCTTCTTCCTACCTTCCCATTCCACTTTACTCCCCACCCAGGCATTCTACAATCTAGCAACACAGACTTTTTTACTGGTCTTAGCTCTACACTACTTCTCTGGACTCGTGTCTTTTCAGTAGTTATTCTCCATATTAGAATTGTCACCCTCCTCATTTTTCCCTTCCACCTTCCCTTTGTTTCTTTCAAGTCTCATTTAACATCTTACTTTCGGCAAAAGGTTTTTCTAGGTTTCTTACAGAATTAGTGCCATCTCTGTGATATTATTTCTAATTTACTTTATCCATATTTTGTATGTACATAAGTGTTTACATTTTCTTCATGCCATTTGAGTGAGTCTTTTGAAGGCAGACACCTTATTTTTGCCTTTCTTGTATCCTTAACCCTTAGCTCAGTGCCAGGCACAAAGTAAACACTTAATAAATGCTTGTTGACTTGACAGTGCAGATTGCTAGATTATGGCAGGTTGGCCTACGGGAGCCTTCTTTAAGCTAGGTTTAACATGAAACCCATCCTAATGCAATCTCATCATTATTATTGAGTCCAGAGGACATAATTGAAAGTTGGTGTCTTTTGTTCATGTTTATGGAATGTGATATTAAAGGTAGTACTTCCTACTCTTGTCAGGGGAACTTTCCTTGGAGCATCCTGTTCCTCTATTGCTATTTTGGACTTTTAAAGACCTGAAGTTGATTGACTAATCTGCCATTATGTGGTGAAACAAACAAAGCCAAAGAAATCTTTATGGTATTAAGCTCCTCTATATTTCAGTTTTTATAAAGTTACCTGTAAGTGAAATGACATACAGTAATTATAAGATGAAAGTCTTAAACTCAGTCTTTACATGCATAACATTCCTTAGAATTTTTTAATGCCTTCTTTATTTTAAAAACACAAAACATGAGGGAGAAAAGTGTTTCAGCATCTTCACAGCAAATAAGCTATATTTGTTGATGATAACTTAATAAAATGTAAACTCTTGTGGACTAATCCATTATTGTTTTTATTGTTTTGTTGTTGACTAATGTTTGAAGGCAAATAGTTCCCAAACTTTGTTGTTGTTCTTGACTCATTATAATTCTATGTCATGAGGAACTGCAGCACTTAGAAATGTTCAAATAAGTGCATTTGATTATAAATATAAAGTTCTATGCAATTTGAGGCATTCTGGAACTGCCAGAACACAATTTTGAACCACTATCGTATAGAAAAATTTTTTAGAAAATTTTTTTGATTGTTTCAAAGTCTGATTTTTTTTAATCACTTAAGATGAAAGTTGATATTAAAATTGTATCATAAATTCTCTACTAAATTATAGTACAATGTATCTTTGTGCTTTGGAGGTAAGCCTGGATTCTCAAAGATGATTCCAATTTGGGGTGAGTTGTAGCAGATCGTCTAGACTTGGCAGAGTTCAATTATAAACTTCTTGATGGATTGTGCCTACTCCAGGAGCCAAATTTGGAGAAACTTATCCCAAGATTGTCCCTCAGGTGATGAATTTGCTATTGAAGTTCTTAAAATTTTTCTTCCAAGTGGTATGGTAAAATTTTAAATATTTAAAGGTAGGAGTTATGTCACTTATATTTGCTAATGACACATAGTAGTACTTAATACTTATTGACTGATTACTTGATTGTGACTTCTATTAGTGTGATAAGTGCCTGTATCAATGAAAATATTGATTCTTATAGTGGAACAGAAATATTGGTCCCTTTCCACTTTTAGATAATGAAGAAAGTAGGGAGGGCAGCAAAGATAAAATTAAAGATCTCAATTTCTGCAGAATATATTAAGCAGCTCCTTAATATAGACTGTGCTAGTGTTACAGGATATACAAAATTTTAAGATAATGAGTTCTGTCCTCAAGGAACTTACAGACAAATTGGGAAAACAGCACATCAAATGAAAGGAATGAGGAAATTGAATGCTTATTGCTCTTGTCAGAATTGCCCCACAATTATATGAGTATTGCGGGGTATGGTTAGGAAAACAATGGGTTAGGGGGTTTTCTGGAGATGGCTTTTCAATTCTGTTTTGGAGGAAACAAAACACTGAAGTGCTAGAGCAAAGCCTCCAACTAGCACATGGATAGTATGGCATAGGCAGAAATAAAGAGACATGCTTTTTGCATATATACCCACAACCATGGATAACACATTCTCACTGATTAAGTTAAAAAATATATGTCTTATCCTGCAACTTTAGTCCATCCTTCTCAAAGAAGTAATAGGCACTGATCTTCTGGACTCATGGTTGATCAGAGTTTCTCCAATCTTTCAGAGTTCTTTTTCTTTATAATGTTTGTATAATATAAAGCTTAAAATTTTTGTAATCATATTCAGTTGTTTTCTTGATTATATTAATATCACTCTTCATCAGTTTATACAATTCACCCAAGTTTCTCTGAAAACATCTCTTTCACAGTTCCATTACACTACTAAATGTGCTGCTATAAATTTTTTTTCATATGAGCCTTTTCCTTTTCTTCTTTAATATTTTTGAGGTTTGTGCTAAGGAATAGTGTCAGTGGGCCAAGGAGTAGAAAATATAGTATACCTATTGTAACCACTTCAGAATGCATCATTTTCTAGTTTGGTCAACTACACCAATCTGACGGGTATGAGGGTATGAAATGAAACTTTAGTGTTGTTTTAATTTCAGTTTTTTGAACAAATAGGGATTTGGAGCATTTTTTCATATGCTTATTGACATCTTAGAGTTTTTCCTTAAAAACTTCCTGGTTATATATCTAGACTGTCTATTTGGGAATGGCTCTTGTTCTTATAGATTTGAATCAATTCTTTCTATATCTCAATATTATATCTTTCTCAGAGAAATTCGATGCAAAGATTTTCCCTTAGTTAACTGTTTCCTTTTTTTAAAATTTTAAATGCTTTAGTTTTGTTTGTACAAACACTTTTTATTTTATGTAATAAGCATGTTATCTTCTGTGATCTTACTACCCTTTGTTTAGGTATGAACTCTTCCCTTATTTATAGTTGCAAGGGGAATTTTCTTCTATGCTCCTCTTATTTGTTTATGCTATGTCCTTTTATGTCTAAGTATTAAGTTTTATATCCATGTGGAAGTTATCTTGGTACATGGTATAAAGTGTTGGTCCATACCATACTTTTGCCAGATTTCTTTCCAGCTTTTCTAGCAATTTTTTATTGAATAGTGAATTCTTACTCTGGGAGCTAGCTTGGGTTTATCCAATATGCTGCTAGTTTCTTTTGCTTCTGTATGATTTATGCCCAATCAGTTTCATTGATTGACTACTCTGTTTTTTTTAATCAATGACAAATAGTTTTAATGATTACTGTTTCATACTGTAGTTTCAGATCTGAAACTTCAAAGCCCCTTTCCTTTCCCACTTTAATTTTATTATTTCCCTAGATAGTCTTACTTTTTGAAATTTCAGTTGAATTTTATTATTAAAGTATATTGATTTTGGTGTCAAAGAATCTGGGTTTGAATCCTGTACCTGCTACTTATGATATTTATGACTTTGAATGAGTCACTAATATTCTCTCAGTCCTAAGTTTCCTCATTTCTAAAACAATGAGATTCTAGATTATCTCAAAGGTTCCTTCTAGTTTGAGAGTTTAAATATTTCAAATATATTAAGTGGGAAAGTATCATTTTTTTTTAATTGTTATTTTTCCATTAACCAACATTTTTGGTTATTCTTTTTTTTATTTTATGTATTTCCTTATGAATCATGTTGAGAGAAAAATCAGAAAATAGGGGAAAAAGCATTAAAGAAAAAGAAACCAGAAGAAAAAAATGAACATAGCATATGTTGATTTGCATTCAGTCTCTATAGTTCTATGTCTGAATGCAGAATTTTCCATCCAAAGTTTATTGGAATTATCTTAGATCACTGAAGTACTGAGAACCACCAAGTGTGTCATAGTTGATCATTACACAATCTTGCTATTGCTATTTACAATGTATTCCTGGTTCTGCTTATTTCATTTAACATCTGTTTATGTCAATCTTTCAAAGCCTTTCTAAAATCAGCTTGTTTATTATTTTTATAGAACAATAATATTCCATTACATATACCATATATAACTTATTCAACTATTCCCCAATTGATGGGAATCTTACTCCTGGAGATTATTGTTCTTGATTAGACTGGAGATAATGTAGGTCAGTAAGTCAGAAAAAAGTTGTGTTGGAGGGAAAGAGTTGTGTGTGAAATAAATTTGAAATAGATAGAATGATGGTTGATTTGAACTTTTCAAAACCAAGCTTAATATTTTAGGTTTCAAAAGATTTATGTCGTAGTAACAAGGATGCAACAAAGTTCTTTTAAAAATTAGAATATTGCTTCTGTAGTTATATTATGGGACTACATTAAATAAAGAACTTGAGCCTTAATTATACTACCTGGAAACGTCAGTGAAGGTTGAATACTTAATTTTAAAATACTTACGCAAATTATGGAGTCCTTTAAAAACTGCAAAGCCCTTTATATATATATATATATATTGTCTCATTTTTATCCTCATAACAGTCTTGTGAGGTAGATACTCTTATTATTTACACATTATATCCCATATGACATATAGTTGCCTACTTAGGCAAATAGTTCAATCACACTTGGATTTATTGATACACTTGAGTAACCCATGAACTCATTGCAGTAATGTTATAAAATTTTTATGAATTATTATTTTGACACAATTCTAAACAAAAATTTTATCTGTAACAATGTTCCAATTCCAGTATTGGTTGAATTCTTAAGGATGGGGCTTGTATATGAAGTTAGGATTATTTGTCCTTTCAGTCATTCAGTAAATATTTATTAAGTGATTACTGTATTTCGGGCACTGTGCTAAGTTCTGGGGATATAAAATGAGGCCTTGAAGGAGCTTACAATCTAATGGAGGAAAGCAAATCCATATAAAGCATGGGAAATAAATTACATAAAGAGAACATTTTTAGTGTTGAGGAAGTTTTTCTGTAGAAGGTGTTATTTTAATTATGTTTTGAATCTAGGAAGATCAGTAGTCAAAGAAACTTTTTGATAAGAGAACTAATGACATCTGATCTGCACTTTAGGAATTTATTGTTTTTAGGAATTTATTTTGATGGATCAACATTTAGGATATTATGTATTGTTAATGAATTGTTTTTCAGTCGTGTCCAACTTTGTTACTCTATTTGGGGTTTTCTTGGGAAAAATACTGGAATGGTTTGTTATTTCTTTCTTCAGCTCATTTTACATAGGAGAAAGTTGAGGCAAACAGGGTTAAGTGACTTGACTAAGGTCAAAAGCTCGTAAAGTGTCTGAGGCAATATTTGAACTTAGGAGGATCAGTCTATCTGACTAACAAAAGGGCAATCCACCCACTGTACTAACTAGCTATCTAGGATATTTTAATGGTTTTGAATTTGTTTCTTTAAATAATTGCTTCAAATTTAAACACAATTAACTGGCACCTCTGGATATTAGTGCTTATATTTTAAGAAAAAGAAATAGTATAGGAAGAAATTTTACCTCTAGAAAGAATTTGTTGTACCTTTTCACTTTGTAGATGAGGAAACCTCAAGAGGGAATACAGGAAGGAGAAGATTCTTTGAGATATATAAATAAACCAGAGCTAATTTAACAGGCATTGACATGCTCTTGTATGAATAAAACACAGGAGCTTTTATTTGGTTGTTTTGCTTTTTGATTTTATAAGTGGAATGCAGTTTGTGGATTGTTTATTCTGACACTTCATTTTCTCAAACTGATGCTCCAACAACCAAAATAAATGAAATGTAGCAAGAAAGATACAAATAAATGTATACCCATTATTCCCCTTACCCCAAGAGTTAGTATTAAAGGAAGTTAAAACCATCATTTCCACATTTTTGTATTCCTGAAAGAATGCTTGAATACAAGGATTTTGTATTTCTTTTTGTTTTTATTGGTGTTTTCATTTTATTTGTGCCTTGTATAATTGGACTTACTAGCTTCATAATAGCAGTGTATCTCACTTTATCTCAAGTTTCAATTTTCCCCCATCTGTAAAATGTAGATAGGATATGAAATACGCTACAGAATTGTATATATGAAACTTCTATGCAAATCTAAAATAACATACTCTATCTAAAAGTGTATTGCTGTTACAGAGTTGTTATCAAGAATATGATTACTGTGTCTCTATTCTTGGTCATGATTGTTCCTTTAAAAATTGTAAACTTTTACAGACTAGTAAAGATATTTAAATTATCCTCTAGATTAACACATACCTGTTACTTTTATAGAAGCCTTATTTACAATAACATAGTGTAGAATCCTAGTATAAAACAAAATAGGAAATTTTTACTGTATTCAATGCATCCTGCCAGGAATGGTAGAGATTATATTGAAAAAATAAGACCCAGGCTTTGCTTTCAAAGAGTTTGTAATCCCAGAAAGATAAGGTATAAGTACATGAGAAGTTAAATAACAAGATGACAAGACCAGACATGTTACAAGGCACCATGAATAATTATTACAAGAACGTTAGAGAAAATGAGTGCTAGGATTCCAGAAGAGGGAGAGATTGCTATATTTTGGAGTAACTTATCTGCCACATTTAAAAAGAATGTTGACAAGTTGAAGTATGTTTAGAAAGAGATTGGTAGTGGGCTGGATGAGAGGAAGATGGGAATGGAAATCTTGCCATTTTGAGAACCAAATGAAAAAGATAGAAATATTTAACTTAGAAGAAAAAAGACTCTGGGGTAAACAGTTATTAAACCGTTCAGGAGACTGTTGTAAGATTAGTTTCCCTAGGTTTTTATTAAAACATTTTATAAAGTAGCTCATATTATTTATGTGGAAAAGATGGAGAGATGTGGACTACTCAGTAATAAAATTTGATGGTTTCAGACTGAGTTGAATGGCTGGACTTAAGTCTTTAATAGTTCATCATCATCTTGGCTGGACTTCAGCACTTGAATTCAAGCACTGGGAATCTGTGTGTGTATGATCATGTTCTCTTTGATATTTTTATCAAGCTTGGATAAAAATATAGGCAAGGTATGATGATCATTTGTTCTGTACTAGGCACTGTGCTATGTGCTGGGATACAAACAAAAAACAATTAAAATACAACTGGGGAGGCCAATGGTCAGGATGAAATATTAGGGCCTGAATTAAGAAGGTGATTTTTGTGAGTAGAGAAAGAGATGTCTTGGTGTAAGAAACCACAAGATTTTCCAATTAATAGATTATATATGGTGAGGGAAGAGTGGAAAGCCCTGAAGTTGTGAGTTTAGGTGATGATAAGGATGTTTGGAAGACAGGTGAACTTGGAGGCAAAGGTAAATATAAAAAAGAGCCTTGATAGAAATTCTAATTCAACCATATTTGGTCATGTTATGCAACTCACTCTACTTCCAAAAGCATTTATTAAGTAACTAATATGGGAATGCAGATACAAAGAATGAAATAATTATTTAAATTCTTTTCTTTAAAAATGTATTTTATGTTTTCTCCAATTACATGTTAAAGGAAAATTTAAATATTTTGAGTTCCAAATTCTATCCTCTGTTCCTCTCCCCCCCCCCACTTGAGATGGTAAGTAATTAGATATAGGTTATATATGTGTAATCATGTAACACATTTCCATATTAGTTATTTTGTACCAAAGAACTCAAATAAAAAGAACATGAAAAATAGTGTGCTTCAGTCTGCATTCAAACAATATCAATTCTTCCTCTGAGCCAGACAGTATGTTGCATCATTATTTCTTTAGAATTGTCCTCATGGAAGGTTAGAACTGTGATGAGCAGCTTAGAAGGGGGAAAGTTGGTTCGGAATCAGTAATTGTTGGAATCATCGTCAGATCAGTGTTCCCAGCTTGGTGACAGTCTAGAACATAATGATTATGTCAAAAATGTCTTTCATTTCCAACAATCCTAAGTATAGCTTGGCTAATACAATAGGAAATGAGATTTGTCCCATAAAATTGCTTTGAATTTCTTCTTTTTTTAAATAAGAGAAATATTTAGCTGTTACTTTTTTATTAAATGACAAGAACTAAGAGGGTATCTTAAAAATCTTGTTAAATTGCAATATTCTATTTTTTGCAAAATAATATCAAAGGTCTCAATGCCCTAATCTCCTACCCCCCATATGTTTAAAGAAAGTTTTATTTTAATCTTTGAAAATAGATTAAAAAATGAAATGGAATCTATTTTTCAGGTTTCTGTTTAGTTACTTCTCTATACCTTTTTTTTTATCTTTGCCACCTCTGCCCCAAATCAGTATACGAGATGTTTGCTTTGGAGGTGGAGAGAGGGTAGTTCTTGAATCAGCCAGAATCACAGAAAAAGAAGAAGGTTATAGTTTGTCTTTCCCTCCCCCCATTCTCCCAGTATTGTGAAAGTGGAGGACTATTTTTCCTCTTATATTTCTGTGCTCATTGGGGTTTTTAATCATACCTTATTTTTATGAAGTTTAAATAGGCATTTTTTTCCCCTGCCTCCAGATCAGTTTTTAAACTATTTTCCCAACAGGGAAGCTGTATGGTCCATTAGCTTGCAAGTTGTGAAATCTTAGTTTCATCCTTTGCCCTTCTGTAAAATTTTTTGTGTGACTTTAGGGAAATCATTTGACTGTATGTTGTCTGTTCCTTGGTATGTAATACAGGGCTGATAATATTTTGGAGCTTCACAGGGGTGCATTGAGAGTGGATTCAAGTCTGCAGTGTGTTTTGAAAGCCATGGATAAAAGGAACTCCGTGGGTAAAGTATTATTATTTTATATTGAGGAACTTTCTTTTTTCTTTGCCCAATAATTTGATTCAAAACAGTTTGCACAGCAAGGTAGTAATATTGACTTTAGAATCCCCATTGCCCAGTGAAATACAGTACTAGGAATTACTGAAAGACAAATGAGCTCAGTTGATAGTAGATTTCCCTTTTTTCCAAGAAGGATCACATATGCAGTGACACATCAGTTAAATGACTCCAGGACTGTAAGATATCTCTTGTATTATCAAGATGCTTACGTTTTTGTGTTTTGGTTTTTTATATGTAATACCCCTAACTGATAATTAGCCAAGGCCAGATGTTGGTGAAGAGATGAAGCTCTGGAAGTCTCTGTGCTGGATTGATAGTATTAGTAATGGCAAAGAAGCTTATAGAGGCTTAGGAGATGTAGCAGAGGATGAGGTCGAGGTTGCAGTAATTATTCAGCTTTTAATCCTCACAGTATTATGAGTAAAGATAGAAAGGAGAAAGATTCAGGGCAGGAAGATTGGCCTTCCTCTTCATGGTCTTACCTTAACAAGTCACTTAGGGCAACTCTTTATCTCTCACTATATTGGATAAAGAATGTAAAAACATTTCAGGACCAACAAACAAAATATTGAACAACCACTGGCCAACATAAGAATCGTAAATGGAGAGATAGAGCTCTTCCTAAGGATAGTCATCAAATACTCCCATAGTGTAGTCTATTTGAGAAAGTTATTGAAAAGTTCAGAGTTTTGGAAAGACACTGGAAGATTATTACATTAATATCTAGCTGATTTTTCCTGGAGACGTGAATGCCATATTGCAAAAAGACAAAATAAATGTGAAATGGAATACAGAAAACACAAAAAAGAGAAATTTTAGATTTCCCTAATTAACACTGGAAAACAAAAGTCATAGTATACTCAACAAGAAAACTTATTCTAACTGAGTTTTATTACGCTCTCCAACTAAGCAACTTAATGTTTAACCATTCTTTCTTTAACTTTTGTTGTGTTTGCTGACTAATCATGTTTGTACCAAAGTTATAAGAAAACCACCTGCTTTGAATTTGACTGTAGAAACATATTTATTTATTGAACCATGCCTACTTTGGAATATGGAAGACTAAAACAGCTATTCTGATAACCAACTGCAGGACAAGAATTTAATTCTAGCTTTAGAATCCAGATAACTCATTATCATAATGACAGCATACAAAAGAAACACTGAGTAGTGCATGTAAAAAGTTATCGGATATTTGGAGGCAGGAGTTTTCATCATATTTCCAGTTTTTATTAAAAATTTCCAAATAACATATGCTTCCAATTAATTTTTATGAAAATGCTGACTTAAATAATGTCATGTCGAATTGGGAATTTTTTAAAAATTGTTTTTATTATTTAGTTCTAAGAGACAGTGGGATACAGTAAAAGGCTGACTCTGAAGTCAAAAAAATCTAGATTTCAGTCCTACTAACTGAAACACACTGATGTGGGACCCTGGGCAAATCACTAAACATTTCAGTTAAAGTTCAAAGATGGTAATTTAGAAATGAGTTTCTAAGCTCAGTTGAGGAAAGAAATGTCCACATAAGGACTTCCCCAAACATACTATTGAAATAACAATTGTGAATCAAAAAAAAACAAAAAACAAAAACAAAAACAAAAAAAACAAAACCATGCTCTCTCTCTCTCTCTCTCTCTCTCTCTCTCTCTCTCTCTCTCTCTGTCTTTTTTCTCTCTCTCTTTTAAAGTGTGATCTGAAGAGGAAAAGACACATTTATTTAGAGTTTATTGTGATACATTATGTAAGAAGTTTTTTCAAACTGATTTCAGCTTTACCAGAATTTCTTGTCAAAAAGAGAAGTGCTCCCCTCAATAATTTATGCTCCAGGATTTATCAAAAAGTAGATTGCTGTTAAGTGCTCTGTTTTTCATTCTCTGGTATGTATTCCACTGATCTTTCCTTGTAAAATTATTTTAAAATAGTTTTTAAGACAGCTGTTTTATGATGTTTTATCTTGGTCTGATGATACCGTGCTCCTTTCTTTTCCCTCATTATTTCACTAGATTTCAAATTCTTTTGTGAATTTTGTTATTTTTTTGTCTAGTTCTAAAAACTATCCCCTCAGATTTATATAGTACCAAATTCATAATTAATACAGGTAGCATTCTATTGGGCATAACCAACCATGAGTAGTGAATATCTCTTCAGTTATTTAGGTCTCTTGACTTAGAAGCAGAATGGCATAGTAAGGTAACTGACTTCAGAATCCAGAAGATTTTGAACCTCCTGGTTTTATAACTCTTTGCAGATCTCTTAACCACAGTGCTTTAGGCAAATGCTAAATATTATAAACTTCAGTGAACGTACTGCAAGAAAAAGAATTCCCTCATCCAAGAATTCCCTATACCAATGAAATCACAGGCTCAATTTCTGTCCTAGTCTCTAACCCTATCCCTTTATTTCTCTGAAAAGAATTTTGTAGTTGCATTTATATTAACATGTGTGTGTGTGTGTGTGTGTGTGTGTGTGTGTGTGTGATGGTAGATGTCTACCAGATATTTTAGATATTTTTCAGTTATTTTGAATGAAATTTCTCTTTATTATGTTTTCTTTCTGGTTTTTGTTAGTGTTGCATAGAAATGCAAATGATTTTCTTAGACCAATTTAATTAACAATAAATTCACAAAGTAAAGCAAGGTATGCTAGGATTTTTCTGCAAGGCCAAGCATTTCCTGAAAATATTGCCTACTGAAAAGTGACACAATTAACTTTTTCCATTCCCAAGATAATTTTGAATGTTACTGAAATATGCCTTAGGGTATCATGTTATAATCAGTAGCAAGGATGGGAAAAAAAATGTAAAGGTTCATCAAGACTAAGATTTGACTATTTGTAGATCAGGCTACTAAGTTTGCAATAGTTTACAAATTATAAAAAAGAGAAAAGATTATCTAATAAGCTTACAAGAAATTTTTGTTATTTATGACACTGAGTAGTTCATTAGTCACCTCAAATTGTTTAGGTGAGTGGAATCTGTGGAGAACTACTGGTGACATACAAAATTCTGATTATCCTGATTTGGCTGATAAGTAGCTGTGGAAGTAGCTGTGGCTACTTTCTGGGTCTTAGCTTCCTCATTTGATATCTTTTACTCTAGAAATCCTATGATTATGTTCCTGTGAAATAGCTTGACAATTTACATTTGTGAAGTAAGAGTTTTATAAGACAATCTAAGAAATGGCATGGAAGATCAAATTCTTAACTCTTTTCATATTTATTTTCTCTGTATAAGTAGAGGCCCCTTCTTTTCCTCTATCCTTTTCTTTTTTGATTTCTTCCTCCAGATGCTTGCCAAATTCTAGGAGAGGAAATACCAAAAGTGACTCTAATAGAAAAGCCATTTTACGTCATTATGTTTTACATTTTTTTACCCGAGAGTGATTATCATGTATGATCTTGTTTTTTTTTTTTTTTTTTTTTTTTCCTGAAGTCATTATGAAAAGCTAAAACTAGAACTTAGAAAAATAGAGAGGGGGAAATTCAGATTTAAGATCCAATTTTTTTTAAGTTTTTTTTTTTTTTAATTTTTTTATATTCCAGGGAAATCTATATTTAGTTCAGTAGTATGACAAGAAAGGCCTGAAATTAAATGATGGAAAACTGATTGTGTTCCCTGGATAGAGGTCAGAAACTTATTCAGTTATACACAATTCAGTACAAATTTGTTTCACTCTTCAATTCAGTTGATTAAACATTTATTAAGTGCTTACTGTGTCCCAGGCATTATGCTAGACCCTAATGCCCAAGGATGCCAGTTGTACTGTTCCTGAACAAATTTAGGCAACTGAGAGAAGGCTGTAGAAGAGGACTCTTAAATCAGAGAACCTTCTTTCAAATAAATTCTGGCTCTGTTACTTACTGCCTGTGACATATTAGACAAGTCACTTGTCTCCTTATGTCTGTTCCTCTTCTGTAAAATTAGGGCATCGGACAACATAACGTCCTCTTTTTAGCTTTTTATTTTCAAATTACAAGCATAAATCATTTTCAACATTCACTCTTGCAAAACTTTGTGTTCTAATTTTTTTTCTCTTTCTCTCCCCCCGCCCCCAATCCAATATATATTAAATATGTACAATTCTTCTATATATATTTCCATAATTACAGGATAAGTTCTAAGATTCCTTTCAACTCTAAATATGACTTCAGGGTATCAGCACCAAACTGGACATCTGTTTTTGGGGATAGATTTAGAGTTTTGGATGTAAAGTCTGGAAGATGATTTGATTTCAAATCCTGCCTGTGACACACATAAGCTGTGGGAATCTTGGCACTCATTTAATTTCTGTCTCAATTTTCTATCTAATAATTTGGTGTGATAGGAAGATAACCTGTCTTACAGTTACAGGTCAGTACAGTCATTTTTCAATCACATTTGTCTCCACACAATCCCAGTTGGTGTTTTTTGGGCAAAAATAACAGAGTGGTTTAGCATTTCCTTGCCCAGCTCATTTTATATATGATGAAACTGAAGTACACCAGGGTAAGTGACTTGCCTAGAGTCTCATAGCTAGGAAGCTTCTGAAGTCAGTTTTGAACTCAAGAAAATGAGTCTTCTTGATTCTGGGCCCAATAATCTATCCAACATGCTACCTAGTTTCTCCCATCTTACAGGATCAAATTAAATGTCATGTACAGTGTTTTGCAAGCCCTTCAAGCCCTACATAAAGCCTAGATATTATTATTGTTATGATATTAATATAAGTATGCTACAGTTTTTAAAATTATTCTTGTTTTTATTAATAATACATGATAGTGATAAAGGACAGCAATGAAAATGTATACTACTTTATAGGTCTTTGAAGACTTTTTTCTTTCCCTCTTTCACCTTCTAAATATAATTCTGTACAGTAGTTATATAATTTTCTAGCCTAGGAACTTCTGAACAGGTATTAGGACCTTTCCTATCTAGCTCTTGGCCAAAGGTAAATGTAAGTTGGGCTGAGGGTGATTACCTCTTCAGCAGTCTTCCTTGAACCTCAGTGAAAGATTGATACACTTCCTAGTGGCAAAACAAAACTCATCATCTTCTTTTCAACAACTAGTCCCAACATGAGCTACCTAATTCAGTTACAATCTTAATGATTTTTGAGTCCTCCACCTTTAATCTCTCTCTCCAATAAGGTCATGTCTTCAGTTCTGGACATTCCTTTTTTTACAGTCTTAAGTAAAGTTCATCTAATTTCTGTAAAACTTCCTAGGTGCAAAATCTCTAGGGAGTGGGTCAGCATGTCTTTTGCTCAAGGATTAACCACCAGCTTGTTGCTAGAAACTTAGGTACTGGTTGATGAAATTACTCTTGACCAAGCACCTGAAGAAACTGTGGTAGGATGCAGAGAGCCAGAAGTTTTTAGAGTTGGAAGGGAAAATAGAAGACATTAAAGTAAATCTTATTTTACAGAAGCTAGAGAGGTAATATGTCCAAGACCATAAAGTGGCAGAATTTGAACTCCTCAGACCCCAGATCCAGTACACTTTCTTATATTCTACCCACGCATTACCATTCCACTGAAGTGGGTACTACTTTATCTAATTCTACATAAGGATATATTGTCCTTATTTTTATTTATTATGAACAAAAGCCATATGTATGAAATCAGAAAAAAAAAAACTCATCCTAAATAAAATGTGTTTGTCACTTGGAAAATATTACATGTAAAAATCATTTGTAGAGGAGCGAAAATGTTATATGACAAGATGATGAATATGTTGACTACATTGTCTGTTAACATAATTAGTATTTTTTTAAAGGAAGAACTACATAGATATGATACATTCCAAATAAAGGTCAGTGCTCCATATTTTGACAGATTGTTTAATAACACTTGAGTAAATCAGTCTGAGGAAAAGACACTCTGATTTGGTAAATCCTCACTTATAAGAAAAGTATGGACTATACGAAATAAGCTATTTCTTAAAGACATAGACCTAATTTGACCTCCTTTTAAACAAAGTGTTTGTAATTTTCCAGACTTCTAGCATAAAAATTGTGATAAATTAAAGGGGGATAATTGGTATGGATTAGGGGTGCTCAGCCTACTTTACATTTATGGACCTTTGGCAGTCTGGACTTGTGGGCCTCTTCTCAGAATCATGTTTTTAGTTGCTTAAAATAAAACATGTAGGATTAATGATTAATGCAAAGGAAACTCATTTCATATATATATATATGATATTTAAAATATCATAGGTTAGGAATCCCTGAGATCTGAAGAACTAAGTAATTTATTTTAAACATCCCAACCCAAATACTATTCTAGATTCCTTTTATTTCCCTATGAAGGAATGTATTAGTCTTGTGGAATTATGATGGAAAAATTCTAGAAAAATAATGGTTTTGAATCTGTTTAGACTCAAACAGTTTGTTGTCAGAAACATTAGTCAGCTGAAAGCTTTTGCTTTTTAGTAGAAAATAAAGAAAAACTGCAGTTGTTTTGAACAGGTTTTGATTCTACCTCTACACCAAATCATTGAGGCTTTCTCCCTTATTTATAGCAGGTCTGGTAACTTCATAATCTTTTAAAACACAGTTATAAGTTTATATCCAATGAGACAGCTCATTCTGTTTATCATTAGGGGAAAGAGCTCTAGCTCTTTTCAGCTAATAGATCAATTGGAATTTCTGAACTCACAGTGAGTTTAAATCCTTCAAAACATGCTTTCCTTATTTGACTATACAAAAGCTTTATTGAGTCAGTTTTTTTTCTGTTTATAATTTATTATAATGTTCCTAGGAGAGGTTCCTGCAAGTGTTTTCATTGTGATCAGGTTTTAATAAGAATAATCTGTCTGGAAAATGTTTTGTTCAAGTACTAGGGGCTGCAAAAATCAAGCATGTTACTATAGATCTTTTATGGGGTATCTTTTAAAATGTAAATTTAAAGAAGTACTGTTGATAATCCACAGAGCCTAGTGTCTGTCTACATTGTGGTTTTTTTTTTTTTTTCATTCTTCGAGGTCATCTATTTTTCTCCTTTCCCCACTTTGAAAACATAGTTTGCTTACAGCTTGTGTACTGAAAATGCTGCCAGGAAGAAGGGTGAGCAAAACTTGTGTTTCCCATGACCCTCACTCTAATGTTGTTCCAAGGGCTCCCTACTTGGAAATGCCTTGATAACCACATTCATTCCTGACATACCCATCCCCCTACCCCCACCCCCTCACACAACAGAAAGTGCCATATGACCCGTAGTCTTCCTGTGGCTCTCTTGAGAGGGTTGAAGATTTTTCACCTAATGCAGTAAATGCATCTTACTGTGAGTTTGTAAGCTAGTCATACAAAGGTTCCAATTCCTTAGTTTCAAAGATCTTTTCAAATTGTTTGTGGATTTTTTTTCCTAAATGAAATTTGAGTTTTTAAATGAAATTAAAATCTTCCCTGTTTTCTCCCAATTCTCCTAGTGCTTTCCTCCATAAAAATACTTTCTATTTATCTTTGTATATACTTATATGCACATACTGGTGCCCTCCATAGAGTATAAGGTGTTTTATGACAAAGACTGGTGGATTTTTGTCCATGTCCTTCCAACCTAGTACAAGTTTGTAGTACATTGTAGGCACTTAATAAATATTTATTGATTGCTCAGTTGGTTTTACCCTCAAGCTAGCTTCATGCAATTTTTAATTAGTATTACTTTAAAACTAAGTTTGCTTTTTCTTTTGTAAAAAAAAAATAATAATAAAAATAAAAACAGCCTCAGACACTTAACACTTCCTAGCTATGTGACCCTGGGCAAGTTGTTTAACCCCAATTGCCTTGCAAAAGAAAAAAAAAGCCATTTAAAAATATTTATGTAAACTTTTCTCTCATTTCATAAAGAAATCTTAAAAATTAAACCTTTAGATCCTCCTTGTTTCCTTATCTATGACTAGATCTAGAATTTAAAATGAGCCAAGTAAAACTAGACTTTACTTATACTTCACAAGCCTCCTACTCCATTCCCTTCCAAGAAAATGACCGGAAGTGATGCATCTTTGGAGTTTTGTGTGTGTGTGTCTGTGTGTGTGTGTGTGTGTGGTGTGTGTGTGTGTGTGTGTGTGTGTGTGTGTGTGTGAGAGAGAGAGAGAGAGAGAGAGAAGGGAAGAGAGAGAGAGAAAGGGAGGGAGGAAGGAAGGGAAAGAAAGAGATGGGAGAAGGAACATGTGTGTGTCTGTGTGTCTGTGTTTGGGGGAAGGGTGGGAATGAGGAAGGAGAAAGAATGCTTACAAAAAGGATAGACTATCTTTCTGGTGGTGTCTGTAAATTAAGAGCTCCTGGTCTTTGGCCTGGAATGCTCAGTTGGGTCATCTCCTGCTGTCATTGCTGCCTGAAAGAATAGCCTATCTCCTTACTACAGAGGAGGAACAACTGCCAGATATTGATCTAATTTGCTAGGATTTGAGTGAAATAGTAATTTTCTTCACCTCCCCAAAAGGCTCTTTACCAATTTTGTGTGATAGATCCCTTTGGCAGTCAGGTGAAGTCTGTGGACTCCTTTTCACAATAACCTATAAAATAAAACTTACATAGGATGAGCTAAGAAACCAATTATATTTTAATATAGTTGTTAAATGTATGTATGTATATATGTGTGTATGTACACACACACACACACACACACACACACACGTGTGTGTGTGTCTGGGAAACCAGAGACAAAATCAGGGAAAGCATGGAAGTCGGTTACATCCCTGTCTGTGAGCTCATGGAGGAAATATGCGACCTTGTCTCACTTTTCCAGAGACCACATTTATGGAGTCACCAGAAGTCAGTCTGTAAATGCCACTTAGACATTTCCACAAGGAAAAACTTCCTTTGGACCCTCACTGTAACCTCTTTCTGCTTCCCATGGCTACCTCAAAGGAAAGCCTCAGGGTAAGATGATCTGTGTACTGCAGTCAGCTCTGCCATTAATTAGCCAAGTCACCTGGTTTTTTGGCTTTTCATATGTTGTGGGCTGTGAAGCCAAATGGGTTTTGTTCAGTCATGTCTTATTCTTTGTGACCCCATTTGGGTTTTCTTGGCACATATAATAGAGTGGTTTGTCATTTCTTTCTCCAGACTATTTTACAGATGAGGAAATTGTGGCAAACAGAGTTAAGTAACTTGCCTAGGATCTTATACATAATATGTGTCTGAGGTAAGATTTAACTTCAGGTCTTGACTCCAGACTTGGTGTTCCATCTCTGATGCTCATCGGAAACCAGACAACCAATCTTGTTAGAATCATTCCTAAACATTAGTAAATATGCCCTGACTGAGACTGGAGAGACACTCAGATGAATAAAATGAATGAGCTTTAGTAGTGACTGGTCCTGATGTATTTTTTATCAACTAATAGCAATCTTTTTTCTTTCTATTTGCAACCCTGTACTTTTAATAAGGGATGTTGTTGAGTAACTGACAGTTACATCTGTGAAATATAATTATGTAGGAAATTTTTTTTGAAAGAAAGGGAGCAGCAGGATTCAATTACTATAACATTTCTAGCTTATTGGGTAAAAGAAATCTTATTTAAATAAAGATGTAAGTAGTTTAAAAAGCATTCTTAAGAAACATCCTTTTGGCATTGTGATATAATAATGAAAAATCGTGTATATCAAATGTGTGTGGGAAAGTAAAACATGTTGGCCTCTGGAATCAGGGAACTGGATTTGGATTATAGCTCACCTAGTTAATTGATATTGATTTAACTCCTTGATGATTTTAGTTTTCTCTCTTGTAAAAATAAAGGAATAGTCTAGATAATCTTTAGGGAATTTAGAATTCTAAAATCTATGCTCTCATACAATTAAAGCTTCTCGAGTTCTACTTGAAACTAAACTGGTGAATATGATAAAAAGAAAAAATGATAAATGTTTCAGGGACAATGGGAAACAAGTACATTAATTGTGTTGTTGATGGACTCATGAATTATTCTTGACAACTATTTAAAGCTAATACTAGGAAGTTAGTAAAGTATGTATATATCCTTTGAGGGCCACTACTAGACCTATACTCCAAGGAATCAGAGAAACAAGAAAAAGATCTATTGGTTATATTTAGATAGATAGACAGATAGATCACACTTCTTTTTATGATTGCAAAGAACTGGAAACTCATCAGGTGAAGGAATGGCTGAATAAAATGTAGTATTATTGTGCCATTAAATGACAAAAGAGATGGTTTGAGAAAAATCTGGGAAGATTTATCTAGACTGATAAAGAATAAACAAACAACCTGGAGAATGATTTGTACTTTTAACAATAACATTATAAATAGGAGTGATTTTGAAAGATTTGAAAACTCTGAGCAACACAGTGATCACTAGTGATTTTACAGAATTGTTATTAAAATAAGTTATTTATCTCCTGACAGAGAAATGATAGATTCAGCATATAAAATGAAGAATTTGTTTTTGAATATAGCCAATAAGGAATTATATTTTATTTGATCATACATAATTGTTACAGAGGTTTTTTTTTTTTTTTTTTTTTTTTTTTCTCAAAAGGGTGGAGTGGAGTGGGAAAGAGAAAATAAATGCTTATTAATTGAAAATAAATTTCATTCTCTCCCAAGAAATTGATTGAGTTTAATGATGGAAGCCTTATCTTTTTTATTTTAGCTTTCATTTTAATAGTATTTTATTCTTCCAATTACATGCAAATACAGTTTTCAACATTCATTTTTGTAAGATTTTGATTTCCAAATTTTTTTCTCCATCCCTTTGTTACTTCCCCTTTCCCAAAACAGGAGACAAACTGATAATAGTTTATATATATATAGTCATTTTAAAATATATTTCCATATGTCACATTGGGAAAAAATCAGAACAAAAGGAAAAATTACAAGAAATAAAAGAACAAAACAAACTAAAAAGGTGGAAACTAGGATGCTTTGATCCACATTCAGTCTCCATAATTTCTTTACTAGATGTGGATGACATTTTCCATTCTCATTCTATTGGAATCACTGGTACTGCTGAGAAGAGCTAAGTTTATCATAATTGATTATTACAGTCTTACTGTTACTGTGTACAGTGTTCTCCTGGTTCTGTTCACTTGCCTCAGCATCAGTTCATGTAAGTCTTTACAGACTTTTCTGAAATCAGCCTGCTTACCATTTCTTATAGAACAATAGTATTCCATTACATTTAAAATTTTCCATTACATTTAGCCATTCCCCAATTAATGGATATCCATTCAATTTTCAATTCCTTGCCATCACAGAAAGAGCTGCCACAAACATTTTTTGCATACACGGTTCCTTTTCTTGCTCATGATCTCTTTGGGATACAGACCCAGTAGTGGTATTGCTGTATGAAAATGTATACACAATTTTATAACCCGTTGGGTATAGTGGAGGTCTTATCTTTCTCATTCTTTGTTAGCTTGTCTCAAAACATAGAGGTCCATTGAGTGCATATAGGAAAAACTGAACTTCTGTTAAGTTTTTTCAGAGCTATGAATTTCAGATTTTCTTAGTCATTTCTACTGTTTGTCCTTCCTAGACATTGTGAACATTGAATAATATCTCTGCCTGTCTTCCACCTTCCCTCCCTCCTTTCCTCCTTCTCTCCCTTACCTCCAAAACCTGATTATATTTTGACAGAGGTGAAATGACTTGTTACTGATGTGGTTGTGATTCCCGAATCAACTATGTATTGTCAAACCATTTATTTGATAGAATAAAGGTAACACAAAACTAAAAAAAAATAAAAATAAGGGGAAAAATGTGACATGCAGTTAAAAAACTCCATCCTGCTACATCTAAGTTGATCATCAATTATAAAAATGTGATTTGGACAGAAGAAAAGACACTTGATTGCAATAATTCCAGGAATAAAATGAAAGTATAAAAAGCATTTTAGTTAGCTAAGATTTGGCTTATTTGCCAAGTGGAAATGGCAGCCAAAGTCAACACAAATATAAAATTTAAACTCATTTGTAAAATTTTAAAGTATATTGAAGGAAGATTATGAGCAATTTTGTCTTATAAAAGAGAGAAAAGCAGTGTAGAGTAAAGTCAGTATAAAGAAAGCTTAAAGAGATTCCAAACCAAACTGTGTCATCTTAAGGACATTTAAAATGAAAACTGGAAGTAAAACAACAACCAGACAATAGGTAGAAAAAAATTACAAAAATTTTCATAACAAACCTTTTATCATAAAGAAATGAGTAACCATTATTCTTGGATTTCAGCATTATAATTTGAAATAGGCTTCTAGAATCTTTGACTAATGGGTACAAGGAGAGGGGGAAAGAAACTATATTAAATTGTATACATCATGACTCTATGATGAAAACAACACAGTTGTGAGGATGTGGGGGTTGTGAGGGTATTTACAAGGTAGCTGAAGAATGAGAAAATAACTAAGGCATGGGGGGGAAAAATCCACAGATGGTATTCATATGTAAAAATAAAGATAACCAGGGTTTTAAAGGAGGAACTAATCTTCTGAAAGCCTGCTTTCACATTTCTTTAAAATTTTTATAAGAATTCTCTTCACATAATTTGAGATATTCATGATGAGGGTATTATTAAAGATCAGAGAGGTTTGGCAACCAACACCAGGAGAAATTAGCTTTCTTGGAAATTAAGAGTGAAAGGGCTAAATTCGAGGCTACTTAACACTTTTACTATAGACAAATAATCTTTTGTTCCCAGCATTTTCTCCTACTAATCCTTGCTAGATGGGCCATCAGCATTTTTACAGGCAGCCCACGCAAGGGATCTGATGCATCTCCTGCTGTTGTCATCTCCACCGTGGATGACACTTCAGGTTTTAACCTGCTCCCGAGATCTGGGCTTCAACCTTTGGACTCTCAATCGCCCTTCAGTCTGGAGAACATGGGACGACTGACCGGGATACACACCCCTTAGATGCGCTGCTGCCATCCCCAAACCCCACACCTCATGCCTCACCTCCTGGCATGAAACCCCAAATCTCTACGACCCTTGCCAGCTCAAAGCAGTTAAGAGGAGATCCGGCGCCCCTTTTCCCACATGCCTTTGGAGGTGACTGCTTGAGGGGGGATGAAGAGGGGATCCCTGAACTTGGAAAATCCTGGAAGGAGAAAATCTTCAATTCTGTCTCAATACGAGAATTTGCCCTATTTCTTTTTCCTTAAATGAATTTAAGTTCCAACTGCTTGAGGGGGAAATGATGCGGGAAAGATTCTTTTCTAGATTCCCACCCCCTCCTAGTTAATAATGTAAATTGCTCTTTAACTCATAAATCCTGGTCCCTTTGAATTCCAATAGATCTGACCTGTTCCCAGCCCCACCTGAATATGAGCCAACTTTGGGGCTACACCCGAAAGCCCCTCCAGCTAAGTCTCCTATTATAAAAAGGCCACACTGGGAACCCCTCTTTGCAGATTCCAAACATGGCTACCATGTGAGGACCCTCTGTCCACTGGACCTTCTGTCCAGTGCCCTCTCTATCTCTACCTTCGCCTATACTTTAACTTTGCTTATCTAATAATAAACCTCTTTTATCAATCTAAAAGAGAGAGAGAGAGGGGGGGGGGTTGGCAAGTAACATGCTACAAAAGACCATTTCTCTACTATCACACAAATGTAAGATCCCTCTTTTTACTCTATTTTTCATTTTTCATTGATGATATTTTTAAACTTTTGATTTGATCAGGTAAAATGTCATTGTAAAAGCTCTTCTACACAATGTTTCCACATTTGTGAATCAAAATGTCCTATTCCTTGAAGATAAAACCAACAGGGATAATAATAGCTTTATTTCACAATTGTCTGCTCATTAGTATCAGGTATGGTATAAAATAAGTCAATGTTTATTTGCCAGAGGTGCTTGCCATTGTGAAAAGATCTAGTACAGAGCCCACCTGGAGAAGAAATTCCTATAGCTATTTTAGAATTTCTTCAAATGCTCCTGTTTCCAAATGACATTGTGCTTGTTTGGATCCAGCCCTGGAACATCGATGACTATCATGGACAAGTTTCATACCTTTTCCAAAGAGTTTAGTTTAACCAACTCCAGGGTGAAAGCCAAGTGGGTAATGAAAGCCTACTGTCAAGAAGAAGAGATTTGGCTTGATTGCTTATGGGAGATTGCAGTGTTTCTTTAATAAATATAGACTTCTCCCTTTGAAATGAAGAACTATCTTTTTAATACTAGTATCCTATCAATGTTGTTATATGAGAGCCAGTTATGGGATGCTACAGTTTCTGAAGAATTAAACTAAGTAGTATTCATAGGGCAATGGAGGGGGAAATAGCAATTCCTCTGAAAAAGCTTTGGAAGTTTGGATTTAATTTGAACTTTGACTAAATATAAGTCAACAATATAATAGTAGCAGCCAGCAAAACCCAAGGAATTTTGGATTGCCTCAATAGAAACACAGCTTCTAGAATGGAGATATTAGTTCCACTGTACCCAGTTTTAGTTAAATCACACCTAGAGTGTCTTGTGCATTGGTGGCGCAGCTAGGTTGTGCAGTCCACTGGACTATTGGTCTTGGATTTAGGAAGATCTGAGTTCAAATTTACCTGTGTAACTGTGGAAAAGTCACAACTTTTTCCTCATCTGTAAAATGGTGATAATAATCGCATCATGTCCCAGGATTATTGAGAGGATAAAATAAGATGTTTGTAAAATTCTTTGCTAATTTTAAAGTGCTATGTAAATGCTATTTTTATTGTTGTTGTTTTTGTAAGAACAGTTTAGATAAGTTATTGAGAGGCATTCATATTTGGTTATCCAGATGATTACATCTTAGAGGACTTGCCATACTATAAAAAGTTAAATAAAGGAGGAATTTTTAGTCTGGAAAATAGAAGACTGGGAGTTCCTCCAGTCCTCCAGACTGGGAGGAACACCATTGTGATTCAGATATTTGAAGGGCTCTTACGGGATGTGGAATTAGATATGTTCTTAACAGAGTTATTCAAAATTAGAATGGGATTTTTTGGGAAGTAATGGATTCCTTCATAGTGGGTATGTTATAGATAGGATTCCTTTTCTTCTGTGAGTTCACTAGATAACCTTTAAATCTCTTCCAAAATCTATGATTCTGTATTAATTGATGAACAAAACCCTTTGGTCGAGCCATTCAGCATATTACTCATATACCTAATTGTCACCTGGTTCTCTATCTTATCTATATCATGAGCAACTTTGTCATACTCTTTAAAGCAATGGCTTGGCTTCCCTGCGGTTCCACAGATAAGATACTCCACTCCATCTCTTGGCTGCAGTCACTCTCTTCCTGGAATGTTCCCTCCTTAGCTTAGGATCTCATTGGCTTCCATAAGTCCCACCTAAAATCCCATCTTCCAACATTAGCCTTCCCCAACCTCTGTTTATTCTAGTTAAGTATTTTTCTAGTTGTCTTGTAGCTTGCTTTATATACATTTATTTGCATGTTGTTTTCCCCATTTGATGGTAAGCCTCTGGAGAGTAAGGACTATCTTTTACTTCCTTTGGTATCAGCAGCACAGAGAACATGTATATTGATTGAAATGTTTTGCCAAAGTTCTTTTAATATATATTTTCCCTGATCTTTTAGGCCAATAACCCTATCAAAAGTCAAATCAACAAGCATTTATTAAATGTCTTCTATGCACCAGGCTCTTGGCTGTGTGGTGGAAAAGGAAATAAGGTTAATCTAGCTTGACTTTTTATTATTTATTAAGCTGCACTGAATTTTTTGTAACTGCTACTTCTTTTTATAAATGTTCATTAACTGTTTCTTTGAGCATATGGTGTAGAATTGCACCAGAAATCAGTTATGCTCCCTGGAGTTTACTGACAGTTTTCTTCCCGTTTTTTGAAAATCAGGACACTAGTTGGCTTTTCTCTAATATTGTGGGGCTCCTCCAGTTTTTTCAAGAACTTTCAAAGATTATTAACACCTGATAGTTTTTTCATTAGCCTAAGATATTATAGGTGTTTTGGACTAGTGATCTCAACTCCTAACGGGTAGTCAGAAGGAAAGGTGAATGTACAACAATAGCTGTACTATCTCTTACTATCTCCTAACTTAATCTTGTGTTTCAGCTACCTACTGGAAATTTCTCTTCTATCCTTTTCTTTTCTTAAATCATTATCTTTGTCAGGAAAACAGGGAAACCCAAAAATAATTCAACCTAGGGAAGAACAGGAGCTCCTCAAGATTCTGTGTATTTAACATTTTTAAGTGTGTCTTGGATAAAGGTAGTAGATGACATTTTATCAGAGTTTTATCTGACATTGTGGTGAGAGGAATAACTAATACTTTAGACAACAAGAGTTATCTAAAAAGATCTTGACAAACTACAATTTTGGGCCAAATCATGATATGTCATGGAAATAAATATAAAAGCCATATACATACTTCAATTCAGTCATTTTTTTTCAGTCTTGTGCAACCCTTTTAAATCACATTTAAAATTTTTGTGGCAAAGTACTGAAGCGGTTTACAAAACCATTTTCTTCTCTAGCTCATTTTACAGATGCCTTCCTACACTCTGAAAGTGATGAGTCCATGCTCCCTAGTAGTCTTCAACAAGTTCCTTTTGGGTATTTTGCAGATATATTCTTGTTTAGGTTCATTGGCTTGTATCCCTTTCCTAACTCAGATTCTGTTTCTGTGAATAACTCAGACTCTCATCCATTTTGATCTTCCAGTTCTATAAACTATGTATTAATTAACTTTAAACCAAAAGAAGTGTTTGATTTTGAGTGAGTTTAAAATTTTTTCTTTAGTAGTTTACTAGTTTATATTGATTTTTTTTCTTTTCCTTTTTACTGCCTGTCTTTTTATTACTCCAATTTGATTACTCCAAGCTTAGTGTCTTCAGTGTACAAGAGTTTAGTATATGGTTGAGACAGTTTAAGTCCCTCTGAGATTGCCTGCAATTTATCTTATATGACTTTTAAATTCATAGTAGCTTGCATGTTGTCTCCTCAATTAGGATGTGAGTTTCTTGAGAGCAGGGATTGCTTTTGCCTTTGTAGCATTTAGCATTTAGCAGTGTCAGGCACATAGTAAATGTTTAATAAACAAATCCTTAGGATATACATGTTGACTTGATTTGATTTTTGTTTTTAATTAAATGCCTAGAATGGGAAGGAGACTGAAGATAGGGGTTAAAAATCACATTGGGCATTAGGTGCCTAATGTACACTTTGGCCTATGTGGGAGCCACAAGGCTTAGGTAAGTAAGATACTACAGCCTCTTTTCTTCATGGATTTTGTTGTCTGGGTGACAGAAGTCACACATATTTATAAATATTTTATATATGTGTAATTACTTAAATATAATCCAAAATAAATCATAGTAAGTGCACTAAAGAGGTACAAACAATGCAGTTTCAGTTGAAAGGTCTTTAATAATGGGCTTAACAGGGAAAGAATCTACTAGATAATGCTTGACTTGGACTTTATTCATTTGATGTGAAGGATCCTAGACATATATCTGGAAGGGACATTAGAAAGGCAACTAAATCAACTTCCTTAATTTACACATCAGGTAAATGAGAAGGATGAGGGACCTGTTCAGTATCACACAGATACTACTAGCCAGAGTGAAGATTAGAACTCAGGTCCTCTGGGAACCTGCAGCTCCAACCGTTGTTGAATGCTATCTACCTTGAAGAGAATAAAGAGGGGGTAGAACATTTTAGTTCATGGAAGTATTATGAGTAAAGGCTAGGTAGGCAGGGAGGCTGGAAAGAACAGATTATGATCAGGGGAGAGAAATTTCCATTTCTGTTGGAAAATAGACTCCTTGGAAGGAAATAATATGAGCAGTATGAGATAAGGATGGAAAGGTAAGCCACTGCATTATCTGCAGACTTAGTTCTCCATTCCATCTCTCACCTCTTACCTTCAATAACTTAAGAGATGAATGTAGTCCAGAACATTGCTGTGGGAACTGCAGAAACTTTTCCCTTCAATATTCAAGATAGGATTTCTATAATCCTGTCTGGGGTATCCTTAATTCAACTAAATTCATTTTTCCAGTTATTTTTACTAGTCAGTGAGGAGCCTGACTTTCTAACTATACTTACTTTTTCACTTGCCAAAATGCTTAGATAATGGGGTACTAAGAACCATATAAATATACATATAGATACCCAGGGTCCTCAGATAGGAACTTAAATGCTTTTTGACTGATAAAATGAGCTCCGTCTGGGAAAAGTCATTTTGAGAGATGAGACTTGGATTTTCTGTGTGACTGGCTTTCCAGGAAAAACCACATCATCTTAACAAGTACAGTAAAACCTCATTAATCCAACATTTGGGAATTGGTGAGCATTCAGACCAAGCCTTAGTTGGAATTCACCTTTGTTTTAGCAACTTATTTTCCTTCAGAAATTAAAAATATAAATAGGATTTTAGATAGCCTGATATAAGAAATAGAGCATTGGACTTGGAATTAGGAAAACCTAGATTTAAATTCTGCTTCAGACACTTACTAAGCTTATTAACCCTGGCAAGTCACCTAAGCTCATTGAATCCCAGTTTCCTCAGTCTATAAAATAAAGTGATGAACTCTATTACTGTTAAGATTGCATCTAGCTTTTAAAGTTATAGAATGAAAAATCAACTCAACAAAAAAAAATTGCCTACTGTGTGCAAAGCACTGTATAAAGTATTTATAAATCCCCAAGAAAAGAAGCCTACCTATGTTTTAGAAGTATTATTTTAGGTTTATAAATCATTCTTATGGATATATCTGTCATTTACTCTACAGATGAATTTCCAGATTGAGGCATTCCAGGCAAAAATTTCCTTCCTCAGTTATCACTCCCTTATATGGATTGTGTCTTTCTAATTGAATGTAAATCTCTTGAAGGCAAGTGCTATGAATCATTTTAAAAAAATATTTCTATTTCTAGCACTTAGTAGAGTAAGTGGCATATGTTAAATACTTACTAAATGTTTTTTTTCCCCCATTCATTAACTTAGCTCTTTAATATACTTATTTTAGCTAGCCCCCAAGGACTTACACCTGACTGAAATTTTGTTATCTAATTCCAAACACTATAACTACTCAAAAATAATAAAATTTACTTTCATTTAAAATATCATTTAGCACAGTATTTCTGTGTTATATAGACTGGCTTTCTTTTCCTCAAAAATAGGCACATGAGCTATGTCTGAAAATGATAAATCTGTCTTCTGTCAGGAAGTAAGTGGTATAAACTTCATCTGTTGTTCTTAGCTTGCTGTGAGGAACTTTCTCCACCAATGTATTTCAGCACTTTCTCTACCAATCCTGTAGATTTGCCTGGGGTACTAAATTGTTGTGTGAATTGCCCAGGGTCATAGAACCAGTACTTTTCAATGAAGAGGCTTGAGTTTTTCAGAGTCTCAACTGATTTATACCACTGTGCCTTTCTTGGGGGAAACTACTAAGGCTTCTAAATTGGCAGGTATTGAAGGGAGCCCTCCCCCCCAAAAAAATAACCTGAGGTTTTTGTCTGTGCTAAGGTTTTTGGAATGGGAAAGTGAAGATTTGGGTTAATCAGTCAGTAAACATTTATTAAGCATTTACACTGTGCCAGGCTCTGTGGTAGTGCAAGGTTTACAAAGAGGCAAAAAACAGTATCTTGCCCTCAAAGAACATAGAATCTAAAAAATTGTATGGATAAAGAGGTCAATTTGGCTAGATGGTAGAATATATGAAGAAAAATTTGAAATGAGGAGAGAAAATAAACATTTAAATGCTTACTTTCTGTCAACGTGAGAATTATTTTACAAGGATCATCTCTTTTGATCCTCCCAGCAGCCCTATGAGGTGGATGCTTTTATTATCCTATTTTACAATTGAGGAAACTGAGGTAGAGGCTAAATAATTTGTGTAGGGTTATATAGTACCGAGGCTGCATTTGAATTTAGGATTTCTTGACTTGAGGCTCAGCTGTGCCACATAACTGAGTCTAGAAAGGGAGTCAAATTGTGGAGGACTAAGTTGAGCCTAACAGATTTGTCATGTAAATCACATGATGGAATAATTTTGAATGGTCAAAAGCATTTTCATCTTTTTTCTTTTTCTACACAAATAGCAAGGAGGAAGAATAGGGAGTTTTAGGACCTACAACAATTATCTTCCTTTCCCCTATGCAACCTAACTTTACAGAAGAATGGAGTCTCAGTTTGGGCTTGATTCTGAGTAAACCTTGCAATAACAAAGGGGCAAGTGTTGTGGGCTTGTACATTTTTTGAGCAAGCCTTGAGAGAAAGGAAGGGCCGAAGGAGACATAGAAAAATCATCTTTGGGATTTGAAAGATGATAATGGTAGAATTGGGGAAATACATTGGGGAACTGAACATTTTTTGTCGGGGAGAGAAAATGAGAATCAAGGTTCTCACAATGTTCAGTATACTTTTGTAATAAACACAAGCAAAACCTCTTCCCTCTCCCCCCAATCTCTTATTTAGACCTGGCAGACATGAATCCCAGAAGAAGTTGGTGTTTGGTGATTGTTCACAATTTCTGTCGTTCAGTGGCAAGAGAAGGACAAGCAGGAGCTAAACAATCCCACCTGCTAGTGCCTTGGTTCATAAATGATCCCAAGATTATCAGGAGTCACTATGGCACTTTGATTGGCCAATAACAATCCTAATTAATTGATTAACATGAAGACTTACCATTTATGTTCACAGTTTATCATCACATAATTGCTGAAAATACTAGACATAATGATAATATTCCAGGTGTTATGGCAACCTGGTATCTGGATTTTATAAATTCCTACTTTTATGGATTATTAGTTAACATAATATTTCTTAAATTTACTTTTTTTATTTTCTTAACCTATAATTAGCAGGGGTAATGACTAAAGAAGATCAGGAGATAGTAGCTATAATGAGCTACAAGATTGGGGAAGGATGGGAAGGAAAAAAACCATTCAATTCAACAAATTATACACAGAAAACATATAATAAAATTCTTGCAGTCTTACTTATCAGTTTATCATAAAAATGAATGACTAATCATTTAACCCATATTTAATCATGAAAGTTGGTTTCCTGATTTAGAATTGTGATTTCTTGATTATAACCTTATATAACTTAGTGGGTAAATTCTAATGAGTTGTTGTTGATGGCTCAAAAGCAATTAAATGGCTTGCCCATGGACATATTGTAAATATTGGGAGATAAAGTTTGAACTAGGTCTTCCTGACCCAAGGTCCAACCTTTCTGCTTAATAATCTGTTATATATATTGAATCTTGAAATAGAAAGTTTTAAAAGTTGGAATAATACTGCAAACATAAGGAATATATGATAAACATATATATATATAATTATACACACATATAAATGTAAGTATACATATATGCATACACATATATTATATATATGTATACACATAAGTCATAAAGTAAAAACAATTGATACATAAAATTATTTCATATTAATTCCTATGATGTTTTTTCATCTTTCTGGAACCAAATTGAAACATTAGTAAATCAATATTGGTGTTTTTAGTAAGGGTCATGCTAGAGATTTGACTGCATTATGATGATTGTTCCATTGCTGATAGCAGTAGTGACTACTGAGTATTTTATCACCTTGGCAAGCCTTAAAATAGCTTCATTCCTGAATTTATGATATAGCCAGAAAAGAACCAGAAATCAAAGTAACTCAATACCTTGGGAATACCAATGCTCTTTGTTTATCAGAAGAAGAAAATAGCTAGAAAAGAACTACTTTTTATTTTCTACTAATTTGACAGAATTGGCCTATTTCCTTGCCAAATCAGTGATTTCCCCTCAATTTTATAATATGAGTGTGAGTTGGTTGTAACCAGAGGATCAGAAAAGCAGTTAAGGCAATAATGTTTTGCATTTTCTTCAATTAGATTCTTAGCTACTTGAGGGCAAGAATTGTGTCATAGTTGCTTTGCATTTTCTTTTGGTACCTTGTACTTTTCTGGCAGGCCGACCAATAAATGTTAGATGAGTAATTTCGATTCCCAGATAGAAAGGCAGATGACAAATTTTTACATTTCGGAAATTGACAGAAGTGACAGCTTTTGGCCTTAACTTTAAAGTTTCTTGCTATGTGAGTAGAACCAAATACTATGTAATTATATGTTTTTGTTGTGTGTTCTTAAAGTATTTGAATTGGGTAAATAATGATCTAATCATTCCCTGAGCACTTTGTATACTTTCTAATTAAATCTGGCATAGTATTATGTTGACATGCAACTGGATCATTAGGAAGAAAAGTCTCTTTATTTGCAGCAATAAGATAATTAGAAACAACAAGCCAGCCAGAGTGTGGGAAGCTCTAAAACCAGACATAGTTGCCCAAGCTCACACACAGTTGGAATTCTTCAGGACTGGCTGCTAAACAAAAGCTTCAGATGGGCTCTGTCACAGCAGGCAGTTGGTGATGCTGTGCAGAACATGAGTACATGGATGTTCAAGGCTCATTTCAAAAAATATTATTACCTTTATGTTAATAAGTGTGAGTGGTTGGTTTTTGACTATAAGATAGAGCTTTATTTTATGACTTGTGGCCACTATAGCTTGGCCTATACCCATTTAATTAAAAAAAAAAGTACTTAAAACATGTTATTAGATTTCAGGAAACAATTTGAAAAAATCCTACTCTGATGCATGCCATTTGTAGACTCAATAAATTAGAAACATTCCATCTTTGGCATTCCTGGTTAACTATTTCCTTGCAGATACCTAACTATATGTAGTTATCAGTTTCAGATAAGAACAGTGTTGAGAAGGGAAGAACAAGAAGGATTGGAGAAATAAGTGAAATGGGTAAAAAGGGAACTAGAAAGTCTTGAAAGCACAATTTCAAGTATTCAAAAATTCTGTCTAACAGACCCCTATAACTCAACTATTGTGTCTAGAGTTTATTTCAGGCCTTGCTTCTGCCTCTAGGCTACCTTTTAAAAATCGGTATGTCTGCTTTAAAAATTGACAAAATCTTTGAGGTTGGCCTTAAGGGCAGATACTAGACTCTACTCTATTTTTTTAAAGAAGAGTTTTCTTGTACAGAGTCTCAAAACCTGCCTGCGTCTTGTTGAACTGGGCTAGAACAGCAGAGACACATTCTATAAATATGTGGGATAAAGAGTTTATTGAAAATAACTACAAAAAAAACACTGTGTAAGTAGAGAATAATGATCTTTGTGCCCTTAATTTTTTGGCAGGGCTTTGTTCCACCCTGTTTTACACTGTGATTCTATTTTCTTTTTGGAAGAGCAAGGCAGAATGCCAGTCTCAGTTCCCCTACCCATGGAGATGTTTTTTCTTAAGTATCAACTTGTTTGTTGGAGGCTTTTTTTCTTCATGAACTGAGAGGCCTGCAAATTTGAAAGGCAATAGTATTAAATAGCTTTTTGTTCAAAACAGAATTAAGTAAAATAAAAATGGTCTTTGGATATGACTTCCCTCACAGGGAATTAGTATATTCAAACTTTGAGCATAATCAAACATCAATAGAAAAAAATACTGAAGTAGAGCTGTAATTAAGACTTCCCAATAAACACCCATTTGTTTCTTTAACAATAAAATATAAACAGACTCTACCTCTAAGAATCTTTTCTTCCCCACCCCTTCCCCATTTAAAGGCAGTGCTAAGAGAGCTGGAGTAGACTCAAGCAATTATATATCTTGTTTCTTTGCTTGGCTACACAGATTTGATCTGTGAAGCTGGGAATGTTTTTCTTAAATCACAAGTCAACTGATTTCCCTTTCCCACAGATGTTTTTCCTAAATATTTTGGGTAAAAATATCTCTTTCATGTTCATGAAACAATATTTTGTGAAGTTGCATAGCTCTTAATGCTACTAGTGGATATTAATCAGTAGACAGGAAAACATAATAGGAATTAAATGTGCTTTTTTTTTAAGCAATGAAGATGCAAAGCTTACTATGTTTTTGTTGTTATAACTATCCATTTAAGTTTGCAAGGATAAGATTTAAGTGATTTTTCTTTATCAGTAATTTGTCTGAAATGATAATATTTTCTCAGTAAGTAAATAGTGATCTTACTTTTTGGACCAAGGAAGCATGTACCTCAGTCTTTCCAAAAGCATGGTTAATTGAGAGAAAGAAATTATTTTTTCAAACAGAATCTGCTATCAATAGTCTCATTCTAGCTAACAGATGTAGTTCCATATTTGACTCTCAAATACTTAGGGTAGTTTAATGGATTAGTTATCCTGCTGGCCTTACTACGAGATTTTGCCACAGGTCTTTCCATTTTAAAACTCTATTAAACCTTTGGATTATTACCTGTTCTCTTGTTTGGAACAGTGTCTACCATACCCATGCATAAAGAGAGTGTTTCAGTCTTCTCTTTTCATGAGTCGAATCTGGAGTGACAAGGGCTCTATAGTTTGAATCTGAATGCTCTGCTATATGTCACCTGTAGAAAGAGCTCCAGGTAAAGCACTTAACATCTTAAAAATTCAGTTTCCTTATCTGTGAAATAAAGAGGTTGGGCTAGATGATGTCTCTGATCTTTTAAATCTTATTTATTGGTTAAGTTTATGGTTATCTATGCTTAACCCAGTCTTGATAGCCTAAAAGTCTGTGCATAGTTCTCTAGGGGTTATTAGACCACTTTGATCATCCAGTCACTTCTGTGAAGCATCTTTTTTTTTTTTTTTCCTGTATCATTCCCTCCCTCTCTTTCTTTTTTTTTAATGTTAAATACTTTAGGTTATTTATAGCCTGTATTTGAAAAAAAAAAGGTCATTTCTTTCTGATGTATTCTAAGTAGGATAATCATTCCCTCTCCCTTGTCTAGAGCGCATTTTTTGTAATTGACTTTGAAGTTGATAGAAATGGAGTGATATACTTGTGTTTGAATAGCACAGTCCTTCTTGACTATTAGTTTTATTCTTATTTATTACTTGGTTGAATTTTTTTTATTTTAGATAACATTTTCTATAAAAACAAATCTTTAAAAATATAGCATAAATGAATGAAAATATAATTTAGAACAGAAATAAATAACTTTATAAAGTTCAGGGTACTAAAGATCTCTGTCATGTGGTATTATTATCAAATAATTATTGTGATGGATAATATATCATGAAGATTTTAGTTGCATTCAGATTGAATGCTATGGGAAAGTACATGTATGGCACTGAGTCTTTAATCTTAATATAGATCTAAGAACATTTTGTCCCCTCTGTTTCTGATAATTGTTTGGTAATTCATTTCAGGTGTTTGGTAAGAATTTTCTTTTTATCAATCAGGATTATAATTATCTTTTTTTATTTATTTATTCATTTTTTATTATAGCTTTTTATTTACAAGATATATGCATGGGTATTTTTTTAGCACTGACAATTGCAAAACCCTTTGTTCCAACTTTTCCTCTCCTTTTCCCCCACCCCTTCCCCCAGATGGCAGGTTGACCAATACATGTTAAATATGTTGAAGTATAAGTTAAAAACAATATATGCATACATATCCAAACAGTTATTTTGCTGTACAAAAAGAATTGGACTTTGAAATAGTGTACGATTAGCCTGTGAAGGACATCAAAAATGCAGGTGGACAAAAATATAGGGATTGGGAATTCTATGTAGGGGTTCATAGTCATCTCCCAGAGTTCTTTCACTGGGTGAAGCTGTTTCTATTCGTTACTGTTCTATTGGAACTGATTTGGTTCATCTCATTGTTGAAGAGGGCCACGTCCATCAAAATTGATGATCATATAGTATTGTTGTTGAACTATATAATGATCTCCTGGTCCTGCTCATTTTACTCAGCATCAGTTCATGTAAGTCTCTCCAGGCCTTTCTGAAATCATCCTGTTGATCATTTCTGACCGAACAATAATATTCCATAATATTCATGTACCACAATTTATTCAGCCATTCTCCAATTGATGGGCATCCACTCAGTTTCCAGTTTCTGGCCACTACAAAAAGGGCTGCCACAAACATTCTTGCACATACAGGTCTCCTTCCCTTCTTTAGTATCTCTTTGGGGTATAAGCCCAGTAGAAACACTGCTGGATTAAAGGGTATGCACAGTTTGATAACTTTTTGAGCATAGTTCCAAATTGCTCTCCAGAATGGCTGGATGTGTTCACAATTCCACCAACAGTGTATCAGTGTCCCAGTTTTCCCACAAGGGATTGTAATTATCAATAAATATGTTATTGACTGCAGGTTATTAGACACAGTGGAGTTTATATGCTACTATTTGTGCATAGAATTTGCTCTTGAGGGAGTTGGAACTTTGATAGATTACAAGGAAGAAACTTGAAAAGATAGTTTTCAATTTTCACCCTGGCAAAACTCTGTGTTTCAAATATTTCTCTTTCCTTTCTCCTTATCCTCTTACCTAGACAGCAAGTAATTCAATATAGGTTAAACATGTGCAATTCTTGTAAACATATTTCCGCATCTATTATGCTACACAAGAAAAATCAAATGAAAAAGGAAAATAAATGAGAGAAAAGCAAACAACAAAAAATTTGATCCACATTTAGTCTCCATGGTTCTTTTTGAATGCGGAAGGCTCTCTCCATCACAAATCTATCGGAATTAAATTGAATCACTTCATTATTGAAAAGAGCTCAGAATTGATCGTCACATTTTTCCCCCCTGAGGCATTTGGTGTTAAGTGACTTGCCCAGGGTCACACAGCTAGAAAGTGTTAGTTGTCTGAGGTCAAATTTGAACTCTGGTCCTCCTGACTTCAGGGTTGGTGCTCTATCCACTGTACCACCTAGCTTCCCCTGATCATCATATACTCTTGTTGATCTGTACAAGGTTCTCTTGGTTCTACTCTACTTACCATCAATTCATACCAATCTTTCCAGGCCTTTTTGAAGTCATCCTGCTGGTTGTTTCTTATAGAATAGTAATATTCCATTTTAATTTATATACTATAACTTATTCAGACATTCCCCAACTGATGGGTATCCACTCACTTTCCAGAAGAACTTGTAATCTAATGAGCAATTTAAGTCAGTAAGATAAATAAAGTAATTGACTACATGGCTAGAGGAGAAAAGCACCATAGGACTATTTTTATACAGACACTAGAGCTGAAATTTGGAAACTGAATGTCATATTGGACAGTCTGTATACAGAACTTTGCAAAACAATGCACTCTGTAAGTGTTAGCTATGATGATGTCAGATGGATAAAGTAGACTCCTGAATCATGAAGGCTGAACAAAGATAGCAGATGCTTCCTTAGTGGCAATATTGCAGCTGTCACCTACCATACTGCCTATTGTTAAGTATATCAAAAGATCCCTGAGAGCACTCTACTCCGTATTAGAGTGTAACCCCTGAACACTTTTTAGATGTTCACCTTTTAAGAAACAGAAAAAATGAATGGAATTTACAAAAATCGACTTGTAAGCTTAATGTTTCAGAAACACTTCCTAATAATTAAAACTAGTCAAATGTGGAATGGCCTACCTTGGGAAGTAGTAAGTAGTTCCCCCTTCTCTGGATATCTTAATGCAAAGTCTAGCTGATCACTTAATGAATACATTTTAGTGGGAATCTTTTTTTGGAGGAGAATGAACTAGACTTTGACTATGACTGCTGAAGTCTCTTCCAAATGAAATTGTGTGTTTCTTTGTGCTTCATGAGTAGTTATGGCTGAAGAAATGCCCCGCTTCTTAATCAATTGGTTATTAGGTGACAGACACACTAACCGTAACCAGATCCTTATTTAAGTAGTTGTATATGGCACATATACAATTATAAATGAGGCTTCAGGTTTGTAAAACAGTTTACGTAGATGATCTCATCTGAACCCCAGAACCCTTGAAAACATGGGCAGTGCCAGTATTATCCCCATATTGTAGATGTAGAAACAGGCCTGTTAATATCCAGATAATATTCAAAGTGCAGACTGTCTGATTTACAGGTGATAGCACTCTGCACCACATTATAATTCCTCTATTAGCAAAGCCTTTCTAGCTTGAATAGCAATAGCTTATAGGGATTTTATACTCTCATGACAAACTGCTGGGAACCCAGGGTCATTTCTGTTCCATAAGTCCCTACTCAGGAACTCTAGTGGCTCTCTCTAGGATTAAATATAAAATATTATATTTGGGTTAACAGCCTTTTATACCATCTCACTTCTTCCTAAACCTTTCCAGTCTTCTTACATTTTACTTCCCATCAAATATTCTATAGTCCAGCTTTGATAACCTTGTGGTTCTTCCCATAGAATACTTTGGTTTTTCCATGCCCATAAAGCTCTCCTTCATTCTCTGTGTCTGGTGATTTTGTACAAGTCTCAACTCAAATTGCATCTTCAGACCAAAGTCTTTTTTGGTTTTTTTCATCCTTTCTTCCCTCATTTTCTCTCAGAGATTGCTTCCTGAAGTATGGAAATTTATGTGCATATTTCTACCTCTTTAGAATGTAAGCACCTTATGGGCCTGGACCTCAGTAGGGTCTTTCTTGGTATTTCCAGGGCTTAACATTGTAACAAGAATCTTGAAATTATTTTAATTCTTGTTGACTTCCTTGACTTGATATTTGCTTTGCAGGAAAATCCACCAAAGAAGGAATGTAGTTTCTATTGGGACTCTGTACATTTTTATATTTAAAATGGTAGAGGTCAGATAAAGGCCAGAAATTTTTTGTTGGGAGCCTAGAGGCTAAACTTAATGCACCGAGGGATCATTTAATTTTTACCATTTTCCCTATCTGCAACACAATATCTGGCTCATAGAAGGTGCATAAAAGTGCTTTTTGAGTGGCAGTTTGATAGTCAGCTATATGCTAATAGGTAGATGAAAAAAACATGTTTTATGAACCTTTGAAATATCCTTTCTTCTTTTTTCCTATCTCATTCTCTCTTTCCCCCCAGCATCTTAATTCTTTTGCTTAGATCTAGCTTAGATATCCCTTCCTTTAGGCATCCTGCTCAGAGCTCTACCTGACCATAAGCTGAAGCAAATCTTTCTCCTCTAAACTCTTTAAGCATTTTATGTTTGCATTCTAATTACGTGTTGGCATTTTCTACTTGATGTTACACTTAACTTGTCTTTTTTTTTTTTTAATTTTGAGAAGGAAAAGACTAGTTTTAAATAAATTGTGTTCTTTTTATCACAGCACCATGTCTAAAGTATGGGTTTAATAAATATTCCATTAGATTGCAAATTTCTTGAGGGCAAGAACCAATGTTTTGGCTTTTTTTTTTGTATCCCTATCTTGTAGTACTTTGTAGATGATAACTAATAAATGGCTGCTGACTTAGCTGAAAAAATGAAACAAAAAAATTTTCTAAGATAACTAGGGTTCTTGTTTAACCAAAATGACTATGTATTTGTCACTTAGAGAAGAGAGAGGAATTATTAAGCATTAAAAAGGAGATTCTCAAAAGAGCCATTGAAAGAAGGGTTAAGTTGGTCAGAAGAGAAGCAAGAAATACAGTGGTTTATTGCATTATTATGCTATTCAAAAATTTATTTCCCCAGGGTAGGAAGATGGGCCAATTTTCATTCTTCTAACTTCCTATTTTAAATTATGCTATTGCAACAGTGAAGTCTATGTTTGTGTGTATTTGTGGAATTTATCACTTCTTAGAAATTTTGGATAAAATATAGACAATTTTTTTCCCCCAGTTTTATTATCGTCAAGTAAAGCTTTTTTAGAACTTCTTAGCTAGCTACATTTATATATCATTTATAGGACTAAAGATTGTTGAAGACACTTAAAGATTTTGTTTTCACTGAAGTCCCTTCTAATTTAAATATCTTTTTAAAATAGATATGCAAGGGAATTTAAAAAAAATATGTTTTTGATATTTTCTGTTTCTTACATTATATATACTCTTATGCCCCATATCTCCTTACTAAAGAGTCATTCTGTATGGCAAAGAATATTTAGATAAGTAAAAGAAAAATTTACAGTAACTGATCAATACATTGAAAAAGTCTGAATATGTGTAGCATGTTACATGTAAATTGAACATTTAATGCTTATGTTGAAATTATTTAATGCTTTTGTACAGCATCTAGTAGAGAATAGAGGTGTTTGTTGAAGGATTTCTTTCTAGATCACTTTGCCAGTTTTAAAATGACCTAAAGATAAGGTGGGAAGGGTTAGACAAGAGAACAGCCTTGTGTTTTATCTTTATCTTTATCTCTTTTAGCCTGTGAAGGTCACCACCCTTTTTCATGGGCAAAAGATAAGACAGTAATGGACCTGGGATCAGTTGGTATTTGTCTAATAGCATTAAAGAGATGAGGTTCTTCACCACTGAAATAGAAAGGCTGTCTTTATAGAAAGTATCTCCACTTGTCAGATTCATTTTCTATTTGCAAGACATTCCCCGTGAAAAAATTTTATCAAATAAAATTTTAGTTTTCATGCTTATTCTTTTTTTTTCTTTTTTTGACTGAAGAACATTCTCTACAACAGAGAATTTGACACTGGTACTGAAAAGCCTAATTTCCTATCTTTATGCATATTATAAAGATGTATTGTCAAATCATCAAGATGAATTATAGATATTCTTTTAATTTTCCCTTCCTGTTCATAGGACCATAAGATCATAAATTTAAGGTTAGAAGGCATTTTAGAAGCATTTTAAAAGTACAAGCTACCTAGCTTAGATGAGAATGCTCAAGCACTGAGTTTAAATGATTTGCCCAGGCTTATACACTTAAAAAGTATCTGAGCTACAATATGAAACTAGATCTTCTTGACTTTAACTTGGTGCTTTATGCCCTGTGTTATACAGTTTTTATCCTTAATTATCCAATGTTCTGACATTTTAGCCCTTTAAGGAAAAAATAACTACTGAATGGAGAAGGTGAAAATAGGTGGATATGTGATTTTATTGGTGCCTTTAAGGAATACTTCTCTAAAAGAGGCAGATCAGCAACTTTGACAGTTAAAATTAAAACTAATTTGATATTTTTGACACATTATTCTGTATAACTTTTTAAAAACAAACTTAAGTAAAGCTATATAGTTAAAATTTTGTGAATGCTGAGTACTGCAAGATTTTCAGTAGTTTTTGTTTATGTTAAGATATATTTGTATTTTATTAGCTCTGTGCATTTATTCATTAAATTACTAGCTGGGGGTGGTGCTAAATATAACTTATTTATGTACAGTATTATGTTGGGCACTTGAATAAATACAAGGATGAATAAGACACTGCCTCTGGCCTCAAGGAGTTCATAATTTAGCAGATTATGTGATTAAAAAACATAAGTGTAATGTCAAGTTGAGAGTTATCCTCTCCTTTTACCTAAACTATGATAGATAAAACAGAGAGAATTCCCTGTTGCCGTTAAAATTATGTTGCTTCCATCATAGATTTTTCTTGTGTTCAGTTAATCAAGCCTACCTCATATGCCTAAATTCATCTTCCTAAGTGTCATTATTGCTTCCTCGTGTAGTATGTAATGTACAGGGATATTATTCAAATAGGATGGTTTTACTATTATGTATATGGGAATAGAGCATTATAATAATGCTGTTGGAGCATATTTGGCATATGTTCTTTGAGTTTGACCTAGAATTCAGGAGAAGAAATAGATCTGGCTGACTTCTATTTGGGGAACTAGCTTTCCATGAACCAAATTCCTTCTGCTGCAAAAGCATGTCTCTTAGCCTTCCTTATTCTACTTCATAGTTATTTGGACTTAAATTCTATTGTGTTTTTGGCCTATTTAAAATTTGTTCACTCTCTCATTGATTTTCTTTTTTATCCTTCTTGTTTGTGTATTTCAGATTATTATTGATTATTCTGTATCTTTATTATTCCTCAGATGATTTTAATATATTGGGCAATTTTATTTCATAGTAACAACTCTTTTATTATATAAGGGAAATTAATAGAAAATTTGGGTTTAATATGCAGAATTTAGCTTTGTAGGAAAACTAGTATAGTCACCTAGGTAGCCAGTGGTCAGAGCCATAGGACAAGGACTTTGCAAACCTTAAAGTGCTATCCAAATATAAGTGATATTGCAGCTGTTATTACTATTATTTTCCATAGATTGAGGGATAATTGTACACTTCAAAACCCATTATTAGGTTATTGGTTCCACCTGTACAGCTTAGGATGCATCATCATTTATATTTGGCTTGAAATATTTCATTAAAACTATACATGTTCTCTTGATTGTTATTTTGGGTATTGCATCTTCATCATCCATAGCTGTATAATATCACTTGACATTTTATTTGCAGTATAATTAGAAGGAGTGGAAGGCTAAGAGTTACAAGACTTTGAGATTTAAGTCCTGCGTTGACCCCATTTGGGGTTTTTCTGGCAAAGATCCTGGAGAGATTGGTTATTTCCTTCTCTAGCTCATTTTACAGAGGAGTAAACTGAGACTAACAGGATAAGTGACTTGCCCAGATTCACACAGCTAGTAAATGTCTGAGGCTGGATTTGAACTCAGGAAGATGAGTCTTCCTAACTCCACTGTGGGGTAATGGGTTGGAAGAGCCCAGCTTTTTGCTCTCATTTCTATTTCGCAGATGTCATTATTATTTCTCTTTTACAGATGAAGAATATGAGATACAGGGAAGTAAATGATTTGTCTATCCTACAGGGCATAGAGACCTTGGGTATGAATTCAGGTCTTTTGACTCTCAAAGGCTCCTTGTCATTCCCTTCCTTAGAATGTTTTTGCTTACTAATTTTGCTGCTATTTCTCTGCATCCTTGCTTACATGAACTTAATTCCAAGTATCACAAATCTTGTCACTTAGTCACTCATTAGGCAGCCACTGTATAAGGACTGGAGGTGATAAAATTTTTAATGGCAGATGATATTTAATTGTAGGAGAGTGTTATCATCAAAGGTAGGAGTCAACAAGGAATAGGTTGTAACACTTAACATGAATTTCTCCGAGGCTTATGAAGAGGGCCCCGCCTGTCATAAGTATCAATGAAATTCATTTTACTGAGTTAGGAATAAAAACAAATTACTCTTGATAGGTAAACAAGTACAACCAGTCAATCTGCATAAATATGTCCTGGATGTTTAATAAGCTTTTCAAAATGCTCAGATAAAGTGAAACTCTAGTGTTGCTTCTTGGGATTGGTGGATCACTACTGCAGCTTAACTATCTCATATAGAATACTAATGGCTTAGTTTTTCAGACATGCTATGGTTTCTTCCAAGGACTGGTGTGAACATAGACATAAAAGCTTTACAAACTTTTGGGCCATGTAAATAGAAAAACTGGTATAGACTCTGGGTGCTGCTATGTGCTTGGCAGAAAGCTGTGAGGGCCTGTGGCTCCATAGGGAAAATCTCTCTATTATTATGGTCTCTTTCCCCTAAGTAAGGAAGAACTGAGCCTCCAGAGTATAGTTGTTAGCAGCTTACACAGGTGTACTTTCTCTGATGTTTTTATTTAGCTTTCATCTTGGAGAAGGGTTTGATTCTAACATTCAGAATTGTTAGTAAGGATAGGGGTGACAGGTTGGGAGAAGCATAAAAGGACCAAATCTCTGCTCTTGTCAGACACGAGAATAATTTCTTCAAGAGAGAATTCAATTTCTTCAACTTGTTCTATTTTTGTTCCTTTTGTCCATCTATCCCTGAAATCTCTTTACTTAGTTGAAATTCAGTAGGAATCATAGTAATGAATAGTAAAGTAAAAATTCATTGTGATATTGTAAACATTCAATGAATAGTGTTTTTTGAAAGTAAATTTTTAGTAGCATCATTTTTTTTTACATCACTACAAATTCCTCTCCTATCCTTCTGCCCCACCTTTCAGAAAACCTTTGTATATAACAACTTTTTTTAAAAAAAGAAAATGCCAAAAATATCAGCAAAACTAAATATTTTTTAAAAGAAGTTTAAGTTATCGAATCAGAAATGTAGTCTAATGTTTAAAAAATTATATTTAAAAGGATTTAGAATTCTTTTTTCTAAATCCAGGAAGATAAAAAGGGGACTCTTGGTTACTCTGTAGACCAATGGTTCTCAAAATATGGTCTAGACTCTAGAGAATCCTGGGGATCTCTGAAACCCTTTTAGAGGGTCTACAAATTCAAAAATAGTTTTTATTTCCAATATGGTAAATGTCTATAAATATTATCCAGATAAACAAAAATGCTTTGGAGAGATCCTCAATAATTTTTAATAGGATAAAGATACTGAAAACAAAAGTTTGAGAACCACTGCTATAGAGAGTGAGTGAGCAGCATACTATAGGTATGGCTTACAGTCAGTGGTAGGTGTCAAGGTAAGTTGCTCAGTTAGTTGCACATTGAATTGGGCAGAGATGGAGCCAAGATTAGATGTATGAACTAGTTTCCCTGTATGACAACATTATAAATTATACCTGTCATAATTAATGTTAGTAATGCACCATAAGTATCACTCCTTTTTAGTTGTGAAAATGAGAGCCAAGAGGAGAGAGGAAAAGAGAAAGGAAATAGTAAGAGCCCAGAAAACATTCAAATCTTTTAAAACTGCAGTGAAGATCTTGTAGGGATACAGGAAAAGAAAAAGAGAGAGAGAGACAGAGAGACAGAGAGTGAGAGTGAGTGAGAGTTGTTTGATTCCTGTTGAATAGTCATTCCAAAGTATAAATGTAATTTGAACCACCTGAGAGGCAAACCTCTCTTCCATATAATCTTCTCTCTCACTAGGTGACTTAAAGGCTGCAAGATTATGCTTTGCTAAGACAGTCTTAGCTATATCCTCAGTTGGGATGCAAACCTACATCTCTTCTTCGAAAAAAGAGAGCGATAAATATATGCTTTTGCTCATGGGTTGCTAAGCCCTGTGGTGCGTTGCGAAGGCTTTTGCAGCTGCTATCAGTATGTTATTTTCTTGCACTCTTTTCCAAACATTCAATGTTTGGAGACTCCTGCAGTTGCCATCTTCAAGCCTGAATTCATATTTTTTTTCTTTGTTGTCTTTAGAGTAGATTCAGATGGTATGCTCCAAAAGGTACATAGGATTAACTATAAAACTGCGAGAACAATTATGGCTAATTCCCAATCATTGACAACATTTTTTTTTCAAAGTTATACTCAGTACCAGTGCATTTGAAGGCATTTAATCCCAGTTTATCATGCTACCTAGTTGGTTTTTTGTTTTGGTTTTGTGCCTGTTCTGTGATAAAGGAAAGCAAACTACATTTCCTCATCATACATATAAGTTTAAGGTCAGGGTTAAAGGGGTGGAGTAGAGTGTGAAGAGAAGTTGTATAGATGGGAGATCCTTTTCCTATAACATTACCCCTGAAGTTGACAGGAATTTTGCTACCAAATTTTCTCCATTTAGTTGAAGCTGTATTTAGGTTCTACAGGACAGAGGGCTTTCTAGGCTCTTATAATGATGAAGTGAGGACTTTTTCCTTGGCAGGTTCCTTGGTGCACATTGCCCTGTGATTATGCTATTGCAGCCTCACACCCCGCTGGGCAAGAGTGGTCCTGTGCTCATTTTACAAGTAAGGAAACAGATATTGCAAAGTTTTGTAACTTGCCAAAAGTTACATAGCTGGGCCAAAATATGTTTTGGGTTAAAATTACCTTTGAGATTAGTTTTCTTTTTGGTATTCTCAAGCGTCTGATATTAGCCAGTATGTTTCTGTTGATATTTTGAAGTTGTTTTGTTGAAATTTTTGATTTTAATATAAGTGAAACAAAGTATATTTCACTTTATAATTTTTTTCTGTTCCCAGATTTTCTCTTCATTCCCCCATTTTTCTGGTTCTTCCAGATTTTTATTGATAAACCGTGAGGGAACATTGTAAGAACATATCACTATTGCCTCATATGACTCTCCTAAATTGGTTGGAAAAAGAAAAGGGCTTGGGAATAATAATTTAGATAGTGCCAGGCACTGGGCTAAGAACTTTTTGATTCTCACAACAACCCTGAGAAGTAGTGCTATTATTATCTCCATTTTATATTTCAAGAAACTGAGGCAAAGAGAAAGGCATGTGACTTGCCAGAATTATCATAATTAGTAAATGTCTGAGGTTGGATTTGACCCAATTTATTCTTGATACTAGGTCCAATTCTTTACTCATTGACTGTCACCTCATTGTCATCACATTTTGTTTTTGCAATGAGGCTCCCTTGAGCTTATTTTTATTTGTGCATTATTCACATATTCAGTGTGGCCAAGATGGGGAGGGAGGAAAGGGATGGATAATTATATGCCTGTTCGTATTAAGGGTGATTCTAATTTTGGAAATTAAGTAAATGCCAATTTAAAAATTTGACATATTTAAAAATCCCATTCCAATGTCTCATCAAAGCTGATGTCACTGAAGCATAACTCTGCCAAGCAGGAATGGTTTCTAGTCAGATTGAGTCTTTAAACAGAGGACAGAGTGTCATTAAGTTGGGAGAATTTCTTCACCAGAAGGTTGATTATCAAGTGCTGGAAGTTTATGTAAGTGAAGAAGCTATACATCAATAAAATCATGGATCCTTGAAATGTTAAAATACTTTTATAGATTAACCCTTACAAGTATGGTTCTATTCATTTATTCATTCAAAAGCATATGCTTAACATGCTGGTCAATGAACTCATAGAAAGACAACTGTCTAAAAAGTACATTCTTAAAACATAATATTTTCCCCTTTTTGTTTTCTTTTTGTTTTCTTTCTCATGTTTTCCATTTTTGATCTAATTTTTCTTGTATAGCATGCTAAATATGGAAATATGTTTAGAAAAATTGCATGTTGAACATATATTGAATTGCTTGCTGCATAGGGGGAGGGGAATAGGAGGAGAAACTTGGAGCACAAGGTTTTGCAAGGATGAATATTGAAAACTATCTTTGTATATATTTTGAAAATAAAAAACACTATTATTTTTAAAAAGTTTACATTCTGGGACATTTGGGTGGTAGAGTAGCTAGAGCACCAGCTCTGGAGTCAGCAAAAGTTGAGTTCAGATTGGTCTTAAATGTACTTAGTAGCAGTGTGGCTCTGGACAAGTTATTTAACTCTGATTGACTCCCTACTTCCATCTCCAACTATGTATAAATTAAGATAATTAATATGTTGCATATAAAATTATTTTTTTGGAGGAGATAGTGGGCAGTAAAAATGAACAGACTTTGGAAAAGTTTTATGGAGCAGGTGCCTAAACAGAAACTTGAAGGAAGTTAAGGGATCTAAAAGGTTAAGTTAAGGAAGGATTTCATTAAGGTAAGGGAGGTCCAATCTGTGGCAACACATGTAGCAGGGAGATGGAATGTCCTTTCTAGTGAAGAGTAAATAGGCCAGTTTGCCTGGAAACTGGAATGTATGAGGGAGAAGAAAGGGGAAATGTTTAGGAGCTAAATTCTAGCCAGACATTAAACTTGTTGATATTTTAGCATAGTTTACCATGGAGTTGGTATTTTATTGTAGATTATTATTAGCACTTTTTAATCCAGCTTCTTGCTTAAAGAAGCTACATGAAACTCACCTTCAGGGAGATGAAAAAAAAAATGGATCTTTTCCTTTAGGTGATCTCTTTTAAAATTTGAAACACAAATTTTCATCTCTTTGTTGGAGTTCTTTGATACTCATCAACTCTATGCTTTCTTACAGAAAATACTATTAGCCCAAGTAGGACTTTTCTGCTTCTTTTTTGTAGTCCATGGAGTCTGGAAAAGGAGGCTGTTTTCAATGGGTCAATAAATTCTGGTCACTCTGTGCTAAAAACAATCTTACTGTAAGACAGAGGGAAGGAGAGGCCATTTCTTTTATGCATTCTGTATTTTAGTGTCTACTGTAGTAAGAAGTAAGGCAGGATGCCTCATGATTTGGAAGATACAAAGATAGACACCATTTCTATTCTGATGGAACTTAGAATTGAAGTGGGAAAATTTTAGAGGCTGCTTTATATAATAGAAGGGTGGAATCAGAGTTAGAAAGGGGACTTGAGATTTGCTGTCACATCCCAGCTGTGTCTCTACCTGTTCAATGTTTAGCAAGACACTTCACCTAAGGGACTATTTAGGCTCTTTTTGTCTTCTTGTAAGAGTTGTTGTTTATTTTATTTAGCATGAATTAAATGGATTAGATTGGTTAAAATTCTGTATGAAATTATTATTATCTAACCAAGGGGCAGCTAGGTAGTACAGTGGATAGAGGGTGGGCCTATAGTCAGGAAGACCTGACTTTAAACACTTACTAATTGTGTTACTCTTGGCAAAAATCACTGTTTGCCTCAGTTTTCTCCTTTTGTAAAATGAGCTGGAGAAGGAAATGGCAAACTAGGTCATTGGCTTTGCCAAGAAAACCCCAAATAAGGTCATAAAGAGTCAGACATACTGAAACTGAACAACAAAAACAATGTATATGTTGTTTCTTCAATCCTTTATCCATTTTTTAACATCAGCAATAATGGGTCAGAATTGCATTGTTTCAGTTGCATACTGTCTCTCTTTCTTTTTTCATTCTTACTTAAGTTCTATAAAATTTTATACTTTGCTCTAACAAATTGGTCCAATTGAACAGTTCATTCAGGAATGACTCATCTTAGCAGTGAGTTATTTCCTATTAAAATATAGCTATTTGGCGGGGGGAGTTATGTTATTCATTTCTACTATTTTTAACACCTAACTTTTTTTGAAAAAAAGTAATCTTAATTAACAGGGGTGAGACTTCTGTGAAGACTGTTGGTTTTGGCTTATATTAGCCTAGTTTGTCCAACACAATTCATAATTCAGAAAGGATTAATTGAACTCTAAGTAAATGTTAAAATACTATAATATTGAGGTAGAAAATACTGAATTATCATGTATATGATTAACCAATTATTGGTTTATCTTTTAATAACAGATCTGTCCATGGCAGTACAGAAATTTTCACAGTCATTGCAAGATTTCCAGTTTGAATGTATTGGAGATGCTGAAACTGATGATGAAATTAGTATTGGTAAGTACCTATTTTCATTTATAACCATGAGTATAACCAGGAGTCTACTTCAATATGATTTTTATTTCCTTGAAGCAAATCATAGTCTGAAATAGCCAAATAAAGCTTTGGATATTATCTTTGATAGACAAAATAATATATATAAATTGACTCATTTTTGTGGAACCATTGTCATAAAATGATCAGGGAGGCTAAGATTTTGATTATTTATGCTCAGTAGCTTCCTCCATATTATCATGGAAAAATCATAGAATGATTATTCAATAATCTGATTTTCCCTTCTGGAAAAAGTCAGGTAATATCCTCTTTCTCTTCCCTTAAGGGGAATAATAGTCACAGTATTTTTAGATACCTATATAAATAAATAGGAATCTGTATTAAGTGCTGTTGGTCTTTGGAGACCTAAGTTTAATTAGAATACTTGAAAATTAGTGGGGAAGGGGACTTATGGAACAATTATAGTGTTAAACAAGAAGAATGAAACTGTTATATCACTGTTTACTATATTTTCTATATTTGTTATATCACTACTTGATTTTTTTTTAATAAGATAGTATTCTCCTCTCAAAAATTGGGCATTGATATATCAAAAGGAGAGTTTCACAAGGTCTTCTTCCTTATCTATGAGAAAACCCTACAGTGTACTTGAGAGTGGTATAATAGCATAGTTTCTGAATAGATAAGATATTGAGAGATAAAGAGTTGAAATGTTTATGTAGAAAACAGCTGTCTAGTTAGTAATTTTCCTTTTTTTCCCCTAAAAGTTAATTTCATTGCTTTTAAACTTAATTTAATTAATTTAATTAAGGTGTATTAAAATTAGAAAATATAAATTATGAAATTTAAAACAAATGTTTCACTATTATTATTAAGTAAATGTTTCTAAGTCCTAAGCAAGATTTCTTCACACATAATCCAGTACTACAGTAAATATCACATATGCATTGATGACTTAGGCCAAGGATTAACAATCTTTCAAAGAGTTTTGTAATTCAGACTTTCACAAGCAGCAATAGTTTGCACAAAGTTTATGGAATCCAGCAGCTTTCCTTCAAGGTCACAATGTAGAATGTAATCGTGGCTATCTTTAGACCCTTTCTCTCCTTTCATAGTGTAGCAATTGTACTGTATTTGTGAAGCAAACTTCCTTCTAAATAATACTAATCATTTAATAAACATTCTTTGATTGCCACAAAATTATATGTGATAAAATCATGCTTTTTTTTTCCTTCCTTAACCATATTGGTTTTCTTATTGTTATTTCTTGTTCTGCCCTTAGACTTTTGATCCCTTGAATTTTTCTGACTCATTGTTCACTACAATTTATGATTAGGCCTTTTTGCCTCTGGCCCTTTCCAGATTTTTTATTTTAAAATCTTATAATTTATCATCTCTTCTTTCTTTATTCTCTCTTAATCTGCCTCTTTGACTTTGAACTTTCTTGGACTGTATGTTCAATTCCTATATCCTTCATAAACTCCCAATTGTTGTCCTTGTTGTTCTATATACCTCCATAAATGTTTGAGTTGTTATCCTTAGGCTCTTTGAGGTTTCTCCAAGTCCTGTCAAATATATCAATCCTGACTCTTGAGGTAAGAGGAAACAATGGTAAATACAGAAAAGTATTAGACAAAATTCCAGGTCCCAAGAAATTTACAATTTAATTTAACACATTACATGAAAGGTTATTTAAGAATACATAATAATAATGATAAAAATAAATCCATAAAATTTTAAGAACATTTTACCAAGTGTTGCCATATTGAATATTCAATCTCCAAACTACTTAGAGACTTAATAGAAGGAAAAAAAAAATGTGAGAGTATGATGGAGTGATACTCACTCCCCGCTTTTGTATGCTCATAGAATTGTTGCAGAAATGTTTTCAGTAAACCTACAGTAAACATGAGCTTAAATTCCAAAACTTTAGTTATTAAAAAGCAGGTATTTTATCTACATATTCACAGAATATTACATATAAAACATTAATAGTAGTATAGCTATTAACTAATAGCTTGGTAATAGTAAGCACTTTATAAATGTTAGCTATTATCAAAGTCACTGTCTCATTCTAGCTAAAAAAAAATATGTGAGAGTATGATGGAGTATCACTCCCCCACTTTTGTATGCTCATAGAATTGTTGCAGAAATGTTTTCAGTAAACCTACAGTAAACATGAGCTTAAATTCCAAAACTTTAATTTAGTTATTAAAAAGCAGGTATTTTATCTACATATTCACAGAATATTACATATAAAACATTAATAGTAGTATAGCTATTAACTAATAGCTTGGTAATAGTAAGCACTTTATAAATGTTAGCTATTATCACAGTCACTGTCTCATTCTAGCTAAGTTCCACAAAATAAGACGAGAAGAATAAGATAATTTTAAGATTACAAAGCAGATTGCATTCTTACTTGATTCAAAAACATAATTGGAAGAACTGTATCCTATATAACACTTAAAAGTTTATAAAACACTTTGCTCCCAATTACCATGTTGCAGAAGGCAGCAGTACCTTTTACAGTTGCAGAAGCTGAGGGAGGGAGTATTCGATAAGTGTCAAGGCGGAGTCAGGAAGATTCATCCTTTAAGTTCAAATCTGACATGAGATACTTACTAATTATTTGATGCTGGGAAAGTCATTTAACCCTATTTATCTCAGTTTTCTCATCTGTAAAATAAGATGGAGAAGGAAATATCAAGCCATTCCAGTATCTTCTCAAAGAGAATTCCAAATGGGGTCATGAAGAGTTGGACATGACTGAAAAAATAATAAAACAGAATTAGAAAGCACAATGAGACTTTGACTAGGAGTTTTAGCATCTAGGGCAAGTGTCTGCAGGGATATGCATACTGATTATCTTAACTAGGAAACAGGTGGATCAGAGGAAAGACAGGAACTCCAGGATACCCTGAATACCTGAGGAAGGTATTACTATACCTACACCTTAGGAAATGGTTCATTTGTTAGCCTGCTATTTTAACTATTTCTAGATCAATGCTGATCTCTGGGTAGTTAAATTAGATCAAATCTAAATTGATGGAATCAAATATTGATAATGACAAGTCTAACTACAAGCCTGGAGAAATTCATATAGTCTCATTTATAGAGTGAACACAGAGTGATGAATTTAAATGTTAAAATAACTATCTTAAAAATTTATTTTATCTTTTTTTTTATATATCTCCAGAATTCCCTCCTTTCCCTCTCTTGAGTCATCCATTTTTATGCAACAGATCAAGTTTCTTTTTAAAAGAAAAAGAGGATAAGAAAAAAAATCAGCCCAACTGATTAATTGAAAAAATACATGTATTTTTCATATTCCAAACATGTGGACTATTTACCTTTATAAAAGAGTGAGTGGGAGTGTCTTACATCTCTTTAGGCCCATGCTTGTTCTTTATAATTTTGCAAAATTCACTTTTTTTAGTTGCGTTTTCCATTTAGATTATTGTAGTCATTGTGTATGTTTGTGTATATACTAATAAATATATCCATGCACACACACATATACGGGGGCTCTGCTTATTTTCATATCAGATCATATAAGTCTTTCAAGATTTTTTGTATTCATCATATTCAGTATTTTTCATAACACAATAATAGTCCATTACATTCATATACCACAATTTGTTTACCAGTTCTTCAGTAGATGAACATCTACAGTGTTTTCAATTTTGTGATACTACAACAAATGATGCTATAAATATTTTAGTATATTTAGGATTATTCTTCTTATTAATGACCTCTTTGGGAGTATTTTAACTATTAGTGGAATCAAAGTGACATTTTAGTCTCTTTATTTACATGATTCCAAACTGTTTTCCAAGACAAGACAAGACAAGAACATTAGATTTTTAATCAGAAGGATTAGTGTTGAGTCTCAACTCTGACATTCAGAAATTGTGTAGTTTTGTACTAATTATTTAGACTTAGAACTTATCAGTTTCTCTATCTGTAGAATGGGAATAATACTACAATGCCTTACCACTTAAGATTGTCATGAGGGTAAAAAGAGATGATATTGGTAGAACCCTTTGAAAGTAAAAGTACTGTCTAAATGTGAGCTGTTATTGTAATCCTAGTGGCCAAACACGTGAAACAAAAATCACAGAGCAGAAGAAACTACAAGACCACAGGCCTGTGTTTCTTGTTTCCCTCCTCTTGTAAAACGTCATCTGCTTAGATACAGACATGTTTCATCCATTTGTAAAAGGCTTGGTGTTGGACTTATTCAGATTTGTTTATAATTAAATTTGCTTGGTTTCTAAATAAATTTTAACATGTTTGACCTTATGAGTTTTGATTCCTGGGCAAAGTAAACATTTGTATGTTGTGTGAGCACTATGAAAATGAGCTTTTGCTAGGACCTTGATATGGCCCTAATTTTTAGCCGTTTTTTTTTTTTTTTTTTTAAATTCTGAATGAAATTTCTTTTTAGTAATTGGTATAAACTAGCTTCAGCATAATATTAATAAGATTGGGCTTTAAAAATAACATAGTATAAATAAAACAGCATTGTATTAATCATTTTTAATCTAGTTTAAGAATTAAGTTGTATATTTATAGTTCTGTGTTAATAAAGCAATATTTTGGTGTAGAAAAACCCAATTGGAATGCTCTTGTACAGCATGAGCTATGTACTCAGAAGGTTAAACATTTACCAAGAGGGCGAGTCACTTTCCTTGTAAATATTTTTAGGTGGAGATCTCACTGCCATGGACACTTGAAAGATGAAAAAGCTCAGTGCCAACAATAGATAACCTGTACTTAACACTTGGAATGGAAATTAGCATGACTATCTAGATTAAAAAAACAAAACATTAACATCTTTTGTATATTCCAGACAAAGGCATGTCTTCCCCCACTCCTAAACCCTATGAATATGTGCAATAATAATTGACATTTTTAGAGATCTTCTTCCTCTCTGTTCAGGATTCCTATCATTTTCTGCTTCTGCTAATTCTCTGTACTCCATTTTATTTTATGTATGTATATGTTGATAAATCTCAAATATCAGTCTCTCTTCAGGTAAAGTTGTGGGAAAGTGAGCAATAACTATTATTAGTCAAAGTCAATTTGTGTTGTTTTCTTTACCTGAAATTTATCTTTCTATACTTTTTGTTTTGTCATATTACATTAGATTATTGAATCAACTGTAACACAAGACAGTTTTCTTTCTCTCTCTCTCTCTCTCTCTCTCTCTCTCTCACACACACACACACACACACACACACACACATATGTGAAAGTATATATCACAAGAAAACAATCAATCTAGGGCCATTATTTTATTTTTAATTAAATTGAATTTTTCAATTAAAAATTTATTTTTCTCTCTTTTTCCCTCCACTCCTCCAAAAAAAAAAAAAAAAAAAAAAAAAAAACCAAAAAAGCAAATTTTCATTGTCAAGGAAAAATATCACATTGACCCCATCCGAAATATGTTTCATTCTATACCCTGCTACTACATTATTTTATAAGTCAAAATCCTTGATTTTTAAGTAAACTTTGCAGCTAATTTTTTCTAGCCACAAAATTTATTTTTATTTACCATCCCATCCTCTTCTTGTACCAGTGTTTCTCAAATTTTATTCCATGACATCATGGAGGACTGCTGTCACTTAAACGGTGTTGCTAACCTTACAAGCCTTCCCTACCTCCTTTTCTACTGGCTTCTATCCCTTTTTCTTCAAATGTCCTCAGGGACCAAGAAGCCTTTCAGGTCCAACCAATCAGTCAATCCACAAATATTTATTAAGCCCTTACTATGCACAGAGCTCCCCAGGCCTCATATAGAAGTGAGCTTTTTTCCCTCAGATTTCTCATTGTACTCTGCTTTATCTTTGCAGTTATACTTAATCAGCTCATAAAATTTTTAAAGATCCTGCTACCTTTAAATCTATGCTATGCACCTTGCATATAATTTGCATTTAATACATATTTGTTACAGTTGAATTAAAACCTATGACTTCATTATCCCTTTCCCCAACCATTCTATTCATTTTAGAGAAAATAACCTTGTGTTCTATTTTTATGAGGAAAGTCTATTGGAGGAATGGGTTTGGCAGAAGTGGGGGAGTATGGTGCTAGGAGAATTGAAAAGGCTGACTTAATAAATAAGCAAAAGTTAAGGTGGACCTGGAAATTACATAAATGTAAATATGGAGATCTTAGTGGCTAGATCCTGTTGTAGTTTGGGAGCAAGGGAAATAAAGAACATGATGTAGCTGAAAGAGGTTAGGTAGCTTGGGGCAATGAGAAAGTGCTAGATTTAACTTTGCTAAAGAATTACCTGTGTGACAACTTTTAAGTCATATTTTACCTGGTTCTCAGGTTCCTCACCTGTAGAATGAGGTTTTTAGATTAGCTAATCTCCTTGGTCCCTTTCAATTCTGCCTTTATTATTACTTGAGGATAGTCCCTAGGAGTTTATACCCCATGACCCCCTTAAAATATTTCACTATGTATCCTTATTTTGAGGAAATTTGCCTAAAATTAACCTTGATTCCCAGCCCCTTGTTGTATAGGATCTTAGATGTTTGAGAAAAGAGCAGTAGGTAATTTCTTGTTGCCATATATATCTTTTATAAAATATATATGTTTTAATTTTTGAGTTTAGTATTTGATTTGGGGGACTTCTGTTGGAAAAAATGAATAATTCTCATTAACTTAAGAGTTTGTGAAAAGTTTTGGGTGGAAATCTCAGTGATGTATATATTCATATTACATATATACATTATATACATATACATATATATATGTAAATAGATAGATAGATATAGATATATACCTGCATATATCATCACTAGATTAGCTGCCTTGTAATTTATTATTATTATCATCATTATTGTTTTTATCTCAGCAGATATGTTGAAGGGAAATTTTGTGTATAAAATACTTGGCAGACCTAGAAATCAATCCAGAAGTATTTATTAGTCATTTTTTGTACTATTCACAGTACTAGTCTCTGGTTTTTAGAAAGACATAGGAGAGAGTTCCTTAAGAAATTTTGGTTCTTTTTAGCGAGATACATATTCACAAATAAGGAAATATAGAATGTATAACAGATAAACACTTAGGAGGGTAGGTGAGAATGAGGCATAATAACTGAGGAAATCAGGAATGGCTTTTTGAGATGGAAAGTGAAGAGGTAGAGCATTCTAGATATGAGAAGGTCTTTCCAAAGGCATAGAAATGGGAAAAGACATTAATGCTAAATTACTTCGTAGCATTTTAAAAATAACATATTATACAGTGTATGAAATAAAAAAAAAAACAACACTATAGTACTGAAAACATTATAGAAAAGAAGTAGAATGGCTATATAAAAAAAATAAACAAAATCAAATTACAAATTCCTTATTGGTCTTTCCTCTTAGAAAATCACAAATATTTATAATTACTTGACATGATGATCTTACAGCATGGGATCTAGAAGATATGGATGAATAAGAAGGAAAGGATTCAAAAGTAAAGTTGGAGACTAAGAGACCAGGAGTGATGCATTGGAAGAAGAGAGAGGAAGACTGACTGAAGGTCACATTGAGAACATTATCAGTTTAGGAAAAATCAGGCAGAGAATGAGTTGTAAGATTAAGAGATTTTAATCAAAGAAAGATGATGTCCAGTTATTTTATAACTTATTCTATTCAATGGCTTTAGTGCCTTGAAAGCTTAATATTAGGCAAATATTAAGGGACATTAAAAAATGAAATTTCCATTGGAAAAAATGTTAAAAATTGGCAGTTGGCTAAATGACATTTTGGTTGGATTTGATCATGTTAAGGTATTATTTGAATATAATGCATTTATGACTTGCAATGTAATATGTATGCATGTATTATATAATATGCACACACGTGTTTGTTTTTATAATATACACACATACTTATGTGGAAATACATGCAATACATGTATATCTTTACATGTACATAAATACATGTAAAGAACATGGTATATAGGACTAGAATCTGGGATCTAAAAATTGGGAGAACCTAAATTTAAACCTTTCTTTTAATTTAACTTTTTAAGAAAAAGTCATTTAATCTTTTTCCTGGGCCTCAGGTTCCAAATTTCTAAAATGGGGGCAATGTTATTAATGTTCACTACTCTATACAGTTTTGAGAAGGCTCAAATGAGATAATGTATGTTCATGTGCTTTGAAAATATTAAAGTATTATATAAGCATCTATTACTATTGCTTTTACATGAATAAACAATAACAAACATGAACATTTCATTATTCAAAGAATAGAAAAAAATGTGCCATCACTAAAGAATATGGAGTTTTCAAAAAGAATTACAAACTATCAACAACCATAAAATCACTAATAATAAGAGAAATGCAGTAAAACTAATCTGGAAGTTTTACACTCACCCCCTACAAATTGACAAAAATGACAAAAGATGAGTGGATTCATTGTTGAAATTAGCATTGTTGGAGGAGCTGTGAATCAGTACAAGCATTTTAAAAAACAATTCAAGTGACTCAAATGGCCATAGACTCACATGTCCATATCTGTTGATTTAGATATTGCTCTACTAAGCTTATACCTTAAGAAAGTCACACCAACATATTTATAGCAGCATTTCTGTTATCAAGGAATTTGACACAAAGTAGATGTCTGTAATTTGGGGAATGGCTAAAAAAATTATGATACATGATCTCTGTGCTGTAAAAAAAAATGATAAATGGCAAAGAAACAAGAAAAACATGATCTTGATACAAAGTGAATTAAGGAGAACTAAGAAAACATTACATACATTGACTTCTATAGTGGAAATGGAAAGGAAAAAAAAAGTCAAGAAACAAGAATGACGATTGCAAAATGATGAAGAACAATATATGAGAAGATGACCCCATCTAGTAATGTGCTGGGATCAGGTCCTAGCCTGGCCTTATTAAATTTTCATTGTGAACAGTTATTCTTTGGAAAGAGGCAAACAAATCTGGGCTTGATTTATTGTTTTATTGATGGACTAACAACTTAAGTAATGGAGTTAGGGAGATTTAAGTTCAGATTGGCTCCCAGATAATTACTATTTGTATGGCCTAAGTCAAGTTACCTAATTTTACTGATCCTCAGTTTTTCAAATCTATAAAATGAGAATATAATATAGTACCTACATTTCAGGGGTCTAAGGACAAAATAAAAAAAAATTTGAAAAGTTTTGCAAATCTTAAAGCATTATATAAATGCTATTATTAGCTATTATTATTATGATAGAAAATGCTGATAATGAAGATCAGAGTTAAAAGTTGTTGTTCATACACTTTCTTTTTTTCTGAGACTTAAAAAAAAACAAACCATTTACTAGTATATCTTTGCCCCTTACTCATCTTTTTGCAGGAGAAATTTAGGAGTGTGGTTTAATGCACATATTCCTAGACTTTTATTTGTTATTGATTAGTTTTGTTGGCTTTTCCTTTTTTCCCCTTCTTTTTCTTTATTTTCTTAAAATTGAAAATATATTTTTATAAGAGTACTTTTCTGGGTGGAGAGAGGGGAGGAGAATAGGATACTAGTGGAAATTTTGAAGAGTTATTAAAAACAGGTATGAGGAAAAATTTTAGTAAAAACTTTTTTCAACTGTGAACTTCTACTATATACTTTTAAAATATTTATAACTTTTAACATGACAGTAACAAAACTGCCCTGCTTGTCTATAGCACCCTCTGAATTTCTTTATATTCTCTTCTGTGTATTTAATGTTATTAATAAATGTAATATTTAATGTATTTTTATTTAGATGTGTTCTTATAATTATGCTTGGCCTCTGTCCTGGGCCCCTTGTCTTTTTTTTCAACTCTGCCTTGGTGACTTCATTCATTTCTACGGACTTAATTATCATCTATCTGTAAATTACTCCTATATCTACCTATCTAGTACAAGTTTCTTTGCAGAATTCCAGTCTTGAAATATCGACTGCCTGGTTAACATTTAAGACTGCAGAACTTGTAGAATCATTCTCCCTCTCTACTCTTTCCCTTCCCATCCCCCCTTTACTCTTTTGCAAACTTTCCTATTTCTGTCAGGGGTGCCATTATCCTTCTAGTCTCCAGATTTGCAACTTTGGCATTATCCCTGACTCTATACTTTCCTTCACCCCAAATATTCATTCGTTGCCAAACTTTATAGTTTCTCCTTCCATGTGTTCTGGATCCAATCCTTTCAAACTGCTTACGTGGCCACAAGCTCAGTGTAGGTCTTCATTACCTCTCACCTATACTTTTGCAACAGCCTCCAGTTGGTCCCCTTGCTTCAAGCTTCTCCCATTTCAGTTCTCTACATATGCCAGACTGCTTTTCATTAAACACATATTTAATCATGTCATTCTTCTACTAACTAAGCCATAGCAGCTCCCCATTACCTCTGGGGCAAAGGGGTTCTTAACTTAGGGTATGTAGATTTAGTTTTTTAAAAGTATATATATTTTAATCATTTTAAAGTATGTTAATTTAAAAATTCTTTAAAGATTATATTTCAGTATAATTGGTTTTTCTTATAATCCAATGCATTTTATTTAATGATTTTTTCAAACATTATTTTAAAAAGAGTTCCATAGGCGTTACCGAACTGCTAAAAAGTTTTCATAAGTAGACAAAGAGTTAAGACCACCTACTTTCATAAAAAATATAGCACACTTCCCTCATCTCCCCAGTTTGTCGTTCAAAGACCTTTACAGACTGGTCCCATTTTGCTTTTCTATCCTGATTACACCCCTTTCAGCATTCTAAAATATGAACAAACTGACCTTAACATATAACATGCTACATGTTTTCCATCTCAATTCCTTTGCTCTCTTCCCCAAGACTGGAATAAACATCTTTACTTCCTGGGCTTGGAATCATTTGTTTCTTTTATAAGTTAAATTAAGCATTACTTTCTCATCTCTGCAGCTGCTGGTACCCCTGCCCCACCTCCAATCTACCTTGTATTGTACTACTATTATATTATTATATATGATACTATATATACATATTATGATAGAATGTAAGGTCTGTGAGGATAGGAACTCATAGTTTTGGCTTTGTATCTGGATTACCTTTCACTGCCCTAAAGCCACTAAATGTAGTAAATGGCAAAGTCCAGAGCTGAACTCTGCAAGAAAAAGGTGGGTGTCAGTGGGAGGTGAAAGGGAAGGTCTATAGTTTGACCAATATCTGGAAAGAGATGTGAACTTATGTTTGAGGAAATTCAAGATGGGATAAGGTGGGAAATATGGTGGGAGAATAAGACACAGCAAGAAGTATGAGTTTATAGTTAAGATTTCAACTTACATGTTTCTGAATATGACATTTTAACACTTCTCATCTTTTATATGGACGGTATTTTATTTGTGTACTTAGTACACTGTCTGGCACATGATAGTAGATGCTTAATAAATGTTTATTGACTGACTATTTAGCAAGCAGCTGCATTAGCAGTTGAGAAGTTTGAAATCCTTAATGTCAAGTAGGCCTAATAAACTCTCAGCCCTATTTTCTCCCCTTCTGTGAATTAAATTTATTGTCTTATTATAGTTTGCTAGAGTGCATTCTGTTCTTGTGAATCCATATTAAAAATAATTTCTGCTTTCAACTCTTCTGTTCAGTCCACTTCAGCTTGGTATGGAAGATGTAAAATGATTTATAATTTAGCATATAATAGAGTATTCCATCATGAAACAAGTATTATCTGGGACTAGCACTGAGTTAATGATATAATGAAACATTAATGTTTTGCACAGTCTTTGCTACTAGCCACTAATTCTGATCTCTTTTATGATTGTCAATGTATGGAATGCCTTGTAAGTACCAAATAATTCTTTGAATATCCTTTTGAATTGAGTCATGTCTGCTTATGGGAAAAGAACATTTACCATGCTTAATCGTTCATAAAACCCCATTCCAAAAAGCTCCAAGTAATTTACAGGTGCTTTGTGAATTTATTTCACTAGTATGTAGGAGACTATTTTTATCTGCATTAAAATACGAAACTTAGTCAGACTCAGAAGTGGATAAATAGCTGACTGAGGAGTTTGAAAGATTTGGATTCAAACTGATAGATACTTTATGACTATAAAAGCCTGGGCAAATCACTTAACCTCTCAGTGACTCTAAGATTAAGTTGTTTAGCAATGCATGATCTATATTGGTAGAGACGTTTCTCACTCAGAATTCTCTTCACCAATTAAATCAAAAGTTCAATTCAAAAAGAGAAGAAGGGAGGCAGGGAATGAACAAGGAAGGAAAGAAGGGAAAAGAGAAGGAAGAAAGGAAAGAATAGCAAGGAAGGAAGGAAAAGAGAGGAGGAAAAAAGAAGGAAGGAAGGAGGGAAGGATGCATGAATGAGTAGCAGGTTTATTTATTGTCATGTGATTGACTACCCAAATTAGAAATTAAAGTGAAAACTTCCTAATCCAGAGTTCGATCTGCTCAAACCAAACTGCTTTGCATAGTGACTAGTTGTTGAGAGACATGAATGCTAGTCCTTGCCAATTGATTAACAGCATAACCTTAAATAACGTATTAGCCTTTATAGGTCTACCTTGACCTAAAGTTTAGAGTAGACTATTGATTCTATAGCTCTTTCTGTCTCTAAACTTTCATGAAATATGATAATCAAGGGACACCCCCTTGTGGCCACTAATCACAGGTAAGAGCATCAGGCAGAGTACTGGACAAGCAAGTTTTGGGTATTGTTTCAAGCACAGGGACATTAAAGAGGTCAGTAGCTTTGGGGAAGGAGAGAGTACTGTGATTGCTAAAGAAGAAAGTCCTGGAATTATAGCCAGAGAGTTTGAATCTGGGCATTGGTGCAGGGGAATGAAAGATATTTTGAAAGAGGTGGGGGCAATAGTGAAGAGAGCAATGATCAGTATAGGATAATTAATTGTTATGTTCTACTTTCTTCTATACTATGCTGTCTGTTATTCCATATGTGCACATCACAGTCCATAATTTTTAAAATTCTCTATAGTTATTTTAACTCAGTTAACCTCTCTGGTTCTTAGTTTCTTTAATTGTCAACTGGTAGAGGTGGACTAGATATATCTAATGTCCTTTCTAATTTACAAACTAATTTCCAGGATAAGCAATCTTTAGATTTCTATCTATTGCTATCTTTGGGAAAGATAGAACTAAAATAGTTAACAGATGTATTTGAAAGCCAAGGTAAAGTTGTTAGATAACATCCTCAGTGAGTTCAAGTCACTGACTGTCCATTCACCTTCCCCTTTCTGACCTCTCAGCCCCCCTTCCATGCTTGGAATTCTCGCTCATATTTGCCTTCTGGCTTCTCTTCAAGCCTTAGCTATAAGTTCTGCCTTCTGAAAGAAGCAGCTTTTCCCAGGCTTCCTTAATCTTAAACCCTTCCCTCTGAGACTTCCCTCATTTTATCTTGTATATATCTTAATTGTTGGCAGGTTTCTTCCCCCTTTAGACTACGAGCTTCTTTAGAGCAAGAACTATATTTTTTTGGTTTTGTCTTCAGTGAATAATTACATTTTTATATAGTTGGCATTTAGTAAATGCTACTTGACTAACTTTAGATTTGGTACCTGATGATTTCTCATGGTTCAGTTTATTAATTTTTTTTCATAGAGGTGAAGCCAACAAATGTACACAATGTCTAGAAAGACATTACTTTAATGATTTTTGGTATTAACATAGAACAGACACACATTTTGGAGATAGCTATGATTTGTGAAACATTTGACTTTTAGTTTAAAGGAAATAAGCAGCATTTAAAAATTTAGGCATTTTAAAACTTAAAATTCCTAACATTCTTAGAAATAGCATGATGTAAATAATTAGAGAGCCAGAGTTAGTTAAGACCTGGGTTTGAACAATGCTTCTCTGATACAAACTGGCTGTGTGACTGTAAAGAAGCTGTTTAACTTTCAGGACTCCAAACAAATCTCGAAGTCTGTTATGTTGCAGAGATCTGCTTTGTTAGAGAAAGTGTCTATATCAAGAGCTTTCTATACCAGCTTGATAGCCCGGTTGATAGAATCCTGGGCCTAGAGTCAAAACTTATGAGTTCAAATGTGGCTTCTGACACGTCCTAGTTGTGTGGCAAGTTACTTAACCCTGTTGACTATTATTTGCTGAAATATATATTGCATGCTTAGGCAGCTAGATGACACAATGGATAAAGCACTAGATCTGGAGTCAGAAAGACCTGAATTCTAATTTGGCCACCGATATGTAGTAGCTGTGTGATCCTGAGTAAGTCACTTAAACTATTTGCCTCATTTTCCTTCTCTGTAAAATGATCTGTAGAAGGAAATAGCTTACCACTCCATTATCTTTGCAAAGAAAACCCCAAATGATGTTATACCATAGGGTTGGACATGACTGAACAACAAAAATACAAGTGAAATTACAGGTCTGATGTCTTTCCTCCTTTCTAAATCTCTAGTCTCCAATTTATTAATTTAGACATACTAGAAACAGAGTGGTAAAGATGTGCTTACCTCAATGAATTTTTGGTTTCTGCCTAGTGATTATAAATCTATTTTTAATGGAAAAGTTTCCAACTCAAGAAAGAATCCACCCAGTTGACCCTGGTCCTAACCTTAACCTTGCAGAAGAGATCAAAGATCTGAATAGATTAAAGGGGAAAAATTTCCTCATTCATTAAATTAAAAGAAAGCCATCACAGTCACTAATCTATCGTGACAATCCTCTTTGGTTACTCAAATCAGGAAGTCTGCCATTAAAGTGAAACTATTCCAAATGTCTTAATTATTTGTACAAATAACATTTGTTTTTGAACTCTCCAAAGGAAGTTATTTTTTGCTTATAATAGCTCTCAGTTGTATAACTGAATTATTGTTTTCCATTTTATCTTACCAACCTCTTTTTTTCCAGCACCCACACAAAACCACCCACATTTAAATAGGATAGGATAGCAGCTGTGAAAGCTACAAATTTCAGGTGGCCTTAATCCTTCAAGGAGAATATTAATTGGTGGAGAGGCTATGATGACTCACTTGAAATATTAAATAAAAATTATCTAAACTTATTCTGATTGGAAATGAAAAGCCCCTATTTCTTATGTTGGATACAAATGAAATATTTGAAAAGCAATTTACTGGAACTTGGTGCTTTTATTGTCTTAATAATTCTCTTAATAATGCTAATTGGTATTAACTTTCACTGAGGTGCAAAGATTTTTAACATACTACAACTGAGCCAAATCTAATAAGAAGACATTTAACAGGGTTAAATTTAAAGCCTTAAGACTTGCAACTGAAGAAGCGACTGGCCAAGTACAAGTTAAAATGAGGTGGAACTAAAGAGTAGTTCATGTGAGAATTAGTAGCTTGTTTTAGAGTTTTAGTAGCTTGTAAGATCTGAACTGTCACATAAAAGTTTTTTTTTTTTTTTTAAAGCTAATACAAATATTCAGTCATTTTTCAGTCACAACCCAAGTTGGGGTTTTCTAGGCAAAGATAATGTAGTGGTTTAGCTTATTTTACAGATGAGAAAAAGGAGGCAAACTATGTTAAATGACTTGACTAGTGTCACCACAACTGGTTAAGTACCTAAGATCAATATTGAACTCAGGAAGATGAGTATCTGGCCATGCTATCCACTGTGCCATCTAGCTGCTTCACAAATGTCCAAGTACTAACCAGGTCTGACCCTATTTATATTTTGAGAGCAGAAGAGATTGGACTAGTTTGAGGTTATGGTCATAGAATGCAAATATAGACTATATTAAAATCCTAGTATCAGGATCAAGGAAGTGTTTGTCTTCCTGTATTCTGCCCCTTTTAGAACATATATGGACTTTTGAGTTCAGCAGAAGGTTCAGGTTTTTTTGAAGGCTATTGATAAGCTTGACCAAGAGGGTTTCTAGGGTCTGGAGCCCATGCTGTATGACAATCTATTGAAAGAAACAGAAATATTTAGACTTGAGCAAAATAAAGAATGTTTAATATTTGTTTTTCTTCTTTTTAAGACTTTGGGATTTAATATGTTAAATTCAGAAATTGGATTAGGCAATCACTAAGACTTATTCTAGTCTTAAACCTTTTAAATTTATTAAATCTGTACATAATAAATTGATGATTGCTCTTGTGTATGTTATACTTCACCATAAGAGATGACTTAGTCACAAACCCTAACAAAAAGAGCAGTGGTAAGAGCACTAGACTTGAAATGAATAGTTTTTGTTCAGATTCTCTCTTAAATCATCATTATATCATTACCATTACTATTATCATCATCTTAATTATTATTTTTATAGCAAAATTAAACATTGCACTTTAAGGATATCATCATGTTTATCCTCATAACAACCCCAGAAATAGGTATTGTTATTATTTCCTATTTTACAGGTAAGAAAAGTAAAGGAAAGCAAAGTTAAATGATTTGCCTAAATCACATGCCTAAGGTAAAATTTGAATCCAGGTCCATACCTCTACCCAGTGTTTCACCCACTTTATCTCTTTGGTGTCTTTCAATAACTTATTCGATCTCCCTGGACTTTTAGTGTTTATAAGTTAGACTGGGTGGTCTCTGAGATCTCTTTAAAGTCTATGACTCTGTGATTCTCCTTTTTTTTCCCCAAGAGACAAAGAAATATCTGAATAAACATTTAAAGAGAAAGACTTCCCTATGGAAATATAAACTGAGATCTCATCAGAAGAAAGAAAATCAAGGTTTCCAACAGGATGTATTATTTCCTTTCATTTTTGAGGTTGATCAGGAATCACTCAGAGTGATTTGCCTGCCTAGAGTTCACTTCCAAATTTATGTGTTAAAATAGCCATTTGAGTATTTGAAAACCCTTCATTCTCAGAGGGATTTGGGATATCCCACTCTTGCAGTCGAATTAATTAGAATATTGGAGACTTTCTTCCTTTTTAAAACTCCAGTAGTTTTTGACCACCTACAAGGTCAAATATAAAATTTGGTGTTCTCTTTCTTTTGTAACCTGCCTTGGCTCTCTCCCTCTTCTTGTCTTATTACACCTTATTCATCCCCACATACTTTAAGATCCAATGATCTTGGCCTCCAAGAGATTCTGTCTCCCAACTGTGTCTGGAATAATTTCCTTCATCTTTGCTTCCGGATGGAGACAGACAGATTCCAGGGATGAAAATGATAGTGATGAGACCATGAGACTCCTAAATCCACCCACTGTGCTGCCTAATAAGTGCTTGTTGATGGCAGCTTTTCCCATTCTCCCCATTTCACCCCCATGGGACATCATAGGATTAGATGCATAGGTTTTTAGCTCTCCAAAGGGAGGAACTAAGGGACATTATGAGTAAGGGTTATTCTCAACTCTCCACAATGGGTTTAAGGACCTTGATTGCTGAATTTAGATAGACTCCCTGTGTCATTCAACTATCTTCCTTCCCCCCACAGTTTTCTTCTTTTATGGAGGACTTCTATTTTGGGTATACATTTAGCATATACTTTTGTTACATTTAAAAGGTCTCACGAACAATTCATTAAACATCTTCCAAAATTTTATTAATTCTTTATATTTGTAATTTTTACAATATAGTAATATTCCATTATATTCATATACTGTAAGTTGTTTAACCATATTTCTGTTGATGGCACCCATTTTTGTTTTCTATACTGCTCTTAAACTGTGTAACATAATAAGCAAGACACTTGTTCAGGGAAAGGCAGTGTTTTCAAAGGGCTTTGGAATGTGTCCATTGCATCTATGTATCTACATGTGTCCATTCACATTAGAAGTAAGAATTTAGTAAGAAGTGGGCTGATCCTAAATGTTAAATGGACCTGATAGAAGACAGATAGATTCCAGGAATGAAGATGCTAGTGATGAAACCAGAGGTTTCTAAATCCTGGAGTTTACTAGTCTAGAAAAAGAGATTAAAAATCTTAAAGGGTACAGACTTTCCCAACATTATGTATAAATCACAATGTCTAGCACATGGGAAACCTGACATAAATGATTGAATTAAGGAAAAGGGAAAGAAGGGTGGCTGGATGTCTTCCAAAAGCTATTCTGTGGCTGCAAATTTTCTTAGCTTCAGACAAGAATACTGCTCTATAAACTCATCTGCTTTTCTTCCCTATAATGTTTTGATTTGCTGTTCCTTTCATTTAAGAAACTCTGTTGGACAAAATAAGTAAACACATTCCCTTATGCTCGATCCTGAGTCTGTCTCCTACTCCACCTGCAGCAAAGGCAACAGGCCCACCTCCCTGTCAGTCCTATGCTGAATCAGTCAATACACAGATCAACCTCTGATATCTCTAATTGTTGTAACTTTTATATTATGGCCATGATGCAAATTGTTTTACTTAATTTACTCTGTAGTGGTTCATAAATGTCTATTTCAAATTTCTCTGAGTTATTTACCCTTGCCATTTTTATGGTATAATAATATTCTATTACATTTTTATACCACAATTTGGTTAACTATACTCATCGATGGATACTCATTTTGTTTTTTGTGTTGCAATAATCTATAGTACTTTCTTTTCACACGCCTTAAAAAATTTCCAGTCTCAGCTAAACAAAGAGAAAAAGCTCTTGTATATACCTAGGACAAGAGGAGTATAAAACTTAGAAGTCCCCAAAAAGGCAAGCCTAAGAATGGGTCTAACTGTAGAGAAAAAATAATCCAGGGTAGAAAAATAAGGCAAGGAAAATGTGATGAATCTTTCTCACCTGTGTGATCTCTTACCAAGATGACTATTAAGATTATGTTAAAGTGCTTGCTCACTTGTCAATACTTTGTCTTCTAAAAAAAAATGTCCCATTCTTTAGAATTCAAATAGATAACTGTACATGTGTTCTCTTGAAGAGGAGACTATAGGGGAAGGGAATAGTGAAGGAGAAAGGAAATGGGCCTACAGACTAGGATTTTTAAATCTGCAATCCTCTGAATTCCAATGGGAAAAAAATTTAATTCTGTCTGGATCTACCCTAGGTCTGGTAGAAATATATCTCTTGTATTTTTCATGAGTTTTTGTTTCCTTCGATTGGAAAGCATCCTTTCTTGCCAGTTTTAAAATTAAAAGTCCTGGAAGATGATTTGACTGAAAATAGCAACATTAGTGTGTACAGACAAAGTTGATTATACTCATGTGTACATTAATATCACATGTGCTTATATGCCTTATATCAAATCATGTAAATTTACCAGAGGTGAAAGAATTAAGATATTTAGCAGATATTCAGAATATCATGAAAGCAGATATTGCTTGAAGAACACATGTTTAGAGAGAGATTTAGAATAATCTAGAAGGAGAAACCTGGACAATAAGAGTTAATCTGAAAGCAGATATTCTACTTTCATGTATAATGTGAATTTAGAATTTGAATGTTGATAATAAGTAAAAAAAAAAGAAAGAAAGAAAAAATATATAATTTTTTTCTATAAAACAACGCACAATCGGCTCCTGAGTTTTCTTTTTGGCCATTGTGTTTGAAGAATTGATGGCTTTTTCTCCCCTTCTATCTTTTCCCTTCTTTTTAGGAAAATAGTATTAAAATAAAGGACTGCTACCTTTTTATACTTACACATTTGTAGAGCTGGGCCAAGTTTGGCGTCAGTCTGAATTAGAGAAAATAAAATGTTTGTATTGTTTAATAGTAAAGGAAATTACTGGAACCACAGAATTTCAGATTTGGAAGGACTCTTTGAGGCCATCTGGTCCAACTTAGATTTGAAAAATAACCCTAGTATAAAACCTCAGTGATCTTACTTACCTTTGCTTTAAGATATCTAATGAGTGGTAACCTACTACCTCCCACAGTGCTCCATTCCACTTCTGAATAGCTCTGTTAGGAAGTGTTCTCTTACATCAAATCTAAACCAGCCTCTAGCTTTCAAACAATTGCTCCTAGTTCTACCTTATAAAATCAGGAAGAAGTTTTTCTCCTCATTTCTTTGACAGAATTTCAATACTTCCATTTTGTATAGAAGAGGAAGCTGATGGCCAGAGAAGCCAAGTGTGTATGGATCTAGCTATTAAAGCAGTGGTTGAACAGAAAATCCAGTTTATATTTTTCACTTTTGTATGTGTGTGGAAACAGTGATGTGTGGCTTGGAGCCTCTGCTTTGATTTCATCACCAATCACCGGCATTAAATGGAATGACATAAAAAGCTTATAACAAAGAGAAACTGCCTCTAGAATTCATATATAATTTGGTAGCAGTCATGAGAGAATGTAATGATGTCTGGGGAAACACACGACTGGCATAAAGTTTGGGAATAAGTGTTATTGAAAGATCTTTTTTCCTCAAGATTCTGGTTTATGCTTTTCTGTGGGGGGGGGATGGCATGGAGAGGCAAGTTTTAGTTTTTCATGAATCTGGGCTTTTTATGACCAACTAAGGAAGCCTTTCAAATAAACTGCTCTGCTAGTTGATAGATTAAAGCTAGACATCCCAAGAAGAAGTGTATTGATTAACCTGGGGAGAGTAAAACTGATAGCCTTGTTGGAATTTTCACCTAAGGGGTTCCTTTTTAAAATAGATGTTTAATCAATCTTTACAGCATTTTGAGAGGTAGGAATGTATGCATTTCAAATATGGAATAACTGTACTACAAATGGTTTCATCCATCTCTAGTCACTACTTATACTGAGTCTTAGTTAGCTATGGGACAGGCAAAGAGATAAAAGAATTAGGTGTCAGATTGGTCTAGACTAGAGGGAAGCTTTGTGGTACTGTGAATTGAGTGCTGGCCCAGGAGTTAGGAGGACTCATATTCCTAAATCTGGCTTCAGACACTTCCTAGCTGTGTGACCCTGGGCAATTGACTTAATCCTGTTCACCTTAATTTCCTCCTGTGTAAAATGACCTGGAGAAGGAAATGACAAACCATTGCAGTATCTTTGCAAAGAAAACCAGTAAGGTCATGAAGAATCAGACATGACTGAAAAACTTCTGAACAACAACTAGTCCAGAGGTTTTTGTAAACTAAGAACAGTCTGGAAGCAAGAAATCTCTAGTGGCCAAGAAGTCAGAGTATAAGGAAGTATAAGGAAGAAATTTAAGAAAGGTATGGGAAGACAGAGTTTCTCAAGACTCTTCACAGATAGAAATCTGAAACTCAAGCTTATTGCTTGAAGAACACATGTTTAGAGAGAAATTTAGAGTAATCTAGAAGAAACCTGGACAATAAGAGTTAATCTGAGCAAACGGGTCCTGAGTAACTTGTTAGAAACTTAGTATAGAATTTGCTACCATGTAAGAGTAAACCATGTTCACCAAGAATAATCTTAGTGTTCTTCACCAGTAGAAAAATCTTGAGCAAATCATGTATATACTTCCATCAGCCTCAGTTTACTCATTTATAAAAATTGTGAGATAGATGCCTTCTTTTGTCCCTTCTGTTGCTAAAACTATCAGCAGTCTACCAGCAGCATTTATTAAGCAAAGTGCTAAGTAAAGAAATTATATTCTTTGTATTTTATATATAATTATTTTATTTATAATTATATTTCTGCTTTATAAGGAGGGAAAGGAATGAACAAATTTTTTGAAAGTGTCTGCTATTTGCCATACACTGTGCTTAAGCACTTTTAAAATATTATCTCATTTCTTGCTAGTTTATGCTTTTTTTGTTGTTGTTGTTGGGGGAAGGGCAAAGTGGGGATGGTATAGTAAGGCAAGTTTTTGCTTTTCATGAATCTGGTCTTTTATGACCAATTATGAAAGCCTTTCAAATTAACTACTCTGTTAGTTGACAGATTAAAGTCAGACATTCTTTTAAAAAAGGAGAGTAAAACTGATGATAGCCTTGTAAGAATTTTCATGTAATAGGCTGGGAGATAGGTGCTTTTATTATCAACATCTTATTGTGGACACTGAGGTGGACAGGGTTTAGGTGATAGGGTCACATATATCTGAGTCTCAATTTGAATTTAAGTCTTCTTGGCTCTATGCAGTATATAAAGATTAAAATAATTCCTACTCTCAAGAATCTTTTCTTCTAATAGGGAAACAGTAAATAGGGGTGTATCTGTGAAAACAGGATAGAGAGTGAGAAAGGTAGGACATTAGCATTTAGAAGAATCAGAAAACTTGAACTATGTCAGAAAAGAACAGATGGATGCCATGAGTCAGAGGCAAGGAAGAAGTATATTCCAGGGATGAGGATAAAAAGTGGAATGCTATGTGGAATGGAAAAAACCTGCCATTTTTGGGCAAGTCCAAGAAGAAAAGAAATGTACGACGAGGCTGGAAAGATAGGTTGGAACCATGTTAGAAAGAGCTTTAAAAGCTTAGAAGAATAGCTTATATGATGTCCTGAAGATACAAGAGAGAGCCACTGGAGTTGATTGACTAGCAGAGTTATATGATCAGATCTGTGCTTAAAGAAAATCACTTTGGCACCTTGTGTTCAGGACAGACAGGATTGGGGAGAAATTTGAGGAATGGAAGATACTATAATCTCTTTTTCCAAAGATATTATGGGGGTCAAGGTGTGACAAAGAATGAGTCCACAAGAGGTACCTCTCAGGAACACATGAATGGGCGCTAGTAGGAGTGATCAGACAGTTCTTAACTCTATCATTTAGCAGCCATGAAATTAGACTCAAGATCTATTAATATCATTCCACTTGTAACTTCTAGGACATAGATCATATAATCGTCTTTCTTACTTAATTAGAAAACTATGAAATAATATTTAAATAAGTATTTTTACATTACAAATATTAACATCTAATAAAATCTCCTCTCACCCCCTTTATTTCATATTTGGCCAGATGCTCATCCTTTATTCTAGAGGCACCAGAGCACATACATGTTTCACAGTGATGGCTGGCAGGATATGAAAGGAGAATTTCAATGCCAGTTTTTTTAAGCCTGGTCTCAAGACAAGTCTGTTTCTGATTTATAATTTGGCAATAGAAAAACTTGACCACAAGACAGATGCTGTGGCGAATCAGGTTTAGTTACCTCAAAGGTAACTAAATAAGTCCCATGTGTATATGATATGAGACCTCAGGTCCCGAGTGGCTCCGAAATCTTAGAAGTAAGGGTAGAGTCTCCACGTGCAAGATTGTATTTACAGCGACCTGCCAGCACATGTCAGTAGCTCCATGACATTTTCTCTGACAGTTCAGGAAGCGATTTATTGGCTTTGCTGCAAAACTTCCTTGGGGCTCAAAGCCACAAATAGAGTGGGAAAATTTTATTTGATGTTGTGGCTCCCTGAAAATGAGCTCAGCTTAAGTTTGTGGCTATAAATAATGCCAGTGTTGAGGATTGGGTGGATATCTTGTCAGTGGAGTCTTAATTGTGACCAAAAATGTAATGTATCTGGTCAGAGTGTCTCTCTAGCTTCTCTAGGAGGGTAGATAAATATCCATCATGCAGATACTGCACTTATCCTGTAGTTGGACCACAAGCAGCCATGGAATAGGCAAAATTTTGCCTTGCTTTTGTTTTAGGTTGAATTGTTAATGAATTTTGTAGGAGAAAGAGCATTGACCAGCAGGAATTGGGTTTGAAAATGGTCTGATTTTTATTGACTGTGTAACCTTGGCTCACTCAGATAACCACTGTGAGACTACCTCTTTACCTGTAAGATGGGGATAACAATAATAATTTGATTCTTAATAATGACTGTGAATTTCAAATGAGACAGGGTTTATATATAATGCTTTACAGATCTAAAAGTAATATGAACATAAATATTATTTCTATCTCATTCTTTTATTTTTCAATGGGATTGTTCAGATACAGACAATTCTAGGAGAAGTCACCATCCCGCTGTTATTCTTGTTATTAGAATTTACAGTTATCCCTTGCACATCAAAGGGCTTAGGAAATCAGTGTCCCTGTGATCTGGAAAAATACATGTAAAATTTTTTGGCCCTCTCTTTTTACAGAGAAGTCTGAGGTTTTTTCTTTTATGGAGTATTTATAGTACCTTATTATAAAATTTGGGTGAAGTATTTGGTCATAGGCTATATGTAGGTCAAATTTAAGTAAAAATATTATATGAAAAAGATTTTAAAAATATAAAACAAATATGAAATGTAAAAGTCTGCTAAAAGAAGAAGAGATGGAGATGAATATGTGGAGCATTGCTTCTAGTGGTAGGAGATAGAAGTAGTGGGAATGTGGTCACTCAGATTGGTTGGTGGTAATTTCTTATGCATAGTTGATATATAAAGAAACCTCAACAGGGAAAGACTTGATGTGGAAGGAATAAACTCATTTGCCTCTCGTGATTCATCTAGTATCTGAGGGTATAATTCCAGCAGCAGAAAGAAGAAAGAATGAATGAATGAAAAGATTTTTTAAGTATTTAATTTGTATGTTACTGATCTAAGCCCTTAAATAAATACAAAAGCAAAGATGCTTATGTCCTTAAGAAGCTTAAATTCTAATGGGGGAAAACACATTGTAAAGTGGTATCTTGGAAAGAGTACTTTGATTTTGAAAATTACTCCATTGGTGAATGCAGCCATAAGAACATAGTTCAACATATTCAGGAACAGTGTTAATAGTTGATTTGATCACATAGCAATAGATCCAGAAAGAGTGGTGGTCAGGGGAAATAGGGAGTGGTAGAGGAAGGATATCTAGGTTACTGTTCAGGAAGTTATAGGGAAGGTGACCAAATAGGAGAAAGTGAAGGGGAGTTTAGTTTAGTGTAAGAGAGGCAAATCCCATCTGGAGAGTAATACTCCAGGGCAGATGTTCTTCCTAGATATAAGCTGTAGTATAAGTGATAAAGTTAGTATTAGCCAAGAAGTTTTAGAGGGGGTGTCCAAGAGATGAGGAAGGAAATAGGAATATTATGTATCTCATCCTTTTTCCATAGCGTTTTTGTCTCCTTAGTTATGTCTCTGTATTTTAAAAGCTTTTCATTTTGTATATTTGTCAGTCAGTCAATAAATGCTTATTATGTGCCAGACACTACTAATTCTGCAGACATAAAGAATGACAAAAGACATTTTCTACTTATGTCTTAATTGGGAAAACAACATGTAAACAACTATGTACAAATGAGCTATATATACAAGATAAATGGGGGGGGGGCGGAGATCAGCGGAAGTAAAGTGCTAGAATTTAGGGGAATTGGGAAAGGTTTCCTGTAGAAAGTAGAATTTTAATTGAGACTTGAAGAAAGCCATAGATGCTAGGAGGCAGAGATGAGATAGAAGAGCATTCCAGGTGTGGGGAACAGCTAGAGAAAACTGTGAGTTGAGAGATGCATTGTCTTGTTAAAAAACAAAACAGAAGGAAGACTAATATCACTGGATTATAGAATATGTAGAATTATGAAAGTTGTAAGAAGTCTGAAGAGGTAGTGGTGAGGGACAGGCTATGAAGACCTTTAAAAGCCAAAGCATTTTTTATTCCAGAGGTGATTGAGATGGATTAGAGTTTATTGAGTAGGAGACTGATATAATCAGACCTATACTTTAGGAAGATCATTTTGGTAGCCAAGTAGAGAATAGACTGAAGGGGGAGAGATTTATATCAGAAAAACTAGTAATCCAAGAGGTAAGGAAATGAAGGTCAGTAAGTTGGTATGTCAGAGGAAAGAAGGGGAATGATATGCAAGAGATATTTAGGGAAGAAAAATTAAAAGCCTTGGCAATATATTCGATATATAGAATGACAAAGAGTAAAGAGTCGACAATGACACCTAGAAATTGTGATAGTGGGTGACTAGGAAGATGGTGGAATAATAGGAAAGTTCAGAACTATAGTGAGTTTTGGGGAAAATATGCTTCAGGATTGGGCATGATGACTTTTAAGATGGGACTTTTATGTTTGAGATCTGTTGAACATCTAGTTTGAGATAATGACATACAGTTGAATTTGGGAGTTTGGAGGTTAGAAGAGAGCATGAACATGATAATTTAATCCACGGGAGCTGATGAAATCACTTAGTGAAATAGTACAGAGGAGAAAGAAAAAAATGCTTAGGACAAAGTCCTGTGGGGCATCCATGGTTAGAAACATGGCTTAGATAAAGATTCAGCAGAGGAGTCATGAGGAGTGATTATTAGATAGGATACAAAATTATTATTATAAAAACCTAGAGAGAAGAGAATCATCAAGGAGAAGAGAAAATGGTTGACAATTTAAAAGGCTGTAAAGAGATTGGTAAGGATGAGGACATAGAAAAGGTCATTAAATTTGGCAGTTAGAAATCATTCATAATGTTTGGGACGTTGACATTAAAAAACAACAGCAACAACAACAACACACCATCACCCAAACTATTGTTCAAAAAATTTTGAGTGAATGTTATGGCTAGATTATTCTGAGCAGCAATTTGGTCTGTGATGATAATGGTTCTGTTCCACTTTATTTTATTGATTGAATTCTCCAAAATATTTTGAAATGTATGTATTTTGAGCATGGGAATTTGTTATCTATCAACTCATGAAAAACAGAGTGTTTCTGATATGTAATTCTAACCACCAGAATATGTCTTGCTAGTTAATAGATTAGGATTCATTTGTATAGCCTATATTGCCATTCCATTGTCATGACTACCTTTCTGCATAATTCATGTTAATCACTAAATCCTTAGTCCTTAGGATTACCTGGGTTACCTGGTAATGAACCATTTTAAATCACCATCATAAGGTCTTCAGTTTCCAAAAGCAAATCTATATGATTTAGCCATTTATTCATTTTTGGATTAGTTTCTTATTGACTGAATTTATGCTGCTGTCAAGATTTTTTTTTGGCCATCCACTTCCATAGCTTAGATTTTTTTTTCCCCATAGGTTTCATTCAAAGATATATACTTATTATCAGTCTTGCTTTTTACTTGAAATGATGTGTAGCTGTTGCAAAAATAGTTCTGTAGATTTTTCATGTTAGGCTTTTGTTGTTGTTGTTGTTTTACACAAGACAATCAGAACCCAAAACAAAAAACAAAAAACAAAAAACAAAAAACAAAAATTTACAAGGCAGCAAAGAAAAGATAGAGTATTCTGAATATAAAGTCTTCTATTATTACATGTTTTCCTGAAGTGAAAATTTGTGTTACATATTTTGAATCCTCTCATGTTCTTTTGTGCACATGATGATTTTTTTCTTTTTCTGTCTTTTTTTCTATTTGTTTTTTCCACTTTTGTTTTTGTTTTAAATAAATACATTAAAATATGTTTAGCACATAACTTTCAAAGATGTCCTGCTTGTCTGTTACCAACTTAATGAATTTTTTAATTTATAAATTGAAAAGCACCACAGACTTAGAACTAGAAGGAAGCTTAGAAGCCATGTAGTCCATCTCTCTAATAATAAAATTGAGAGGCTAAGTGATTTGCCCAAGGCCAAACAGCTACTTAGTTTCTAAGGCAGGATTTTAATTCAGATTTTCCTAGTTCCAAGTCCAGCAGTCTTAAGAAGTGACCTTTTATTACAACAAGAAGTTTGAGGTCCCTCAGGTCAGGTCACATTTTCATAAAAGTGATTTATTCCATCTCTCTATTTTTCTCTTTAGTTTTGGACCCAACTCATCTTTCATCTGCATCCTTTCTTGGATGGATGGATGAATAAATTAACAAATCAAAAAGCATTTATTAAGTGCCTGCTTGGTCCAACGATGGCAAAGTATTGAGCATAGAAATAAAGAACTTGAGGCTTCTCATAGGCCTAATATTCTAATTAGATAAAATGGAATAATAAAGAAAATTTAACTGTTGGACAAGTAGAAAGACTTGGAAGTCTTAAGGTTTCAGTGATAGGGTACAAACTTCTTGTTTAGCGAAATATCACATTCAGGACTTTTTGGATATGGAATCAGAACTTAGGTTTAGATCCTGCCTTTGTTACTTACATACTATTGGACCATAGAGAAGTTAATTATCCTTCTTAGACCACAGTTTTTTCATGTGTAACATAAAGTAATTGGATTAGATTAGAGATGTCACATGTGCTACCCACAAGTAGATTGAAATTAAAGTGTAATTGGGAATTATTTAACAAAATAAATATGTCAGTATGAGTCTATCCCTATAGGCTTATTTAATTAAATATAGGCTCATACTGAGCCTATAGGGATCCTTATATATGGTTTAGAAACAAGTTCTGTTCTTTCTATTTGAGTTTGAGCTGATCACTAGGTGATCAGCTATTAAGACTTTTAATAGCCCAAGAATAGCCCATTTCTCAAGGGAAGAGTTAATGTAGTATTCCCAAGACTCATTCAGTTATTTCAGTGTCACTTATGAATAAGAAAACTTGGAAAATCTCAAGTCATAAGATGCCAAAAAATTAAAATAAAGTACGTAAGGTTATTTTATATTTATTTTTAGAGTTATGATTTCCTTTTGCTATGTGAATTATTCCTAGAAACTTTATTAACTCTTTATTTGGTATTTACAATAGCATAAACCAAAAATGATTTAGGGCATAATTTTAAACCTGACATTTAAATTGTGTGATATTTTCAGTAGATCTGATTCTGGCATTAAATCATTTAACCATGTATGTTCCAATTGGCTGTAACATGGTCTAAAGTACAAAATCTGGACTTTAGATTTCTTGGCTTGTGACATAAAAAGTTCATACCTCTTCATATCATTGGTAATGTGGTATTTAAAAATAAACACAAATACACATATGCACACATACATATGTAAAAATGTACAGATGTACATCTATATACATACATACATACACACACACACACACATATATATAGTTACATTCATGAAAAAATAGGTTTAAAAAGGAGAGCAAAAAAAGTGTATTAAAATTGTCATTTGGTAAAGTTCCAGAAAGGACAGCTGAAGACTTATTTTTGATTATGTAAATTTCAGTACAAATAATAGCAAGATATACAATTGCTTTTGCATGTTAAAAATCTTAGACATCATTATTTTTCTACCATTAAGCATTATGTTACTCATTCTATTAAAATTTTTATATAGGAAACAGATGGTTAAACAATTCAGTATTGTAGAAGATATGTGTGTGTGTGTGTGTGTGTGTGTGTTTGTGTGTGTGCACGCGCGCACATGTGTATATGTTCATCCTTGATCCTTGGATAGTGGAGTACCGCCAGTGGACTTAATGGTCCAGATTGATCTTATGAGTTGAGGCTTTACATACTTCTGGAAGATGTCTTGGGACATCTTTTTATCTTCATACCATGCTTTCATGCTTTGAAATTGGAATTGGTGAGATTATCATTTTAAAGATGTAGGCAATGCAAGAGAAGTCTTATGATGCAAGTTTTGGGCTAAAGAATCCCAAAATGAAGAGTTCAAAAGATTATATTCTAAGCTACTGTGATCACAAAAAGATTAGCCAGAAGGATGCCCAACTTAATCCTACTTTTCCTACAAATAAATTCAGGGATTATTTCTCTCTCTGGCTCTTCCAAACCTTTGAGCTGGAAGTGACAGAACAAACAAAATTGATGTCCAAGATAAGAGAAGACATCATAAGAGTACTTAATTGTCCCTGATGAATTCAAGTCATCTGGCTTAGGTCAACTTGAAAGTAAGAAGATTCATCCAGCTCTTAGGACACTTGATTTTGTTATGTCATTTACTAGTTATAAAGGTGCAAACATAGTAGAGTTTGGACTACCTAAGTGACCAAACTTCTTTAAGATTCACATTGGTAAGGTCAATTTGTTTATTTGCTAATAAATGTTCAGGAGGTTTCTGTATGACTTTGAGTTTGTCTAATTAAGAGTTTAAAAAATATATAGTAAAAGTAGTATATTTTGAATGGTTTGGTTTTTATATATAGATAAGCTTATTAGAACTAGGTCAACAGACAAGAATAAATAGTCACTAAATGAATGTTTGAAAAGTTCAGAGACCTTTAAGTAATAATTATAATATCTAAGGTTTAAGGTTATATCTATTTTGACTACTTTTTTCCATGCCTTTGGCAATATTAGGATCATAGATTTAGAACTAGAAGGAACCTTAGAAACCATCTGATCTAACCCTCTTATTTTCAAAATGAGGAAACTGGGACTTAGGGGGAAAGAGTAATTGTCAGAAGGAATCTAAAAACCATTACCAACAATTATGAAGTGTTAAGCAAGAAATTGAACTTACATAGATCAGTTAGTCTCCATACATTTGTTAACTTCTCACTTTGTCAGGCAGTGTACTAAGCCATGAGGAAACAAAGAAAAATGCCCGCGAAGAACTCATAGTCTGATAAAAAGCCATATGTAACTATAAGTAGGTACACATAAGCCACATAGAAGGGATGGTAGTTACAAGTTTTCTTTACTATTGTCTGATGGAGGAAAAGGGATGTAGAAGAAAATAAAATAATTTGGGAAAGTGAACCTATGACGAAAGATCATTTTTAAGAAGGTAGTTTAAACTTTTAGATTTAAAATACAGGGATGACCAGAGATGGATCTAATCTAATAAAAGGTGATAGTATGTATTGGCTGAGTGTCTTGAAAATCTAATCAAATGAGAATTACACTAAAAAGCATGAGGGTGGAAGAATGGTACCATCTATATCAAGGTTAATATCTTAAGAGTAGTTCCAATGAAAGAACAGAAATAGTCATTGAGACATCCAAAAGTTCCCCAGAGACAAAATGCAAGAACGGGACTGATGCTCAAACCTATGACCTGAAATGTCTATGTACAATGTAGGCAATAAGAACCAAATACAAGAAGAAGAAGAAGAAGAAGAAGAAGAAGAAGAAGAAGAAGAAGAAGAAGAAGAAGAAGAAGAAGAAGAAGAAGAAGAAGAAGAAGAAGAAGAAGAAGAAGAAGAAGAAGAAGAAGCAGCTAATTTAGACTAAGCATGACTATATATTTTTGTAAAAATAGAGTCAAAGATACTAAAACTCAAAATAAGCTGTTTCTGGCAAGGGGAAGCTGAGGTCAACAAAAAAGTAATTCTTGTTTTGTTTTGTGTTTGTTTTTTAGTTACTTGGGGAGAAAAAGGAGGATCAAAGAAGGATAAGAATTTTTCTTGGAGTAGATGAGATGATAACTGTCAACAGAGAGAAAACAGAGCTGCTCATTTCTTACATTGCTTCTGTTTTCTCTGCCAAAGAGTATGACTTTGAACTTGAAATGACAGAGCAAATATGAGTAACAGGAAGTCGATGCCCAAGATAAGTAGGGAGATCATAAGAGAATACCTAGTTGCCCTTGATGAATTCGTCACCTGGCCTTGGGTCCTGGAAGAATTGAGGATGTTATTGCTAAACTCTAGCAAGTTATGCTTGAAAGGTCCTGGAAAATGAGAGAACTACTACAAGATTGGAGAACAAATATCTCAGTTTCCTGATTGAGTTTCCCCCTTCCCCCTCCTAGTTACCAAAATGAAAAGAACAATATTTTCAAAATGTAGGCTTATGAATATGGATTTGATTTTTGGGAAAATTGCTATGGCTTCATTAAGTACAGATCATGCTAAATTTTAGTTTGTTGTTGGTTTGTTTTTACCTGAAATGAGTATAATTTACTTTGATTTACCCAAACTCTTGATAAAAGTTTCTCATATTTTCTTGTGAAGGAGATAAAGAAATGTGACTTAATTGGAAGACAATTAGATGTATTCAAAGTTCATTAAATGAGCAGACTCAATAGTTGTAAATTGTTCAATGTCACTTTGATAGGAGGTCTCCTATGTGACACCCTGCAGAATCTGTGAATGATCTTGTGCTTTTTAATATTTTTATCAGTGACTCGGATACAATCTTAGATGACATGCTTCTTGAATTTGCACATGACACTGAATTGGGTGAAATAATTAACACCGGGCAATAGAATTGGGATCCAAAAAAGATCTTGACAGGCTGGAACATTGGACTAGGAATTTCTATTTTTGGAAAGAACTAATTAAATGTGTGTTGAATGAAGTTCTGCTCTGAGCTATAGCCATAGAAAGATTCTTGCCCCTACGCAGCCCATGGTCAAATGCAATCAAGTTTATGTGCAAATATGTAGCAACTATCCTTTTGGCAAAAAGAGGAGGGCTCTTGTTTCTTATCTGAAAGGAAGGATCTCTCAGCTTCTAATTTCAACAGTAGGTATGTACCACACTGAGCCATCTACCACAAATTTTTTAAAATTTATAAATATTTTAAAAATAAATTTTATTGATGCTTTTGAATTTTGTATATATGATGCATTGGGATAAGGACATGCTGGTCTTGGATTTAAGAAAACGAGTTCAAATTTGGCTTCAGACACTTAGTAGTTGTGACAACCTCAGCCAGTCACTTTATCTCTCTCAGCTACTGTTTCCTTATCTGTAAAATGGAGATAATAATAGTGTCTACCTCCCAATGTTGATGTGAGTGAAGATCAAATGAGATAATTGTAAGGTGCTTAGCATAATATCTGGCTCATTGTAAATGCTTTATAAATGTTAGCTATTATTACAAATGTCAGTCATTTCTCAAGCTATTTCCTTGCTCACATATTGAACTCTATCCTGCGTCTCAGAAAAGAGTTAAGTAAGATCAGTCTTGTTATTCAGTCTTACAGTAATAATGCAACTTTGGGTACCTGTAGTTCCCTTTCCTTTTGCTTCTTGTCTTTTCAGAGATGGGAAATGTGTGTGCTCTGTGTTCTGAACCAAAAGATTTATCTACACTTTCTTGCCCTGTCCCTCTGGGACCAGCAGCTCTTATTCTCTTAGTAATGTTAAGTTCCCATAGGATTGGCCTATAGGGAGAATTCTCCTATTTCTCCTTGGGTACTGGATAGCATCTGAATTGTTTATTCTCATCACTTTTACTAGGAAGTTAGATCTCTGGGGCTGTGTATATAATTGATTAGTTTCTAATTGTTCTTCCCTGAAATATTTCCTCTTGAGAAAAGGCCTTCAGGGCACATTCTCATTTTTAGGTCTTCCCACTGGATTTAGAGTTGATTGGAAATTCCTGAGTTTTCCACTCAGTCTTTTTGTGCATTTCCTTTGTACATAGGAGAAAATTTATTTATCTTGAAAGGTCCATTCTTGTTCTGTCTCTTTGATTCCTGGGATAGTCCACCCATTCTGTCCCACCTCACATCTGGGGTTTTATGTCTTCCCATATCAGTGTGTCATTCTGAACCCATGTGCATCTTCCCTGTGTTTGCATGGGATATAGGTATGGGGAGCAATGTAACCTTTCTGGATGTGATCATATAACAAGGATGAGGGACTGGCCTTTCTCTTGGTCTTCTAGCATGAAGAATCTTTCTTTCACTTTCTGCTGCCTGCATAATTAAGATGTAGAGAACTCCATAGAAAAGAATGGCAACCCTTGGGTTAATTTAAGACCTCTGATCTCCTGCTTTGCCTATCCTTTTAGGGTAGGAGAATGGCATCTCCATCTCACTGATGAACATTCTCACATCTGGTCATTCCCTTTTCATCCTAACAATTCTCACTTCTTGTAGATCATCATCCATCTTCTTTACTCCCTACCACCTGATTCCTCATTTCCATCTCACCCCTCCTCTGTGGAATTACCACCTTTTGCTCCCATTTCTGTTCTTCATGATATTATTTGTCTTCATTAAAAAAAAAAAAGTTATACAATAAGATAATAAAAACAGAAAGGAAAGATTATGGAGGACCTGGAATGCCATATTGAAGAGTTGGACTTTTTCATTAGGCAATGGGGAAAAAGGGAGGATTCTGAACTCAGGAATTGTTTATTGTTGTGCTCTTAGACATTAGCTTGGCAGCTTTTTTTTTTTTTTTTTTTTGAAAGGAAAGAGACTCAACACAGGGAGACCAGTAAGGAGGCTAGTAGTGTCTTATCAAGATTTATTTAAAAACTAAACTAAAGCCTTGAATGGAAAGGAAGATATGAAATGGATTTAGAAATCCTTTAGACTGCAAGCAATGGGAAAAGAGTCAAAGATAAATGAGGCTTTTAGCCTTAGAAATAAGGAAGTCCAGACGGAGGGAATGAGGATAGGGAGGGAATGAGGATAGGGAGGGAACAAGCATTTATTAAGCTCTTATATGCCAGGCACTGTGCTAAGTACTTTAAAAATCCTTACAAGAACTCTGGGAAATACATACTATTTTTATTCCCATTTTACAGTTGAGGAAACTGAAGCAAAAAACAGTTATGGATTCTGGGCAAAAAGCCCAGGATCATACACAGCTAATAAATGTTTGAGGACAAATTTAAACTTAGGTCTAATTGACTTAATATTAATAACCATAGTTAGTGTTTATAAAGTGCTTTTTATGTTCTGGACACTGTGCTAAAACACTTTGGAATTGTTATCTCATTTGGGCCTCACAAACAATCCTGAAAGGTAGATGCTATCATTATCACCATTATATAGATGAAGAAACTGAGGCAGACAGGGATGAAGTGACTTGCCCAATATCATGCAGCTACTAAGAGTCTGGAACTGGATGTGAATTCATGTCTCCCTAACTCTAAATCTAGGACTCTGCCTATTATTGCATTTGTGTAAAACGCTATCTAGGTTGGCTCTGAATTTCCAGAAAACTATCAGATAGCAGGGTTTTTTTGTGTGTGGTTGCTCTCTGGTGGAAGAAAGTGCTATTCAGCCTCTTGAATACCTGTAACTGTAGCTAACCCCAAATTTAAGATTACCTTCATCAAAGCAACTGTTACAATCCCTGGTTTTTATTTGTTTATTTTTACTAAATCCCCTTTCCTCCACCTCCAAGTCAATTCTTTGTTGCTAATTATTTGAAAGGGGGTTGCTACTCCCTTTGAGAAGGGGGTAGAGGAGTTTGTGGCTATAGATCAAGGACATTTAGAACTTTTGAATTAGAGATCATAGTTATGCCCCAATCCACTAAAATCTGAAGTGATTCATAGAGGTGCTTTAGGTCTAGAGTTAATAATCTCTTGTCTTGGAGGGGGCATGAATGTAAAGGTGGGAGTGGCTAAGGTCATTAAATGGGGAAGTATGTAAAAAGAGAGAACTGCAGGCTTGATTTAAAAGGATAGAAACTTTTAGGAACAGGATAAGTAACCTTGAAATATAATCTCCACTGTTAAAAAAGAATTCCTACTACTATTTGTGTATTTGAATAAAAAGAACATCAAATTTGGTGCACCAGATTTGGTATCTGAGTATGAATTTGCCACATTTCAACTGTGTGACCTTGCCATAGATGCTTCATGTCTTTAACCATATGAATTTCTTTATTTATAAAAATGAGGGAGCTGGACACTGAAGTCTTTCAAGTCTTAATCCATTGGTTGATTTGGAGTCAGAAAATTTGAGGCTTCTCATTTTCTGATAAGGTTGAATTGCAGAACCATTGTATTTAAGAATGTCAGATCTCTAAAGTATTGACTCCATCCTAGAGTATTTATCCTACACATAATTATTCTGAGAAAGATTCTTTATCAGTGTGAACTCCTATCATTATCACCTCTGTGATACTGTGTACCTGTATGTTTAAATTGTCCCTTACTAGATTGGAAGCTCGTTTAGAGCAGGGAAATTTTTTTGCATCATCCTTATATTTTTTGCGCAATAAAATGCCTCATAGGAAAAAAAAAAAACAATAATCTGTTACAGTCCTTAAATGAATATTTATTGTTGATATTATAGGAGTAAAACAGAAAACCAAATTTAACGCAACCAAGTTGACATAAAGAAAAGGAGGGTATTTTTTGCATCAGTCATATGAAATTTCTATACACAAGTGTTCTTTTCTGGAGTCAGCTAAACTGTGCTGACTAAACTGGTTTGAAATGTTATCCCCTAGATTACATCATTTTGAATTCCAGTCACAATTACCATAACAGAAATCAAAGGATTAGTTAAAAGACCTAGGGCAATCTGATAAACACATTAATGGTCTAGGAACTAGCTACAAATCAAGAAAAGTAACATTTAGAAACTTTGGGGGGCAATTGTGTGTCTAGAAAAAAGTCCAACTATTGAGATTCCATTTTTGGCAGGAAACTAAACCCATCAATATTGAAGGTACATTACATCCTGATCCTAACATCAGTGATTTAGGAAATAGACATTGTATATATGGCAATTGTGTTGCAAGCTAGAGTCTACAAGCATTCTCCGCATAGCCTTAATTTTTTTTTTCTACTTTAATAAAAATATCCTTTCTCTGTAAATCTGCTCTTTGATTCATGACTGGTAGTATTAAGAAGACAATGAAATAATTCTTTAAAAGAAGGAGGAAGTGGGGAGAGATCTTATACTTGGCTAGCCAGGATGAAAAAAGAGAGAAAACAATTGTAATATACATATTTTTTTCTTATTCTCCTATCAGCTATTGCAATCATGATAAAAGAACTTAATTTTTTATTTTATATAATTTTTTTTTGGAATTTCAGTGTCCATATTTCAAAAATTTATTATCTCAAACTGTGCATAATGGAATAAAAACGTAAGTTGAAAATGTACCTGTTATAAGGATGGGATTAGTTCAAATATATGTACATGGGCGCTCGGCAGACTGCTTTAAAGAAACACAGGGTAAGCCGAGTTTTAAAATACAACTACCAAAAATGAGGGAGGAAAAAAACCCGTAAATTTTATATAATGTTTTAATTATCATTCAGATATCATAAAATCATTTGAGATTATAGTTTTGACCTTCCCATTTTCCCTTTTCTTTAAAAAAACAACAAAATCTAATTCTTTTCCCACCTAATTAATTAACAGGAACTGATCAATTCCTGGGCTTCAAACTTTCTTTATATTGTAGAATAACTAAAGTGCCTTTTTAATTATCACCAATGGTAATTTAGCAGTAAATAGTAGTTCTCTACTCAAGTATTTTATTTAGACCACCCTATGATTGAAGGATGAACATGAAATAGAATTTGAATACTTCATTAGCAAATGCAGCAAACTAAAACAATTTTGCATTTTATTAATCTTGAATGGTATGTATTTTCATTTCTATGGTGTCTTTGTTAAAGTATAAAAGATTAACTTGTTAATGACAAATAGATTTTCCCCCCAGATGTCTGTATCAGTAATGTACCAGACATCTCTTTTTCTTTCTTTCCTCTCTACACTATAAGTACTATAAGATAAAATCTGTGAAAACTGCTTTAATTCTTTCAGGTGCCAGGACTATTTGAATAACTTACTTAATGGTGAAAAATAGAACCCTAAAAGCCAGGAAACATGTTCAATTTAAACCAAGGCAAAGACATTAAAATATCAGTTTTGATTATCTTAATAAAATTTTGAAACATTTTAGGGAACACTATTAGATATCTATTTTGAACCACCTTTTGAAGGCAGAGAAGATGAAGAGAAATCAATGACAGCCATTTCCTGGAATAAGATAAACAAGTAGGCAGCTTGGAGATTAAAGGCATCATTTATAAGCCATTAATGATCACAGTTGCATGATGCCATAAACAACATTATAAGCATAAATATGCCTAGAAAAGGAGGCATATGTACATAGCAAGAAAAAGTGATAATAAATGTTACCAAGACACTAAAAGAAAAAAAGGAAGGTTTCTCTAGCATATTCTTTTGGTATTTTATAGTGATATTATAGGAATGTAGTTAATAATTACATAATTATAATTATTAGGCCAATTCCCCCAGAAAGATCAAAGGAAGTAGAAAAGGATTAACATATACAAAAATAATTATTGCAACTCTTTTTGTAATAGCAAAACACTAGAAACCAAGGCCTGTTTATTAATTGAGAAAATTGCCAGCTACATGAATACTATTATGCTATGAGAAATTATTAAAAGCATAATTTCAAAGAAGATTTTTATTACCTGATGCAAACTAAATGGACCAGAACCAGGTGAATAATTTCTAAAATAGCAGTTAAGAGAAACAATTCTAGGAGACTTAAGAGCTCTGATAAACATAGTGAGCATGTTTCCAAAGACTTAATGAAAAAGAATGCTGCCTACATCTTAAGAGTACAGTGATAGAGGTAGAGCCAAGATGGTGGAGAGGACACACATGTCTTTCTAAGCTCTCCTTCTACCGTCACTACTAATTAACAAGTTCAGTCTTAGAAATAGTGCTTGAATGGTAAAATCCACAAATATTGGGAATACAACAAATTACCAGTTGAAGATAATTTGAAGGATTGCCAGAAAAGGTCTGTCCTGATTGACGGGAGGAGGCTAGCACAGACAGGGAGGCAGAACACAGAGGCTAGCACACTGAGTGGACCGGGGCAGGCGCAGTCCTTGCAGGTGGAGAATTTGCAGGGAGGCCACTATCACAGGTTGGCTGCTCTACTTTGGTTGCAAAGCAGTAGATCAGCAGAGAAGTTATACAAATTCCAAAGGTATAGTGTACTCCAAAACCCCAGAGCTTAACAAGACCTAGCTACACCCTCCCAGCACTGGAAGTGACTCAGCATGGACCACAGCACAGCTGTGCAGTCACATTCTGCAGCACGGGGCTTTTGCCTAGGTTAGTCACACTTCTACACAGCGGAGGTTGGAAGAGAGACTTTGCCCAGGGCAATGACACTTCTGCTGTGGGGCTCTTCCCAGGGTACTTCCACAGTTCAGTTATTCTTTGCAGCTTGTTTGCAGGACAGCTATTGTCCATTTATCTATCCCTGTCCTCTAGAGATAGCTGGTAATTTCCTTGCCTTAAAGCAGACCCTAAGGTCTTTTTTAAAAAAATGAGTAAAAAAGCCAAGCAAACTCTAACTACAGATAGCTTCTATTCAGAAAAAGAGCAAGTTTTTAACCCCAAGGAGACTAATAGCAGACAGTCTCCAGACATAACCCCAAAGGGGGTTGTAACCTAGTCCCCATCACACAAGGCTCTCCTAGAAGAAATTATAAAAGATCTTTAAAGAGAGCTAGAAGAAAAATGGGGAAAGGAAAGAAAAGCTCTGCAAGAGAGTATGGAAAAGGCATATAACTCATTAAAAGAAAAATTTGATAAAGTGGAAAAAGAAAACAACTTTCTGAAATGTGAATTGGAAAAGGAAAAGAACTCCGAGGGAAACAGAATATATGGATTGGAAAAGATAAAGAACTCCCAGGAAAGTTGGATTTGTGAATTGGAAAAAAGAAAATAACTCAGTAAAAAAAAAAAAATAGTGAAATGGAAAAAAATCCCATAGAGCAAAACAATTCATTTAACAATTCAATTGGACATATACACAAAGAAATTTAAAAAGCTAATGAAAAAAATAACTCATTAAAAATCAGAACTGAACAAATGGAAATGAATGATTCACTGAGACATCAAGAATCAGTCAAGCAAAACTAAAAAAAAAAAATTAAAAAAAATAGAAAAAATGTTAAATATCTATTTGGAAAAACAACAAATCTGGAAAATAGATATAGGAGAGATGATTTGAGGATTGTTTGACTTTCTGAAAATAATGACGAAAAAAAAAAAAGCCTAGACACTATTTTACAGGAAATCATCAAAGAGAATTGCCCAGATGTAATAAAATCAGAAGGTAAAATAGACATTGAAAGAATTCATCAATACCTTCTGAAAGAAACTCTAAAATAAAAACTCTGAGGAATATTGTGGCTTATCAGACTAAGGAAAAAATATTACAAGTAGCCAGGAAAAAAAAATTCAAATACTGAGAAGCCCCAATAAGGATCACTCAGTATCTAGCTGCTTCCATATAAAGGATCGAAGGGCCTGGAATCTGATATTCCAAAAGATAAAAGAACTTGGAATGCAGCCAAGAATAAAATAGACAGCTAAGCTGAGCATTTTCTTCCAGGGAAAAAGATGGACAGTTAATGAAACAGGTGAATTCTATTTGTTTCTAATGAAAAAAACAGAGCTAAACAAAAAATTTGACCTCCACCTATAGGACTTAAGAGAAGCAGAAAAAGGTAAAAAACAACTCTTGAGAACTGCCTTTCTGTTATGGATAGATATAAAGAGTGCATATATAATTTGATTTTACTTTTATAACATAAAAAAAGGGAAGTATAAATGGAAAGGGGATAGTATCAGAAAAAGGGAAAAGGAAAGATAAAAAGAGGGAAACTACATTCCACAAAGAGACAAAGGAAACCTATCTTATCTGAGGGAATTTAGAGAGGAGGAAAAATATTGTGTGAATCTTACTCTCATCAGATTTGGCTCAAAGAGAAAATAATTGACATATTTGGTTTACAGAGAAACTTCTCTCACTTCACTAAAAAGTGGGAGAGGAAAAGAGAAAAGGAAAAGAGTAAAAAGGGAAAAGTACAAGAAAGGGTAAGGGATTCAAAGGGTGTAGGAGTGATTATAAAGAGGGAGAGCTGCAGGAGGCAAGTGGTACACATAAGTTCAATACTGGGGAAGGGGGTAAAGTGGTTAAGAAAAAGAAAAGCATAATCTTGGAATAAGCTTGGATAGCAGACTGGATCAAAAGCCAGAACCCTACAATATGTTGTTTACAGGAAACACATTTAAAGCAGGGAGATACATACAGAGTAAAGGTAAAAGGCTGGAGCAGAATCTATTAATAAAAAAAAGAGGGGAGGGGCATCCTTATCTCAGATCAAGTAAAAGCAAAAATTGACCTAATTAAAAGAGATGAAGAAGGAAACTATATCTTGCTAAAGGGTAGCATAGAAAATGAAACAATATCAATACTAAACATATATACACCAAGTGGTATAGCATCTAACTTCCTAAAGGAGAAGTTAAGAGAGTTGCAAGAAGAAATAGACAGCAAAACTATAATAGTGGGAGATCTCAACCTTGCACTCTCAGAATTAGATAAATCAAACCACAAAATAAATAAGAAAGAAATTAAAGAAGTAAATAGAATGTTAGAAAAGTTAGGTATGATAGATCTTTGGAGAAAACTGAATGGAGAAAGAAAGGAATATATTTTCTTCTCAGCAGTTCATGGAACCTCTACAAAAATTGATCATATATGAGGACATAAAGATCCCAAAATTAAATGCAGAAAGGCAGAAATAGTAAATGCATTCTTTTCAGATTACAATGCAATAAAAACTACATTCAACCAAAAGCTAGGGGTAAATAGACCAAAAAGTAATTGGAAACTAAATAATCTCATCCTAAAGAATGATTGAATGAAACAACAAATCATAGACACAATTAATGATTTCATCCAAGAAAATGACAATGATCAGATATCATGCCAAAATTTGTGGGATGCAGACAAAGTGGTAATAAGGGGAAATTTTATATCTTTAGAGGCTTACTTTAATAAAATAGAGAAAGAGAAGATCAATGAATTGGGCTTACAACTTAAAAAGCTAGAAAAAGACCAAATTAAAAACTCCCATTCAAATACTAAACTTGAAATTCTAAAATTAAAAGGAGAAATTAATGAAATTGAAAGTAAAAAAAAAAAAAAACTATTGAATTAGTAAATAAAACTAAGAGTTGGTTTTATGAAAAAAAAAAAACAATAAAATAGATAAACCTTTGGTAAATCTGATTAGAAAAAGGAAAACGGAAAATCAAATTGTTAGTCTTAAAAATAAAAAGGGAGAACTTTCCACTAATGAAGCGTAAATTAGAGCAATAATAAGGAATTACTTTGCCAACTTTATGCCAATAAATTTGATAACCTAAGAGAAATAGATGAGTACCTTCAAAAATATAGGCTTCCCAGATTAACAGAGGAGGAAGTAAATTGCTTAAATAGTCCCATTTCAGAAAAAGAAATAGAACAAGCTATTAACGAACTCCCTAAGAAAAAATCCCCAGGACTAGATGGATTTGCATGTGAATTCTACCAAACATCTAAAGAACAATGAACTCTAATGCTATATAAACTATTTGAAAAAATAGGGAATGAAGGAGTCCTATCAAATTCCTTTTATGACACAGACTTGGTACTGATACCTAAGCCAGGTAGGTTGAAAACAGAGAAAGAAATGATAGACCGATCTCCCTAATGAATATTGATGGTAAAATCTTAAATAAAATATTAGCAAAAAAACTACAGAAAATCATCCCCAGGAAAATACACCATGACCAAGGAGGATTTATACCAGGAATGCAGGGCTGGTTCAATATTAGGAAAACTATTAGTATAATTGACTATATCAACAACCAAATTAACAAAAATCATATGATTATCTCAATAGATGTAGAAAAAGCATTTGATAAAATCCAACATCCATTCCTATTAAAAAATACTTGAGATTATAGGAATAAATGGACTTTTCCTTAAAATAGTCAGTAGCATCTATTTAAAACCATCAGTAAGCATCATATGTAATGGGGATAGACTGGAACCATTCCCAATAAGATCAGAAGTGAAACAAGGTTGCCCACTATCACCATTACTATTCAATATTGTATTAGAAATGCTAGTTTTGGCAATAAGAGTTGAGAAAGAACTTAAAGGAATTAGAGTAGATAATGAGGAAACCAAATTATCACTCTTTGCTGATGATATGATAGTATACTTAGATAACCCCAGAGCTTCTACCAAAAAGTTATTAGAAACAATCCACACCTTGAGCAAAGTTGCAGGATACAAAATAAACCCACACAAGTCATCAGCATTCTTATATGTCACTAACAAAATCCAACACTTAGAATTACAAAGTGAAATTCCATTTATAATAACTACCAATAGTATAAAATATTTGATAATCTATCTGCCAAGGAAAAATCAGGAACTATGTGAGGAAAACTACAAAACACTTTTCACACAAAAAAAGTCAGATCTAACCAATTGGAAAAATATTAAGTGTTCTTGGATAGGTTGAGCGAATAGAATAAAGATGACAATACTACCTAAACTAATCTATTTATTTAGTGCTATACCAATCAGCCTCCCAAAAAACTATTTTAATGACCTAGAAAAAATAACAACAAAATTCATCTGGAAGAACAAAAGGACAAGATTTTCAAGGGAACTAATGGAAAAAGAAATCAAATGAAGGTGATCTATTTGTACCAGATCTAAAATTATCTTATAAAGCACCAATTACCAAAACCATTTGGTATTGGCTAAGAAATAGACTAGTTGATCAAGGAATAGGTTGGTTTCACAGGACAAAATAGTCAATAATTATAGCAATCTAGTGTTTGACAAACCCAAAGATCCCAAATTTGGGAATAAGAATTCACTGTTTGACAAAAACTGCTGGGAAAATTGGAAATTAGTATGGCAGAACCTAGGCATTGACCCACATTTAACACCGTACACCAAGATAAGGTCAAAATGGGTTCATGATCTAGGCATAAAGAATGAGATTATAAATAAATTAGGAAAACATAGGATAAGTTTACCTCTCAGACCTGTGGAGGAGGAAAGAATTTGTGATCAAAGAAGAACTAGAGATCATTATTGATCACATAATAGAAAATTTTGATTATATCAAATTGAAAATGTTTTGTACAAGCAAAACTAATGCAGACAAGATTAGAAGGGAAGCAATAAACTGGGCAAACATTTTTACAATAAAAGTTTCTCATAAAGACCTCATTTCCAAAATATATAGAGAATTGACTCTTAATTTATAAGAAATCAAGCCATTCTCCAGTTCGTAAATGGTCAAAGGATATGAACAGACAATTTTTAGATGAAGAAATTGAAACTATTTCTAGCCATAGCAAAAGATGCTCCAAGTCATTATTGATTAGAGAAATGCAGATTAAGACAACTCTGAGATACCACTACACACATGTCAGATTGGCTAAAATGACAGGGAAAGATAATGATGAATGTTGGAGGGGATGTGGGAAAACTGGGACACTGATACATTGTTGGTGGAATTGTGAATACATCCAGCCATTTTGGAGAGTGATTTGGAACTATTTTCAAAAAGTTATCAAACAAACGTACATACCATTTGATCCAGCAGTGTTATTACTGGGCTTATATCCCAAAGAGATCTTGAAGGGAAAGGGACCTGTATGTGCAACAATGTTTGTGGCAGCCCTCTTTCTAGTGGCCACAAACTAGAAACTGAGTCGATGCCCATCAATTGGAGAATGGTTGGGTAAAGTGTGGTATATGAGTGTTATGGAATATTTTTGTTCTGTAAGAAATGACCAGCAGGAAGATTTCAGAAAGGTCTGGAACTTTACATGAACTGATGCTAAGTGAAATGAGCAGGACCAGGAAATCATTATACACTTCAACAACAATACCATATGATGATCAATTCTGATGGACATGGCTTTCTTCAACAATGAGATGAACCAAATCAGTTCCATTTGTTGAATAATAAATAGAGCCAGCTACACCCAGTATAAGAACTTTGGAAAATGAGTGTGAACCACTACATAGTCTTTCCAATCCTTCTGTTTTTGTCCGCTTGCATTTTTTATTTCCTCCTCAAGTTAATTTTACATTATTTCAAAGTCTGATTCTTCTTGTGCAGCAAAATAACTGTATGGATATATATACATATATTGTATTTAACATATACTTTAACATATTTAACATGTATTGGTCTACCTGCCATTTGGGGTAGAGGTGGGTGGAAAGAGGGGAAAAGTTGGAACAGAAGGTTTTGCAAGAGTCCATGCTGAAAAATTACCCATGTACATACCTTGTAAATAAAAAGGTATAATAAAAAATTTTTAAAATATATTTTTAAAAAAGAGTAGAGTGATAAAACTTAGTGCAGAATGAGTCTTTTTTTTTTTTTTTGACATAACCAATGCAGGAATTTATTTTGTGTAACCATGCAAGGATTTTGTTTTCCTTTTTTGGGAAAGTGTGGGGAGATGGGAAGTAGAGAAAAAATGAATTGATTTTTTTTAAAAGCACTTTATAGGACAAGAACACAGAAGAGATTGTAATTGGCACCAATATAGGGAAAAATCTATATCAATGAAAGCTTGATTTAGTGTATGAAACTAATGAATTTTAAAGTCAAGATTACCAAAGAAGTAATGCAGCTAATTGGATCTGCAGTGGAGTTAGAGCACCACTGGTCTAAAGGCCAGTTTATCCTAGGTAGCATGAGTAACAAATATGTTAACATGGATATTACTCGTAGAAGAAGGAAGAGATAATAGATTAAAGACATTGTAGTAATAGAATTGATAGGGCTTAGTGGCGAAATTTTCTTTTTGAGATATAAGTGAAATAACTGGTAGACTATTCCAAATATGAAACTGAAACCTAAGAGAGATTTTAGGGCTGGAGATATAATTTCATTAATCATTTTCAGAAGTTGGGATTAGATTGCCTATGGAGAGAGTACTACTTTATTATTTGGCATATTCTATCTTCAGTCAACTTCTTGTAACTTTATGTTTTTTTGAGTTTTTTTTACATTTTATTATATAAGGATTCAGAAAAAGTCTGTATACAACATATATTTATATGTATATATACATATATTCTGTCATGATAGCATTCAAAATTTATTTGAAAATGTTCTTTGAAGTAAAACTTGTGTATTTTTTTTCTAATATGAGAAAATTAATTAATTATTTTGTTTCTTTTTAGCTCAGTCATTAAAAGAATTTGCCAGATTACTTATTGCAGTGGAAGAAGAGAGGAGAAGACTGGTATGTATTATTTTCTGCCATTTTAAAATGTAGCTATTTGTACAAACTCAGAAATGATGACCTGAAATCTTATTTTCCCCCCAACTTATTTGTTCAATGAAATCTGTGGTTTGGCACAGTTTCCAAAACACCAGCATATCTATATTTCAAACTCTCACAGTGTCAGAATCTCAGAAATAAGAACTTAATAAATAAATGACGGAAATAAAACAGCATCAAAGAGTAATTGTGATTGCTAATATATGCAGACACATTTCAGTAGCATCCATTTTTTAAAAGAATGAAAGGGTAAATATTTTATATCAATATTATTGTTATCTAACATTTTTTCATCTTAATTTTTTCACTGTTTAAAGTTGTCTTTATGTAGCTGTAGTAATTGTATTCATTATTCTTTTGGTTTTGCTTTGTTCATTTTGCATTACTGTGTCTTACCATGCTGCTTTCAGTCTTTCTTAGTGATTGTAACTTTTGCCATTAATAGGATTCCAGGAATAGCATATATTAGAATTTTTCTTAGCTGTTCCCCAGTTGTTTCCAACTGCTGTTTCTGCTGTTTATAAATAATACTGCTATGATTTTTGTTTTTGCATAATTAGGTCTTCCCCCTTATTTTTCATATATATACACACACACATAATCATGTTAAACATTTCTATATTAGTGATGTTGTGAAAGAGCAATCAGAACAAAAGGGAAAAACCACAAAAAAGAAAAAAAAAAGGAAAGTAAAAACAGTATGCTTCAATCTGCATTCAGTCTCCATGGTTTTATGGTTGGATGTAGATGGCATTTTCCATCTATTTACTCCATCTACAAGTCTATTGGAATTGTCTTGGATCACTGTATTGTTGAGAAGAGCTTAGTCTATCATAGTTTATTATCACACACTGTTGTCATTGTATATAGTGTTCTCCTGGTTCTACTCAGTTCACTCAGCATCAGTTCACGCGTCTTTACATGTTTTTCTGAAATCTGCCTGCTTATCATTTCTTATAGAACACAAGTATTACATTTTATAAATATACCACAACTTATTCATCCATTCCCCAATTGATCACATCTCCTTAATTTCCAATTACTTGCCACCACAAAAAGAGCTCTTAAAAAATTTTTTTTATATATGGGTCATTTCACTTATTTATGATCTCTTTGGGATACAATAGATCTTTTCTTTTTGTTTGTAAACTCCTTGTGGTTAATTGATTTTTATTCTTTGGACACAGGGAAGTAATATTTATTAGATCAGAATTTAACTAACTAAAGTAAAGTAGAAAGGAATTTTAGAGATGAATTACTCTATCTCTGAGTCTTTTGAGTTTTAAAAATGCCAATTTCATTGGTGTGGACACTCATTCTACTCCATGGTTTCATAGATCACTTATTTTTATGATTGAACAGTTTAAAACATGGTGGTCAACCTTCTGAAGGTAAGCCTTTTTGGACTTAGGCTCATCTTCAAATGATGGGCACATCATCAGAACTATGATTAAAATTGTGATTCTATTTTTGTTGGCATCTAGAAATCACATTATATATTGTTATATTAAATATTTTTGGGGGAATCTATTCCTCTGCTACTTTCCTAAAAGATAACTCTCTAATTTACATTGACAAAAATGAAATCTTTTGAAACCTTGGATACCAAATAGAATGTGAAGGAAAATCTGAAAATGAAATAGACATAGAGGATTAGTATTATTAATGGCATGAGCCTTAAGGGAAGTGCTTTTATGTGACTTAGAAAGACATAAGGAAATGTACTTTCATTGGAACTATCCCTTAGTGACGTGCTTATTTTCTGTTGTTTCATAAAAACTGATTGTGTGTTTTTGTGTTGTTAAATTTTATTATAAAATACACATAATGTCTATTTTATTAAAGAGCTTAATTTCTACTGCCTTCTTTTTTGAACATTTTCTTAGTAAATGGAATATCTTTACTTAATTAATTTAAAAGAACTTTTGGGAAGGAAATCAGATCGGTTTTGTTCCTCAATATCTTCTCCAGATGAATCTAAGAAAAATGACCTCTGAAGTTTCCATGGACACAATGCACATAATTCAAAGTGCACCTGGACAAGTGAAAACACATACACACACACACACACACACAAATCCCCAAACCTATTCACTCTTAAGCCAAAAAAAATTTTGAATTTTCTTTTTATTTCAAGCCTTGGCTGTTTTGATTTACTAAGTTGTGATGAACAAATATACCAAATATTATTTCTACCTGTATAATATCTTACATCCTTTCTCTCCATTCACATAGGTACTATCACAGAATAGAGTTAGTATAAAACAGAACAGAATTCATTTTTTAAATCTAAAACCCCTTCTCTCTTTGAAATTTCCCTATTACTTTCTAGTATACTACCATCTCTTGTTACTCAGGCTTAGAGCCCCAATGTTATCCATGACACTTTACCCACACTCATCCCAAACAGCAAGTCCATTTCCACATTTTGCTATTTCTAGCCTTCACAATATCTGTCCTATGTACTTCCATCTCTCTACTCACACAGGTGCCATCTTGCTATCAGATCCCAGTTCTTCCCCACTGTGGTTTATCCTGTCATTCGGCATCAAAGTGATCTTCCTTAAGTGGAAATCTTATGATGTCATACTTCTTTCTGCTTCATCCCATTCATTAAATACCAGTAGCTCTTGCTTCTGTTACATTCCCAGAGCTGTAGAAGTGGCTTGGAATATCTTGGGAATTGTAAAAGGAGTTAAAAAACGTGGTTGGAGTACTGTAATTGAATCTAATAGATTATAAATCTCCTAAGTTCCTAGAAGATCATTTTTAAAAATGATTGTTGATTGAATATTCTCAGTCTTTCTTAATGCAGTTGTAGATACCATTTTCCCTTTGCATAGGTCGGACTTTTTCATTTTGATCCCTTCAAAGAAATTGTACCTTCTGTGAATCACAGATGTCTCTGTTTGCCCTTATACATTCAATAATTTCAACTTGTATTATGTGTTTTTTAATTGTCCCAGTAATTCACAAGTTTCATATGGATAAAGACTGTTTTCTTTTTCGTCTTTGTATGGCAGACATCCATCATAGTGTCTTGTATCTGACTTTTCTTTTTTTCTTATTAAATATGTTTTATTATTTTTAACAATAGCTCTTTATTTTCAAAATGCATACAAAGATGGTCATTTACCTTTGCAAAACTTTTTGTTACAAATTTTTTCCCTTCTTTCACCTCACCTTCCCCTAGATAGTAATACAATATATGTTAAAATGTCCAGTTCTTCTGTACATATTTTCCTATTTATCCTGTACAAGAAAAATCAAATCAAAAGGGAAAAAAATGAGAAAGAAAAAAAGCAAGCAAACACCACCAAAAAAGGTGAAAATACTATGTTGTCATCAATCAGTCCCTATGGTCTTCTGTCTGAATGCAGATGACTTTCTCCATCACAGCTCTATTAGAATTGGCCTGAATCACCTCATTGTTGAAAATGAGCCAAGTTCATCAGAATTGATCAACATAATCTTGTTGTGTTATATATGTTGCTGTGAATAATGTTCTCTTAGTCCTATTTATTTTATTCAGCATCAATTCATGGAAGTCTCTCGAAGCCTTTCCGAAATCATCCTGATGATCTAGAACAATAGATGGGACAATACAATTCTATAATTCTATAATATTCTAGAACAATTGTGTAATTGTGTAATATTCTAGAACAATAATATTCCATGACCTTCATATGCCATAACATATTCAGTCATTGCCCAACTGATGGGCATCCACTCAGTTTCCATTCCTTGCTACCACCTTGCTCCAAATAATTTTGTGTATGTGACTCTTTTTCCCTTTTTTATGATCTCTTGGGGAATACAGACTTGGGAGAGACACTGTTAGATCAAAGGTTATGCACAATTTGATAGCACTTTAGGGATAGTTTCATATTGGTCCAGAGTGGTTAGATTAATTCTCAAATCCACCAGCAATGTCCCAATTTTCCCACATTCTTTCTAACATTTATCATTCTCTTTTCCTATCATTTTAACTAATCTGAGAGGTATGTAGTGGTACTTCAAAGTTGTCTTAATTTGCATTTCTATTATCAATAGTGATTTAGAGCATTTTTTCATATGACTAGAAAGAGCTTTGATTATCTGAAAATTGTGTTCCTATTTTTTGACCATTTATCAAGTGAAGAATGACTTGTGTTCTTATAAATTTGAGTCAATTCTCTGTATATTTTAGAAATGAGACCTTTATCAAAACCTTGGATGTAAATCCCCTTTCCCCCCAGTTTTCTGCTTTCCTTCTGCATTTGTACAATGCAGTTTTGTTTGTACAAAAACTTTTTTTAATTTAATATAATCAAAGTTATCCATTTTGCATTTCATAATGTTCTCTACTTCTTCTTTGGCCATACATTTCTTCCTTTTCCACAAACCTAAGAGGTACTTTCTTTCTTTTTTTTTTTTTTAATTTAATAATTACTTTATATTGACAGAATCCATGCCAGGGTAATTTTTTTTACAACATTATCCCTTGCACTCATTTCTGTTCCGATTTTTCCCCTCCCTCCCTCCACCCCCTCCCCTAGATGGCAAGCAGTTCTATATATGTTGGATATGTTGCAGTATATCCTAGATACAATATATATTTGCAGAACTGAACAGTTCTCTTGTTGCACAGGGAGAATTGGATTCAGAAGGTATAAATAACCCGGGAAGACAAACAAAAATGTAGATAGTTCACATTCGTTTCCCAGTGTTCTTTCTTTGGGTGTAGCTGCTTTTGTCCATCATTTATCAATTGAAACTCAGGTCTCTTTGTCAAAGAAATCCACTTCCATCAAAATATGTCCTCATACAATATCGTTGTCGAAGTGGTACTTTCTTAATAAATGTGACTTTAATTATAATTATAATATCCCATAGTTGAAAGGAAATTTAAATGTTAACTCTTCCAATTCTTACTGGAAAACATGAGATTTATTTTTGAAAATTGTAGAGGGCTGAAACTATTGGGTTGATACACTGAGGTTGGAACTGCTGAGTGCTTGAGGCTAACTACTGGTTGGACAATATGGTCCTTTCCACTAGCTATACTGGCTCAATGATTGGTGTATAGAGGATTGTAGGAGGGACTAGAGGGTGGAGTAAGATGAGCGAGGGACACACTCTTGGTGGTAGATGAGGGAGAAGGTGGTCGTGGAGATTCTGCTTCCATCCTGTTCCATCCTGTGTCTAAAGACTGAGAATAAAGATTAGACTTTTGCTTACCCTGACTCCGGCTGATTCTGGGGTATCCTGGGTGCTAGCGTGGTCGTCATGGAAAACCTGAAGTTTATTCATGGCACATAGTATGAGAACATATTACCTATAATATTTGATTAATTAAATCTCCCCATTCTTCAATATATTGTATGAATGAGATTTTTCTGGTTTATTTCTATTTACTTAATTAAAAAAAATAAATTAAAAAAATCCTTACAGATAACTTCTTAGTAAATTGTTTTATTTAGCTTTACTCAAGAGGGATTTATTTTGTTTTGTTTTCTTCTGAAATATCAGAAAGGTACTATAAAGCCATCTTGAACCCATTTTGCTATTAAGAAGTAGTATCCAAAACTTTTATGAACCACATGTGGAATATATGTGTATATGTGTGTGTGTGTGTGTGTGTGTGTGTGTGTGTGACATTTATACTTATTATTTGATTTTACCTATCAACTTTGGGGATATAACCTAAATTGTTTAGACCATGTTCGTTATTTTTTTTAAAAAGCACAGTAGAATTACATCTATCTTCAATTGTGATTTTTAAATGTAGAAGAAATATATAACTGTCAGGTTGAATTTGAGGTTTTTATGCCATGTGACATATGTTTGAAGAAGTCAAGTGTGCCAGGAGCTGTGGTTGTCTCTAGAGAGAGGAAGAAAAAAAAAAAGGAAATTTCTGCTGAACCTTAAGGAGTTTATGTTTTATTGATGAAGAATAGTGAATATGGAATTGTAGTGTCTTAGTGGAGGAGTGATGAAGCAGGAGACCCATGAGGTCAAAGATGGAGTCCATTTATTTCTAGTCCTCTTAGTCCCTAAATACCTTAATAGGGTTGCATCACTACAGCACACTGAGCATGTGCCAACTATAGAACCATTACATCACCATAGCACACTGCTATACATATGTAACTGTCTCTAACTGTACAGGTGGTTGTGCCCCCTTGACTTCTCAGGAAGGGTGAGAACACAAAGTACCCAAACCAGACATTGTCAGCAGGATCCCTCTGGGATGAAGGGTTTTATACCTTACCCCCACTATCTGTGGCTTTCTACATGGAACTTTGAAGGAATAAGCACCTGTAAAACAAAACAATACAAACATAACCATCATTATAGAACATTTCCATGTAGTACTTCAACATCTTGAAGTTTGATTAAGATTACATGAAAATGTATGTGATTTTCTTTAATCTCATAAATCAATTTAGTACCTAACCATATTTATAGTTAGTTCAAGTAGAAGAAGTCGAGTCTAGGCATTGCTATAAAAATGAATTTGAAGTCTTACCTGCCCTATTGATTGGGACAAGGTAATATAATCCCTTTAAGTGATCCTGTGTAGAAATTCAATCTAGTTAGCTTGTCAGAATGAGGCAGATATCATGTTATGGTCAAATTGAGCCATTCAGTAGAGATGGTACTTCACTAACTCCTCAAAACTAACACGTTGCAGTGGCAACACAGAGCCATAACTCTTCTGTTTTATCTGCCTCCTCCACATCTGGATTTTTGACCTAGCTTAATTTGTGTCAAACTCAGGAGACATCTTAGACTTTTTCTTCTCAAATTAGTTCCTGTTCTTGGTCAACTCAAAATTATCTTTGCTTATTTTTCTTAGTTTGATCTCCCTGGGGAGACAGAGCTTAACATCCTAATCATGTTTGAAATCTGCATTGTGCCCCAAATTAACAATTAATCTGGTCACTCAACCTTTCCCTCTACTGCCTCCTCCACTCCCTACTCCCTAAATGGTAGCCTGAATATATTGTCATGAAGTTGGACATATTGCTTTATTACATTCAATTTTTGAAATGACTCCAATTTCTCTTATCCAGCTAACTTCTTCCATTGCTGGTTCCCTCGGGATATGACACCAAATTTAGTTAATTGCTTTAGATACTAGAAAAGATAAGGTAGGGAGAGGTAGACAGAAATCTACCTTTAACACAAGTACCTTCTACTTGGAAGAATATTTTAAAGAATTACAGAACAAATGAAATAATTTGATATACATTTGATAACTTTAGAAATTTCATGAACTGTAATAACCTATTTCTAATAACTTTTATAAAAAAAGTAGAGAAGACTCATTATGGGCTAGAGAATTATCTCAAACTGACCTTCCACACACTTAGGGATTTGGAGAATACCAAACACATTTTGTTAAGCATTTTTTCCATCATTTTGAAACTGGTGTATATTTCAGGGGAAATTTAATCCATATTTTACTGATTCATTGACACTCAATTTATCAAATTACTGGTTTGTGAGAGCAATTTAATCCTTAGGCAAGTCCAATAAACTTTTTTTTTTTTTTTTTTTTTTTTTTGGTAAATGTTTTTAAGCCTTGTTTTCTTTTAACTTAATGTCACATTCTAGCCTGTACTAAATGAACCTTGAACCTGGAAAAAGATTAAGTTTGATTTAAACTAAGAATCTGTAATTTCAAAGAGAATTTGCAATAGTTGGTGGCTTACATTCTTTTCTAATAACAACAATTTTTTCCTTTATTGATTTAAAATTTTGTAACAATTTTTCAGAATGTAATTATTGATTCATTAGATAATATTGAGATTTAAGCTAGGTACTGCTTTCTATAGAGTCCAGGAAATTTAGAAATCATCCAATTATTATCTCAGATAAAGTATAAAAGATAAATAAAAACTCAATGAGCATATGAATTCTGATGTCTTTTGGTTGTAAATTTAACTTCTGTTGGGAAAAAATGTTAGGTATGTGATAATATACCAACAGTCTTATGCAGTGAATTCTTTATGCCACCTGAATTGTCCCAAACTGAAAATTCCTTTAAGAAAGATTGGGGGAAGGGAGGGCGAAAAAGAAAGGAAGGAGGGAATCAATTGTAGTCTAGACTGAACAGGAAAAGTAGGATTTTGAAACAGGTTTCTGGACTATTTGGACTTTGGTAGAATTTTTTTTCTCCCAAGTACTTTAGAAATTGGACAGAATGATAATTTTTACATTTATAGAATTATGGAATGTCAGAGTTGGAAGGGAATTGAGAGTCTAATTGAAAGTCCATCCAATTTAACTGATACCTTGGTTTAGCTATCATAGTCCCTTTTATAGTGAGCTTCAATAAGTAGTCATTGAACCATTGCTTGAATATCTCTGTTCAGGGGCAGGATCCTTGAACATAATACACTTCCTTTTATAACCCAATTCCCCAGCTTCTGGGCAAATTCTCAGTTTTAGAAATTTTTAAAAAATTTTTACCTAATTCTTTCCCTATTAAAATTCTACCTATCAGTTCTCAAATAGCATAATCCTAAGGCCCTTTACCATGCTAGTCAAATATTCCTCTTAACCCTCTTTAATTCATTACCCAAATTGAACTCAATATTCTTTAAATGGTCTGACCAGAGCAGGATGTAATTAGACAATCACCTCATAGTGCTTAACAGTGTGTTTCTTTTAATGTAGCCTAAAATTATATTAATCTTTTTCTCCTAAATAAGCAGATCTTCCCCATTTTACACTTATCAAATTGATTTTTAGAACCTCCAAAATTGCTGAGGCTTTACAAACTTTTGATGATACAGAATTCCAATCCTGATATCCTAGAAGTGATGAAATAGATATGGCATTCCGTTACATTATCTAAAAAGAATGTAGGCTTTTTGAGAGCAGGAAATTTGTTTTCCTAAATCTCTTTCACTTCATAGTGTCCAAAAGAGTAAACTGTAAGTCATATACATTCTCTGATTGTTTTAGTGAGTTATATAAGTCTATAATGGGCTTACTTTAGTAAGAATAACAAAATGTTATTATATATGAACAACTCATTTGTTTAAATTTTTTTTTATTTACTAATTTTCCCCTCTCTTCATTTGTTACCTTCCCATAGAACTATCTCTTGTAACAGAATTTTTTTTAATGAAAGAAAAGGAGAGGAAGAGAAAAATAATTAGCAAAATCAATCACTGTACTTAAAAAAAAAATCTTTATATGCAGGGCTCTAACACTGTGGATTATTCACTTTGATAAAGGATTTGAGAAGAGATGTCTTTTATATTAATTCTTGTTGATTTTTATTTTGGTCTTCAAAAGTTTTGCCTACAGTCACATCTATGCCAAAGAAGTATAAATTTGGGATAGCATTAATTCTTTACCCCCCCCCCCAAAAAAAAAATTCTTTTCCTTTTGCAAGCTGCAGGGTCTCTATTTTTGAAACAAGTAATTTAAGGGCTTTGGGAGGTAGTTTTCTTCTTTCCATTTACAATGTTTCTATTTTTTGTGTATTATTTACTTGGCTCTGCTTATTTCATTTTACATCTGTTTGTGAACTTTACATCTGTTTGTGGTCATCATATTCATTGCTTCTTATACGACAGTAATCTTTTTTTGCATTCGTGTACCAACATTTGTTTAGCTGTTCCCTAAACAATGGGCAACTGCTTTGTTTTCAGTCCTTGTCTACTACGAAAAAGTATTATTATAAATATGTTTTATGTATTAGAATATGAAAGGCAGATCATGTTGATTATATGAAATTCAAAACCATTTGCACAAACAAAATTAATGCATGTAGCATTAAAAAAAAGCAAGTAGTCAACAAGGGAAAATTGTATTTAATTTCTTGCATAAGGGCTTGGTATTGAAGATAAATAGACAACCAATGTGTATATAAATATATATGTGTATATATATATATATACACATATATACACACAGGCAGATGGTATATATATATATGTGTGTATATATACATATATATATACACATATATACACACAGGCAGATGGTATATATATATATATACATATGTGTATATATATATATATATATATATATATACACCTCCCTATATATACATGCATATTTATGTATATATACATGTGTATATATGTACACCTACCTATATACATATGTATGTGTTATACACACATGCATACACATAGGCCATTCTTCAATGGATCCGTAGTCATAGGATATAAACAAAGGTCTCAAAAACAGAACTATATTTTTGATTTGACTTTATTGTTTCATTATTTCAAGGATCCATAAGATTTTGGATTCAATGGAGGGAATATGGATACTCCCTCTACTGAAGTGAAATTCCAGTTTTTCCTTTCTTTTAGGAGATAGTCTCTATGAATGATTAGATATGAGTTTTTTTTGGAGGAGCTGTTGAGTGGAAAACCTGGTTATCAGACTTTTAAAACTTACCTTCAATGGCAGACATATACAAGATATTGCCTGGCCCATACTTGAAGTCTTTGTAACTTTTTAGAAATTGCCAAGACTTATACTCTATTGGGAAAAAAAATCCTTAGAAATAAAGGTCCATGGAATGATAGATTTAGAAGTAGAAGGACTTTGGAGCTTTAATGAAAGATAATATAGAATGTGGTATTTTAAAATGTTTTATTTATTTATTATTATTTTTAAAATAGCCTTTTATTTTCAAAATACATACAAAGAGAGTTTTCAGCATTCATTATTGTAAAACCTTATGTTCCAATTTTTTTTTCTCTTCCTTTCCCCCAATCTCCTCTCCTACCTCCTCTTGCAGGTAATGCAAGATAAGTTAAACTTGTACAATTTTTCTAAACTTATTTCCACATTTATCACGCTGCACAAGAAAAATCAGATAAAAAAAAAGGGAGAAAGAAAAAAAAGTAAGCAAACAACAACAACAAAAAAGGTGAACATACTGTGTTCCACACTCAGTCCCTGCAGTCCTCTTCTTGGGTGTAGAAGGCTCTCTTCATCCCAAGTCTATTGAAATTGCCTTGAATCACCTCACTGCTGAAAAAAACCAAGTCCATCCCAGTTGATCATCACATAATCTTGCTGTTACTGTGTACAAAGTTTTCTTGGTTCTATCATTTCACTTAGCATTAGTTCATGTAAGTCTCTCCAGATCTTTCTGAAATCATCCTGGTGATTGTGTTTTATAGAACAATAATATAGAATATGGTATTTTTAAAAGACATTTAAAAATAAAGGTAATAGTCTTAAAATAATCTACTGGTATTCTTTATTCCAAGTAATCATTTCCCAGAACCTTTTGCATTATTTCTTTTATTATGTAACTTTGGCTTGAAGACCCAGTTGTATGGATTTTGCTTCTTATAAAATGTTGGCATGAGCTTGTCAGGGGAGAATAGAGAAGTTTCTTTGAATCTTCTAGATTCTCAAATGAAGATATGAAGAGAGAACGACTTTATAAAGAACCTAATATCAGTGGAGTTGAGATTTACTCTTCATTTAGGCTGTAAGTATAGGAACCAACTTAAAAATGCTATGATCTTCGAGGAAATAATTTAATTTATTGGTGTGCTTCAGGGTACTATTATGACTATGCAATCAAAAACTGTGTGAGGGGCATTAATGAAAATCAACAATTCCTCTTATGTTCATTAAATTCCATAAATGATACTTGGTATAGAATAGGTCTAAGAGTTTGTAGTGAATATTCTGTTCCTTCTTTGAGGGGCACTCTCTTGTAGTTAATTTGCTGAATATCAACATCTATACCTCTAAAATAATATTGTTACATTGTAATATGCAAGGATTTATATGAATTGACACAAATTGAAGAGAACCAGCAGAAGAACTTTTATAATGATTACAAAACTGTAAACAAAACTATAAAAAATTTAAGAACTGTGATGACACAGTGATATCACAACTATAGAAGACTGATGATGAAGAGTGTTACTACTTTCCCCCTTCAAAGAGAGATATGGAATGAGATGTGCATTTTCTGCATTGACCAAGGTGTGCATTTATTTTCTATTAATGATATTATTTGTTATAAGAAAGGCCTTTTTTTCGGTGGGAATGGAAGGAAAAGTTAGTCAGGCAATGTAATTATGGAAGAAAGAGAAAAAGGAAGGAAGAAAGAAAAGAGCAACAGAGAATCAGTATTAAAAAATGAAACAGGAGAGTAGAAATAAGTTTAGAAGAGAGTTCAAGAACCAAAGATCCTGGATTCATTTTCCACTTTTGGTGCTTACATTGTTCTTAACTTTTGCAAATCACATTTAACTTTTCTGAATCACAGAGATGCAGGGTTCCTAAGTTAAATCTATCTATTCAAATAAATGATTATCCAAGTGATGCGTAGTAGTGGAAAGTCACAATTTCTTATATGATCCTATTTTTTCTATTATTAGAGCTCTTCCTGTTTCTTGATATTTGTCAAGTCCATTAATAATAAAGAAAAAAATTTAAATCTATATATTTGGGGGATAGGAGAAATAAAGAAATATGTAAATGAACTAAATAACATAATTTTGATACTTATTAGCAGAGCTAGACAAAAGGGTGGGTGGAAATAAAGTTCAGATAATTAGTACATGCCTCTCATGTGATAACATGTTCTACTAATTTGCCTTCCTAGAGGTGTTATGGTGTCTGTGTCCCAAAGGGGGTGATGTATGTTATGAGTGTGTGTGTGTATTTCTAGCCTGATGATATTAGTTACTGCTCTTTGTCTAAGAGCCTCTCCCCTGCCCTTAAGGGCTTTCCAGTGCTAATCAGTTAGCCAGGACCCTGACATCATGGAAAATTTAGAATTGATTCTTGTTAAAATTGATCCACATGTTGGGAAAGTGGATACATTCCTATTCAGGCACAGGGTTTCCTCTTGTAACTGATATCATCCTTATGGAATTTATGCCATAACTTTAGGCTAGATTGCTAGATTTAAATGTGTGCTTTGTAGACTGACAAATCACCAAAAACATTCCCAAGTTGGAGTTTGGAAAGATCATAGGAACAGAGATTTAGAACTTAAGGAGACCTTAGAGATAATCTAGTGCTACCTCTTCATTGTGCCGATAAAGTAGCTGAGCCCCAGAAAGGTTGTAATTTGCCTAAGATCTCACAATGGTACGTGACTTGATTCCAAATCCAGAACCTCTTTCACTCAGTATCTGTCTCTAGAGAGGTTTTGGACACTCAATTGCAATATTTATTATGTGATCTCAGAGACCTCTTAGCCTCTTTCAGCGTCTCTTTCTTCCTGTGTCAAATGGGGATAATAATACTTGCCCCACTTTTCACAGTGTTATTGTGAGAAAAACACTTTGTAGACTTTAAAGTATAGGTATTCCACAAGTCTTAGTGCTGTTTTGAGCTTTTAATAGACTAACACTACATTGACTTTTGGGAACCTTATGTAAGTTGTTTTTAATTGTCTCTCCCCTCCCCCCACCTTTAAACCTTTTCATCTGGGATTTGATTTTGCCTATTATTTAAAAAATAAAAAAATAAAAATTTAAAATGTAATGCTCCCTTCTCCCCCCCAAAAAAGTAAAGACAAAATGCCTGGAATAAAGTCATATTGTTCTAATATTCTCTACCCTGGGATGAACCAATGGACATTAGGTTTTGGCACAATGAAGAATGCACACTGCCTTTGGAAGCAGAGAACTTGGGTTCAAATCCCATCTCTGATAACTAGCTGTGTGAGCTTGAGCAATTTATTTAATTTCTCTTGCCCTCAGTTTCCACATATGTAAAACGGAGACAATAGACTAAACAACCTCTCTTAGGCTCTAGCTAGCTATGGTCTTATTCTCCTGTAATGTCTGTGATTCTGGTTTTTGTCTTACTAGACTTTTTGTGTAACAAGTGCTTTGGATAAAGTGTTGGACTTGCAGTCAGGAAGACTCATCTTCCTGAGTTTCAAATCTGACCTCACACTAGCTGAGACCCTAGACAAGTAACTTAACTCTGTTTGCCTCAGTTTCTTATCTGTAAAAATGGAGAAGGACAACACTGCAGTATCTTTGCTAAAGCAAACCCCACGAAGAGTTGGACAACAAAGAGTTCTTGTATTTCTAGAAAGATTGCTTTCTTTTATCCCTGCTTAGCCCTTTTCTCTCTCACCTTTCCCATCTATTCTTGTTTCACAGACCTAAGTCATAATTGCACAGAAGATTGAAATCTAATTGTTATTATTATTATTTTGCAAAAGTTTATTCAAAGGAACATTTTAGTCATCACAGTGTAGGCTAATACTTTTTGTTAGTAAGTAGAAACACTAAATTCCTCTCAAGTAACTTTTCTACATTTCACTATTTTAAAAAAAAGGAAAGAAAGAAATACCATCCATGTTTCATTGTTTTGCTTTGCTATTAACTTTCTGTGTTGTGTTTAAATAGGACATAAGGGAAAATAAAGATATATAAAAACATTGACTGCTAGTGCCTTTAAACTTCTAAAGATTAGATTAGAGATGGTGCTATGTTGGGATGTTATTGGTGAAGCTTCTGCTTCAACACAGGCTATGCCACAAACCAGCAAAATATTAAAATTCTTTACCATAAATCATACTGCCCACATATGGGAGGAGAGGAGATAGTGGGAGAGGCAAGACATAATGAAAAAGATTTATTTTTTGTTTATAGGTTTTTAAAAGATCTTTTGATAGTAAAAATTTCACAAACTTGTAAAAATTTTTCATGGGCTGATCGCTATGCAGTAGTGTTATAAAGGGCAGAGAAAACAATGTAGCACATTGTTACGGATGACCAGGAAACAACAGCAATTGATGTATCACTCTGATGATGTGCAGGGGAGGGGGAAACACCTGAGTAACTCTCATTTCAAAGGGTTTTTATCTGATGAGACTAGATTATTTTTGATGTAGAAGATATATAATATATAACTTATAGAAGAATCATATGTTAAACAGGAAAAATAATCCCCATTAAAATTATTTTCAAATAATTGTATTTTCATTAGCACAAACCTAAATTTAAAGAAGATTCACTGGTTTGCTTAAAGGAATATAATGACAGTATAAAAACAATCATAAGTTTTCTTGATGGCTTTGCCTAGATTTATATTTTGGACATATGCAGTGAATATTCCTCAGTGTTTTTTGGACAAGACGTCTTGTGTTACTTCCAGGCTTGATTTCCATTTGAAATAATGGTCTTTTTATTTTCAATGACCTCTTCCTCTGCCTCATCTTGATGTGAAAATGGCTCTTGATTCTCATGGACTAAGCCAAGAGCATATAGTCTCGTGGCAGATCTTTCCAAATGGAAAGACTTTGAGAATGGGTCCAGTAATGGGATGAGTATCTGATAGTTGAGGACCAGTTCAGCTGAGTTTTGAGATTCTGAACCTTAGGTTGTCTTCAAAAGAATAATTTTTCTGGCATAGTAACCCTCACAGATCACCTACTAAATTGTAGTATTGCAAAATATGCACAATGATTACAAATAATAGATTGTTGAAATACTAAAAAGTTTTCCTGGTATGGGAATGGTTTTTAAAAATAGTAATATAATTTTATACTGATAATTATATCTCAATTATAAAGTTTGTAGTGCATTTCCCTCATATTACCTCATTTGTGTTTCAAAATAACTTTGTTAAGTAGGTGCTATCCATGATGAATTGACTTGCACAGGAGCATACACTTAATAAATGTCTCAGCATAAAAATGTCTTACTACAAAACTCAGGTGATTTGTGACTCCCAAACACAGTACATAATCTAGTGTGTCATACATACATGTGTTCTGTGGGTTAAATTTAAGTGCATATGTAATTGATCTTAGCCAAAGTATTCATTTTTTTTCTTTCAAGTGTCACCTTAGTGAAGAGAAATCTATAGACCTTGCTTCAGCTATTTCTTAATAATAACCACAGGAAATTGTGTTTTTCCTTGTAACTGAGTTAGAGGATTTTTGCCAAATTATACATACATTTAAAAATGTAAATTGAAGTAAAGTTATTTTTAACTTTTTATTTTGCTTTGCAAGTAATGGAATAGTAGAAAATGCATTAGAATTTTTATTTGAATGTATATTTTGGTGAATTAATGTTGTAGAGAATACAAATCAACCTGTAATAGTTTTGGCCTAGTCTTCTGTAACAAAATGAGTTTCTCCATGCTCCCTTCCCCAAAATTTAATTTCTTATTCTCCTGATTTTTAAATGTTACAGAAAAATACTATGGAAAACTAACACTAAATTTGTTTTATTGCCCATAGCCCATTTAATGAGATAAAAATTAATGAAATACCGACACATTGAAATATTTTTTGGTGAACTGTCCTCTTGTGAAGGTTGTAAGCTTCAAAATATACTGTGTTGGGAGAAGGCATTGAATGGTATTAAAAACAGAATAGAAAAGAGCATATGTGTTCAGCCTCCTATATTTGAGCATAGTAAACATTACAAGAACAAATTATTTGGTTAGGACACATTACGCTGTCAGGTGGTCAAAGGTACTAGGAACAGGCACAGAAGAGCCTTTTCATAAAGTTATTTTTGAGGGGGAGTGGTGGGGAAGGATAGGGAATAAGAGTTGGAGCAAGGCAAAGGTCTGGTAAAGGTTTGGCTTTGAGACTAAGTTGTCCATTTCAAAATGAACAAAGGGCACATTTTGCTGTCCTTGGGAACAGCTTTGTTTTACCCTGCCCTAGTCATCTAGTCAAGTCAACAAAATTTATTAAGCTTCTAATCGTATGCTAGGCACTGTAATTTCATTCAGTCCGAGTGACTGCTAGATGTTACATTGAAGGATTTAAAATCTCAAAGATATAAACTGAATCCATCCTTAGATATTTACTAACTTTGAAATCCTAAACAAATTACTTAACCTCATTTATCATTAGAGTTTTGTTTGGTTTTGGGGTGTGTGTGTGTGTTTTAATCAATAGACTGGGAATAATAATAATACCTATCTTTAAGAGCTGTTAAGAAAATCCATATGCATTCTATATTTAAAGAGGTTATAAGTAGTAAGGGAGATAAAGATTGTATACAAATAGTTCAGTTCAGTAGAATATAAATGCCTAAAATATATTCAAATAGGATTTTATGGCAAATTGGGAGGAGGGAAAAGATCTTGAGAAAAGCTGAAAGGTGATATTATTGCTGGTGGTAGTTGGATGAAGTGATGCCTGAGTTAGGCCTTGAAAGAAAAAAAAGATTCAGTAGTAAAGAAGGTCGAAAACAAGTCTTAAATACCTGCCATGTTTCAAATACCTTGCTAAGGGTTCTATAAAGATTATCTCATTTTTATTTTTATTATAAGAATCCAAGCATAGGAAGTAGATCATGCATCAGTCCCCTGAGGAAAGGCTAATAGGGCCTGGGCCAAATATCTAAAACCTGCTGTAAAACAGCACAAAGCAATGTTTATCTTACAGTACTGCCTATGCTTTCATTCTTTTTGGCTTACTGATAGAATTGGGCAATTGGAATACTCCTTGCTTCCTGTTGCTGCTTCCAGGTTGTCTCTCTTCATTTATCACTCATGTATCTCTTCCTTTGAAGTTCTTGGTATTCATATCTGTTTTCCAATTAAAATCCTGATAATCTATAGACCCCTAGGACATTCCCTATCCTGTCTCAATTAGTTTGATATGCAACTTAACATTTTTCTTTTCTCCCCAACTCCTGCTTTCATACTGAAAGACTTCAACACACCTATTGATTCTCCCTCAAAATTTCTAACTACTCAGTTCCTCAACCTATTCACCTGCCATGTGCTACTCCTTCACCCCAACTCAGCCATACACTAAGGCATTCCTATCCTTGATTTTGCTATTACCATGCAAATTTAGCACCTCTTATGTTCAAGAATTCTTCCATCCTCTCATCCATTTATAATCCATTTGCTTTTCACTTCTCCTTCTGACTTCCTTTACAGAGCCCTCTCTTTGTTTTTACTGTGAACTCCTCAGTCTTCATCTAGGCCATCTCTCTTGTACTAACCATTCTCTCATCTTTTCTTCAGGTTGATTCTTTGATGAATCAGTTCAACTCCACACTGTCCTCCTCTCTTGAATCCCTAGCCCTCTTATATTGCTGGTTTTGTCCTGAGGAGCCTCATCTTTCAATCACTGCTACCATTTGTGAATTGCAAGTCTACTAAATGTGCTCCCAAACAGAGATGGAGAAAAATCACACAGCTATTATGACTACCAAATTTTTTGTTACATAATCTCAATTACAAATTTATATTATATAACCTCAACTAGGTCCTTTTTACTGCTGTACAATCATTCTATAACTCCCTTATCATATCATATTATATTGTGTTATATTATATTATGTTACATTATATTATATATTATGTTATGTTATGTTATGTTATATTATATTATATTATATTATATTATATTATATTATATTATATTATATTATATTATATATTACTATTCTGGTTTTCACAGAGACTCTTCTCAAAACTTTCATCTCTCTTCAGACTTTCCTTAGCTCCTCTTCTCCCCTACTCCCTAGGCTGAGAACCTTGCCTTATATTTTATAGAAAACATCGAATCCATTCATCATGAACTGTCTCTTTACCCTTACTCCTTATCCCCTATCACTCAGAAGTTCCTTCTTCCACTTCCTCATCCTCCACTCTATCTCACTTTATATTTCTTTTATTTCTTATCAACGCTAACTTGGTTGGCAGCTAGGTGGCACTGGCCTTGAAGTCAAGAAGACTCATCCTCATGTATCCAAATCTGACCTTGTACACTTACTTGTTGTCTGTCCTTCATTCTCCAAGAGGACCATGTCCTCAGGGAAGTGATACATGACATGCAAATGAATTGAATTTGAGTGAGGGAAGGTGGGCAAGGTCACCTGTTGCTCTTTCTCCTCCAGAACTACCTGGGTCCAGTGGCCAGATATTGATCAGGATCATAGATGCAATGCATGATTTTGGCCTTTTTAAGCTAAGGTCTTCCACAGACCTCAGTTTGACTCACTCATTCATTGATTAAGGCTAGGGAGCAATTAAGGCAAAGAATCTCCTCTTTCACCTAGTTCAAAAACAGAAAAAATCTACAAAATCTAAAATAATAAATAAATTAATCCATCTGGGAGGGGAAGACCTTCAGAGTTTCTGGCCAAAATAGAAATGAATGCTATTTACATTCAATCAAGACCCAAACAATGACCAAATGTAGCTTAATTTAGGATCCTATTGGTGGCCAATAAGAATCAGGTTGGTTTTGGTTTAAGGCCTGATCCTTAAGAAATAAATCTAGCCAGTAAGCCCTAAGATATCTTGGGAGGGTTCAGAGATAAAAAAGGAGGAAAAAAAAAATGCTTGTAAGAGCATCTATAGGTAAGGGTATGATACTCTATGTGAAGAGAGGGATGAAAGAAGGAAAGGAGTAAGGGAGTCTTCCAACTTACAACCAATTCCAGTTTATGAGCCAGCTTTACTCATAGTGATTGTTGTTTATCCTTTGTTCTGGAAGAGGGCCATGACATGTAAATGAATAGGATTTAAGTGAGGGAGGGTTTTGCAAGAGCCATCTGGGTATCTGAGTCCAGTAGCAAGATACAGATCAAGAAGACTGGAGTTGTAAGGAAAGACAAGGCAAGGAAATGGCAAACTACTACAATATCTTTGCCAAGAAAACCCCAGATGGGTTCCTGGAGAATAAGACATCACTGAAATGAATCAACAACTATAAGAAAGAAGATAACTTGTTCTAACATACATACACATACATATATATACAAGATATCCATCCACTTATATAAACTTTTCTGATGTAACTGTACTGGGACTTTTATGTTATTGGAACTTTTTAATAATTTCATTTATCACTCCATTCAACTGACTTAAATATCTAGCTGTGATCTATTTTGTGTTCAACCACACCTCAAAAGGAACCACAACTTATCTGTCTGGCTTTCCATTAAACTTGCCTATTCTCTCAGCTTTCCTGTTTGGTTGTTGGTTTTACCATTTCCCCTGGTCTCTGACAGGTTGCCACTCCCTTAATTCAGGCCCATTTCCTTTCTTCTAGACTGTCCTAATAGTTGGGTTTCTCTGCCTTTATAGATTTAATCTGTATCTCCCCTTTTTACTTTATCTATAGTTTAGTTCCCAAAATAATAATCTAAATGAAAAAATCTGACTGTTATTACTAGTTTTTAACTTGTTTACAGGCTGATGTGAACTCCTTAACTTGTGATTTAAGGCTTTTCAGCTATGACTCTAACCTGCTTACCCTCACATTTTTAACTTTCAGTATTTTGTTCTTTAAAGTTTCCCCTCCCAGCTCCACCCACAACCCTATACCTAGAGGGCACTTCCTTTGTTCCTTATCCAAGCTTCCTTTACACACCCAGTAGGTTGGAAAAGGTGACAAAAAAGAAAGAAAGAAAATAACAGGGATTTCAGAAAAGAGTTAACTGTAACTACTACCCAGCAGTAGTCCTATGTCACAAAAAGAACAAAGAGGAAAAGGACTCATTTATACAAAATTATTTATAGGACTTCTTTTTGTGATGATACAAGTAGAGCCAAATGTGCTCATCATTGGAGAATGCCTGAAAAAATAATGGTATATGAGTGTGAAGGAATATTATTATTTGTTAAGAAATTATAAAAGATAGTTTCAGAGAAACATGAATAAATATATTGACTGACAATGAATGCAGTAAGCAGAACTAGGAGAACAATTTTTGCAATAGCAACAATATTTTAAATACAATAAATTTTCAAAAATAAAAGAACTCTAACTAGGCTTCCAGAGGACCAATGATGAAGCAGTCTATGGATCATCTGTTAGAGAAGCTATGGATTCAAGAAAGAGAATGAGATATAATCTTTTCCTCATGACTAATATACTCCTCTCCTTTCAAAAAATGACAAGGGGAAAATTGCCAAAAAAAATCTTAAACAAATAGAATAGCTTTGAAAATTAGATGTTGAATTTATTATATACTTGAAAAGTAAGCTCTACATAAGTTTCATAGTTTCATGCACAATTCTTTCCTATTCCATTCATGTATAGAAATACTCATTTTATTTGTTTTTTATTGAATTCTGAATCAAAAGAAAATAAGATTGGCAAAGGGAACCCTTTCTGTTTCACCTCCAAATTTGGATACATTCTCCTTCATGAAGCTTTCTTCCATATAAACAGCTGAAAATATTCTTTTCCTTTTCTTCTACCCAAAATGTTTTTTTTATTTAAAATTTTATTTTCACCCAATTACATATGAAACAACTTTGAACATTTGTTTTTAAAACTTTGAGTTCTAGATCTTCTCCTTTTCTCCTCTCCCTTTGATAAGACACATGTGAAAAACAGTTAGATTAAAGTCTCATTGCAAAAGAAAACAGACCCCGCCATCACCAAAAAAACAAAACAAAACAAAAACAAAAACAAACAAAAAAAACCCAACCCACCACAAAACCTTTATGAAAAATAAGTTTTTAAAAAAAGTATGCTTCAATCTGCATTCAGACAAAATCAGTTCTTTCTCTGGGAATGGCTAGCATTTTTCATCATAAGTCCTTCAGAGTTGTCTTAGATCATTGTATTGGTGAAAATAGCTGTTATTCATAGCTGATCATCTTACAATATTGCTGTTATTTTGTACACAGTACATTTCATTTTGCATGAGCTCATGGAAGTCTTTCCAGATTTTTCTGAGAGTGTCCTTTCCTATAGCAAATAATATAATATCATAATTATATACCACAATTTATTCAGCTGTTCTCAAATGATGGACATCCCCTCAATTTCTAATTCTTTGCCTTGAGAAAATAGCTACTATAAATATATTTTTGTATGTATGTATGTATATATCTATCTATATATAAATATCACAAATATACATATAGGTTCTTTTCTTTTAATAAAAAAAATCTCTTTTGGAATACATGCCTCCTGTTGGTATAGTAAGGTCAAAGGGTATGCATGATTTTGTAGCCTTTTGGACACAGCTCTAATTGCTCCACAGAATGGTTGAATAAGTTCACAGTTCCACCAACAATGCATTATTGTCTCATTTTTCCCAATTCACTCTAATATTTGTCAGAAAAACTCTTATTATTCAGATTTTTCTTAAAGTACTTTTTTTTTGTATCTCACCTTGCCCAATTTTACTCTCCTTGTTTCATATTTATTCTATATGTTGAATGCCCTCAAAAGACTGTATACTCTTTCATAGAAGGAGCTATATATTTTTTCCATCCATAGCAAAGAGACACTTAAATTCTATTGAATTGAATAGAATGTAAGCTTTACTCTATGTGCTAAATATTCAAAGTGAAAAGATCAATCAGAAATCAATCAATAGAATATGTATGTTGACTAAATGGAGACCAGTCAGTAAATCTGAGCTACAGGGATTGATAAGGGAAAAGGCCATAGATTTAAAAACGAACAGAAAGGAGAAATGTTATATCTAGAGAAAGAACATAGGACAATTTCTTTTCTCATTATAGACTGAATTTGAGGAGTGAGTAGACAGTGCCAGATATCTATCTTCTAGTAAACAACAAGTCTAGGAATATTCCAGCAGTGGAAGACTAAAGGTCTATTCTGTTTAGTACAATTCTGCTTAGTACAGATAGGAAAGATGATTTGGGGATGATGAGTAGAAAGCAATAGTCTATCATTTTGTCTTTAAAAGGTATATACTTTTGTTGGGAATTTCAACATTAGACATATAATTACATAAGTCAGTCAGAGAGAAGGCTCCAAGGTAATCCTTTTGTGACTTATCTTTTCTGTGCTATTATTCTACATAATATTTGCTATATGCATTGACCCACACCTAACACCCTATACGAAGGTAAGATCAAAATGGGTTCATGATTTAGACAAAAAGAGTGATACTATAAGCAAATTAGAAGAACAAGGATACTCTATCTCTCAGAACTGTGGAAAATGAAGAATACATTATGGAATGCAAGATGGATAATTTTGATTATATTAAGTAAAAAAGTTTTTTATACAAACAAAACCATTGCAGACAAGATTATAAGGGAAACAGTAAACTAAGGAAAAAAAAAATTTTTTACACCCAAGGATTCTGATAAAGTCCTCATTTCTAAAATATATAGACAATTGACTCAAATTTATAAGAATACAAGCCATTCTCCAGTTGATAAATGGTCAGAGGATAGGAACAGACAATTTTCTGATGAAGAAGTTAAAACTATTTCTAGTCATGAAAAAATGTTCTAAATCACTATAAATGCAAATTAAGACAACTGTGATGTACACCTCTCAGATTGACTAAGATGACAGGAAAAGATAATGATGAATGTTGGAGAGGATACTGTAAAACTGGGACACTAATATATTGTTGGAAGAATTGTAAACTGATTCAACCATTCTGGAGAGCAATTTGAAACTATGCTCAAAGGGCTATCTAATTGCACATACCCTTCGATCCATCAGTGTCTGTATTAGGTCTGTATCCCAAAGAGATGATAAAAAAGGGAAAAGGACCCACATATGCAAAAATGTTTATAGTAGCCCTTTTGTAATGGGAAGGAACAGGAAATTGAGTAGATGCCCACCAATGATGGAATGGCTGAATAAGTTATGGTATATGAATGTTATGGAATATTATTGTTCTGTAAGAAATGACCAGCAGGATGATTTCAGAATGCCCTGCCTGGAGAAACTTACATGAACTGATGATAAGTGAAGTGAGCAGAACCAGGAGAACATTGTACACAGCAACAGCAAGATTATATGATGTTCAGTTCTGATGGCTCTTTTCAACATTGTGGTGATTTAGGCCAGTTGTGATGAAGGAGAGCCCATCTATGCTCAGAGAAAAGACTATGTGGACTGAGTATTGATTACAACATATTATTTTCACTTTTTTGTTGTTTGCTTGTATTTCATTTTCTTTCTCACTTTTCCCCCTTTTGATCTGATTTTTCTTGTGCAGTATAATTGTGGAAATATGTATACAAGAATTGCACATGTTTAACATAAATTGGATTACTTGCTATCTAGGGGAGGGAGTAGGGCGAAAGGATAGAAAAATAAATTTGGAACACAACATTTTTCAAGGGTAAATGTTGAAAATTATCTATGCATATAGATTGTTGAAAATAAAAAGCTTTAATTAAAAAATATTTGCTATATGAGTGTGGTGATGTGGGGTATATACTCTAAAAAGTATAAATAAGAGAAGCAGCTTTAATTCAATAAACAGTCATTAAACATTATGTTTTTAGGTACTGTACTAGATTCTGGATATGCAAACATGAGTAATAACACAGCTGGAGATGCATAGAACATATACATGGCAGAAAAGAGTATCATCATGGAGTAGATGGTCAAAATGTGGCTTCCTGATTAAAAAGCAAAGATGATGAAACCTAGGAATAGGAATTTGGACATGATTATTAAGAGGTCATTGACTTTGAAAAAGGCATCTTCTTAGGATCATAGATTTAGATGGAGAAGGACTTGTGGAAGAAGCCCTGGAGGTCACTTAATCCAACAGAATTTGCCCAAGATCACAAAGATAGTTGGTACTTAGGATCTCTAACTCCAAATCCATCTGGTTCCATTACAGTTCTAAAACATGGAGCCAGTATGGAAAGGAGAAGAAGAAGGAGGAAGGGAGGAGAGAGAGAGGGAGGAAGGAATGAAAGAAGAGAGGAGAGGAGAGAAAGAGAGAGAAGGAGGGAGGGAGGGAAGGAAAACTGGGAGGGAGAGAAAGAAAGAAATGAGAGGGAGGAGAAAGGGAGAAGAAAGGGAGGAAAAAGATTCCTCAGTCTCAGTCTATTATAAAGTTCTTAAAGAAGTTTTGTTTTGGATATGATCTGGAGCACAAGTTGAATAGTTAGTCTGGTTACTTTGAGAATGAAGGGAAGTATTATTGATGAGGAAATAGAGGTATGGAGGGAGCTATTGATAGATGATGGCTTTAATCTTTAAGCATAATTTGCTGAGAGAGAGAAGGGTTGGGATAAATACAGGGTTTTGATGGAGTTGACAGTGTTGAGAGGAGCTTGATATAGAGACAGTCTGAGAATTTACATCAGTCCCCATGAAAAACATTCATTTGTTGTGGACCCTGCTTGCTCTGTTTCTTAATAGCTCTTCCTTTGGGCTCAGAAGGGTAGGAACAAATATGTGAGTAATGGTTTATGTGGAATGGGAAATGATGTAAGATTATAGTTTCATGGTGTAGGGGAAATGCGAAAAAAACAAAGACAATTATGTAGGAAATTCAAGAATGGAAGATTGTCTCATTGAAATGACCGAATACAGAATAAGGTGAATGAGAGCCTTCCCAGTTTTATTCACATGTTCATTATTGACTTCATAAAGATAGTGAATTTGTGGGTTTCTTGAAGCTGGGAAAGCTAATATTAATATTGAATATCACAATTAACAATGATAGCATATTGGATATAATTAACATGAATTGATCAACAAAAACCTTGATAATCTACAATAATGATACAGATGATAATTGATAGTATAAATATAAAGTCCACTATTAGGGTTTGAAAAATAGCCTCACAAGCACAAAATGAAGGAGGTGCGTATAGATAACAGTTTATAGGAAAAGGACCCAAGGATTTTGGTGTTCTTTAAACTTAATGTGAATCATAAATGTGATATGGCAGCCAAAAAAAAAAAAAAATCTAAGGCAATCCTAGGTTTCATTAATGGAAGCATAGTGTTTGGAATGAAGACAATTATAAACTTGCTTTACTCTGCTCTGATCACTTTACATCTGGAAGATTGACTTCACATTTATGCACTACCTTTTAGAAAGGGGATTGACAAATGGGATTCAGAAAGAGAAGTGACAAAGAAAATGAGGGAACTGGAGAGAAGACACTTGGAAATATTTAGATACTTGGGGAAAATGGGTGAGCAAAGTATTCAGGCATGATAGCTATCTCGTAGCATTTATATGGTTGTTTTTGATGGGGAAAAAAATTTAGCTTTTTTGGCCTGCAAGAGTAAACTTTGGAGGAATGATGAGTAAAAGCTTCAGAGAGGCCAGTTTTGCTTCAGGCAAAGGAAAACTTCTCAACACTATCTTAAAAGTTAGAAGGTACAGTAAGTTTCTCATCACAGGAAGAGGTCACATAGAGGCTGGATCATCAGCTGCTGACATTATGGTGTCAACCTTATATGAGGTTGGTATACCTCAACTCCCTAATGTCACATTCCTCTTTGAGAATGAAGGAAAACAACAACAACCACAACATATAAGAGTTTCACTTTGAGATTTTGAATTTCTATTACTCCATTAATCCAGAACAGGAATCATAGAATTGGAAAATCAGCCAAGAGACCGAAGTTCAGGTTCAGTAAGACTAAGTTCAAAAGTGTGTGGAATATAGCAGGAGTCGTAGAAGCACAAACTGTTGTGATAAGAAACTATCAGTTCCAAAATTGTTTTCTTGGAAGTGATACAGGTTTTAGGTGATTATGAAGTCAAATTTGGGTAGTCCATTTGAATGGTGAATGAAAAATTTAAGCCAGTTAGTTTTGGTTTTTTAAGAATTTGGGAGAGTCTACTGGATGCCTGAGACAAGAATCTGTATAGGGCAATAGAACTGAATGATGTGGATTTTAAATGAGAAGCTGCTGAATAATGATAATGATGGAACAAGGGTTACTGAGGATCAAGAAGATAAATACTCTTCAAGGGGAAATTGAATTAAATTTTTATTGTTGATGTGTGATGCTACCCTTATTTATATGAAGCATTGCCTGGTTCTTTTATTAATAACTACTTCTTCCTACTTGCATTTTACCTAGTACCTTGAATTTATTTTTGTTTTTCTTTATTGATACCTGTTAACTAGCAAATTTTTGTTTTGTTTTGTGCCTTATTATATGTTTAATACTCTAGGGGACAGAAAAGAAATTTTAGATTTGATCCTTAACTTAAAAAATTTCCTATTTGCTTGGATTGACAAAACAAATACAAATAGAATGATTGGAAATAGGTGTTATACTGTGTGGAAGTACTAGAAAAGTAATAATATTTCAAAACAGAAAGATTTTTGGAATTGCAAAAGGCTCTTGAGAGATCAGAATTTGATGTGGCCTTCTAAGGTTAGAAAATAGCAAGGTATGGTGGAAAGGATACTATGCTATGAATTGGTATTTTAATGCCATCTTTGATAGTGATTCATTGTGAAATTTTAGTTTAAAAAATGACAACCTCTCTAGTTGCTGGTGGTGACACATATAACAGAACAAGCAAAGGATCCCTGTAAGACTACAGCTTTTTAAGTTAAGACAGGATAGAAAATAGGGAGAGCAGAGATGAGATAGAAAAGAGAGATCTTGCTCTGGTGATTATGGAAATCATATAGTATAGAGAAGTGGGAAGTAAGTTTTGACAGAGCAAAGTATCTTTAAATGGTTTCTCAATGCCTTCTGTCTAGCTGTAGAAATGAAGCAGATTTTCCAGACCTGCAAGTTTGTAAAGCTATGTTAAGCTGTTAGGGGGAGAAAAAAGAAATATGATTCTTGGCTCCTTGCATGGACTGTCTAATAAATCATCCCATTGTTCAGAAAGCTGGGAGAACTGTTTGGTGGCAGCAAAATGTTGTCTTCATAAGCTCAGGAAAGTGAATTGTAGAAATGACAGATAAATATTGATTTTAGAAACAGAAAATATTCCTCTTTTCTATCACCATTTCATCCTTCTATGTTTTTGCATCATACTCATTTCTTAATGGTTTCTCCCACCCTCAATTTAATTCCTTCCATTTGTAATGTCCTTAGGTGAAATTATACTTATTATAAAAACAAAAATAAAAACAAACTCCAATATTTTGAAAAATGTGCCTTTCTGTTTTCATTATAATTTTATCATAATTAATAGTAGTATTTTAGTTAGTGGTGGATTGTAAACTGATCTAAATCTAATTCAGCAGGAATTATGTCTGTCTAGTTATTCTTTCCACCTGGATGTACTGACTTATAAGTAAAACATCTACTTTGAAGAGTGATTACTTAATTAAAACACCATTAAGAGCCTATTTATATAAGCTTTAACCACATTCTCTAATTCTTACAGGATTTAATTTGAAGTCGAGGTAGGTAAAATGGAGTTTAATATGCATGGGAAATCGTCATTATGTCCCAAGTTGTTATGATTATCTCAAAAGAGTTGTCCTGACAGTAGGGTTCAAATGAATTAAAATAACAGTAAAGCTGAAGAAAATAGTATTAAATAATGAAAAATATTTTTCAGAAAGATAAAAAAGAAAGAAAGAAAACATAAGGCAAATGAAACATGGGAGAATTCAGACCAGAGATATTAGGATCACAAGGTTGAGTGATGGAAGAATGCCACATAGAGAAGCAATAATAGACCTCTGAGCATTTGTAGTTAATCAATTAATCTCCCAACATATGTTATGCACCTATGTATTAGGCTAGGAACTGGGCATACAAATACAATAATGAAGTTCCTTCTCTCAGGGATTTTATGTTGTTGGAGGAAGCAACATGTGCACATACATATAAGTATAGTGATCCTTTTAGGCTGATTTCCCAACTAACTCCCACTCACAGGTTGTTTAGGTTTTTGAGAGAATAATTATCCAGCATTCTTAGGTATTTTATTGGTCTGAACTCTTAAAATATATTGAACTCATATATTTGAAATGTGTACTTTAATCCACTTGAAGACAGCTCAATACAAAGATATTTACTGAAATGACATAGTAAGAAAAGTAGCAACCAAATATTTTCCCCTTAAGCATGGACTGTATTCTCTCCAGAGTATAGTCAGCATCAGCAAAGAGACCAGCCATGATGGAGGAAAAAGGCACATACATAGAGGAACATTTGTGACCAAGTAAAAGGACTTTTGAAAATACATTTCTATCAATGAGCTCAGGAAAGGTGAAGGAAAGGCTAGGATTCATGCTTTTCCTGGAAAGGTGATTCCTTATGGTAGAAAGAAGGCAGAACAGAACTAGTTAGCTCATTTTCCTTGATTGGAAGACTAGTTACCTTATATGGATTAGAGTGCTGAACTTGGAGTCTTGAAAGGACAAGAATTCTAATCCCATTTCAGACCTTCAATAGTTAGATGATCCTGGACAAGTAATTTAACCTTTCTTAGATTCATTTTCCTCATCTAAAATAAGAGGGATCAGACTAAATGGCTTCTAAAATCCCTGTGTCTAGAATCCCTTAACCTAAACACTAGGATTTGAAATTTAAGACTAGTAAGGGCGTTTAGTTGTCCTCTATGAGCTCTAGTCATTTAAGTATTTGAAACAAGAGAGATTAAGCTTTCTGTCTGGCTCCCTAAAGCTAAAGTGGGAACAACTAGTTTATAGAGAGATAGATTTTTAGCTTGATATAAGGGTAATATTCTAATCCTTTGTTGTTGTTCAGTGGTTTCCGGTGTACATGACTCTTTGTGACCTCATTTGGGTTTTTCTTGGCAAAGATATTGAAGTGGGCTAGCATTTCCTTCAGCTCATTTTATAGCTGGAAAACTGAGGTAAATAGTTAAGTGACTCACACAGGATCTCACTGAGTAAGTCTGTCTGAGGTCAGATTTGAACTCAGGAAGATGAATGAGTTCCAGATGCCCGACCCGGCACCCTGCGCACTATGGCTCCACCTAGCGGCCCCCTCTTATCCCCACTCTATCCAGTGATGGAATTAGCTGCTTTATTGAATGGTGAATTCCTTGTCACCTGAGATGTTAAAAAGTGGAGTTTAGACAGCCAGTGTTTAGAGAGGTGGTAGACAAAAGGTAGAAGCTGGAGTGGTAGATTTAGATTCAGGTACACTTCGGCTCAGATCTTGCTCCCATAACTTATTAGCTATATAACCAGGCAAATCACTTAATCTGTCTGAGACTGTCTTCATTTGTACAGAAAAGAGCTTTAAGGGAAATCTAAATTCTGAGTAACTGGAAAAACGGGGAAACAGCTAAGAAAACTTAGACTTTCCTAAAGGCAGAAAGGTGGGGTACACTAAGGCAGAGTGGTGTCTATATTATCAAGTGCAGTTGATTTATTTTTTTTCATTGTCTCAAAAGAAGATGCATTCTTTAAGAAGATGGAAAACAACTCTGATACTTAGTTTCCTCATTTATGCTTGAAACTTATGATGCCATGTTACTATCTAAACCTTACTTTGATCATCCACAAAATTCAGTTATTGGCACTTTTACTAACTACCTCAGAGAACTTCTTGCCTTTTGAAGTAAGAACTTTGTAAACTTTTAAGTGAGCTATTATCAATGTTGTATTACTGAGAGAAATTGATTTTTTCTGGCCTCTTTTTGTTTGCTCAATATCATAATAAATATTTAAATAGCATTTTCTAATCCATATCAGCAATCTCTCATTTCTCATAGGATGTTTTCTAAAGGATTAGTGAGTTGGCTGTTGCTGCCAAATTTCTTGCTGAAAACTTCTTATGCTTCAAATTCTCTAGCCTTGGAGGCTACAATTACATTATATCTCTGTTGTTTATAAAGAGGACAGATTGAATCTCAAAGATTTCCAGGCATTACCTTTAATTAGGAAATTATTTTGCCTTTTGTCCACATGGTTTGTTTGGCTTCTGTTTTTTAACTGGGCACCATTTGCTTTAGCTATTTGATCTTGGATAGGAAAGGAAGTTATTGCAATTCAAATGCAAAAGAAGTTTTGTATCCTCTGACCAAAGGGTGTGAAATCTTTTGGCTGTTCAGTACTTGCAAAAATTCAACCTCAGGGAATAAATAAATGAGAAGCATGTTCACCCATGCAGAACAGCCCAATTATGGGGAAAGCTGAGTATGACTACATAGCTTTAACTTTTACCTTTCTTTCAGAGCTATGGCACTTGGGTAGGTGAATTTAGAGCTAAGCTCTGGAAAACTTAGCTTGTTTTGACTCAGGATGAAAAATAGAAACTTTGATGAATGCTTTTGTGACCAGTGAACTTTTAAACAAAGCTTCTTTGCTTTATGTATATGAAAACATTTAACTTGTGGATTGGTTTGTTTTGCTGCAGCCATACACAAAGTATTGTGCTGAAAGAGGCTGCCAAGTACTTAGTAGTCTACCTGTTTTGTCACAGGTAGAATTAGATCTACCCAGTTCAAGTTCAGTGACATCTTTGTCTTAATCCTAAGGCTTTCCATAGAGAGAAATAGTCTGTAGAGTCCTTAGTATTTTTTCTTCTCCAGTTCTTTGTCTCAGTGATTTTTCTTCCTTTTTGACGAGTCTGCTTCCCAAAATTTATATGATTGCGAAACTCACAGGACAAGTACAAAAAAATTTATATTATTTAAAGCTGTGTCTCACCAAGTCCTATAATCCTTCAGTATCATAATTTACAGAAACCTTCCATTTACAATTTTAATCCAACTATTACTGGAGGGAATATTTTCTTTGGCATCTTCTTTTCAGAATAACTAACTGAGCAATAGTCAGTACCATCAGATAAATTTAATAACTGAAAACACACTATTCCTTTTAACTTTTCCTTTACCACCCTACTCATTGTGACTTTAAAATGTGTGACCACATCAAATTTGCCTCGTGATTGACATAGGGCTGGAAATGAGTTTTTAGCTACTATATCTAATGATAGTATGGGGTTTCTAAAATAAATCACCACCAAATACAACAGTGAGGACAAAACTTTTTTTTTAATTTTTATTTAATAATTACTTTATATTGACAGAATCCATGCCAGGGTAATTTTTTTTACAACATTATCCCTTGCACTCGTTTCTGTTCCGATTTTTCCCCTCCCTCCCTCCATCCCCTCCCCTAGATGGCAAGCAGTCCTATATATGTTAGATATGTTGCAGTATATCCTAGATACAATATATGTTTGCAGAACCAAACAGTTCTCTTGTTGCACAGGGAGAATTGGATTCAGAAGGTATAAATAACCCGGGAAGAAAAACAAAAATGCAGATAGTTCACATTCGTTTTCCAGTGTTCTTTCTTTGGGTGTAGCTGCTTCTGTCCGTCACTTATCAATTGAAACTCAGTTAGGTCTCTTTGTCCAAGAAACCCACTTCCATCAAAATATGTCCTCATACAATATTGTTGTCGAAGTGTATAATGATCTCCTGGTTCTGCTCATTTCACTTAGCATCAGTTCATGTAAGTCTCGCCAGTCCTCTCTGTATTCATCCTGCTGGTCATTTCTTACAGAACAATAATATTCCATAACATTCATATACCACAATTTACCCAGCCATTCTCCAATTGATGGGCATCCATTCATTTTCCAGAGGACAAAACTTTAAGGCTTCAATTTAATAGGTATAAAGATGAAGTTCTCTACTTTGGCTCAAAAAATGAATGGCACAAGTACAATATGAAGGAAGTCTGGCTCAACTGTAGTAGTTCACATATTTTTAAAACTGGAAATTTTAGCTTATTACAGAAACCCAGTATAAGCCATTACTGTAATACAGCTACTAAAAAGGCTAATGAAGATCTTAGACACTTAGTAATATTCTTACATTTGTTTGCCATAACTAGAACACATCTGCAATACTATTCTGAGTATAGGCATCAAATTGTAGGAATAATATTGATAAGCCAGAACACAAACCATGTAGTAACAGGACTCAACTCATATTATATCAAGTGAGAATTGGTGATTTTCACATAGAGAGGAGAGAGAAGCTAAAGGAAGTCAGAATTTTTTTTTGATTCAATTAAAGTCATCTCTTCTTGTCTTCTACCCTACTCCTAAACCACTGGAACAAAAATCATACCTTTAAGCACTTAACCCCTGCTCTGAGAATCCTGTATCCTAATTGGTAAGTGACTCACAAGATTCATCTCAATATTGACACTGTTGACACACTGCCTACTCCTATTTCCCTTCTTTTTCAAACCAGACCTTTCCAATTCTAAAACCATATGGCAGTCAATATTGCCATTTCTGCTGAAAAGGATATGTTAATTTATTACCTAATGGCATCACTCATTGCCTCTGATTTTTTCAGATCAAAAGACTTCTCTTACCCTCTTTTTTTTAAGATAGCTAAATAATTTTATTAATATTGAAAATTCCTGGTGTTTAATTAATTAATTTTTAGATTATAGATTTAATATTTTATTTTCTCCAATTATATGTAAAGCAGTTATTTACATTCATTTTTAAAACTTTGACTTACAAATTCTCTCCCTTTCTCCCTTCTTACCCCCACTCAGTGAGATGGCAAGCAATTGAAATAGGTTTTGTATGTATAGCCATGCAAAACATTTCTACTGTAGTCATGTTATAAAAGAAAACATAAATAAACCCCCAAAACTCAAAAATACCCCCAGAAAAATAAATTGTTTTTTTGGGGGGGGCTGTTGCTGTTGTTTTAAAGAATGCTTTCATCTGTATTCAGATACCATTAGTCTTTCTTTTTTTATAGCTTTTTATTTACAAGATATATGCATGGGCAATTTTTCAGCATTGACCTTTGCAAAACCTTCTGTTCCAACTTTTCCCTCCTTCCCCTACCCTCTCCCCTAGATGGCAGGTAGACCCATACATGTTAAATATATTAAAGTATATGCTAAATAAAATATATATTTACATATCCATAGTTGTTTTGCTGCACAAGAAAAGTCGGACTTGGACATAAGGTAAAAATAACTTGAGAAAGAAATAAAAAATGCAAGCAGACAAAAACAGATGGAGTGGAAATGCTATGTTGTGGTTCATACTCATTTCCCATAGTTCTTTTGCGGGGTACAGCTGGTTCTCTTCATTATTGAACAAATGGAACTGATTTGGCTCATCTCATTGTTGAAGAGGGCCATATCTATCAGAATTGATCATCATATAGTATTGTTGTTAAAGTATATAATGACCTCCTGGTCCTGCTCATTTCACTCAGCATCAGTTCATGTAAGTCTCTCCAGGCCTTTCTGAAATTATCCTGCTCAGATACCATTAGTTCTTTCTCAGGGAATGGATAACATTTTTTATCTTAAGCCCTTCAGAGTTGTCTTGGATCATTTTATTGCTGAGAAATAGATGATCATCTTGCAATATTGCTATTGTATTACAGTTCTCAGTACATTTCATTTTATTTCAGCCCATGTCAATCTTTGCAGGTTTTTCTGCGAGCATTTTGCTCATCATTTTTTTATAGCACAATAGTATTTCATCATAATCACATACCACAATTTGTTCAGCCATTCCCCAATTTTCAATTCTTTGCCACCAGAAAAGAGCTTTTATAAACATTTTTGACAATATAGGTCCTTTTGATATTATTCCTTTCAATATACTGTTTCCCCCATTATACTATGATTCTTTCTTTTATCTGTATATCCACAGAATTCATTAACTGAATTTATTTATTTTCAAAAATTCAAGAATTTCTGATACTTAGAAACAAAACTTTTATTATAATGAAAGAGAGATAAAATTAAATGACAATCTGCCAGAGATGTTATAGTAGTAATGCTTACATTAGGTGGGATTATATGATTTCTGATCCCACAGTTGCTGTTGTAATTGTCTCCCTTTTTTGATTATGAGTATGGTTATGAATACATCTCTTAACCTATATCTGTAAGTACCATATGATCCTCTTTTGATTTTTATAGCATAATCTTTAATATTAAAATCATAAATCCAATTAGAATGCATTGTGAATATGGTGTAAGACAATGGTTATATAAACATTTCTCTTCCAAAATATCACTTTCAAAGATATACAGTCATCCAGTTATTTAATTTAACCCTAATGAAAAAAAGTTTGCTCTTACAAATTTATACCTAGAAGTATAGCTCACAAGCTCTTACCAATGATCTTATCTTTAAGGATTAGCCACTTATACACAGATCAAAAAAGAAGGCATTTATTAAGATATGACCCATTCAGAACAGTAGATACAAATCTTTAGCTGTAAATATATGCAGCATCTGTGAGAAAATGGGGCACAAATTTAGAGTACTGTGGTAATGAGTTATGTGTGCAGCGAAGGCATGTGGCAAAGATAATTTGGGCACAGAGTTCCCAAAGCCTTTTTTTCCGTGGCAGGTAGTAGATGATGGGTGAGTTGCTCAGGACTCTTTCCTTTGCAGCCTGACTCACTGCTGCCAAGGTTGATTGTCTCTTGAATCCATAATTTTCTTTTTTCACTGCTACCAAAGGTCACACTCCTTGAAGCCATTTCCTTCCTTTATTGAGTTTTGGCTGTGGTCAGGACTGTCTAATCTAGCATTTTAAAAGCTACTGGGGATGACTAATCTTCAATCAGCCAATCTTCAACTGCCTTTCTAATTTCCTCGGAACACTTCTAAACACTTCATTAAGTGATAACTAGGTCCTAGGCTTTTTTACTATAGTTAACCTTCCCTTTCTGTAATTGCATTAAATTAGCTAAGGTATAAGAAGGGAAGAAGAAAATGATGGGAGAAGGGGAACCTTTACCAAGCCTTCTCTACCACTCCAGAACCCCATATCTTATTTACAGGATTAAGAAATTCTGAGACCAGAAGCAAATACTTTGTACCCCAAGGAAAAATGAGTCTTCAGGAATGCACTAGTATGGTAGGATTTTTCCCTGGGGATATGTTATTAGTATTAAATTGTTAGAGGGCCACATATGATTTACATATGTATGCATAGACTGTGTGGTCTACTTTGGGCAGTTTTCAAGTTAAATTTTTATTTTGCTTTGTTGAAAGTAGATACTTATTGATTTATTTTCTTATCCTGCATGATTTGCCATTAACACACTTCTAGTAACTGATTCTGCACACTTTCTAGCAAGAAAGGTCAAGAAGGCACAGAACTAAGGAATGGGAGAAGTGAACACAGTGGATGGTTAGAAATATTAAAGTAACTGTGTTTAGGGAATATTGCACATGTTTTTCGCCTAGTGTGTTGTATCTAGAAGTTAGATAAATAAGAGAAATCAAGCAAGTATGAAATGCTTTTGATTTTTACTTGGTTTCTACTGTGTTAATAAACTGTTAATCTACTTTCAACTCCCACTCATTCCTTTTTAACTTTAGGAATGAGGCAAGTTGCCAAGAAGTTTCATTATGAAACCAGAAGAAAAAAGTCATTTCTCACTGACTGAAGTTTAGTATTTAACTCTTACTTACCGGTTTAATATACTCAGTCTGAGATTCCTCCTTTCTTATATAGATCTCCAACCGGGAGTATATATGCATACTCAATCACTTCATAATTAATGTGCCATGCCAAAATAATAATTACTTTTGAGGACAGAGTTGCCTATTTTCTGAATGATCCTCATATAATTATTTTAGTGATTCTCAGGAATTTAGTTGCTTTTAGAGCATGTCTTTTTGCCTGCCCTCCACCCCGTAAAACTATTTAATCCTAGCAACATTGTTTCATATCCCAATGGAAATTCTTGGTTTCAAAAAAAATGAATATTTTTGGCCTTTGGAAAAGTATAATATACTTGATTTCAGTATATGTGCCTTGCTGAGACTTAATTTTTTAAAAATTTATTCTATTCTACCAACAGTTATTAAACACGTACTGTATATGCATGGCACAATATTAGGCACTAAATCTATGAAGACAAAAAAGGAAACCATTTCTGCTTCCCAAGACCTTAATATTGGGGGAAGAGAGGAGAAAAAGTATGTGTCATGTACAAATGTAAGTAAATATGAAGTAATTTTAGGGGGATAAAATTGCAAACTGGAAGGATCAAGAAAGGCCTTATGGGGGAGATAAAATCTGAACCATTCTTTGAGAGAACCTGGGGAGTTTGTGATAGAGGTATGGGGGAGGGAGGGAGGGCTTATCTTGTCCAACCACATATTTTACAGATAAAGAACATGAGGACCAGAGAAATTAAGAGAGTTGCTCAGTATTACACAGTTAATAAATATAAGAGGTAGAATTGAATTTAGGTCTTTTGACTACTAAGCAGTTTTAGTATACTAGAAACCTTCTGGACAGTATGTGCAAATAAATGCCATATTTGCCATGACTGAATTAAGATCAAAGTTGATACTGCTGTATTTCTCATAGAAGGAAGACTTATCTTGATCACATCTCATTGTTACTATCTAAGAAACAATATAGTATATTTCTACATTTGCTATCTTCTCCATTATGTTTTTGGATCCCTAAATTATAAAACTCATAAGAAACAAGGTATTTTTTTAAATCTAGATTTTTGAGCAATTGATTTACTAAGAATATTTTCTATTGCTAATAGCACAATGTGTAATTAGGTTTTAAAATATGTAGTGTTCTTTTATATGGCAAATCACGCTACTGGTAGACATTTAGTCTCTGGCTTTCTTCACATTTTCAAACCTTACCAACTCCTGCTTCCTTACATTCTCTTTTTTATCACAATGAACTTTTTTTTTTTTTTTTTTTACTGAAGCAAAAATGAGAATGGTCTAAAGAAAACCTTTCTAAGATTTAGATTTCTCAAGGGGCAACTAGGTGGTGCAGTGGATAGACAGCCAGCCCTGAAGTCAGGAGGACTTGAGTTCAAATGTGATTCAGACACTTAACACTTCTAGCTGTGTGACCCTGGGCACGTCCCAATTGCTTCAGGGAAAAAAGAAAAAAAAGAAATAGATTTCTTCAAAAGTGGAATGGGCTGCCCCAGGAGGTTGAAGCTTCCCTGTCCCTGGAGGTTTCCAAATCTAAAGTTCTAGGCAGATTCTTGAAGGATTTCATGTTCATGTATACAGGGAGTATGTAAATATCTGTCTTCTGATGTCATTTACAATTCTAGAACACTCTGTGATTATGAAATCTTTTATTCTGGAGTAGAATGGAGAAAACTTATTAGGAGACAACTACAATTTTTCAGATTGGTAGGAGGAAATAAGAGTACCTACCAGAATAGTGCCTATGAGAATAGACAGAAGATGATAAGTTCAAGTTAGAGCATGGAAGGGACTTTCTAACAATTAGAACTTTGCCAAAATGAAATGTGTTGCCTTCAGTTCCCCTTCACTGGAAATTAAATAAATGTAAATGACTGGAGAAAAAAGGCAGCTAATATCCACAACCAAAGTCTGTCTATATGATAATTATGAAATACATTTGTCCCTTCCACACTACAGGTGTTAGGGACATGGCACCCCTGTGGTCTGTAAAAACTGTGTAAAACTTTTTGATCCTATATACCAGAGAATTACTATTATTATTGTTATGATATTAAAATGATTGTTATGGAAATATGTTGGTATTATACAATATTACTTATATTTTATGCATTTCTTAGTTTCTAAACTTTTTCTGTGTCATTTTTAGCCTGTGTGTGTTATCTGTGACTTTTGTAAAATTTCCCCAAATTCCTATTTAATTTCATATGCTGACCCACAATGTATTGAAACTCAGTGGGGAAAGTTGTAATTTTAGAAAGGATAACTGTACTCATATTTCATGTTTTTGCCCTTTAACTGAGCAAAAGAATGCTTTATATTTTTTAATTTTCCAAGTTAAAAGTTTACTTTTATTTACTTTAAAAAACATAATCAGTTTTATAAAGCAGTACATTTTCATGTAAAGTTTGGAAATCAAGGACAGTTGGGCTTAATCAACTAGTTCAATTTAAAACTGAGAAGAAAAAAATGAGAATTTTAAGGCTTTCCTCTTTTTAATACCCCTGTCATGTTTATAAAAACATTTTTTGGGAAAATCAGATGAGAAAATGCTGTTTTTATGATATACCATGCTCATTAAAACTGTTGGTGGGAAGTACATCTACTTTTCTGTTGCTGGGTTTTTCTTTTCTTCTTCTTTTTTTTTTTTTTTTTAATTCTTTCATTATATTCTTTATAAAACCAGCTTGTGTGGGCAAGAACTCACACTTAGTGTGCATATGTCCTGTGGCTTCAATTGAGGTTGCTATTTTTGAAAACTTTAGTCTTTTGTATTGTTCTTATGCCTAGAATCTCCCTCCCCAATCCTAACTCTCTCTAGAAGTATTTCACATTGCTAGACAACTGAATACCCAGGGATCAAGTAAACAATGCCTGTATTAATATTATGTAGTTTTTATATATCTTACTTGATAGAATCTCTGATCTGCACTTCAGTGGCTGCCATTCTGTCATTTATTCTGACTAGTAAGGTTTTATGCTCCAGTTTGTGTGATTCTATGAAAGAGAGATAAAAACTGGCTACCCCAGCATGCTTGCTAGGTTTTTAATTATCTCTCTGTGTAGCCTTTTAAGAAAATGTTTGGAGAAGTTTTTACATAGAAAGCATCCAGTGAGTTCCTGTGAATGAGAAAATGTCTAGTTCATTTCTACAGCTATATGTGCTTCATCTGCAATTTGTGGCTTTTCTGAAGGTCACTTTAAAATTTTCATTGCCTCTTCCCTGTTTCAGTGTATATCTCAGTTGCGACAAGTCCCCTTTTTCCCTTTCATAATTACAATAGTGGTTACATGAAACTAGAGCTTAAAATCATGCTAATCTGAAAACTTTATTTTTATAGATGAAGACTGAAGCTGCCTCCCTCTTTATATTTTTTCTTAGAATATTTTGTCTAGAAATATTATTTGCCTCTTCACATTTTAATTTGTATTTATACAGCTTTTCTGTCCAGTAGGATGCATGTTCCTAGAGAGCAGAGATCATAATTTTCAACCCATTTCTAAATCTGTGATCCCATTTTTGTACTGATGGTCAGCTCTTCACAGTGTCTTACACATAGGCAGATGAACTATTTCTTCATTTGAATTAGAGAAAGAAATTAGTATTTTACCTAGTCTCAAGAAATTAGAAACTGGGCATTGACTAGAGTCAAGATCTGTTTATTCTCTGCTATGTTTCCTAGGAATTCAAATGAGCTTAGGAAAAAAATTAATTACAAAGGTTAATTGGTAATTTCTGCTATATCATGTTCATCATGAATCCCAAAGATCAATGTTAGTCATCTTTGACTTTATTGATTGTATTATTTATATTCTTTTTTAGTGTGGATAATGGAGAATTGATTGTCATATTTATTAATTTCATTTCCCTGTGTTTGTCTCAGCCACTTTTGTCCTAACATAGAAAAGAAGAGGTAGATTGATTAAACTCAGTAATCATTGTTAATCTTTATATTTTATATTCCATATTTACTAATTCAAGCTATTGAACTCTCCCAGAGTTACACAGTGACACAATTAATTGTACTCTTGGTTTCCTAAAATATTTTCATTCCTAAAAGAGTACAGCCTGCAAGTAACTTTTAAGTGGAAGTTAATTTGCAAAGTGGTTTTTAAAATCATACAAAAATTGATTCTAATCTTAACAAACATCAAATAAAATAAGTATTTCCTTTTCTTTCTTTCCCCCCCCCCCAATTTTAGCTAGGAGGAAGAGAAGAGAACAGGGATAGTTTGTTCCTACCCTACCCTTCCCTCTTCCTCTACCCCTAAAAACAACAAAAAACCATAGCAAGAAAAATGAAGGTCATTAAAGTATCTTTTAAAAATAATTATAAAAGAGAACAGGAAGGAGGCCCTGAAAGAATCACAGATAAGACAGCTTTGAAAGGCACATGTTGAATTTATTATATAAAAGAAAAGTAAGTTGTATAAAATTCTTCTGTAATATTCTGTAATACACACATACATCAGATATTTAAGGAGAACAAGTATCTCTGATATGAAGACTTATCAAGTCCTTTTTAGTGCTGCTCATTCACCTTTGGTGTCCACCTGGCACTAAATTCTCACTCTAAAAAGCTATAATCTGCACCCTGGACATACCCTGGAAAAATTATCTTGGCAAACAGACTAATGGAGTGGGAGAATAATTCATAGATGACTTAGGGGTATCTGTCCCAAGTAAGTGAAGATTTTCTTCCACAGAAAGAGTGGATGAAAACAATGTGTTCCAAAGGCCACAAAGATGGCCAAAGCAGGTGCTGTGGAATGCTTAGAGCTTGGTTAAGTATTAAGGAGGAAAGGTCATCCACTGCATCCCAAGCCATCATCAGTCATCCAGACTTTTGTCTTGCCACTGGATTTAGAGGATTCTGGAAGAGAGAGAGTGAGGCTGAAGCCTTTGTAACAGCCTACAGTTCTAACACATGGTCAATTTTTGTGAAGATATCATTTACTATTTGAGAAAAAGGAATATACTCTTTTGTGTTCCCATTCAAAATTCTTCATAGTTGTTTCATTTCTAAATTTCTAAAATTTCATTCATCTCTTTAATTTCCTTTTTTTTTTTTTTTTAAATTTATGGTTAATCTAACTCTGAGAGGGGAAAGTTGAGATCTCCCACTTGTGTAGTTTTACTGTTTATTTCTTCTGGTAATTCATTTAATTTTTCCTTTAAGAATTTAAATGCTATGCCATTTGGTGCACATGTGCTTATTTATATTACTTCATTGTCTGTGGTACCTTTTAGTAAAATGTAGTCTCCCTGCTTATTTCTTTTAATCAGATTTTTTTTCTTTTTCTTTGAGATTTTTAATAGCTACCCCTGATTTCCTCACTTTTTCCAATGTGTCACTCTTTCTCACCACTAATTTTTTTTTTCAAATCATCCTATTATAGTCAACTCATACTCATACTTTCTATTTACTCCTAACTGCCCTATTTACTCCTCATAATGATAAATTTCTTAGGATTTACAAGTTTTATTTTATATAGCAATGTAAATGGTTTTACCTTATTGAGTAATTTATGATTTCACGTTTCCCCCTGAAGGATTATACTCAGTTTTGCTGGGTTAGGTTATTTTGGTTGTAATCCTAGCTCCTTTGCCTTCTGGAATATCATATTTCAGATCACACCTTTAAAATAGAAGCTAAATCTTGTTATCCTGATTCCATAATATTTCAATTGTTTCTCACTAGCTGTTTGCAATATTTTCTCTTTTACCAGGGAGTTCTGGAATTTGGCTATATTATTCTTTAGAGTTTTCTTTTGGGTCTATCTTTTAGAAGATTATAGGTAGATTCTTTGAATTTCCATTTTACTCTCTGGATCTAAGGCAGTTTTCCTTGATAATTTCTTGAAATATGATAAACTGGGCTATTTTATTGACCATGGCTTTCAGATAGACCAATAATTCTTAAACCATTTCTCAATATGTTTTATGTGTCAGTTTTTTAAAATGAGGTTTTTCACATTTTCTTTCTTTTTTGATTTTATTTTATTGTATTTTGATACCTCATGGAGTCATTACTTTCTACTTGGATAGTTTTACTTTTTAAAGAGTTGTTCTTTACAGTAGATTTTTTTGTGTGTGTGTGTGCTTCTTTTATCATTTGGTGAATTGTAGCTTTTAGTTGTTATTTTTTTATTATTTTTTGGTGCCTCTTTTACCACACTGTTAATGCTCCTTTCGTAATTTTCTTGCATCATCCATTTGTTGTTGTTGTTGTTGTGGCAATCCCCCATCCCCACCACATCACCTCACCGATTTGATTTTTCAAATCCTTTGCTAGAGCTCCTAGAATTCTTGTTGCGTGTTTCCAATTCACATTTTTCTTTGAGGCTTTGATCATAATATTTTGACATTGTTGTCTTCATCTCGATTTTCACTGTCATCATTCTTACTTTTTAAAAACCAGTGGTTATTTTTTGTTTGTTTGTTTGCTCATTTTTTTCCTAGCCGATTCCTTGACTTTTAACTTTAAGTTAAAATTTTGCTTTGCTTTCAGGATGGAGGGGGACATTCTCCAAGCTTCAGGTTTTTTGTGCTGCTTTTTTTTTCCAGATCTATTTCTCAGGATCTGCAAGTTTTGGTACTTCCAAGGTGATTTGACCACTGCTCTCCCTTTGGTTTTTTACCCAGGAAGACATCTTGTTCCCATGCAGCCAAAAGTGCTTATGCTCCTCTTCATCCCACAATTGTGATCAAGTTCCCTGCTTCTTGTAGCTGCAAGCTCCAGTCCCTCTTTTTGCTTTGCAAATGAGATGAAGGACCTTGGTCTTTTTTGGTGACTATAAGCACTGTTTTCTGCCCCCGAACTTTGACCAGGGACTCAGCTGCCCTGGGGCCACAAATGTTATCATTCCTGGAACTGTGATCCAGGCCCCTTGCTGTCTTCTGGTTATAAGTACCAGTCTTCTTTTTGCTTTGGAAATGAGACTGTGGAAATGAAACAGTTGTCTTGCACACAAAGCCAGTGAAAAGTCCCTTAAAATCTCTTTCTGAATAGTTGATCATCCCTCTAAACATCTGTGGACAGAGACCTTCTGAAGCTGCTGATGCTATAATCATAGCCACCTCCAAACTGGCTGCAGGCATTGCTCCACTATGATTTCAGAACTTTCTTGCCTACCTCCTCAATTGTCTTGGGATTTTAAAAAATTGTCTCACTTTTACTTTTTGTTATTTTTGCCCCTGAGACATTATTTTAAAGTTGTTTAAAGGAGTATGTTCTGAAAGTTCAAATAAGTTCTTGCCTCTATTCTGCCATCTTGTCTTCATCAAAAAGCTCTATTTTATTCATTCTCTAAGGTAATTACTAGATCACCTAACACTGATCATGATTCTGATGCAGTGAGTTCTTCTTGAGATCAGCTAATTAATAAAAATGTTTTAAATTATTTTTGATCCCAATTCACTTGACAAGAGCCATGGACTTCATTGAAATTTGAGTCTGCTATTCATAAAGAATCAATTCCCAATCTCACCTGACTTGTTTTAATGAGTATAAAATAATTATTCAAGTATTGGTGTGCCATACACTTTTATTATCCATTGCTGAGACACTTGTTGATTCCTGTTTTAGGTGAAATTTAAGCTAGATAACGTTCCCATAAGAAGCTTCTTTGAGTTTATAAAAAAGCAAAATAATCTAGACACAAGCAAGAGTTATAATAATAATCCCAGAGTGATAGCAAAAAGACTTTCAACATATTGAGAGTGGTGGGTGCATAAAAAAGTAAGTGAATATAAGTATTGGACAAGCTTATGAGTTGATTTTATTTCTGAAATTACTTGTATGTACCCTATTTTGTAATTGCAGCAACCTGAAGATAAGTTGGATAACCATTTATCTAGTAGATTTCATTGATGATTCTGGTTCAGGTAGGGAGGACAATGATGACTACTAGTTGTACTCTAAAGTCTTTTTCTATTTACTTCTTTTCATGTAATCACCATTCCACCAAACTGGCAGGTTAGCTGATTCTCAGAGCATTCCATCACTTATCTCCTAATTTGTTTCATTGCAGGATTGGTTCCTGATGTCTGCAGTGTGTTCACCCCTCCAATACTTGATAGAATTCCTGGCTTCCTTCAAACATAGCTCAGGGATAACTATCTTCATGAGGACTTTCCTTATTCTCATATTTGTTTATTAATTTTCTTTTCCCTTTGAAATTATTTTTATTTACTTAACATCTATCTAGAATGTAAGCTTTCTGAAAACAGGGCCTGCTTTATTTTTTGTTTTTCTTTTTCCAAAGACTAACATATAGCCTTGGAGATTGTGTGTGTGTGTGTGTGTGTGTGTGTGTGTGTGTGTGTGTGTGTGTGTATGTGTGTGTATGTGTTTGGGTGTATAAAATAGATATTTAATAAATACTTGTTAAGATTAACATAATTCCAATTCTGAGATTCTGTAAAATCTGTAGTCATATTCGCGGTGAAGGATATCATGAGAGTTCAATGACCTTTTAGATTAAGTAAGATTTGAAAAACAGAGTGAAGGAGGTCAGAATTAGAAGAGAAAATTACATTCCTTTTTTTAGTGGTGGTGGTAGGAAGAGGGTGAATCTTTTCATCAATACAAGCTAGAATGTTGCTTTCATGCTCAATAAATAGTTGCTGCTGCCAAATAGCTTTAAAAGTAATATACTGTGTTCTTAAATATTGCCATCTTCCAGATTTCCTAAATATAAAATTTCTTCTCCATTATCATTTTGACATGTTGAATGTGTTTATTTATTGGTTGGACTTTTTTTTAAAACATTCACATCCAACATGGGAATTAAGGCTTACAAATTATAGCTCTTTGGTCAAAACACATTGACTTTATTTTGTTAGGTGAGATAGGAAAATATTGTTTATCTGTTAGTGGTTTTAAGTTCTCCTAATCATAATGGTGTCATTTACTAAATTATGTGGTTTAGTGCATCATATACATGGTAAACCCATAATGTTAAATTTTACTTCAATATAGAATTCAGGAACATGTGGATATTGTGCCTGGTTTATTAGTGGAGGTAGAAGAAGGTCCTCATTAGAATCTTTGCAATTATGTAATTTCTGAAGAAAATAATAGTAAAGATTTATTGCAATAATTTACAATAGGGGTACCTCTATATAATATGCGATGTATTATATACTATACTATACTATAATATAATAAAATGCTTATTAAGTGAGTAACTCTTGTCATTGCTGGGCTTTTCATTGTAGGAATGAGATTGGACAAGAATCTTAGTCAAGAAAATCCAGCTAAGCTAACAGTGAAGGGAAGGTAACAGAAGTACTTAGGAACATATAGTCAGTCAGCAAATGTTATGTCAGGTATTGTATTAAGCACTGGAATTCAAAGGTATGATGCACATAAAGTGTTTCTGCACAGAGCAAGTCAGTGGGTCAAAACCAGGAGCACACAAATTTTCTACATGAAGATCAGAGGTCAGAGTTAATAAAGATAAATTAAGGAGACAGATAGAAAACAAGGGGATTGAATATTGAAGGATTATACAGGTTGGTTGGTCAAAAAGTTAGATACTTAGGAACAGGGAATTCACAGGAATTGGAGACAAGACAGGGTCAGGATTCAGACAAGGATAAACAAAGGGGGTCATAGACAGCAAACGCGAGATGTTAACACAATGAAGACTTTGATAATTGACACAACTTTCTCAACCTGATATTTTTGGTATGATTCTAATTTCAGACACTAACAGATTCATATGTGTGACTAGCCTAGAATGTGCAAAGCACATTGTAGGTAAAAGGAAAATTTGGCTGTTGAAGAGTGTGTAGGAGGCTAAACTTGAGTCTGTGGTAAAATGTTAGACCTTGATGTCATAGTATTACTATGCCTACAAAATTTATTTTTAGTCATTTAAAAAATTTTTTTCTGAAGATAGTTTCTATACTCTAATTTAATTTGTGAAGTTACTTAACTCTACTAATATGGACCACAGCCCTTCCACTTCCTCTTATCCTCTGAAGTTCTTGCCTACATATTTATATAAATACTACCTGGGGAGTCTGTCCATTATGTGAAGAGACCTTTCTCATTTTTTTATTTCTGAGGGTTACAAGAATATCACTTGAGATGCCCCTTTTCTCAATCTTACTGCATGACCCACTAACCTCTATTGTTCTAATTATACATACCAATATAGATTTTATGTATTCAATTCATCATAACTCAGTTTATACAAGGCATTATATATGGTGTTAGATATGATTGATAACTATGCATGGAATCTGTGTAGCATATTAAATTAAAGCACTCATTGCTCCTAGATTATGTCCTTTCCAAAAGTTTGTAGTTAGATTCCTCTCCAATCTAGATAATGGTGTTCAAATTCAAGTATTCGGAATCACTTTTCCAAGGAAACATAATTTCTTTTTAGCCCATTCCCCTGTGAAAAGCATTTTTTTTCTCTTTTGCATTTCTAAAGATACCTTGGGATTTATTGACTAGATATCTTTCTTTAGGACCAGACCTTAAGCTAAAGCCAGTCTGATTTTAATTGGCCACCTTTTGGTCAGTTTTTGGGTTCTGATTGACTCAGATTGAATGTAAATAGCAGTCATTTCTGCTTTGGCCAGAAACCCTGAAGATATATTGCTAGTGATAAGTATTTGTGCAGAGATGTTCTTAGCTAAATTGAAACCGTTATTGACTATGAGTAATTGAAAATTAAATTGTACCAGCATAACTGAGTGACTTCACAGATTTTCTTACTGATTATGCATCTCTAGGGTCAATCAAAGGTATAATAATGGTACTATTGTTAAAATGGACAGTGTGTTCAGCTAGTACTAATGGACCAGTTCAATGAATTGTCCATAATGATGATAATAAAAATAGACACTTATATGGTACTTTAAAGTTTCCAAAACACTTTATATAACTATTTCATCTGCTCCAAATGGATAGTATAATCTGAACAATCTTGTTTTTTATATCTATTTGCTTTTTCCCTTTAGATTGTTAGGCTCGACTCTAGTGAGGAAGCAAAGTGCTTGTTCCAGAATTTGATGTATTTGTCATCTGCTGATAGGAGCAACTGGGGAAGACAAAACAAAGCCATAGATTATAGGTGAATAACCAGACCACAAATCAAAAAGATTGCACTCTTGACTGGGGTTTTTGGGAGAGAGAAACTTTTTGTGGCTTATTTCTTTGCCTCTAGGCTAGAGGTCCATTGGCTCTGGTTGATCTGAATTTGTTTTTGAGAGTAGAGTACCTGTCTCATATACTTTCTTACACATCCCTCATAGTATTTAACATGATACTTGGTGTCTATCAGTTTGCAATAAATATTATGAAGCTGAGAATGCACTGATATTTTTGGCCTGGAAAACTTATTAGAATATAATATTCTAGTTTTTTTGGATTTGTATTTTGTGTTATCATGACAAAATATACATGGACGATTTTTAATCTTCTTTCTCCCAGCTCCAGAAGTGAATGAATTACTTATGACATAGAAAGATAACTAAAGATGAACTCACTATTTTTGTAATTCTCATTCCCTAGGAAATTGAAATAAGAACTCAGTATATACGTTTTTAGTTCTTTTTAGCTTACATGAAAAGCTACTTGAAAGAAATGCTGTATAAAAGCAAAAGTAAGATGGAGATGGCTAGAAGAAATAAGAAGAATTTGGTAATCACCTACTCTTTCATTGCTGAACTTAAGCACTGTTCTTTAATGGAAAGAATTAGAGATTCTATTGCAATTGAGAATTTCTTTTATCTTGTAAAACATTATCCATCGTGCAAGGTTCTTATATGATGTATATTACAACTTACTATAATATTATATTATACATCTTGCTCTGTGTGTGTGTGTATGTGTGTGTGTGTGTGTGTGTGTGTGTGTGTGTGTGTATAAGCATGTACACACTTATATTTACAAAAGGAGTACAGCAGTAGAGAAGTAGAGATTATTCCTCTCAGAGGAAGCTAACTAGATGACACAGTGCAGAGAACACTAGGCTTGGGAAAGGAAGATCTGACTTCAGTTCCCAACTTCAGACACTTTCCAGCTGTGTGACTCTGTATAAATCCACTTCTGTTTATCTCACTTTCTTCAGTTATAAAATGGAGATAACAATAGTGCTAACTTGAGGACTAATTGAGATAGTGTTTGAAAAGTGCTTAGCATAGTAGCTTCCACATAGTAGATGCTTAATAAATGCTTGTTTCCTCCCTTCTCACTAGTAAAATATATATTCCTTGAAGTCAATAATCATTTTCATTTTTGTCTCTGTACCCTGCACATTGTAGAGTGTAAAAAGCTCTTAAAATAGAGTAGAGCTTCTTAAACTTTTTCTATTGGTGACTTCTTTTCATCCAAGAAATTTTTCTGTGACCCCTTGTATATAGGTATATGAAATAGGTATACAAATCAAACTCTGATAATCATAATTTGCAACCTCCATATTCAGTTATCAGACCCCACATGGGGTCATGAACCACAATTTAAGAAGCTGGGATCTAAAGGACAGGGATACAAATATTCTTTGCTGCTTCTTACCTATGTGATCCTGGGATAGTCACTCAATCTCAGTTTCCTCAAAATGAAAATGAAATAGGTTTTAGACAAATGGCCACTGAGATTACCTTCATTCCTAGATTCTTGTTTTGTGATTCTACATACTTGATGGATACTTGATAAATGGAGATAGGAGTAACCCCAAAACCTGAGAAAATTAGGAAAATCATGTACTATTGTGAAACTTTCAAAAGATTTTTATCACCTAAAATTCAATAAAAACAAAACTACTATTAGAGATGTTCCCAGATTTCTGAACGTCCCTTACCAAAATAGAAACTACTTTGTGGAGATGTATTTTCTGACTATAGGCTCAGAGAATAAGAAATATTTTCTTCTCTATTACATTATTTTCTTGTTATGGCTTGTGGCTTTAAAGATCATAACACCTTATATAGTTTTAGAGCTGAAATGAACGTAAGAAATTATCTGATCCATGCCTCTTGTTTTTTAGATAAAGTAACTTAGAGAGGGGAAGGTCACACTGGTAATGTATGTGTAAGGGAAAAAGCTCACTAAAGAAAGTGAGGAAAGAAATATAGTTTCCATAATTTGCTTTTATGTTTGTAGTAAAAATGTGAAATTATTTTCTTTTCTAAGTTTTATTAATGTATTTTGTTTCTACATTATTAATAGTTTTAGATTACCTCCACTCTGAGAAAGTTTCCTTATAATAAAATAAAATAGCTAAGCAAAGCTATTAATAGTGACCTCATCTGAAAGTATATAAAATGTTTCACATCTCTAACACTCCCATCTATTTTTAAAAACATTAGAGAAATGTTTTCTATCTCTCTCACTTCCTGACCAGTTGGAAAGAAAAAAGAAAAACAAATGTCATTTAACAAATGTGTACAATAAAGCAAAAACAAAAATTCCCTAAATGACTATATAAAAATAAATATATATTTGCCCTTTTTTTTTTTTTTTTTTTTGCATTCTGTCACTTTTATCATAGAAACATGTTTCATCATTGGTTCTTGAGAGTTATGAATGGTCATTGCCCTGATCATAGTTCTTACTATCTAGTTAACTTTGTTTTTACTGTGTTTTTGCTGTCATATAAATTGTTCTACTGGTTCTGCTCATTTCATTCTTTATCAGTTTAAAAATATCCTCCAAATTGTCGGATAGAGCACTTATCTGGAGTCCAAAAGATCCGTGTTTAAATCCAGTTCCAGACATTTATGAGCTGTATGATCCTGGGCACATGACTGAATCTGTTTGCCTCACTTTCTTCAAATGTAAAATGAAGATAATAATATCTACCTCCCAAGGTTATTTTAAGGCTCAAATAAAATAATATTTGTAAGAATTTTTTTATAATGCCATGTACACTATAAGTACTATGTAAAATGCTAGCTATTATCATTGTTATTAATGCAAATTGTTCTGATTCTGATTACTTCACTCTTGATGGGCTTATGTATCTTTCTGTATCTTTTCAAAAATGTACATTTTCTCATGAATATGTTTTTCCACAGAAGAAAAATTCTTCTAAATACTACCTGTTCAAGTCACTTTAAAAATGGCCAGTACTATTGACAAAGTCTCATTTTCTTCCTGTTTATTAAGAGTATAGTCATACTTGTACTATGGAACCAGCAAGGAAATTCTAAAGTTCAAATTTTAAAGTTCAAATGAGATAATATCAATAAAACACTCAGCAAATCTTTAAATACAACATAAATGTAAGTTTTCATTATGGGCTAATTATTAGATGAATAGACTTTCTGAGTTAACGCCTATTAGCCATGTAGACTGTCCCTAGAAGGTAATAGATTACTTTACCCTCATGGTTCTAGGGGCCATGAATGGATTGTAGACTTCTCTAGTACTACCATGTGCGATTCCCCAGTCAATGTTTCTCATTGATTATTAGCTAGCCAGACTTTACTTTTGCAAACAGAATTTACTAATGTGGTACACTAGGAACCACTGGTATATAACATCTTCATTCTACCCAGGGACATAGCCTCCTTACACACCCAAGATTCCCGAGGAATATAAACTGGGGCATACTCACCCCTTATATACAACAGCGTCCATAGAAAACTGGGCTCAAACTTGCAACATATATATGTGGCCAAAAGGTAAATTCACAGCTCCAGGTAACTAGAAGCCCCCTTTTTTCTCCTTTGTGAAGTTCTTTAAAGTTCTTCATAGGCAAAACTCTCTGCTTGGCTTGTGTCTTTGTTGTTGTGTGTGACTCTTCATGACCTCATTTGGGGTTTTCTCGGCAAAGATATTGGAGTGGTTGGCCATTTCCCTCTCCAGCTCATTTTATAGATGAGGAAATTGAGGCAAACAGGGTAAAATGACTTGCGCAGGATCATGTAACTAGTGTCTGGGGGCATTTTTGAACTCAGGAATATGAATCTGCCTCACTCTAGGCCTGGTACTCCATCCATAGCTGTCCTTATTGAATTCTAATCTATGGATGTGTACAGTTTATCTTTAGTTTATCTCTTGGATCCCACTGCAGGAAGTGCCACAAGCCATTGACTTAACAAATTAATCTTTGTAAAATAACTTGTTAACTGGTCAAGCACACATCATAATAGACTGGACTTTTACAGTAGTTCATATTAAAAACAAAAAAAAAACATAAAAGGGGTTTTAGTTTGCTATTTCCAAAGAAACAACTTCATAGACTTCAGTAACTAAAATATGTTTAGGTAGGGAGTATTAAGGAAGCTAGGTGGCTCAGTGGATAGTCAGAAAGACTTGAGTTCAAATTCAGCCTCAGACACTTGGTGTCTATGAAGCCATTGGCAAATCACTTAATCTGTTTGCCTTAATCCAGGAGAAAAGGAAATGGCAAACCAGTCTAACATCTTTATCGAGAAAATCTGATGGAGAACAACAGTATGGCCCACGAGAACATGAAGAATTAGACACCACTAGATGAGGAGTATTATTCTGGTTAGCCTGTCCTCATTCGTTTTGTGTAAGCTTCAGGTTATAAAGCTCCATCAGTACTTTCAGTCATCTTCTTTAAGTTGTGAGCTCCTTGCAGCTGAAAATATTCACCCAGAGGATCAATAACCACTTGTTAGGGATGTCGTAGAGTGTATTCTTGCAGTCAGTGGAAACTTTGGCCAGATATAATCCAAGGTCCCTTCAAAGTAATGATTTTGTGTGTGTGTCATTCTAATATAATCGTTAGATATTTAAGGTAGAAACTGTAAGATCAGATCTATAAGAATTTAATGAGACTATTAAATTATTATTCATAACTTTTTAAAGAAAGATAGAAATCTGTGATGATGAACTTAAAGAGGCCCCATGGTACAATGGAATGAGCGCTGGTTCTGGTGTCAGATGACTTGGGTTCAACCCTCACCTCTCTTGATCACTACCTGTTTAACCTTGGAACACTAACATTTAAAGTTTATGGCCTCACGTGCACAGCAGCAGTGCCATTACTGAATCTGTATCCCAAGAAAATCATAAAGCAGGGAAAAGAACCCACATATTCAAAAATGTTTGTAGCAGTTCTTTTTGTAGTAACAAAGGACTGGAAAATGAGTAGATGCCCATAAATTGAGGAATGGCTGAACAAGTTGTGGTATATGAAGGTAATGGAAAATTATTGTTCTATAAAAAATGATGAACAAGCTAATTATAGAAAGACCTGGAAAGATTTACATAAACTGATGCTGAGTGAAACAAGCAGAACCATGGATATATTGTCCACAATAACATAATATATTTCCAGTTCTTTGCTGTTATAAAAAGTGCTTTTCTAAACTATTTTAGTTTCTTTTCTTTTTTATCATTGACCTCTTTAGGAGAAGATATATGTATAGCATAAGATTTCTGAGACAAAAGGATATGAACATTTTAGTCACATTTTTTTTGCATAATTCCGTATTGCTTTCTGAAATAGTTGGATCAATTCATAGCTCTACCAACAATGTGTACCAAAAATAGTATTTTTATAGAACCCTTTCTAATGCCTCTTTTTATCTTTGATAATTTGCTGGCTTTGAGGCATAATTTTAAAATTGTTTTGATTTATATTTTTCTTATTAATAAAATAGGATATCCTTTCATATTATTGTGAATAGTTTTCCTATTACTTATTTCTTGGAGAGAATTTTTGACCTTACTTGCTATAGGACATAATTTATCTATGATTATTCAAAAGTTTATTAAGAATTATTCAGTGTGCATCAAGTTTCTTTTCATTAATAGTAACTTTTTGAAAATTCTTGTGTATATATTCTTTGTGTGTAATATATATATGTATATATATATATACACATATGGTGGTGTTTAAATGGGAAGTAGTGTGATATGGTAACTGGTAATAAGAGTATTAGGGGTGGAATCAGGAGGAGTTAGATTCTCTGTTTGGTCACTACCTATGTGAAAAGTCAATACCTATGTGACTTGAGCAAAGTCATTTGAGCCACAACTTCCTCCCCTTAAAAACAGGGATAATATTTCAAAGCAATCCCAATACACTTTAGATAGAAAATGGCATCTGCATCAAAAACAAAACAACAAAACAAAACAAAACCTGGAGATTGAATATAAATCAGCACATGCTACGTTGACTTGTTTTTTTCTGTTTTTTTTTCTTCTCATGGTTTTTCCCTTTGTTCTGATTTTTCTCTCCACACATGATTTATAAAGCAATAAGTATTTTTAAAAATTAATTATCTTTTTAAATGGGGATAATATCTGTAGTACCTATGTCAGCAGATTGTTGTGACACTCTTAGTACAGTATTAAACCTTAACACCTTAGACTTTTGGACATTCTGGATGTTATTTTCATATTTATTTTGTATACATATCAGGTCCTGGAAACTGCTGCATTGGGGAGATAATACATTATGCCAGCTATTTTCTTTTATGATTTGTCTCTTTTTCATAAAATCACATTGCAGAATGAACATTTTCATCCTACTCTAGACATCCTTTACTCTTTTAAATAAATGTTTCTGTAGACTCTTATTCTCAGTAGAGATGACTTTTTATATTAAATATTCAAGAAGAAGTCATAAAAGATGAGAAAGACCAATCTTTTCCATACATATGTGGTCAACAGAAAAATAAGAAGTTTTAAAAAATAGACTTGAAAGGAAACCTTCTTATTATCAGTGTGCTACAGCAATCCCCTGGAGTCACAGTGAATTAATACTTGAGTTTAAGCTCACAGATTTCTTTCTGTATTTTTGATAAGGACTTAGAAAAGACTAAAGAGACATTCTCATGATACTTTTACCCTCCTAAAAGTTTTAACAATGCTTACAAATATATACTTACTTTCTAACCTTTCGCAAACTGCTTCTTCATGTACATGGCTATTGCCTTATAGTTCCCCCAGTAGGTGTTATTTGTCTCTTTTAGAAAGTAAGCTCTTGAGGGTCAGAATCACTTCACTAAGTGAACTGAACTCCAAACTTGACGGGTAATATTTTTTGGAAACAAATTGCTTCAGTCCTATGTGCCTTGTTTCCTCATCTCTAAAATGAGGATATTTGCATAGCTAAACAATAAATTGACTTCTTTATCTAAATTTCTTCCATTTGCTTTTTGATTAAAACCAATATTTAAACTTTTATAATTTTAAAGCAAAAGATGCAACACACAATTAGTGGGGACTAAAATATATAATTCCTTGGATATGAGTTGAAATTGAGAATTCAATTATTAAACATCTCTTATGTGCCAAGGACTGGGATAAGTGCGGGAGATACAAAGAGATGCAAAAAAGTGGTCATTACCCTCCAGGAGCTCACAATCTAATGGGAGACAACATATATTAACTATAATATATACAAGATAAATTGGAGATAATCTAAATGACAAGGCACTAGTATTTAGCAGGATTAGGAAAGGTTTATTAGAGAAGGTAGGATTTTAGCTGGGACTCAAAGAAACTAGGGAAGCCAAGTGGAAGAGTTAAAGGGGGAGAGAAGTCCAGCTGGGGGTATAGCCAGATTCAACATCTGTAGTATTAAATTCTAGTTGATTAAATGTCAACAGTTGGTTTAATAAAGATATAAGAATTCCCTTTTTCTTGGCTTTGCAAGATATACCGTGTTTCTACAGGCGCAAGTAACAGCAAAAAAAGTATTTCTGTATTACTTACTCAATTGGAAGTTCTTGGGAGTGGACATTGAGGTTATTTTTTCAGGAAAAGTTTTGTTTTTTTTCACTCTAGCAGCTCTTTCTTAGATTTCTGGTGGGAGGTGCTAGACTTGTGTTTATTACTGGGGGAGAACTACTATCCAATTTCTTTGAGGACTTGAGTCATAAAAGCTGCTACTGGGCTTAAATAGCCTAATTAATATTTTGGAACAGATAGATTTTAATGAAGTTTAATGTGAAATATGAGCAAAATATATCATTATTTAAAATAGTTTTGTCATTAAGTTTATGTAATGTGATCCCATGATGCATAATTGACACTAAAAATCAGGTATTGAGGAAAATTTATTAAAGAAGACTCTTAAGGAATCTTCTTAATGTTTCTGGTCAGAAGTGGGATCTGCTCCTTTTCAGGAAGAGGGAGTGCTGAGCACAGAAGCAAGAGAAGCTTCATAGTTGTTAGCTTGGCGCAGCCCCTCCCTTCAGAGAATGGATCAATCTGTTGCCTTCTGATATACTCATTATATGTTTCTCCCTAAATACATATATATATGTGTGTATATATATACATATATATATATATATATAAATAAACATGTTCCTCTCCTTCTTCATACATCCCATGTTCAAAAATAGCTGAAAATTATTCCTATGAGGATGTTGTTTAATATTCAATTAACCTTTTAGTTAAGTAGGCACAATAGTGATTTTGTCAAGTCAGGTCATTGACCCCAACTAGTTTGGGCTGGATTGGCTATTATTTTAATTTTGTGCTTTTCTCAAAACCCAAGACACTTTCTAATTGGCTGAATCCACTGGTGCCTTACTAGTTCCCTAATTCCCTAATTGTTCAAGACTTCTATTAATCACTTAATTGTTTTATGGAATCTTAACCTTTAATCTCTCACATTCTGAAAACCTCTTGGTCAGTGGTACCCACTGTGTGGTATCCACTATCCTACACTACCTTGAAGCTTGCAACACTGTGGAAACCCAATTTTTCAGTATTTCTCACAATTCATTCTGTGTATCTAAAAATTCAGTATCATTATCTTGAGGATTGTTGTTATTTTTTTCCTTCATATTTTGGAGAGGACCAGAGACATTATGGATGGCGACTTGACTTGCAAATGAATTGGATTTAAATGAGGAAGTGTTACACAAAGCCATAGCCTCAGTCTCTTTTCTTGAGTCACTTAAGTCCAGGGGGAAGACAAAACTCAAGACTAGGAGCAAAGACCAGGATATAGGTGATAACCTTGGTATGCCTGACCAAGCTCTAAGTACTCCACAGAGCCTGCTTAGCTGCCTTCATTGCTGTTGGAACAAATTGTTCTCTCACCCTTTCCACTGGGGAAAGTCTCACAAGCTTGAGATAGAGACCCCCTTAACTCAACAACAGATTTGAAGACTGCCAGTTACCCTCAACTTGGTTTAGTCCATGTGCTGAAATGGCTTTATGAGGTTGTAGCCACTGTGCATAGTACAGATTTTTCAATCCACGGGTGAGAATTGGGTGAAACAAGTGGACAACACAGTTGGAAAAGCAGCCCTCATACAAAAGGCACTGATTCCCCTAAATACAACATATAACCCTGATTATGAGGTCTAATATAATACTTTTTTTTAAATTTTATTTTATTTAATAATAACTTTGTATTGACAGAATCCATGCCAGGATAATTTTGATACAACATTATCCCTTGGTCTAATATAATACTAAAACAACTAACTAAACTAAAACATTAGAGGCACCTAGTTGAAATGTTATATGTAGCAAATAATGAGGGCTGTAATGTTCCAGTTTGGGTTCTATTAATAACTGTGTGATTTTGTACATGTAACTTGATTGCCCTAAGTTTGAATTTTACTAAACTGCGAAATGAATTTGTTCCTAAGGACACCAACTCAAAAATAAATATTATTTTTGTAATTAACTTTTTACATGGGGTCTTGTCACTTATGAAAATTTTCCAGCTTTAATCTTTATCCAGAATGAAAACCTGCTTCCTACTTAAGTAATAGAAATACACATTTTTGTACTTTTATTCAATTGAGGTTGTTTTCAAGCTCAGTTGAGGTTTTGGCACAGTAGAATGAGGTAATTTCTAGTGATCAAACTTAATATGTTTAACTTATTTATGTCTATTCCAAAGTAAAATTAATTTTGCTAAACACAACTTAGTTTGCCTCTAGCCCAATTACAACCTGCACACACACACACACACACACACACACACACACACATACACACACACACACACCTTCCACAGTGGCTACAGTCATAAAATGTAATTAACTGATCAGATTTTTGTTTCTCCATTTATCTGGGGCATTTCCAAATCTAATGCTCTATACAATCACCACCTGTGAGTGTCTTCTGCCTCCGTCCATGGGGAACATGGAATTCCTTTTAGTTTGTGTCAGTGAGATGATGGCCAATTTCTTCACTCTTCCCTAGTCTCCGTGGTGGGACTTCAGCACAGAACTTGGCCACAGTCTTTCAAAATATATGAACCACTTTATTATAGTTTGAGTTATCTTAAGATACAGAATAATCTTCTAATAGACCAGTTATAGAATCCCCATTTTTTAAAATTCAGTTTAATAACTAAATCTGACTTCTTATAGCTCCATCTTTTTTTAGTTCGAAAGGTAGCTGAATTTTCCATACTAGTTCAAGGTCCTTGATGGAAGCTAATTTTAAAAAATCACTAGCTTCAGGATTTTCCCTGAATTTTGGTCAGTATTATAATCCATCTCTGAAAATCCATTGTTTGAAAGAGCAATAGATATTTATTGAGCACCCATCATGTGCAAGAATGCTCTATGTGATATTGGGAATTCAAAGATAAATTGAAGTAGAAACTGCCTTTAGAGGTTTACAATCTATCATAGGGAGACAAAATGAGCATATAGAAGAATATACAAAAAATGTGCAAGGCAATTTAGGAGAAGTACTAGCACTGTGCTAAGTACTAAGAGAGTTGGGGGAAGGCATCAGAAAAGGCTTCATGCAAAATAGGTAGTGAGATAGCCAGGTAGTGAAGTGAATAAAGGGCCAGGCCTGGAGTCAGGAAGGCTTGTGTTCAGATTCAACCTCAGACACTAGCTGTGTGACCATGGACAAATCATTTAACCCTGTCAGTTTTCTTATCTGTAAAATGAGCTGAAGAAGAAATGGCAAGCCACTGTAGTCACTTTGCCAGTAAAACAAATGGAGTTGAACAGGACTCAAAATAACTGAATAACAACAACAACAACAAAAACTAAATTGCATGTATTATTGAACTTAGTAATAATAATATTAGATATGTTCCCCTGAGGAGGTCAAAGATGAAACCTATATACATGAAAATATTATAGAATTTCTTATTTGATTCAGAAAAGATGCATATCAGTTTGTGAATAATCATATAAATTGTGGTATATGAATATAATTTGATTCTATTCTTTAAGAAATAAGGAAGATTTAAAAAAAAACAGCAAAATATTGAAAGATTTGTATCGTTTGATGCAGAATAAAGTGAGCAAAAGTAACAGCAGTAGTGAGATGAAAAAATCCTGAAAAACCTCAGAACTCTATCCAAAGCAGCAACTAGTGATGATTTCAAATAAAACGAGAGTTCTACTCTTTAGTTTACTTAATCCTGTTTCTTCTAGAGAGAGGTGGTGATGCATGGAATAGTCAGAGCTTGGATTCAGGAAGGACCTGAGTTCAAATTTAGTCTCAGACATTTACTAATTACATGATCCTGGGTAAATCACTTTACTCTGTTTGCCTCAGTTTCCTCTTATATAAAATGATCTGGAAAACAAACTGGTAAAATACTCTAGTTTCTTTGCCAGTAAAACCCCTAAATGGGATTAAGAAGAATTAGACAGGACTGACTCTGTCTTCTATCTCTCTATCTCGCCTTACTATTTCTACCAACTCTAAATCCTCTCACTACCCTTAAATCCTATGAGGTCTGATATTATTTGAAGAGAGAAGCTATATATTAATACTGAACAATTTTAATTTATACCCAACTTATGACTTCACGTTGCATCTTCTGCTCTTCCAGCTTTTGACTCTTCTCTGTAAAAAATAACCTTTTTTTCCTCCTCCCCTCTACCTCCCTTATTCCCTCTTAACACCATCCCATTCCTACCTCTTTTTGTGAGATGTCTCTCCCTTTAGAATGTGAACTCCTTGAAAGCAGAAATGTCTTTTCTTTTTGTTAAAGCAATTAATACTTGGTCTTCACTTGTGTTGATTGGATTATTAATGTTAATGATTTTGATCTCAATTAGCTGAGAAGGTTAGAGGCTGTTTATTCCATTCTACCATTTTTCACTGGTTATCTTCAATCAACTGATGCTCCAGAAAGTAGTTTGGACTCTGTATATGCATTTGCACTCACATGCTGTCTACTTGTAGTGAGTATCCACATCAAATTGCCTGGTCCTAGATAGAACTGATGCATTAGCTACTGCTTGGTATGAAAAGGGAGCAGGAAGAGGATCCTGCCTTGGTAATTCCCCCCCCCCCCCCGTTTTGGATCAGCCGGTGGATCTGGTTTGTTACAGGATTATCACCTTGTAGCCCTCTAAGAGCAGAAGGGAATCTTGAATTGAGGAGCAGAACCTCTCTTTGCCCCTATGCTATAAGACACCCAGCAGTTCTAATTCAAGGATTTTCCAGAGCCAAACTTCTCTTGCACAATAGGATTTAGGCTGGAAGTTGAACTGAAAGACAGAATGTTGAAAAGAAGGAATGGGACTATACTGTTTACATCTGGAAAAGAAGTGACCTGGTGGTTTTTTATTTTTAATGTTTTGTTTTCAGCTGTAATTTTTGTTGTTATTTACAAGGCAAATCTGTTGCATCTTAATTTGTTTTTGTCACACTTACAAAAGAGAAGTTAAAGTCCATATGAATTAGACTGCCTCTCTTCCCTAATTCATCTGTGTTCCAGCCACCTGCAATGAATTAATTGAATCATAACTTCTCAATGGCCCCTCACATCAATAAATAAATACAAATGAAATATGAACCACAAAGATAATGCTAGAAAATTTAGAAGAATGTGCTGATGGAAATTTAGATTTCAGAGGGGATTAGAAAGGAACGTCTTTTTCTTTTTCTTTTTGTTTTTTTTAGGCACCGTACTTCTTGGTAAAGGTGAAATAGTTTGCTTGCAGAACTCTGTTTTGAGGACCACATAGTACGTTGGAGTCCTATTTATATGAGAAGAGGGTCAATACCAATCAGAAGCTGTCATCATGCTTGCATAACTCCAAAAAGCAGAAGAGCTTCTGTGGGTCAGAAGTCAGACTGATGTTAAGTTTTTTTCCAATGCCGTGTGCCAATTTCTTTTTAGTGTAAGCTCATTCACTTCTCAGAATTAGTTGGGGGAGGGAGAACGTAGCCCATGATTCGAGGTTCAGTTCCTGTTTATCTTTTAATAAATTACTGCATGACTTAGGTACCACTTAGGTTGGCTCAGTAAAAGGGGTGCAGTTTATTCAATTCCAGTTCAGTTTCATCGCCATCATGGTCATTATTGGCTTGAGGCCTGGCGTTGCCTTCTTAAACTGGTTTCTCTTGTCAGGAAGGAAATGACTTTGTTGTGCCTCAATTCACTGAAAAGCATTTTAAATATCACATTATTTAGTTCTATAAATTAATATAACTTAAAACCCTTTGTTAGGACAAATGCTAGAGTTAAAAGGTAATGATTTATATAATATGATGGTGTTTCATTTTTCTGGCATGCTACTATAAATAAAAGTGTATTATTTTCTTTTTTTGTGTGTGTAGTTAAAAGTCATGAAAAAAATTGTCCAATATCGACATCTTGCTTCTCTATTCACGTGACATCAGACCTCACAGGAAGGACTGAGAGGGGTTCATTACTTCATTGTGTTTAAAAAAAAAAAAAAAAAAAAAGGTTTCTTTTGACATCTGTATAGTTTGGAAAACTGGCCTGCAGTTTATAGCCAGATCTGAATTTGGAAAAGACCAGAGTTAAAACATATGGAACATATTTGGGAGGTAATTCTTAGTTATGACTAAGAGCCAAGTGCTCAAGTGCCTGGGAAAATTTAAAAGAAAATCCTTGCAAAATAAATCATCCCTCTTGTTTGCTAAATTACAGGATTTAGATAACATTTGGACAATTGTAATCTTTTTGTATTCTCTAGAAAAGCTGTAAAACTTTCTGTTTTAATCACTCTGCTGTGGTTTTTATTTTCTATAACACTATTATTCAATATCCTTGCTCATTATTTATTCCAAGAAATCACCCCCTTTCTCTCCACTCCATTCCTCCCTCATAACCTTTAGACTGCTTTTGCCTATCCAATCAGTTACTATGGGGGTAGTTTGTAGGAACAGTTTTCACTCCTTATTTGTATGAGCTTCTGGTGCTAGTTTCCTTAAGTAGATCTGTGTTTCAATTATGATGTTTCCTGTGTTTATGGAGCAGTCTGTGTTAAGATAGCACATAGTGTAAACATCTCAAATAAGTACTTTTTTTTAATGTAGGAAGTTCATTTATGAAGGGATCCGTGCCTAAATCATTAGTCTAAAAAAATCTATCCTGTACTTTTTTTCCCCTAAGATATTTTATTTTCCCACCTTAAAATGCACAAAACTTTAGAGGGAGGGGAAAGGGAGATAGGGCTGGACTCACAGAGATTGGAGTTGTTCCTAAAGGAAGCTCCCAGCTTTCTCTCTAACCTCACTCTTTCTAATGATGTTAGTGATTTACCCCAGCATTGTTACAATCAAACTATTCATGAATCAGAATAGTTTTATTTTTCAAACTTGTTGACTTTTTTGATGATAAAAGGCATGGAAAAATATAGGAAAATAGGAAGAAGTTAAGCAGTGATTCTCTATTTTACTATATTATCTTTATCCTACAATGAATTCTCAGTTTTCCATGTATTCTTAGAGTTTATTTCCTCCCTCTGACCCCATCACTTTTTTGCTGCTCCATACTCAGGATGAGCTTTCTCCCATTTTCCAATGTCCCTATTTGTCAGTTGTCACCTGCAATGTCACAAATCTCTGTGTCAACCTAATTGACCAAGTTAAGGACTGGGAAGAATGTGAATATCATGCTGGGACCATATTTGTGGCAAATAGGGATATTACCAAATGAGGCCTGAGATCAGGAGCAATGAGGCATTCAGGTATCAGGGATTCCTGCCTCTTCAATCAGAAGTAAACGCTTCCCTTTTAGAACTCATAATAGCACATTATAATTTGCTTCTTACATGTTGATGACCTATATTATATTTAGTGGGAAGTCATAAATTATAAGCTCTCCTGAGTCCCAATAATCTTTTTTTCACCCCATTACCTGAGTTTCCCTTTCTGCACAAAAGATCTTGATTTTCTCCAATCTTCTTAATTTTCCTCTTCTTTAAGTTCATATAGTATTTCTCCATGGTATTACTCAATGGTAATTAGCTCCTAATTATTTACAGTAGTTCTATCCATTAATTGTTTCATGTTTTTCTAGCAATCTTACTTCACTTTGTCTATGTGAATTTCCCCCTAATTCTCTATATTTATTATATTGAGTGTTAGATTCTAGTAAGTTGTTTTCTATTTTTTTTTTTCCTCATTTTCCCACAGTCTCTTCTCTGGCACACATGCACACATACATGCATGCATGCATACACTTTCATAAAATAAACTTTCTTGAAGTTATGATTCTTTGGACTAAGATTCAGTTTTCTCTACTTTTCCTATACCACACAAAATGTATATGACATTTTAGTAGATTCAATCAACAGCCATGAGAATATGCTGGAGGATACAGAATTCATAGTATATAAATCCTGCCCGAAGGTATAAAACTGAGAATTTAAGGGTTAAATAGCCAAATTACCTCATTTTTTAAACAAATGAGGACAAAGGAGAGAGTTGAAGTGACAAGAGCCTCATTTTCTTCTGAGATTGATTCACCAAAAGCAATTAAGAGTCTATTTAAGTGGACATTAGCAAGGGACAACTCAACCTACAGCAAAGGTTCTTAACTAGGGGCGGAGGAGCTTGCTTTTAAAAATCCTCTAATAACAGTATTTCAGTATAAATAATTTCCTTTATAAACTTTTGTATTTAATTTCATTCATTGAAAAACATTATTCTGAGAAAGGATCCAGATGTTAACAGAGTTGTCATGAGTTGGGGAGAGGTCCAGGATAAAAAAAAAAAGGTTAAAAAAACCTCTAATGTAAAATAATGATTTTTGTTTTTAATAGACAAAAAATGGAGTTATTTGTATTATTATTCCTTGAGTTTAAGGGTTTTTAATACTCTTATAGTAAACTCATATTTAGGTGTCCATATTTTAATCTCTCCATACTACTTTCTGTCTTTTTCCTTTACTATTTACTGTTTATGTCATATTGCAGTTGTTGCTATAGGCTTGTCTTATTTCCCTAGTTTGTTTGTACAGTACATACATACACACAAACTAGGGAAATATATGGATGAATTGGTAGAAAGAATTCTTTGAAAGAGATAGACCAAGGCAGAAATTGAAAGAGAAGATTCTTAGAGCTATTTTAAAAATCAGGTGAAGTAAGAAGTCTCCACCTAAGAGGGCTATAAAACTCATTTCTTGGGCTGATGTTCCTTTGCTTCCTAGAAAAGTTCAATTCTAACCGCATATACGTGTTAGTTGTGTGACTCTGGTCAAGTTACTGTTTGCCTCAGTTTCCCCATCTGAAAAATGAATTGGAGAAGGAAATGACAAATCACTCTAGTATCTTTGCTAAGAAAACCTGAAATGGAGTCACAGAGGGTAAGACATGCCCACTTAATAACAATAATAAGAGAAAAAATGCTTTGGATCTTCTTATGGTTGCTCTAATTCCTGCCCCCCATCTCCCACCCCCGCAAAAAAACCAAATAAACAAATGAACAAGCAAACAAAAAATCCCCACAGATCCAGAAAACAAAAATCTAGTAACAGTTAGCAATTATTAAGTGACATAAGGTATTGAGTAACATTTATAAATCCCTGCTTTGGCAGTTTCATTTAATTTTCCATAGGGCCTTGTTTGGTTATTTTATTGTTTGGTATTTTCTGGGCTTTTTGAAAAATTTGAAATTTATCATAAACTGAGTTAACTACCCCCAAATTATGAAGTGTAGGATGTCCTTCTGGCAATTGAAAAAAAAAATACAAAAAACAAAACATTTAAAAGCACTAGAGGAAAAAATGTGTGTGTGTGTGTGTGTGTGTATATATGCATATATATATGTATATATATGCATATATATGTATATATATATGTTCATATATACTAGTATATGTATTCAAATATTATGAAAAATCTAGAAACTATAGCAGAGTTTTTTATAAAATCATAAAAATGATCACATGGATGGTATTCCTTTTTCATTACAAATACCATGGCTATTTTGAATCAAGACATTTTAAATACTTGAATACTGCTTTAATATACTAGATTTTCAATTTCTTAGTTACATAGTAGTAGCTACTCTAGAATGGTAAGAACCAGGCTCTCGGACCTTAGAGAAGTAGATCTATTTCTACTTCTTTCCTTCATTAGTCTCTCAACAAACAGTTCTTACTTTAAGTAAATGGGCCTTTCTATAGACCTCTAACTAAAATGATTTTTCCTAATGGTGAATTTTCTTGGGGACATGGTGAAAGAAAGCTGAGGCCATTTCCTGTGGAGGGAAGGAGCTGGCAAATGATTCAATACCTGGTGAACTGGGGACAGAGAAGTGAAAGCAGATGGAGGAATAAATAGGAATGCCAGGGTACCCAGGTGGGAGGGTAGTTCCTGGACAAAACTAAGAGGAAGAAGTTAGGGGGGCAAATATGTGGGGGCCAGACAGACACAGACAGGAGAGGATGTGCTTGGTGACACTTGGAAACCAAGGACAGATACATGGAACCTGAAGACAGCCGCAGGGCCAGACTAATGAGCTGATTGATGCATCTGAGCAAAAGTCTAATTTTTCTGAGATTTCAAGCCAAGTCCCCTATGTCCTATCAGCACCTATGGGGGTGGTGATCTTCTGTTTTGACTTGGAGGTTTTTTCTAGGGTGGGGAGCGAGATGAATGAGACAAGCATGGAGAAAAAGCACCATATTGTAAAGTTAACAGGTGTATTTTTGAAATGGATATTTCTTTCAGAATTATTTGAAATGTACATTTATATCAAGTGAGAACTATTTATGATCCAGTACTCTAGTCTAGAAATCAGGCTTAATTGACCTAGTGGCTCTGCCCAGCAAGGCTGAAAAAAAATAGTACTCTTTCTGGATCTGTCTTAATCAGTTTTTGCCTTCCCAGGATCCTTAACATAGTGCAAATTAGCATAAGTGGAGCATTGGTTCGTGTAAAGGGATGCTTCCCAATGACTGGCAAATAATAAATGCTGGTTAACCTGACTTGAAAGCATTTCTAAGAAATTTAATAGTCTCCATTGTTAAAGTAATTCCTTCCAATGTAGGCTCTATTTTCTGTTCTCCTCTCAATCTATTCCCCTTCCTATTTGTTATATACAGTTGAATCTAAATTTTGTGAGGACAAATTTTTTTTGTCTTTATATTTCTAGGACATATTTCAGTACTATACATATTTGGGGTATTTGATGAATGCTGAATTGACTATATGGCAAAAAGTCTCCAATAATTTAGCTTTGGGGAAAGTAGACTAAGTGAGGTACAGGATAGCAGCATTCAAGTATTTAAAAGTTTGTCACATGGAAGAGTTACAAGACTTGTTTTACTTAACCCCAGACAACAAACTAATAGCAAAGAATTGATGTTGCAAAGAGTAAGATTTGCAACAATTTAGGGATAGATTTCCTAATTATTAATGCTATCCAAAATTGGAATGAGTTGTTTTTTTTTTATTTTATTTTATTTAATAATAACTTTGTATTGACAGAATCCATGCCAGGATACTTTTTATACAACATTATCCCTTGCAATCGCTTATGTTTCGTTTTTTCCCCTCCTTCCCTCCACCCCCCCCCCCCCAAGATGGCAAGCAGTCCTATATATGTTAAATATGTTGCAGTATATCCTAGATACAATACATATTTGCAGAACCGAACAGTTCTTCCGCTGCACAGGGAGAATTGGATTCAGAAGGTAAAAATAACTCGGGAAGAAAATCAAAAATGCAAATAGTTCATATTCATTTCCCAGTATTCCTTCTTTGGGTGTAGCTGTTTCTGTCCATCATTTATCCATTGAAACTCAGTTAAGTCTCTTTGTCATAGAAATCCACTTCCATCAGAATACATCCTCATACAATATCGTTGTCGAAGTGTATAATAATCTCATCTCACTTAGCATCAGTCCATGTAGGTCTCTCCAAGCCTCTCTGTATTCATCCTGCTGGTCGGAATGAGTTGTTTTGGAAAGAACATCCTTTTGCTTCTCAATTCAGGCCATTAAACTTGATTTGAATGACTGCTTCTCAGGCATGTTATACTATCATCCATTTTGGGATGTAATTTGCATTATACATTTCTAAAGTTCCTTTCAACTCTAGATGCTATGATTTTGTCTTTAGTAGAAATACTTTAGGGAGCTGTCCTTGACCCTGTGTTGGTCAGCATTTTTATCAGTGACTTACTGGATGAAAAGTCAGATGGCATGCTTATCAAATTTGTAGGATTCAAAAGCTGGAAGGGAAAGTTAAATATGTTGGGTAAAAGAATTTTAATGCATAAAGATCTCAACTAGATAGAATAACAGGCAGAATCAAACAAGATTAAATAGAATGAGTGTAAATTCTTATACTTGTATTCAAGTAAATCACAAAAATATGAGGTTAGGAAACTAATGGTAGATTATCATTTATATGGGAAAAGATGGGGGATGAATTAAGCTAATAGTGTCTAATGGCAGCTAAAATAGTTATTTACTTTTATGTTACATCATTATATTACATCAGTGCAGACATCTGGAGTAATATGTTCAGTATGGGTACCACATTTTAGGAAGATTATTCACAAAGAATTATGTCCCAACTAATACATTATTGGTGGAATTGTGAACAGATGCAACTATTCTGGAAAGCAATTTGGAACTATGCTCAAAAAGTTATCAAATTGTGCATATTCTTTGACCCAGCAGTGTTACTACTGGGCTTATATCCCAAAGAGATATTAAAGAAGGGAAAGGGACCTATATGTGCAAGAATGTTTGTGGCAGCCCTTTTTATAGTGGCCAGAAACTGGAAACTGAATGGATGCCCATCAATTGGACAATGGCTGAATAAGTTGTGGTATATGAATATTATGGAATATTATTGTTCTGTAAGAAATGATGAACAGACTGATTTCAGAAAAGTTTAGAGAGACTAACCAGTGCTAAATGAAGTGAACAGAATGAGGAGGTCATTGTACATGGCAACAACAAGATTATTTGATGATCAATTGTGATGCACATGGCTCTCTTCAACAATGAGAGATTCAAACCAGTTCCAATGATCTTGTGATGAAGAGAGCCATCTACACCCAGAGGAGTGTGGGAACTGAGTATGGTTCACAACATAGCATTTCCACTTTTTTGTTGTTTACTTGCATTTTATTTTCTCCACTATTTTTTGGGGGGGATTTGATTTGATTTTTCTTATGTGTCAAGATAATTGTATAAATATATATCTATATATTAGCTTCAACATATATTTGTGCCATATTTAACATATATGTGACTACTTGCCATTTAGAAGAAGGGGGTGGGAGAAGGGGGGAGAAACTGGAACACAAGGTTTTGCAAGGGCTTATGTTGCAGAATTATTCATGCATATGTTTTGAAAAATAAAAAGCTTTAATTAAAAAAAAAGAATTGTGTCCAGAAAAAAAAACAGTAATGATATTGAGACATTTGGAGGCTATGTTCATCAAAAGATTGAATAAAAGAATTGTAGATGTTTGTCATGGAGAACACCTGACATGTGAAGGATATGATAATTGTCTTCCAAGAGATGTTCTATGAAAAATGGAATAGATTTGTTCTATGTTTTAGAGGAATGAACTTAGGATTGCTTTACTAAATAATTATTTTCTCCTAACAATATCTTCAAGTGGAAGCTACATCATCACATTTCAGCGTTTTGATTGGAAGGATGTCTAGTCAGGTATTTATCTTAACAGAAGAGGTTCCATCCAACTTGAGATTCTATGAATCTTTGAGATTCTATTAGTCTGTGATATTTACCTTTTTAAAAAACAAAAACCATTTACTTATTTTAATTTATTGAATAAAACAGACTTTTCTTTAACATAGTACAACAAATAAAAGATTATTGCAAATGAAACTGCAAGTCCACTCTATACAACTTGCTGTTCCTTCTGAAATACACAATAAAGTTACCATATAAATTTCCTTCCCCCCTTTTTTTCTTTTCCCTCTCACCCCCACCCAGATAAAGTCAGCTTTAGATACAAATAAGCATATGAATATAAAATTATTCTCTATATACTTATATTTAACAGTTCTAACAGTAACAGATATTATAATACCAATATGTGTATAGTGTAGGTATAGTATAAAGTAAAAACATTCTGTATTTGGAGAAACAGGAACAAGCCTGGAAATCATGGCTCTTTTAGTTATTATATGACCCTAGATAAATCTCCTCAACTCCATAGGCTTTACTTCTCTTCTCTGTAAAATAAAGCAGTTATCCTTTAAAGTTTCTTCTAGATCCAAATGTATGATTGTGTTATCCTAATCCTAACAGATACTTGTTTATTGATTTTTGGATGTCAGTGAAAAGTGTACCAGGCTTGTTCAGAAAACTTGAGTTTTTATTCCTGTTCTATTAAATCATAGGCAATTGAACTCTCAATCTTAGTTTCTGACTATGAAAAATGAGAATAAAAATATTCATCCTTTTCAGGGCTTTATGAGAAAAGTGTTTTTTAAACTGCTATACATAGGAGCATATATTCATAGTTGTCGGATACCTAATTACTTCATATGTCATGATTCTGTGAGAAAATAACATTTAATGTCAAATGGACCAATATACTTTGGAGAAACAACCAGCTTGTAGTTGGGGAGTACATATTAATTTTGACATTAATAATAAGCTATTGGTGTGATAGGATATAAATTATTCTCAATGACTCTTTTATTTGTGTCTAAATTGCATAGTGTAGGAATGATTTTATAATCATATTAAAAATACTCTGAACATATTTTTAAAATAATAAGAAATTAATTATGTATACTTATATATGCTTTTACAATTCCTTTAGAATTTGTGGGAAAGTGAACATTTGACTTCTTTGTGATCAAAAGTTTGAGAACTGTCACTTCCTTTTAATCTCTTGGAAACTATTCCAAGATTTATTTTTTGAAGCTTACACTTTGTATTTGCTAAAGAAACTATTTTATGGATTTTACACACTCCAGACCATTTTCCTCAAGGAATTTAACTATAAAAACATTGAATTGAAATTTATTTTTATTGATGAAGATACCATCAAAAATCCAATAGTTTCCTTCCATATTCTCTTTATGGAATATCAAATACTATATGTGGAGACTATAAAATCTGGATTTATCCTCAGAGACCTCAAACAGTGCTACTGCTTTGAAGTTCAACTATATTGATCCATTTAGGGTGAAAAGAAAATTGACAAGGAAAATTTTAATGTGATTTAAGATAGGGTATTATATTTCATTTGTCTAAGATTCTCACTCCCTCTATCAAATTTTTATATGAATATTCTTTTGTCTCTCTTAAAAACTTTTCATTCATGGGTAATTTTATTTCCTGAAAAAAATTTAGCTAAATGATAGCTTGCCATATGTCATAAAATACTTACAAATGTTACTTTCCTTATTGACTGAGGGCAATTTTTTAGAATCCCTTTAATCTATTTGCCTTTTAATGGCCAATAAAAAGTATCAAATAAACAATTTTAAGCGTTTTATTAAAATAACTATAGCAACTTGTATAGTTTATCCAATACCCTTGTATAGGAATATTAATTCTTCAAAATAAAATCGTAAATTAGAAAAATAAGGAGTTGAATAGACATAGCAATATTTGAAACTTTCTTTAAATTATAGCAATCTGTCTTTAGGTATTGAACAGTTATAATCAAATTATATTTACACTCAAATGTTAAATTGGAATTACTTTAAAATAATTTCAACTAGGCATTTAAATTTAATAATTTTCTTTTCATTAATAGCCAAATACTGTTTTATACTTGTTACAAATTCATAAATATAAAATTTAAAACAGATGGAGGATTTATTTAATTTCTCCCTCTTGAGAAATTCTAAAACTGTGAAAATAGTGAGAAAGAATAAACTACTAAGAATAAATACTTTTTAAAAAAGTTAAGCTGGGATGATCAGGAAATTAAATATTTTTGGCAGATTTGCTAATTGCATATTTATTACTCCTCATTGCATATTTCTTTTGAATTTGTTAAAAAAGCAAAATATTCTCATGACACATCTATGTGACCCCAGTTTTACAGGAACATAAGTATAATTTAACTAAAAAATGCATTGTTTCTATGGTCAAATCATGCCTACACTAAGCATAGCAATATTGGAGGATCCAGTTAATTCCATAAAAATAATAATATAAGAGTAGTGACATTGGTTAAAAGGTATTCATAACATTGATTAGGGTTAGTGATATGTATATACATGGGATGACTATGATGCTGTTCCAGTGTTAAACAATTAGCTTCATAGAGCAAGTCTTGGGACTTGTCAAAAAAGCATGAGACAAAGCATTTGATAAAATCCAACTTCCATTCCTATTAAAAAACACTTGAGAGTATAGGAATAAATGGATTTTTCCTTAAAATAATCAGCAGCATCTATTTAAAACCATCAGTAAGCATCATATGTAATGGGGAAAAACTGCAACCATTCCCAATAACATCAGGAGTGAAACAAGGTTGCCCACTATCACTGTCACTATTCAATATACATTTCTAATAGCATTTCTAATGCTAGCTTTGGCAATAAGAGTTGAGAATTAGATTAAAGGAATGAGAGTAGGCAATGAGGAAACCAAATTATCACTCTTTGCTGATGACATGATAGTATACTTAGAGAACCCCAGAGATTCTACTAAAAAATTAATACAAATAATCCACACCTTGAGCAAAGTTGCAGGATACAAAATAAACCCACATAAATCATCAGCATTCTTATATATCACTAACAAAATCCAACAGTCAGAGTTACAAAGAGAAATTCCATTTAAGGTAACTACTGATAGTATAAAATACTTAGGAATCTATCAGCCAAGGGAAAATAAGAAATTATATGAGCAAAACTACAAAACACTTTTCACACAAATTAAGTCTGATCTAACCAATTGGAAAAATATTAAATCTTCTTGGATAGGGTAAGCAAATATAATAAAGATGACAATACTACCTAAACTAATCTATTTGTTTAGCACTATACCAATCAGACTCCCAAAAAGCTATTTTAATGATCTAGAAAAAATAACAACAAAATTCATATGGAAGAACAAAAGGTCAAGAATTTCAAGGGAATTAATGAAAAAAAAAATCAAATGAAGGTGGCCTAGCTGTACCAGATCTAAAATTATATTATAAAGCAGCACTTACCAAAACCATTTGTATTGGCTAAGGAATAGATTAGTTGATCAGTGGAATAGGTTAGGTTCAAAGGACAAAATAGGCAATAACTATAGCAATCTAGTGTTTGACAAACCCAGAGACCCCAGCTTTTAGGAGAAGAACTTACTGTTTGACAAAAATTGCTGGGAAAATTGGAAACTAGTATGGCAGAAACTAGGCATTGACCCACACTTAACACCGTACACCAACATAAGGTCAAAATGGGTTCATGACCTAGGCACAAAGAATGAGATTATAAATAAATTAGAGCAACACAGGATAGTTTACCTCTCAGATCTGTGGAAGAAAAAGAAATTTATGAGCAAAGAAGAACTAGAGATCATTACCGATCACAAAATAGAAAATTTTGATTACATCAAATTGAAAAGTTTTTTTACTAACAAAACTAATGCAGACAAGATTAGAAGGGAAGCAATAAACTGAAAAAATATTTTTACAGTCAAAGGTTCTGATAAAGGACTCATTTTCAAAATATATAGAGAATTGACTCTAATTTATAAGAAATCAAGCCATTCTCCAATCTCAGATGAAGAAATTGAAACTATTTCTAGCCATATGAAAAGATGCTCCAAGTCATTATTAATCAGAGAAATGCAAATTAAGACAACTCTGAGATACCACTACATACCTGTCAGACTGGCTAGAATGACAGGGAAAGATAATGTGGAATGTTGGAGAGGATATGGGAAAACAGGGACACTAATATGTTGTTGGTGGAATTGTGAATCCATCCAACCTTTCTGGAGAGCAGTTTGCAACTATGCTCAAAAAGTTATCAAACTGTGCATACCCTTTGATCCAGCAGTGTTACTACTGGGCTTATATCCCAAAGAGATCATAAAGAAGGGAATGTTTGTGGCAGCCCTCTTTGTAGTGGCCAGAAATTGGAAACTGAATAGATGCCCATCAATTGGAGAATGGCTGAATAAATTGTAGTATATGAATATTATGGAATATTATTGATTGGTAAGAAATGACCAATAGGATGATTTCAGAAAGGCCTGGAGAGACTTGCACGAACTGATGCTGAGTGAAACGAGCAGGGCCAGGAGATCATTATATACTTCAACAACAACACTATATGATGATTGCTGAAGATGGCCAGGTCCATCAGAATTAATAAGATGAACCAAATCAGTTCCAATGGAGCAGTAATGAACTGAACCAGCCATGCCTAGCGAAAGAACTCTGGGAGATGACTAAAAACCATTACATTGAATTCCCAGTCCCTATATTTTTGCCTGCCTGCATTTTGGATTTCCTTCATAGTCTACTTGTACAATATTTCAGAGTCCGGTTCTTTTTGTACAGCAAAGTAACAGTTTGGTCATGTATACTTATTGTGTATTTAATTTATACTTTAATATATTTAACATCTACTGGTCATCCTTCCATCTAGGGGAGGGGGTGGGGGGAAAGAGGGGAAAAATTGGAACAAAAGTTTTGGCAATTGTCAATGCTGTAAAGTTACCCATACATATAACTTGTAAATAAAAAGCTATGGAAAAAAAAAAAAAAAGCATGAGACATTATGAAGGAAGATAGCTCTCTTGAAATTTCTCCTCTCTCCCATTCTGTGGCATATTATGTACAGTTAGAAGCAGGAGAATCAAAGTTAGCTATAGGATAAACAACTGGAGTCAGTCATTATTCTTAAACCTATCTTGCTATTTGAGCTTAAGAAGAAATGCAACTTTCCTAATCCATGTCTCACTCTTGAGCTTAAGCCAATGTGAGTTTTTTTTGTAATTCTTCCAGATTTAGAATGGCTCTTCACCAACCTGCTGAATTTGTAACCATAGGACCTGGATTCAAATTTTAACCCTGATTTTAAGTTCTAACTTTGAAGTTACTACTACATGTGTCAAATCAACACTTCCTGGACCTCAGTTGCTTAGAAAGAAATGGGATAGATAGCTTCTGAGTTCTCTTGTACTTATATGTTTCTGAATCTATAAATTAAAAAAAACAGAATTTCTTAGAAAATTCTTTTTTGAATATAGTTGCCATAATTGACTGCAAAGAAAAAGGACAATTATTTTTAAAATTGGTAGAATATAAAATTTGCTCATCATAATTATTTAAAGAAGATAGGATTGCTTTTTTAATTTGTTAGAACCAATTTATATGCTATATTGTTTACAATTTAAAAATATTATTTTGCCTATTTACATTTGTTTAAATTTATCCTTTAGGTGAAGAAAATGCAATAATCATAATGATAATGGGTAAATACAAGTTTTTGAGAGTCAAGTTGTTATAGATATATCTGGTACTAGAGAGATTGAATGTATGCTTCAGAGTTTAGTAAACTTTAAAAGTATTGCCCTCAGGCTGATGTTTCATCAGGGGGTTTGGGGTTAAATGAACCAAGGAAGAAAAAGTATTAAAGAAAATTCCCAAAGTAAAGACATGATCATTCTGTTTCAAATAACCAGGTACTTGGGGAAAGATTTCATGTTGTACAAATTAAAATTGTTCTTCAAATAGTTGTTGATCAGATTCTATGAAGTTATGTTAAATGCTTTATTTTCATTTGTTCTTCTAAAAATTATATTCATCTATTATTTTATACCACTAATCTTTCTCACAGCATCCCTGTGGCCCAAATGCCATCCCATGTAATAATTAATATTTTAGAGAAAAAAGATTAGAAAAGCAATCAACAAATCAGAAGAGTATAAAAATATGTGTTCTGTAACACATCTATACACTTCCACCCTCCTCTTTGGAGCTGTTTGTTCTTTGTAATTTTATAAAATTCACTTTTGATTTTTTATGTTTGTTCTTTTTATTAACATAGTTAGTCACTGTGTATATTATTTTCTTGATGCTGCTTGAATCATTCTGCATCAAATCATATAAAATCTTCTATACTTGAGGCATCAAGGTGGCTCTGTCTAGAGTATTGGAGTCTTATTTCAAATCCTGCTTTGGAAACTTCCTAGTTGGGTAACATTGGTTCAAGGCACTTCACTTTTACCTGCCTCAGTTTCCTCAGCCGGCAAGATGGAGATCCTAATAGGGCCTACATCACAGGTTTATTATGAGGATCAAATATATGTGTGTATGTATATGACTTACATATCATCACTTAGTACAGTACCTGGCACATAATAGGTACTGAATAAATACTTTTCCCCTTCCCTTCCATCATCATTCTTCTCTATTTTTGTCTTATGTTTCATTTCTTATGTTCATATTCCTGCATTAGGAATATCACTTTGATAGGCTTAAAAGACTTAGAGAGTAGAACATCTGAGTGATCAGATAAACCAATTAGGAAAAAATTGCAACAATTAGGAATGAGGTGATAAAGATTAAGGAACTTGCTCAGATTCACACAGCTAGGAAGTATCTAGGTTAGATTTTGAAATCAGGTTTTTCTGACCAGGCCCTGTATTCCATCCACTGTGCCACTTAGCTGCTTCTTAAAAATAGCTAGACTTTACATAGTTCTTTAAGGTTTGAGAAACACTTTACAAATGTTGTCTTCCTGAATTTCTTTATGTCCTAATTAAAATTCCACTTTGTATTTGCTTTGTATAAATGTCATACTGACATTTGATAGAATGTAAGGATTTGAAGGCAGCAAGATGCTGTACAGTGTCTAATATGTAATTTGTACACAATACATCCTGATTATTTTATTCATTTATGTCCTTACTTTGACATTTACTGTCCCTTAGCAGGTATAATGATACATCTAGTACTGATTTCATACCAGTCTTTTGAGGATTGGTAATTTCTGTAAAGTATTGTACCTGTCTTAACATGCTATATAATTAGTTATAAAATATGTATTTTTTGAGGGCTGGAACTTTTTTTTATTTTTGATCTCTTTAGCACTTGGCACAGTCTGTGGCATATGACAGGAGCTTTATAAATGCTTGTTAACTTTATTGAATTATTACTATTGTCTTTAAAATGAAGTAAAAGTAGAATCTCCTAAGCATATTGTTAGGAAAGCTCATATTCTGTAAATGTTTATTTTTATTATTATTATGAATCATACTAGTAATAATAAAAAGTATTCAAAGAACATATAAATGTGAATTGTTATTAGTACTATGACCTTTGTTATTATTGAATGAGATTATACACAGAATTTGATTGATCAATTTTCGTTTTACTGTTCAGAAAATAATTCTGTATTCTATAGTAGCTCTGTAACACAATTTTTAGGATGGTATGAAGAAACTTTCCCATTAACAGTTAAAAGAGCATGTATATTAGGAAGATAATTAAAGGGTTTTTTTTCCTTCTTTGAAAATATATACATATGTATATATATATATATATATATATATATATATATATGTGTATATATGTGTATATATATATATGTATCATTGTTATTCAGTTGGGTCCAACTTTTCATGACCCCATTTGGAATTTTCTTGATAGATACTGGAGTGGTTTGCCATTTTCTTCAGCTCATTTTACAGATGAAGCAACTGAGGCAAACAGGGTTAAGTGATTTGCCCATGATCACATTGCTAATAGGTAATATGTGTAATACAAAAATAAACACATACACATATTGGGCTTATATATTTATATACACATATATTTCAGATATGTATTTTTATATGTGTGTATACAAAGAATTTTAAGATTTTTTCTCATTTTAAGCATTATTTTTGTTGATGACATTAAGTTCAGTAATGTGGCTAAAAAAATTAGTCATATTGGAGCCTAAAGTGGGCTTATAAAAGAATATAATTAAATGAAGTCTAATCTAAAAACAGTTATTTGAGAAGAAAAACTGGAAAGTTTGGGAGGAGACTGGGTCATAAAAAACCTCAGAATTAGATGTAAATACGCTAATCAGAAATGAATATGGTTGTGTAAATTAGCTTGAGGTTTATCTGAATTATCAGTTCATCCTCCCACTTTGCTATAAGACTTTTGAATCCTGCCTATCTATAGGTTAGCTTTTTTTTTTTTTTAATTTTATTTTATTTAATAATAACTTTGTATTGACAGAATCCATGCCAGGATAATTTTTACACGACATTATCCCTTGCAATCACTTATGTTTCGTTTTTTCCCCTCCCTCCCTCCTCCCCCCACCCCCAGGATGGCAAGCAGTCCTATATATGTTAAATATGTTGCAGTATATCCTAGATACAATACATATTTGCAGAACCGAACAGTTCTCTTGTTGCACAGGGAGAATTGGATTCAGAAGGTAAAAATAACTCGGGAAGAAAATCCAAAAATGCAAATAGTTCACATTCATTTCCCAGTATTCCTTCTTTGGGTGTAGCTGTTTCTGTCCATCATTTCTCCAATGAAACTCAGTTAAGTCTCTTTGTCAGAGAAATCCACTTCCATCAGAATACATCTTCATACAATATCGTTGTCGAAGTGTATAATGATCTCCTGGTTCTGCTCATCTCACTTAGCATCAGTCCATGTAGGTCTCTCCAAGCCTCTCTGTATTCATCCTACTGGTCATTCCTTACAGAGCAATAATATTCCATAACATTCATATACCACAATTTACCCAGCCATTCTCCAATTGATGGGCATCCATTCATTTTCCAGTTTCTAGCCACTACAAACAGGGCTGCTACAAACATTTTGGCACATACAGGTCCCTTTCCCTTTTTTAGTATCTCTTTGGGGTATAAGCCCAATAGAAACACTGCTGGATCAAAGGGTATGCACAGTTTGATAACTTTTTGGGCATAATTCCAGATCGCTCTCCAGAATGGCTGGATTCGTTCACAACTCCACCAACAATGCATCAGTGTCCCCGTTTTCCCGCATCCCCTCCAACATTCATCATTATTTTTTCCTGTCATCTTAGCCAATCTGACAGGTGTGTAGTGATATCTCAGAGTTGTCTTAATTTGCATTTCTCTGCTCAATAGTGATTTGGAACACTCTTTCATGTGAGTGGTAATAGTTTCAATTTCTTCATCTGAAAATTGTCTGTTCATATCCTTTGACCATTTATCAATTGGAGAATGGCTTGATTTTTTATAAATTTGAGTCAGTTCTCTATATATTTTGGAAATGAGGCCTTTATCAGAACCTTTAATTGTAAAGATGTTTTCCCAGTTTGTTACTTCCCTACTAATCTTGTTTGCATTCGTTCTGTTTGTACAAAGGCTTTTTAATTTGATATAATCAAAATTTTCTATTTTGTGATTGGTAATGGTCTCTAGTTCATCTTTGGTCACAAATTTCTTTCTCCTCCACAAGTCTGAGAGATAAACTATCTATAGGTTAGCTTTTAACAGTAAAACTGAGATTCAGAGATTTTGAAAATTTTAAGAAGAAATAATAAAAATAATTTCAACTTTACACACATGCTGATCCTTGTACCATTACCTCCTGACTATTCTAACCTCTAGCATTCAATCCTTTGTTTTTTTTCCTTGATGAGATTATTGAGGGTCCAGATTTATGTCATTCAGCTGTGATATATGTGAAGCTGCTTTAATTTCTTCCTAAATACTAATATTGTTACATGTGGAAAGAAGAACTACACTAGTGTCAAGACCTAAATCACTTAATGAGATTTACTAATCTCTGCCCACCTCAAATTCTCATTCTCTCCATGATATCAGAAATCAATCAATAACCTTCTGGCATTCCAAAACCAAATACTTTATTCTTCCCACATCTGGAGTATTGGAATTCTACCTCTTAGTCATATCTACTTAAATAACTGAGGAAATATCTAGAAATCCTGTATATTTGAAAGACTTTGCCTCCTTCCACCCACAACTGGTTGCCTTTCAACTTGAATGCCATTTCTTCTCTTCCTCCTTAAAGAGTTAAAGAGTTAAAGAGAAAGGGGTTTAATACATTAGCGTAATGTCTTAAACTCCAAATTCCTATACTCCAGAAAGCAACTGCCTGTTTCACCCTAAGTCAAAACACTTGGAAAGTACTTAATCTGTAAAGTTACTTTGTTTTAGGCAACAGGATAGAATTAAGAAATCCTAGGTGTTCTGGAGCACTAAGCCATAACTGTTTCCTTTTTCTTTGTGCTATTGATATCCTTACTTTATAATATATTTTAAAATTATAATGCATTTTTCCATAGAAACAATGTTATTACATGACAACTAGGTTTATTTGAAGTGACAACCCTCCTGTCATTAGAGTTTTGCTGAGCTCTAGGGTATATGATTTGTGCATTAGTTAGTGTTGACTGTCTCTGCCTCTGGAATCTTTTCATGGTTTGTGGATCTGCTGCTTTGACTTCCTCTACAAGAAGGTATTTTGCCAAGAGCTGCACTCACCCACGTTTCCTAATCATGAACATTGTAATCTGTCATGGCTTTCAACTTGTCATAAGACGTTTCTTTAGATTGTCCTTCAGTGTATCATTGAATCATTTCCTTTACCCAAGCTATGTCTTCCTATTCTCTTTTACTTTGAGACATCCATTGTTTTGTTGTCCTGGTGCTATATTAGTTGTGTTACCTGGTAATAGGACCCATCAATCACTGCCTAGGATTGAGAAGTTCAGCTTGTCAAACACTAACATTTCCAATCTTCGACAGGAAATGGGTTCAGGAAAGTGAAGGTCAGTGTATGATAGCTTAAGCCCCAAATCCCTACCATGCTACACCAGATTTGTATATTTTATATATGGGAAAATCCTAGGAAATTCTTTTATTCAGTATTTTAATTATTTGTCTGTTTCACTAATGTGTTGTGGCAGAATTTTCTATGCAACCAAAAGCAGACCTTGAAAATTCCTGTAGGACAGCCCTTAAAAAACCCACAGTCTGTAGAAAATTATAATTCATGTATACTCAAGGAAAAAAAAAAACCAAACATACTAGAAAAAATCATTCTTTTAACCACATAAAAACATTTCCAGCTATGATTTGTGAGTGATTTATGAGCTCTCCCTTGTGGCAGTTTATTAGAACCACTTGGAATAGCAAAAAAAAGCAATGACAAGAAACTTAATAGTATGCTTGGCTTAATGTGGTGTAATATGGTGGCTGGCCAGTCTAATACAGAATTAGGCCACAGTATCTTATCTGGTAAGTAAAGCATTATAAGCATAATCCAATATCACCTCTGTTTTTCTTTTATTTTTAGTAGCTGAAATTGTTGGTAATTTTTTTAAAAACATATGTATGGCCACATTCTATGCCCTCTAACTATGATCTTACACGGATGCCTTGTCAAGTCTTCCTAAACAACACAGACCTCAAATACACATCTGGCAGCTGATTTTTGTGTGCGTTCTGAGGAGCAGTCTCACAAGTCTGGAGAGTCAGAGAGACTTAGCATTAGCAAGATGGTTATCAGGACATGAGGATTGTATTTTAGGGGAAGAATAAAGAGGGGAATATTAAACTCAGAAAGGAAAGGCAGTATATTATTGAAAGTTAAGAGAGCTGAACCAGGAAGATCTGGTTCAATCAGTTTGTAAACATTATATAACACCTACTGTGTGCCAGGCTTGTGCTAAGTGCTGTGGATACAAAAACAAATAAGAACAAAGACAGACTTGCTCTCAATGAACTTACAATTTAATGGAGAAGACTGTGAAATGATTCCACTGTACCACCTAACACCAGGTATTAAGAGAGCAAATAATAAAGTGTTCACATTCGTTTCCCAGTGTTCTTTCTTTGGGTGTAGCTGCTTTTGTCCATCATTTATCAATTGAAACTCAGGTCTCTTTGTCAAAGAAATCCACTTCCATCAAAATATGTCCTCATACAATATCGTTGTCGAAGTGTATAATGATCTCCTGGTTCTGCTCATTTCACTTAGCATCAGTTCATGTAGGTCTCTCCAAGCCTCTCTGTATTCATCCTGCTGGTCATTTCTTACAGAACAATAATATTCCATAACATTCATATACCACAATTTACCCAGCCATTCTCCAATTGATGGGCATCCATTCATTTTCCAGTTTCTAGCCACTACAAACAGGGCTGCTACAAACATTTTGGCACATACAGGTCCCTTTCCCTTCTTTAGTATTTCTTTGGGATATAAGCCCAATAGAAACACTGCTGGATCAAAGGATATGCACATTTTGATAATTTTTTGGGCATAATTCCAGATTGCTCTCCAGAATGGTTGGATTCGTTCACAACTCCACCAACAATGCATTAGTGTCCCAGTTTTCCCGCATCCCCTCCAACATTCATCATTATTTTTTCCTGTCATCTTAGCCAATCTGACAGGTGTGTAGTGATATCTCAGAGTTGTCTTAATTTGCATTTCTCTGATCAATAATGATTTGGAACACTCTTTCATATGAGTGGTAATAGTTTCAATCTCATCCTCTGAAAATTGTCTGTTCATATCCTTTGACCATTTATCAATTGGAGAATGGCTTGATTTCTTATAAATTTGAGTCAGTTCTCTATATATTTTGGAAATGAGGCCTTTATCAGAACCTTTAACTGTGAAAATGTTTTCCCAGTTTGTTGCTTCCCTTCTAATCTTGTTTGCATTAGTTTTATTTGTACAAAGGCTTTTTAATTTGATGTAATCGAAATTTTCTATTCTGTGATCAGTAATGGTCTCTAGTTCATCTTTGGTCACAAATTTCTTTCTCCTCCACAAGTCTGAGAGATAAACTATTCTATGTTCCTCTAATTTATTTATAATCTCGTTCTTTATGCCTAGGTCATAGACCCATTTTGATCTTATCTTGGTATATGGTGTTAAGTGTGGGTCCATGCCTAATTTCTGCCATACTAATTTCCAATTATCCCAGCAGTTTTTATCAAATAATGAATTCTTTTCCCAGAAGTTAGGGGCTTTGGGTTTGTCAAACACTAGATTGCTATAATTGACTATTCTGTCTTGTGAGCCTAGCCTTTTCCACTGATCCACTAATCTATTTCTTAGCCAATACCAAATGGTTTTGGTGACTGCTGCTTTATAATATAATTTTAGATCAGGTACAGCTAGGCCACCTTCATTTGATTTTTTTTTTCATTAGTTCCCTTGAGATTCTCGACTTTTTATTGTTCCATATGAATTTTGTTGTTATTTTTTCTAGATCAATAAAATATTTTCTTGGAAGTCTGATTGGTATAGCACTAAATAAATAGATTAGTTTAGGGAGTATTGTCATCTTTATTATGTTCGCTCGGCCAATCCAAGAGCACTTAATATTTTTCCAATTATTTAAGTCTGACTTTATTTGTGTGGAGACTTTTTTATAATTTTGCTCATATAATTCCTGACTTTCCTTTGGTAGATAGATTCCCAAATATTTTATGGTATCAACAGTTATTCTGAATGGAATTTCTCTTTGTATCTCTTGCTGTTGGGTTTTGTTGGTGATGTATAAAAATGCTGAGGATTTATGGGGATTTATTTTGTAGCCAGCTACTTTGCTAAAATTATGAATTATTTCCAATAGCTTTTTGGTAGAATCTCTGGGGTTCTCTAGGTATACCATCATATCATCTGCAAAGAGTGATAGTTTGGTTTCCTCATTGCCTACTCTAATTCCTTTTATATCTTTCTCGACTCTTATTGCCGAGGCTAGTGTTTCTAATACGATATTAAATAATAATGGTGATAGTGGGCAACCTTGCTTCACTCCAGATCTTACTGGGAAAGGTTCCAGTTTTTCCCCATTGCATATGATGCTTACTGATGGTTTTAAATATATGCTCCTGACTATTTTAAGGAAAAGTCCATTTATTCCTATGCTCTCAAGTGTTTTTATTAGGAATGGATGTTGGATTTTATCAAATGCTTTTTCTGCATCTATTGAGATGATCATGTGGTTTTTGTTTGTTTGGTTATTGATATAGTCAATTATGCTAATAGTTTTCCTAATATTGAACCAGCCCTGCATTCCTGGTATAAATCCTACTTGGTCATAGTGTATTATCCTGGTGACAATTTTCTGTAATCTTTTTGCTAATATTTTATTTAAGATTTTAGCATCAATATTCATTAGGGAGATTGGTCTATAATTTTCTTTCTCTGTTTTCAGCCTACCTGGTTTAGGTATCAGTACCATATCTGTGTCATAAAAGGAGTTTGGTAGGACTCCTTCAATCCCTATTTTTTCAAATAGTTTATATAACATTGGAGTTAATTGTTCTTTAAATGTTTGGTAGAATTCACATGTAAATCCATCTGGTCCTGGGGATTTTTTCTTAGGGAGTTGATTGATAGTTTGTTCTATTTCTTTTTCTGAGATGGGACTGTTTAGGATATTTACTTCTTCCTCTGTTAGTTTGGGCAAGCTGTATTTTTGGAGGTATTTTTCTATTTCATTTAAGTTGTCGAATTTATTGGCATAAAGTTGGGCAAAGTAACTCCTAATTATTGCTCTAATTTCCTCTTCGTTAGTGGTGAGTTCTCCCTTTTCATTTTTAAGACTAACAATTTGATTTTCCTCTTTCCTTTTTTTAATCAGATTTACTAAGGGTTTGTCTATTTTGTTGGTTTTTTCATAGAACCAACTCTTAGTTTTATTAATCAATTCAATAGTTTTTTTACTTTCAATTTTATTGATCTCACCTTTTACTTTTAGAATTTCAAGTTTAGTGTTTGACTGGGGGTTTTTAATTTGTTCCTTTTCTAGCATTTTTAATTGCAAACCCAATTCATTGACCTTCTCTTTCTCTATTTTATACAAATAGGCCTCTAGAGATATGAAATTTCCCCTTATTACCGCTTTGGCTGCATCCCATACATTTTGGTATGATGTCTCATTATTATCGTTTTCTTGGGTGAAGTTATTAATTATGTCTATGATTTGCTGTTTTACCCAATCATTCTTTAGTATGAGATTATTTAGTTTCCAATTATTTTTTGGTCTACTTCCCCTGGTTTTTTGTTGAATGTAATTTTCATTGCATCGTGGTCTGAAAAGGATGCATTTACTATTTCTGCCTTACTGCATTTGAGTTTGAGGTTTTTATGCCCTAATATATGGTCAATTTTTGTATAGGTTCCATGAACTGCTGAAAAGAAAGTGTATTCCTTTCTGTCTCCATTACATTTTCTCCAGAGATCTATCATATCTAGCTTTTCTAGTATTCTGTTTACCTCTTTGACTTCTTTCTTATTTATTTTCTGGTTTGATTTATCTAATTCTGAGAGTGCAAGGTTAAGATCTCCCACTATTATAGTTTTACTGTCTATTTCTTCTTGCAGCTCTCTTAGTTTCTCTTTTAAGAATTTAGATGCTACCCCACTTGGTGCATATATGTTTAATATAGATAGTGCTTCATTATCCATGCTACCCTTTAGCAAGATGTAGTGTCCTTCCTTATCTCTTTTAATTAGGTCAATTTTTGCTTTAGCTTGATCTGAGATCAGGATGGCTACCCCTGCTTTTTTGACTTCACCTGAAGCATAGTAAATTTTGCTCCAACCTTTTACCTTTAACCTGCATGTATCTCCCCGCTTCAGGTGTGTTTCCTGTAAACAACATATTGTAGGATTCTGGCTTTTAATCCATTCTGCTAACCGCTTCCTCTTTATGGGGGAGTTTACCCCGTTCACATTTATGGTTAGAATGACCAATTCTGTATTACTTGCCATCTTGTTAACCCCGATTTATGCTTTCCTCCCTTCTTTCCCCTTTCCCCCCTTCCAAGTATTAAGCTTGTGAGCACCACTTGCTTCTCACAGCCCTCCCTTTTTAGTGTCCCTCCCCCCGCCTTAGAGTTCCTCCCCCTATCTTACCCCTTTCCCTCCCAGTTCCCGTATTCCCTTCCGCTTAGCTTATTCCTTCCCTTTCCACTTTTCCCTTCTCACTTTTCAATGAGATGGGAGAAGTTTCACCATAGATTGAATATGTCTTAAGATTTTTCACTTAAAGCCAATTCTGAAGGCAGTAAGATACCCACTATATTCATCCCCCTCCATTCTTTCTCTCAGATATAATAGGTTTCCTATGCCTCTTCATGTGATGTACTACCCCCACTTTACCCTTTTTCTGGTACAGTGTCCTTTCCACATCAATTTCTAGAACAAGGTATACATGTATTCTTTATACATCTATATAGTCAAAATATAGTTCCCAAGATTAATCTTTACCTTTTTAGATTTCTCTTGAGTTCTATATTTGTAGATCAAACTTTTTGTTAAGTTCTGGTTTTTTCATCAGAAATAGATGAAATTCGCTTACTTCGTTGAATGTCCATCTTCTTCCCTGGAAAAAGATGCTCATTCTCGCTGGGTAAGTTATTTTTGGTTGCATACCAAGTTCCTTAGCCTTTCGGAATATCATATTCCAGGCCCTTCGATCTTTTAATGTGGATGCTGCCAGATCCTGGGTGATCCTTATCGTGGCTCCTTGATACTTGAATTGGTTTTTTCTAGCCGCTTGCAATATTTTTTCTTTCATCTGAGGGTTCTGGCATTTGGCCACTATATTCCTTGGTGTTTTGATTTTAGGATCCCTTTCAGTGGGTGATCGATGAATCCTTTCAATGTTTATTTTTTCCTCTGTTCCTATGACTTCTGGGCAGTTCTCTTTGATAATTTCCTGGAAGACAATGTCCAGGCTCTTTTTTTCATCATGTTTTTCTGGGAGTCCAATGATTCTCAGATTGTCTCTCCTGGATCTGTTTTCCAGGTCTGTTGTCTTCCCCAGAAGGTATTTCACATTTTTCTCCATTGTTTGATTTTTTTGGATTTGCTTGACTGATTCTTCTTGTCTCCTCGAGTCATTCAATTCCACTTGTTCAATTCTGATTTTCAGTGAAGTATTCTCTTCACTCACTTTTTTAAAATCTTTCTCTAATTGTCCAATTGAGTTCTTTTGTTCTGTGGAATTTTTTTCCATTTCGCCAATTTTGTTTTTTAGAGAGCTGTTTTCTGTTTCCAGTTCACTAATCCTATTTTTCAAGGATTTTACTTCTTTATCCACTCTCTCTTTAACTGACTTCTCCAGGCTCTTTTCCCACTTTTCTTCTAGCTCCCTTGTGAGAGCCTTTTTAATCACTTCTATGAGGTTCATCTGTGCTGAGGAACAGACGCTCTCCTCCTTTGGGGAATCACCTGGGGACTGTCTGTTTTTAGTCTCCTCAGGATTTAGAGTCTGCTCTCTATCTGTATAGAAGCTGTCAAGGGTTAAAGTCCTCTTCAGCTTCTTGCTCATTCTGTCTATTAATCAGAGACAAACTAGCAAAGAAAAACAGAAAAAACTGGAGTCTTTCTTTGGGGGGGGGCTGGGTGTGTTATCGAGCTTCCTCTACAGACTGCAGGGGGCAGCAGTGAGGCACTAGCAGGACTGTGCTGCGCCTGCGCTCTGAGATCCCAGAGCGTGCTGAGTCACTGAGGGGGGGGAAGGGGGGGGCGGCCAGGTCCTGAGAGACTCCAGCTGTTTGCGGTTGTGTTCTTCAGCCCCGGTGTTTTTAGCTTCTCTGCTGGGCTGTTGACTTGCTGCAGGTTCCAAACCTGTAGCGAAGCTCTCCCCGCAGAGACGGCTACGATCACTCCCCACCCCCTTTCCAGTCTGCTCCCGTGCTCTCACTGCCGCTGCCCTCAGCCTGCGCCCGATCTAAAACCGCCCCAGCCCTCCAGTAAAGACAGACCTTTCTTGGCGGATCTCAAGGATGGCTTCTCTTGGTAACTATTTGTGGGTTTTTTTCAGTCAAGCATTGATTCAGAGGCTTGTAATGAAGTGGATAGTGAGAGAAAGCGCGGAGCTTATGCAACTGTGAGCCTCCTCTCCGCCATCTTAACCGGAAGACCATAATAACTTTGTATTGACAGAATCCATGCCAGGATAATTTTTACACGACATTATCCCTTGCAATCACTTATGTTTCGTTTTTTCCCCTCCCTCCTTCCTCCCCCCCCCCCCCCAGGATGGCAAGCAGTCCTATATATGTTAAATATGTTGCAGTATATCCTAGATACAATACATATTTGCAGAACCGAACAGTTCTCTTGTTGCACAGGGAGAATTGGATTCAGAAGGTAAAAATAACTCGGGAAGAAAATCCAAAAATGCAAATAGTTCACATTCATTTCCCAGTATTCCTTCTTTGGGTGTAGCTGTTTCTGTCCATCATTTCTCCAATGAAACTCAGTTAAGTCTCTTTGTCAGAGAAATCCACTTCCATCAGAATACATCTTCATACAATATCGTTGTCGAAGTGTTCTGCTCATCTCACTTAGCATCAGTCCATGTAGGTCTCTCCAAGCCTCTCTGTATTCATCCTACTGGTCATTCCTTACAGAGCAATAATATTCCATAACATTCATATACCATAATTTACCCAGCCATTCTCCAATTGATGGGCATCCATTCATTTTCCAGTTTCTAGCCACTACAAACAGGGCTGCTACAAACATTTTGGCACATACAGGTCCCTTTCCCTTCTTTAGTATTTCTTTGGGGTATAAGCCCAATAGAAACACTGCTGGATCAAAGGTATGCACAGTTTGATAACTTTTTGGGCATAATTCCAGATCGCTCTCCAGAATGGTTGGATTCGTTCACAACTCCACCAACAATGCATCAGTGTCCCCGTTTTCCCGCATCCCCTCCAACATTCATCATTATTTTTTCCTGTCATCTTAGCCAATCTGACAGGTGTGTAGTGATATCTCAGAGTTGTCTTAATTTGCATTTCTCTGCTCAATAGTGATTTGGAACACTCTTTCATGTGAGTGGTAATAGTTTCAATTTCTTCATCTGAAAATTGTCTGTTCATATCCTTTGACCATTTATCAATTGGAGAATGGCTTGATTTTTTATAAATTTGAGTCAGTTCTCTATATATTTTGGAAATGAGGCCTTTATCAGAACCTTTAATTGTAAAGATGTTTTCCCAGTTTGTTACTTCCCTACTAATCTTGTTTGCATTCGTTCTGTTTGTACAAAGGCTTTTTAATTTGATATAATCAAAATTTTCTATTTTGTGATTGGTAATGGTCTCTAGTTCATCTTTGGTCACAAATTTCTTTCTCCTCCACAAGTCTGAGAGATAAACTATCTATAGGTTAGCTTTTAACAGTAAAACTGAGATTCAGAGATTTTGAAAATTTTAAGAAGAAATAATAAAAATAATTTCAACTTTACACACATGCTGATCCTTGTACCATTACCTCCTGACTATTCTAACCTCTAGCATTCAATCCTTTGGTTTTTTTTCCTTGATGAGATTATTGAGGGTCCAGATTTATGTCATTCAGCTGTGATATATGTGAAGCTGCTTTAATTTCTTCCTAAATACTAATATTGTTACATGTGGAAAGAAGAACTACACTAGTGTCAAGACCTAAATCACTTAATGAGATTTACTAATCTCTGCCCACCTCAAATTCTCATTCTCTCCATGATATCAGAAATCAATCAATAACCTTCTGGCATTCCAAAACCAAATACTTTATTCTTCCCACATCTGGAGTATTGGAATTCTACCTCTTAGTCATATCTACTTAAATAACTGAGGAAATATCTAGAAATCCTGTATATTTGAAAGACTTTGCCTCCTTCCACCCACAACTGGTTGCCTTTCAACTTGAATGCCATTTCTTCTCTTCCTCCTTAAAGAGTTAAAGAGTTAAAGAGAAAGGGGTTTAATACATTAGCGTAATGTCTTAAACTCCAAATTCCTATACTCCAGAAAGCAACTGCCTGTTTCACCCTAAGTCAAAACACTTGGAAAGTACTTAATCTGTAAAGTTACTTTGTTTTAGGCAACAGGATAGAATTAAGAAATCCTAGGTGTTCTGGAGCACTAAGCCATAACTGTTTCCTTTTTCTTTGTGCTATTGATATCCTTACTTTATAATATATTTTAAAATTATAATGCATTTTTCCATAGAAACAATGTTATTACATGACAACTAGGTTTATTTGAAGTGACAACCCTCCTGTCATTAGAGTTTTGCTGAGCTCTAGGGTATATGATTTGTGCATTAGTTAGTGTTGACTGTCTCTGCCTCTGGAATCTTTTCATGGTTTGTGGATCTGCTGCTTTGACTTCCTCTACAAGAAGGTATTTTGCCAAGAGCTGCACTCACCCACGTTTCCTAATCATGAACATTGTAATCTGTCATGGCTTTCAACTTGTCATAAGACGTTTCTTTAGATTGTCCTTCAGTGTATCATTGAATCATTTCCTTTACCCAAGCTATGTCTTCCTATTCTCTTTTACTTTGAGACATCCATTGTTTTGTTGTCCTGGTGCTATATTAGTTGTGTTACCTGGTAATAGGACCCATCAATCACTGCCTAGGATTGAGAAGTTCAGCTTGTCAAACACTAACATTTCCAATCTTCGACAGGAAATGGGTTCAGGAAAGTGAAGGTCAGTGTATGATAGCTTAAGCCCCAAATCCCTACCATGCTACACCAGATTTGTATATTTTATATATGGGAAAATCCTAGGAAATTCTTTTATTCAGTATTTTAATTATTTGTCTGTTTCACTAATGTGTTGTGGCAGAATTTTCTATGCAACCAAAAGCAGACCTTGAAAATTCCTGTAGGACAGCCCTTAAAAAACCCACAGTCTGTAGAAAATTATAATTCATGTATACTCAAGGAAAAAAAAAAACCAAACATACTAGAAAAAATCATTCTTTTAACCACATAAAAACATTTCCAGCTATGATTTGTGAGTGATTTATGAGCTCTCCCTTGTGGCAGTTTATTAGAACCACTTGGAATAGCAAAAAAAAGCAATGACAAGAAACTTAATAGTATGCTTGGCTTAATGTGGTGTAATATGGTGGCTGGCCAGTCTAATACAGAATTAGGCCACAGTATCTTATCTGGTAAGTAAAGCATTATAAGCATAATCCAATATCACCTCTGTTTTTCTTTTATTTTTAGTAGCTGAAATTGTTGGTAATTTTTTAAAAACATATGTATGGCCACATTCTATGCCCTCTAACTATGATCTTACACGGATGCCTTGTCAAGTCTTCCTAAACAACACAGACCTCAAATACACATCTGGCAGCTGATTTTTGTGTGCGTTCTGAGGAGCAGTCTCACAAGTCTGGAGAGTCAGAGAGACTTAGCATTAGCAAGATGGTTATCAGGACATGAGGATTGTATTTTAGGGGAAGAATAAAGAGGGGAATATTAAACTCAGAAAGGAAAGGCAGTATATTATTGAAAGTTAAGAGAGCTAGCCTGGGAGTCAGGAAGATCTGGTTCAATCAGTTTGTAAACATTATATAACACCTACTGTGTGCCAGGCTTGTGCTAAGTGCTGTGGATACAAAAACAAATAAGAACAAAGACAGACTTGCTCTCAATGAACTTATAATTTAATGGAGAAGACTGTGAAATGATTCCACTGTACCACCTAACACCAGGTATTAAGAGAGCAAATAATAAAGTGTTCTAAGAAGTTGTCAATTTAGGCGATCTATTGAGAGTTTATAAGTTAAAATATTTAGCAACAACTAAGAATGGCACTTAAAAGTATTTATTCCACTTTCAAGAAGTAAAGTAGTATTCATCAAAATTGTCTTTTCATTTCCTGAAGCATCCGAACAGTTTAGATCATGGGAAAAATACACTCCAAAGATTAAATGAGACCTTCCAAGTCTCCTCAGCTTCATGACTTTGAACTTTCTTTAAGTGGTAAATTTAGAAAGAGATCAATGAAAATAAAAATGCCTTTAAATATGTCTAGAAAGAAAAACACATACATAAGTCACTGAATTCACTTAGCATGCTTTTCGTAATTTGATGTGTGTCATGTATCAGACAATGCTACAATTATGATTCATGCTTCATATAAGTGGTTTCTTTTATTTATTTGGTGTTTCACTTCCCCTTATATTGTAAGTATGGTAATTTTTCTAAACCAGTTGACATTTGTATAACTTCTCTACACTTGGATTACTTCAAAATGGAAGAATTTAATCCATATGAATTGCCCATGTATATGAATGAAAATAATGCCTTTATTAGATAAAATACAAAGATATAGAAAACCCCTGTTCAGATCATAAATTCAATTTAAGACTGTTGGCATTTTCATTTTGATGTCTTCATTTAAATTCATATAATGAAAACAGCAAAATATTGTCAGTGCACAATTGTTAGATTTCACATGTAAAATTATTTTATAAAATTTTAATAAGTATATTTCATGTACTACTTGTCAGAAATACACCATCACCAGATGAATTAGTTACCTGATAATTGGAGCCTAAGAATTTCTTATATAGTGCATGTTCTTCCTTTTTTCTTAGATTCTGTTCCAGTCAGCTTCTGCCTAATATAATCTCAGGAATTCAGTAGGCGATTAAATTTTACAGATTTTCTTAGTTGACAATGAATTTTAATTTATTTGGCATATGTGAGCCATTTAGACATTTTATTGAATGTCTTGACTACAAGATGGGATCACTGCCTGCCATGTTATCAGGCCAGGTTTGGGTAAGTAGACAATTTTTAGGGCACTTTTTCTAACCCCTTCTTTATACATGGAGATGAGCAGTGCAATCCTGAAAAGGCTGCTTAAACACCTGGGGGGCTGCCAAATTCCACTGATGCTTCCAGTGAGAAAATGACCTTATGGCCTGGGCCACCTGTGTGTGGGGTTGTGTATCTGCTCCCAGTGTATCTGCATCTGCTGCTTCATTACTCACCTGTTACCACATGGATGGTCACAAGGTGGTCAGAAAAAGCAATAAAAGGACGCTGTCAAGGTCTCTCTTAAGAACTTTAGAATTGATTTATGACATGACATCCCATCATCAGAGAAGAGACTGAATTGAACTCTGTGAGCAAAGCAGAATTGAATTAGCCCAAAAGAAACATGAGAAGCACAAAATTAGAGAATCCACCCCAAATGTTCATGTGGACTATTTGTGTCTGACTTGTGGCAGAGCACTCCGAGCTTGTACTGGTCTGATCAGCCATAGTCAGACACTGTAACTCGACTAACATAGTGATATCATTTTGGTTCTCTTTGAGAATGAAGTACAACAACCAAACCATTTAAACAAAAACAAAATTTATATCTCCAGGATCTTGCTTTCTTGCTCATCATTTTTCCATTTTTATCTTTTTCTAGCTTTTTCTTCCAATCTCTTATACTTTTCTCCTCTCTCCATTTTTTATCATTTTCTCCATATTTCATCTAACAGTTCCTCAATTCTACTTCTGTCACTTACATTCATGCAAATAGAATAGAAAAAGAGAAAAGAAAATAGACCTTAAAAGTAAAAGAAAAAATCATGAAATAAAAAAAGGGGGAGCTTAAATAGGAATATGAATACTAATATAATTCTAAGGATTTAATTGTATGGAATTTTGATCAAGATGACGGTACAAACAAGATGCCATTTGCCCAACTCCCATATGCCCACTTCATCAAAAGCTGAAGTTCATGCTGACCTAATTAATGGTTAAGAAATCCAGTGAGAAATTTATAAGAATATAAGCCATGCTCTAATTGATAAATGGTTTTAGACAAAGAAATTAGAGACTTTTCTAGTCATATAAAAATACTCTAAATCACTATTAGATGTGAAGTCCAGGTTAGCACCCCGGATGTCTTAGAATCAGCTAGAATCAGAATAAGCAAAAATCCTTGGCTTTATTCTTGGTTTGGGCTGGGGGGCTGGAGGGGAAGTGAAGGGAATGGACACAAGCTCTCCAGTACCTCCCTTCTCCTTGTTCACCACAAAAGTGACCCTGGCTAGTCTTACTCCACCCCCTAATCCCTCCTACAATTTTCTGTATACACCAAAAGATTGAGCCAGCACAGAATAGTGGGAAGGGCCATTTTCCAAGCATATGCTAATAAAGTATTGTCCAATAAGTAATTAGCCTTAAGTGCTTGGTTGTCTGATTCCAGTGCACCTACACAGAGTTTTAGCCCTTTACAATTAGAGAAATGCAAGTTAAGACAACTCTGAGGTACCACTACACCCCTCTGCAATCACCTAAAATGACAGGAAAAGATAATGATGAATGTTGGGAAGACGTGGACACTGACACATTGTTCGTGGAATTGTGAACTGATCCAACCATTCTGGAGAGCAATTGGGAACTTTTTCCAAAGGTTCAAACTGTACATACCCATTGATCCAGCAGTGTCCCCACTCCAAAGAGATCATACAAAAGGGAAAAGGACCCATGTGTACAAAAAAATTTGTAGCACCCCTTTTTATAGTGACAAAGAACTGGAAACTGAGTCAATGCTCATCAGGAGGGGAATGGCTGAATAATTTATAGTATATAAATGTTATGGAATGTTACTGTTCTACCAGAAATGATGAGCAGGGACATTTCAGAGAGGTCTGGAGAAACTTACATTAACGATGCTGAGTGAAATGAGTAGAACAAAAGAACATTGTACACAATAACAAAATTATTCTGATCAACTGTAATGGGCATGGCTCTATTGAACAATGAGGTGATTTGAGGCATTTCCAATAGACTAGTGATGGAGAGAGCTATCAGTATCCAGAAGGGACTGAATGTGGATCACAATATAATATTTTCATCTTTTTGTTGTTGTATGCTTGCTTTTTGTTTTCTTTCTCAGCTTTTTTTCCCTTTTTGATCTGATTTTTCTTGTGCAGCATGATAAATGTGGAAACACGTATAGAAGAATTGGAGCTGTTTAACATGTACTGTATCATTTGCTGTCTAGCGGAGGAGTGGGCAGGAGGGAAAAATTTGGAATACAAAGTTTTGCAAGGGTGAATGTTGAAAACTATCTTTGCATATATTTTGAAAATAAAAAAGCTGTTATTTTAAAAATTAAATTAAAAAAGAAATCCAATGAGAAACTAGATGTACAGTAAACTTCTTAAATTCAGCATGTACAAAAAGGAGCTCACTATCTTTCTCCTAAACACTCCCTATCTTCTAACTTCCCTATTACTATACAGTATAACATCACCCTTCCAGTCCCTAGATCTAACACACAATTTAGGCTTCATTCTTGACTCTTACTACTTCGCTATCCCTTCCCCTGACTCTATAAATTCCAGTAGATTCTTATTGCCTCTAAGAGAGATACAAAATGATATAAAGAATTGACTCTAATTTATAAGAAATCAAGCCATTCTCCAACTGATAAATGGTCAAAGATTATGAACAGACAATTCTCAGACGAAGAAATGGAAACTATTTCTAGCCATGTGAAAAGATGCTCCAAATCATTATTGATCAGAGACATGCAAATTAAGACAACTCTGAGATACCATTATACACCTGTCAGGTTGGCTAGGATGACAAGAAAAGATAATGAGGAATGTTGGAGGGGATGTGGGAAAACTGGAACGCTGATGCATTGTTGGTGGAATTGTGTACATCCAGCCATTCTGGAGAGCAATTTGGAACTATGCTCAAAAAGTTATCAAACTGTGCATACCCTTTGATCCAGCAGTGGTTCTACTGGGCTTATACCCCAAAGAGATAGTAAAGAAGGGAAAGGGACCTGTATGTGCCAAAATGTTTGTGGCAGCCCTGTTTGCAGTGGCAAGAAACTGAAACTGAGTGGATGCCCATCAATTAAAGAATGGCTAAATAAAATGTTATGGAATATTATTATTCTGTGAGAAAAGATCAGGAAGTTGATTTTAGAGAGGTCTGGAGAGATTTACATGAACTGATGATAAGTGAAATGAGCAGAACCAGGAGATCATTAAACACTTCAACAACAGTACTATATGATGATCAACTTTTGATGGGCGTGGCCATCTCCAGCAATGAGATGATCGAAATCAGTTCCAGCTGTTCAGTAAAGAAGAGAACCAGCTATACCCAGCGAAAGAACTCTGGGAAATGAGTGTGGACTACAACATAGTATTTTCACTCCTTCTGTTATTGTCCCCTTGCATTTTTGTTTTCCTTCTCAGATTATTTTTATTTTATTTCTAAATCTGATTTTTCTTGTGCAGCAAGATAATTGTATACCCATGTATACGTATATTGTATTAAACATAACATATTTAACATGTATTGGCATACCTGCCATCTAGGAAAAGGGGTGGAGGAAGGGAGAGGAAAAGTTGGAACAGGAGGTTTTGCAAGGGTCAGTGCTGAAAAATTACTCATATATAAGCCTTATAAATAAAATGCTATAATTAAAAATAAATAAATAAAAAGAGAGATACAAAATGCTGTTTGGCATCTAAAGCCCTTCATAATCCATCCTCTTACTATCTTTCCAATCTTCTTATATCATACTCCCCAGCATGGACTCATTGATCCAGCACCACTGTCCTTCTGGCTTTTCCATCCACAAGACACTCCTCTTGAATCTAGGCATTTTTTCTGGCTTTACCTCCCTACCTTGGAATCCTCTCCCTCTTGTGCTTATTGACCTACTTTGCTTCTTCTAAATCACAACTAAATTCTGCCTTTTTACAGAAAGTTTTCCCTAAACCCCCTTAATTCTAGTGTTATTTCCTTTCTCAATTATTTTCTTTTTATTTGTATATAGCTGACTTTTGTATATATGTTTGAATCTTGTCTCCCTCATTGGATTGTAAGCTTCTTGAAGTCAAGGACTGGTTTTTTCTCTCTTTTTTATATCTTTATCCCTTAGCACACTGTGCCTAACACATAGTTAATGCTTAATAAATTGATTAATTGGTTAATATGTGGAAATTCTGGGAAAATTTTTAAAAAGCACTTACCTCTCTGCACTCCTGTCCTTTTCATGCTTCAAGGTACCATGGCACATTTGTGGGCAAGCATGCAGAGGGAGAGTTTGCCAGGCACTAAGAATTTCTGCCTTTTCTTTCAAGATGCCAGCCTTTAGGGATTTGATTGAATATTTGTTGTGTCAAAAAGACAATGAGAGTATACAGGGTTAGGAATAAGGAATTGAAAGTTTGAAAGTAGTTCTCTTTTATTTTATCTTGCCAATTGTTGACTTGAGAAAATCTTAGTTTTATTGTCTGAAAGAGTTAAGACATAGAAGAACTTGAGGTAGAGGAGTTATTATAAAAATCTTTTTCTCTTTCTCACAGTTAAGATATTTCTAAAAGCTAATTTTAGCCTTTGTATTGTGAAATTTGGTAATGAATAATTGTAGCTGCCTTTGATTAGAGTTAGCTTAGCATTAACAGGAGCCCACCTTCTTAGAAAGTTTCATTAATATTATTTTCTTGAAACATTAGAAGGATGTTCATAGTTTTGATATTATGTAGTTTTAGTACTTAATTTCCCCCAATATTTTATGTACATTTCATTTTATATCCCCATCCTGAAAGAGATTTTAAGTTACTTAGGGAAGGCAACACACTTCATGTATACTCTTGATAGCTCTTAGGCAACTGCTGGGTATGATAGTTTAATGTGCTGGGCCTATATCCTGTATTTTCAATGGGAACTTGAACTTCAGTCTCAATTGCCTTCCTCCTATCTTCCATTCTATCCTATCACACATAGATACAATTCAATAGAGAATATAAGGGAAGGTTATATAAGTCGGTGGATAAATATTTAGAAACTGTAATAGCATTTCTTTTTTTTTCTACTCTATTCAATTATTTCATGGTTCTAAGAAGTACTGATATTTTTGTTCCTAATGGTATTACTATTAAATATATTAAGAACTTCATCGACATTATAGGAATTCTGAAAGAGGTGACCACAGTGCAAATTTCTATACCACCCATTTTTTTCCAATGTATAAATTATGCTTTATATGTAGAGTTTATTATTCACCATAAAATCCAGGCAATCAAAATTTGAGACTAATTGAATGGGTGAAAAAGACCAATTCAGGAAGCGATAGCCAAGAATTAACTACTTCACTATGATCTCTACCTTCTTAAATAAAATATCTGAAAAATGAATATGCAGGTTTATAAGTACAGATAGAAAACAGATCTTTGATATCTGATCTTACCATTCATTCCCTAGGATCTTTAAGTTATCCCAATTGTAGTTTTGGAGGGTTATACACGTGTGTATACACACACACACACACACACACACACACACACACACCAATTTTTTCCCCATTGATGAAGAGTCAAAGCAAATAAGGATAGCTTTTCTCACTGAAGAATACTTCAATGTATTGCCTCTAAAACTTAGGATTGTAAATCTTAGAGATAGAGTTTCATATGAATTCTTGTGTGCACTGGATTGAACTAAAAGAACTCCTTTGTTGGGTGAGTTGTTATGAGTTTCCTTTCAGTTTTTCAATGAAAGGAATTTAATCAATGCATTTTATGCCAGTATATGGCAATAATAGCAGTGGGATACACAGACTGTCATTGAATAAAGTTTGATAGAACAGTGGGTAGGTAATTCGTTGATTAGGAGAACCTTAGTATTTTGCAGTCTTGCTCCTTTACTAACTAATTTTATGATCTACACTTTTCCCATCTATAAAATAGATGAAAATAAATGAACTTTTAGTTCCTTTTCAGTTTTATGATTTTCACTAAAACTACTTTTGAATTTGTCATTTTAAAATTGAGACTAATGTTTAAATGATTAATGTTGTCCTTCCAGCTTATCTTCCCTCAAATTTGTGTTTATTTTTATTTTTTTTCACATTAACTATCTTATTAAGTAATTTGTTTTTTCAAACTCAGGAGAATTACATATTCTGAAATTTGGCAGAACTGCTTAATTTGGATTTGAGGATTGGAATACTGATAATGATAGTATTAATACAGCCAGTTGGACAGAAAAAAAGAGGATATTCAGTAAAAATATGCTGGGGTAATTAAAAAAAACAAACCAAATGTTATCTATTAATTTTAAGAATCAATATTTTATAGATTAACAAGGAGTATTTGGATTCAGTTTGAATGAATTTGAATTTAGTTCTATTCTTGAACCAGTTAGTAATGGAAATTACCTAGGAATTCATTCCTCATATACCTACCTCTCTCTGAGTTCATCTCTAGACTAAGAAATTAAAGCTTCAAAATGAATCCCAGTGGTCCTTACAAATAGAATAAAAACTTATACATGTTTGATGATCCATGTACATGAGTTTTTAATATTTTACTGTTTTGCATTTCAGATTCAGAATGCTAATGATGTATTAATAGCCCCACTGGAGAAGTTTCGGAAAGAACAGATTGGTGCTGCAAAAGTAAGTACCGTTTGTTTTTTTTTTTTAGTCTTTAATTCTATGGCTCTGTTATTCTTCTTCAGTTATCTTTTGCTTTTGAAAGATGACACAATACCAGATGTTGATGCTTCTGAAAGGAGAATGACTACTTTAGCTATTTTGAACATTATTTTATTTTCTTGAAAAGAGAATTGTATTGCAAAGCTAAGTGTTCTTAGCTCAAAATATTTTTTCCAAATGTAGACAAAAACTTTTTTTTTTCTTTTCTAATATTGTGTCTTCCAGGAGAGGCTAAAGCAAAAGAGTTTTTATCTCTTAGGTCTCAAGGATAGATTCCAGAGAAATCAGTCCCTTAGCATTTTGAAAATCAGGTAGTAGTCTTAAATGAATTTTGTAAAGCATTTTTAAAATTTTTAAGTGCTCTACAAATGCAAAGTACTATATTTATTAGTGCATCCTCTGCATTTCCATTCTATTTCCTTTTTATTGATGAAAATAATTTTTGGCAGAAATTTTGGGTTCATTTTCTGTAGGCAGATTTCCTTAAACTCTCTGAGGAAGAGATTAGATTTTGTTTTGCTTTAATTTAATTTTTTGGAAAGTATAACTGGTTATGAAGAAGTGAAATGACTTATGAATGTTGAAGAGGTTCTTATAACTTTTATGAATAGGAATAGCATTAGAGATTGTACCTGTGTAATACAGGGAACTCCCAGGTGAGTAACTTCCTTCAATCATTGCTGGTTGGTATCTTCTCTATAGTTTGTAGTTTAGAAAACTATTTAAAGCATTGAGAGTTTACTTGACTACCATATGGTTATACAACCAATAAATGTTAGAGGAAAAACTTTATTCTCTTGGCTTCAAGGAAATCAATCCACTATATCACAATTTCTAGGGCCAGTTAAATTTTTTGGTGCTTATTGATTTTTGAAAACTAGTCACTTTGGTTTTCTGAATATATACACACACACACACACCCACACACACACACACACATATATATATATATATATATATATATATATATATATATGTATATATATTCAATTAACAAATTAATTTTATCTTCCACCTTTCCTTTTCCCTTATACTGGGGAAAAAAGACAGAAGAAATTCCAGACACTTTGATATACAACCATAAGTAGTCAAATAAAACAAATTCTAGTAAAGCCATTTCCAGAGATATAGATTATATTACATACCCTGAGTCAGTCACTTCTCTCTTACTAGACAGAAAGCATGCTTCTTAATTGGTCATTTGGAATCAGGATTGATCATTTTTACTGATCAGAGTCCTCCAGAGGACTGTGTTCTTGCTATGGTATTGATCTTAATCTATGAATTGTTTTGCTTAGTTTCTTCATTTCATATTAGTTTATATAAGTTTTTCCAATTGAAACAATGTCCTTTATTATTTAATTATACACTAGTGTGCTATTATATTTGTTTATTCATTCCCCAATTGATGGGTATCTCCTTAGTTTCCAGTTCTTTTCTATGATCAAAAGAGGGGCTATAATTATTTTTGTAAGAGGAATAGACTTCTTTTTTCTTTGAGATAGATATAGGCCTCACAGTGCTAGTGACCTTGCTTTTTCTTTAAAGTTATTTTAGTTTGTGCCCAATATATATATTTTGGCTAAACCAAAAAGTTAGATTTTTTAAAGTTTGTAATACATTCTTTACTCACTGAAAAGTTTAAGGTGATTTTTGGCAAGTACAAGTTCAATTCTAGCCTTTTTCTAAGCCTCAAAAGTCAGAGATAAATCAGTAATTTACAATCCTAGATGCTATCTCTTTGCCTCTTTGAAATGAATTGAAAACTCTAAAGGTTTTTGAACTTCCTCTTTCTATGGCAATGAGTTATAAGTAACTTAATTTCCATGTTGTTGTGAAAATAATACTGGATTTAGGGTATGAGACCTGGATTTGAATCTTTGCTCTGACTTTAGTAGAAATGCTAGTTTCCTCTGTTAGATGGGATGATAGTAATTGGACTACTACCCAAACATGGTTGCTCTGAATTATATTCATAGTAAATTTAAAAATTATTCCTAAAATATGTGCAGCAGTTCTAGATAGATTTAATTCTTTTGAGGAAACTTTCAGCCATAATATATTATTTCTCTTTAATTCTTTTTTGGCATTTTTTTTCTTTTTGTGTTTATTTTGGAAGCATTTCCATCTCACCTGTTTGTCTTTCCTGCTTTCCCCAGTGGAAATTTGCTATAATCTTGTATGGGCTGATGAACTGTCTGAAAAGTACCATATCTGACCATCTATGACTTTGGGGGCCAGTTAAAATGAACCTCTTCTGGGATTCACTTAAGTTAATTTATGATTAAGTGGTTGGGTTCCATGAACCACAAACACTCAATTTTATTGCACGTGATTTGGAACGTTGAGATACTTGATAATTCCCTGTGACAAGAAGAGGCATCAGTGAATGAGACACTTGGGAGAAATACACATTCATAAGAACCTTTAGGTAGGATTGATGGTAGTAAACAGCATTTAAGAGAACATAAAAGAACATCTTTGTGGAATAGCTAGATAAAGCATTCAGAAGACTTGTTCATAAACATTTAGTCAAAAGAAGATATTTTTACAATCAGAAAAGAATGACTTAACATGTATTTTTTCAGTGGTTTTATATTAGCTGAAGATTAGCACAAAGAAGAATTGTTTGGAGAAAAGAAATACTGTATATACCAAAGTATAATGGAATTTTTTTTCCAATATAAATGTAATGGTTTTGTTTATTCCCCTGACACATTTTTAATATTTCAGTTTAGAAATCTAACAAGTGAAATAGATAGCGTGTCAAGCTAATTGATAGAGTAAAGAACATTCTCAGGATTTGGATTCAGAAAACCTGTTTATCCTGACTACTACTTATTTGTGATTCTAAGTTTCAGATTTTTCATCTGTAAAATAGGCATAATTAGTAAATATTTATTAAGACTTTACACTGTGCCTAGTCCTTTGCTGAGTTCTAGGGATGCAAAAAGAGGAAAAGGTGTTACTTTCAAAGAGCTTAAACTCTAATGACAAAAACAATATGCGAATATGTATATATGAAACAAACTACATACAGGATAAATAGGAAATAATTAACAGAAGGATCACACTGGAATTAAGAGGGATTGGAGCAGGCTTTCTGTAGAAGTTGAAATTTTAACTGAGACTTAAAGTTAACAGTTGGAGCTGAGGAGGATGAGTATAACAGACATGAGGAACAGCCAGAGAGAACACTCAGCACCAAGAGATAGAATGTCTTTTTTATTAAACACCTTTGGAAGTCAGTATCTGTTAATAATAATAGTCTTTTGAAGTTTTTTTTTATTATTTTTTTTCTTTACAAAACATATGCATAGATAATTTTTCAACATTGACCCTTGCAAAACCTTCTGTTCCAAATTTTCTACTCCTTCTTCCCACTCCCTCACCTATATGGCAGGTAGCCTAATACATATTAAGTATCTTAAAATATATGTTAAATCTTATACATACACACACATATACATACACATATACACATGCACATAGTTATACAGTTTTCTTGCTGCATAAGAAAAATCGGATCAAGAAGGGAAAAAAGAAAAACTTAAGAAAGAAAACAATATGCAAGCAAACAACAACAGGAAGAGCGAAATTGCTATGTTTTGGTCCACATTCATTTCCCATAGTCTTCCATCTAAGTGTAGATGGCTCTCTTCATCACTAAAAAATTGGAACTGGTTTGAATCATCTCATTGTTGAAGAGAGCCACATCCATCAGAATTGATCATCGTATAGTACTGTTGTTGAAGTATATAATGATCTCCTGGTCCTGCTCATTTCACTCAGCATCAGTTCATGTAAGTCTCTCCAGTCCTCTCTGAAATCATCCTTCTGGTCATTTATTACAAAACCATAGTATTCCATAACATTCATATGCTGTAATTTATTCAGCATTTTCCCACTGATGTGCATCCATTCAGTTTCCAGTTTCTTGCCAGCTACAAAAAGGGATGCCACAAATATTTCCCTCCTTTAAGATCTTTTTGGGATATAAGCCCAGTAGAAACACTGCTGGGTCAAAGGATATGCACAGTTTGATAGCTTTTCTGGACATAGTTCCAAATTGCTCTCCAGTTCCACCAACAATGTATCAGTGTCCCCAGTTATCCAACATCCCCTCCAACATTCATTCTTATCTTTGCCTGTTATTTTAGTCCATCTGAGAAGTATATAGTGGTATCTTAGAGTTGTCTTAATTTGTATTTCTCTGATCAACAGTGATTTGGAGCACCTTTTTTATGACTAGAAATAGTTTCAATTTCTTCATCTGAAAATTGTCTGTTCATATTCTTTGACCATTTATCAGTTGGAGAATGGCTTGATTTCTTATAAAGTTGAGTCAATTCTCTACATATTTTAGAAATGAGAGCTTTATCAGAACCTTTGAATATAAAAAATGTTTTCCCTTCTAATCTTGTCTGCATTAGTTTTGCTTGTACAAATTTTTTTTAACTTAATATAATCAAAATTACTTATTTCGTGATCAATAATGATCTCCAGTTCTTCTTTGACAAAAAATTCCTTCTTCCTCCACAGATCTGAGAGGTAAAATATCCTATGTTCTTCTAATTTGTTTATAATATCATTTTTTATGTTTAGATTATGGACCCATTTTGACCTTATCTTGGTATATGGTGTTATGTATGGATCAATGCCTAATTTCTCTAATATTAACTTCCAATTTTCCCAGCAGTTTTTGTCAAATAATAAATCCTTATCCCAAAAGCTGGAGTCTTTGGGTTTGTCAAACACTAACTTGCAATAGTTATTGACTATTTTGTCCTATAAACCTAACCTATTCCACTGATGAACTAGTCTATTTCTTAGCAAGTACCAAATGGTTTTGATGACTGCTGCTTTATGATATAGTTTTAGATCTGGTGCAGCTAAGCGACCTTCATTTCCTTTTTTTTTTTTTTTTTTTTTTTTTTTTTTCATTAATTCCCTTGAAAGTCTTGACCTTTTCTTCCAGATGAATTTTGTTGTTATTTTTTCTAGGTCAGTAAAATAGCTTCTTGGAAGTTTGATTGATATAGCACTAAATAAATAGATTAGTTTAGGGAGTATTGTCATCTTTATTAATCCTTTGACCTATCCAAGAACACTTGATATTTTCCCAATTGTTTAGATCTGACTTTATTTGTGTGGAAAGTTTTGCTCATATAGTTCCTGATTTTCCCTTGGCAAGTAGATTCCCAAATATTTATACAACAAGCAGTTATTTTAAATGGAATTTCTCTTTGTAACTATTGCTATTGGATTTTGTTTGTGATGTATAAAAATGCTGATGATTTATGTGGATTTATTTTGTATCCTGCAACTTTGCTAAAGTTCTGGATTATTTCTAATAGATTTTTAGTTGATTCTCTAGGATTCTATAAGTATACTATCACATCATCTATGAAGAGTGATAATTGATTTCCTCATTACCTACTCTAATTCCCTTAATATCTTTTCCATCTCTTATTGCCAAAGCTAGCATTTCTAATATGATATTGAATAGTAATAGAGATAGTAGGCAACCTTGTTTCACCCCTGATCTTATTGTGAATGGTTCCATTTTATCTCCATTATATGATGCTTGCTGATGGTTTTAAATAGATGTTACTGACTATTTTAAGGAAAAGTCAATTTATTCCTAAACTCTCTAGTGGTTTTAATAGGAATGGATGTTGGATTTTATCAAATGTTTTTTCTGCATCTATTGAGATAATATATGGTTTTTGATAATTTGGTTATTGATATAGTCAATTATGCTAATAGTTTTCCTAATATTGAACCAAGCTTGATTCCTGGTATAAATCCTACTTGGTTATGGTGTATTATATTGGGGATGGCTTTCTATAATCTCTTTGCTAATATTTTATTTAATTTTTTGCATCAATATTCATTAGGGAGATTGGTCTATAATTTTCTTTCTCTGTTTTTGTTTTACCTAGTTTAGATATTAGTAACCTTGTCTGTGTCATAAAAGGTATTTGGTAGGAGTCCTTTTTTTCCCTATTTTTTTTTTAAAATAGTTTATATAGTATTAGAGTTAATTGTTCTTTAAATGTTTGGTAGTAGTCACATGTAAATCCATCTGTCCTGGTGATTTTTTCATAGGGAGCTGATTAATCACTTGATCTATTTCTTTTTCTAAAATGGGAATATTTAAGTAATTTATTTCCTCTTCTGTTAATCTGGGCAACCTATATTTTTGTGGGTATTCCTCCATTTCACTTAGGTTATCAAATTTTTTGGCATAAAGTTGAGCAGAGTAACTCCTAATTATTGCTCTAATTTCTTCTTCATTGATGGAAAGTTTTCCCTTTTTATTTTTGAGAACAACAATTTAATCTTCCTCTCCTTTTTCTGATCAAATTTACTAAAGGTTTAGCTATTTTGTTGTTTTTTTTTTCATAAAACCAACTCTTAGTTTTATTTATTAATTCAATGGTTTTTTCACTTTCAATTTTATTAATCTCTCCTTTTATTTTTAGAATTTCAAGTTTGGTATTTGATTGGTATTTAATTTGTTCTTTTTCTAGCTTTTTTAGTTGCAAGCCCAATTCATTGATCTTCTCTTTCTCAGTTTTATGCAAGTAAGCATTTAGAGATTAAAATTTCCCCTTATTACTGCTTTGGCTGCATCCCACAAATGTTGGTGTGTTGTCTCATTATTGCCATTCTCTTGGATGAAATTATCAATTGTGTCAATGATTTGCTGTTTCATCCATTCAATCTTTAGGATGAAATTATTTAGTTTCCAATTACTTTTTGGCCTATTTTCTCCTGGCCTTTTATTGAATGTAATTTTTATTGCGTCATGGTCTGGAAAAAAATGCATTTACTATTTCTGCCTTTCTTCATTTGAATTTGAGATCTTTATGTCCTAATATATGGTCCATTTTTGTATAGGTTCCATGGACTCCTGAGAAAAAAGTGTACTCCTTTTTGTCTCTGTTTAGTTTTCTCCAAAGATCTATCATAACTAACTTTTCTGGTATTCTGTTTCTTTCTTTCTTATTTATTTTGTGGTTTGATTTATCTAGTTCTGAGAGAGCAAAGCTGAGATCTCCCACTATTATAATTTGCTGTTTATTTGTTCTTGCAGCTTCTTAATTTCTCCTTTAGAAATGTCCATGCTATATCACTTGGTGCTTTTGTATTTAGTATTGAAACTGCTTCATTATCTATGGTACCCTTTAGCAAGATATAGTTTCCTTCCTTATCTCTTTTAAGTAGATCAATTTTTGCTTTTGCTTGATCTGAGATAAGATTTGCTACCCCTGCTTTTTTTTGCTTCAGCTGAAGCAAAATAGATTCTGCTCCAGCCTTTTACCTTTAATCTGTATGTATCACTCTACTTTAAATTTGTTTCTAGTAAACAACATATTGTAGGATTCTGACTTTAACTCCAGTTTGCTATCAACTTCTGCTTTATGGGAAAGTTCACCCCATTCAAATTTATGGTTAAAACTACTAATTCTTTATTTCCTGCCATCTTATTAACCCCAAATTATATTTTTCTCTTTTCTTTTCCCCTTTCTCTCCTCTTCTGTATTTTACTTTTGAGCACCACTAACCTCAAACTGCACTCCCCCTTTAGAGTTTCTCCTCTTTTCTTATACCTTTCCCCTACTATTTCTGTTTTCCCCTCTATATATCTACCCCTTCCTTTTTCACCTTTCATCTCCCAGTTTTCTATAAGGTAAGAGAAGTTTCTCTGTGAAAACAAATATGTCTAATATTCTCTCTGAGACAACTCTGATGAGAGTTAATATATACAGAATGTTCATCCCCCTCTCTTCTTTCCTTCAATTATAATAGTTTTTTTTTTTTTTTTTTTTTTTTTTTGGTATTCCAGAAGTCCAATAATCTTTAGATTGTCTCTTCTACATCTATTTTCCAGGTCAGTTGTTTTCTCAAATAAGTATTTTACATTTTTTCTATTTTTTTCATTTTTTGGTTTTGCTTGACTGATTCTTGATGTCTCATTGAGTCATTAATTTTCATTTGTTCAGTTCTGATTTTTAGTGAACTATTTTCTTAATTTACTTGTTCAGTTTTTTTTTTTTTTTTTTTTTTTTTTTTTTTTTTTTTTTACATTTGTCCAATTGAATTTTTAAATAAGTTGTTTTGTACTCTGGATTTTTTTCTATTTCACAAATTCTGTTTTTCGGGGAGTTGTTTTCTTTTTCTATTTTGTCAAATCTATTTTTAAGGTGTAAAATGCTTTTTCCATTTCATTTGTAGTGAATTTTCTTCTGTCAATTTCTTTGTTGCCTTTTCCAAATCCTCTTGTAAAGTTTTCATTTCCTTTCCCCATTTTTCTTCTAGCTCTTTTTAAAGACCCTTTTTAATTTCTTCTAGGAAAGCCATATGTCATGGGCACCAGGTTATATCACCATTTAGGGCTTCATCTGGAGACGATCTGCTTTTAGTCTTCTCAGTCTTTGAAATCTTTTCTTCTCTTTCACCATAAAAAACTGTCTATGGACAGAGTTCTCTTTACTTTTTTACTCTTTTTTTTTTTTTTAATGTTAAAGTCTATTTTTAGGGCAGGGGAAGTTTTCCATGCTTCCTCTTTTAAGCAGCAGTGGCTGCGTTGGTCAATGCCGACTCATTCCTGATGCTGGGTGGGTGTGACCAGGTCGCGTGAGACTCTGGTGTTTGGGGTTCACTCTTTACCTTTTGCATTTGTGCTGGATGTTTATAACTTCTCTCCTGATTTACTGGCTTGCAACAAGGACAGAGTAGTCAGCACTGCTGTAGATTTCTCTCCATAGATTCTCCACCCCACTTCTGTGCTGGCATATGTGCTCAGCCTGCTTGTGTTAGTCCCACTTCCCAATTTTCTGCTGATCTTTGAAATTATCTTCTGCTGGTGATTTGTCGCATTTCCAATATTCATGGATTCTACTGGTTCAGAGCTAATTCAAAGGCTAAATTTTGTAATTAATCTGAGGGTAGTAGGAGAAGGTCCTCTCCATCATCTTGGTTCTTCTCCCTAATGGTTTATTTAGTCTTCTGAACTTCTCCTCTCCTCTTTTCCAATTCTTCTTTTCAACCTCAAATCTCTTCTTTCTTTTATTAGTTTGTGCCTGTCCCTGTTTTGCCCTCCTCCATCATCCAGAAACTCTTGCTTTGTTTTGGTCATAATTTCATTCTTCAAAACTTGGAGCAAATGATAAGAGGGATTGTTATTCTGGATCTGTTTCTAACCAAAAACAAGGACCTCGTTGCTCAAGTAGATTTTATTGGGTTCTTGGCAATATTCTATTTTCCAATTTGGGCTAGATGCAAGGTTCAAAGTCAATGCATCCATTTGGATAGGGCAGATTTTAGAGACTTCAGGAAGTTTCACTGAAGTTAGGTCAAGAGGAATGAAGCTTTTACAAATGAAATTCTGAATACTGTAAAAGAAATGCTATTGAAAGATATGAAGATGGAGGCACACAATTTGACAAAATCAAGTTTTAAAAAGTATCTGGGCATTATTTTTTAGCAACTGTGTGTCTCTTTGCTACTTTGTTTTAGTGCTTAGAAATATCAAGCAAAGTTGAAAAAAAAACATCATTTCATAGATTTTAAGATCTGTAAGAGCATGGTCTATTTCACTTTTGTATGGTTATACTTGTTGTGTTGCTTCAGTTGTAGCAGACTCCTCACAACCCAGTTTGGGGTTTCATTGGAAAAGATACTGGAGTGGTTGGCCTTTTCCTTTTTCAGCTTATTTTAGAAAACTGAGATACACATGTTTAAGTGACTTGCCTTGGGAAGTAAGTATCTAAGGCCTAATATGAACTCAGGAAGATGAGTCTTTAGGACTCAAGAGGATGAGATTTCCTGACTTTAGACCCTAATCCACTGTGCCACATAGCTGCTCATATCTTAAGTACCATATGTAGTATTTAACACATATGAGTGGTTAATAAATGCTTATTAATTCAAACAAACATATTTTATTTTATGCTATTATCTGAGAGTGTGTAAAAATGTATTGTTTTAAAATTTAATACAAGGTTATTTTTGTAGAAAGGCCCTAGCACACACAAACTTTCAAGTATAGTTCAATAACTATTTGCTAAGTATTGGGCTAAACTGACAACCAATGAGCAACAAAAAGGGGCATTTTAATTTTTTTTTAGCTTATGAAAAGTATATAAAAGGCAAATTTAAAAATTTTATAATTTATAATATAATTATAAGAAGACTGTGTAAAATGCATGGAAAAGTATTAATGTTTTCTTCCGGGAGAATGATCCTTACAGATAAAAGAGATAGTTAACAGGTAATTTAATGTGAAGAAATGTGCAGATGGTAGGAAAGCACCTTGTTTTACCAACAATGAATTCAAATCTCCAGACTTGGATAAAAAGCATTCTTGGTACTATAAGAATTGATAGAAGTCATCACCATAGCTGCTGCCTATAATATAGAGGATAGCAAAGATCCTACAGAATTGGGAAGCAAAAATGTCTTAGATTTCATTAATGGGTAGAGCTTAGCCAATGATGATTGATGATGATGATGATGATGATGATGATGATGATGATGATGATGATGATGTTAAACCATTAGATAGCACCCATTTTTTACCAAGCACTGTCTAAGTACTTTACAAATGCTATCTCATTTTGATCTTCTAACAACTATGGGGAGTAGATGCTTTTTTATCCCCATTTTTCAGATATGGAAACTGAGGTAAATAGTTAAGTGACTGTCTACACATCTAGAAAGCATTTGAGATCGTATTGAACTCAGGTCCTTCTGAAATTAATCACTGTGCTCTATCTACTATTCCAGTTAGCTATAGGTGATGATGATGATGATGATGATGATGATACATGATATTCTTAATTATATAATGTAATTACCCAATAATAATGATACCTTATATTTATATGTTGCTTTAAGTTTTACAAAGTGCTTTACAAATATCATTTAATTTTATCCTCTCAACAATCCTGTGAGTTAAGGTACTAATTTTATTCCCATTTTTCAAATGAGGAAACTTAAGTGATCAGATATTTTAAAAAGTGACTTGCCAAACCTCACATGCCATTTACTAAGTATCTTAGTCTTGATTTGAACTTAAGTCTTTCTGATTCTTGCTCTGATACCTATATCTATGGTAGTACCTAATTAAATTCTATAAACTATAGACTGGCAACTTACTTTTATTTTTAGCAGCATTCTAGAACATTGTTGAAGAGATGGTCACTAAATAGCTAAAAAGTAAAACAGTGATTACTAGAACAAACATAGTTTTATCAAAAATTGATCTTATCATATTAACCTTTTTTTAATCAAAATAATTCAACTGAGAGATTAAAGCATTTGACACAATCCTTCATTCTGTACTTTTCTCTAAACAAGAAAGATATACATTAGATCATAGTTCAGTAAGGTGAATTCAGAAGTTGTTGAAATGACTCAACTTAAAGAATAATTATTAAAAAATCAATATCTGCTGACAGAGAAATCTCCAGCAGAATTCTCCAAAGATCTGTCCTTGACCCACGGCTGATCTATAATTTTAATGAGCATTTGGATGAAGCACTAGTTATATAGCTTAATTATAGTTCCATGATGTTAAATGAAGCCCAGGATCACAGAGGCAAACTGATTCCATATTTTTAAAGATAGAGGACATGTTGGATTGAAAAGTTAATTGGCTAAAGCTAATATGAAACTTTAAAATAAAAAGTAAAAATTTAAATTTTTTTTTCATTTTAGACAAATACAGTTTGGAGGATATATAGATAAACCTCAGTTCATGTTCAAAATAATATGGCATGGCAGGCAGAAAAAATATATATATTAGTATTAGCATAGGTTTGAAGAAAACAAGATAAATCACTTGTCCAGAGTTACACAGCTAATAATTGTCTGAGGCTGGATTTGAAGCTAGGTCTTCCTAATTCCAGGCCCACAATTTTATCTCTGATACCACAGATTTGATACTACCAAAATAAAATATCTTATGCAGAGGTCAAATATAAAATAGATGCTGAAATTCTATAGCTCTTACTGTTTGAATATTACCTTGTGCCATTTATCTTAAGCACCAGATTCTAAAAGGCTTCCTTAGTTTGGCTACAGAATTTTAGAGTTATAAGAGACCTAATGGCCATCTAGTTCAATCCATCTGAAAAATAATCTCTTTTAGAGTGTACCTAAGAAATGGTCATTAAGTGAGAACTAATGCATTACCTCCCAGTGCAGTCAGGTCCATTTCTGGACACCCTAATTGTTGTTCAGTTTTCTTTACACAAAGCCCAAATTTGCCTTTTTTTTTTTTTTTTTTTTTTTTTGCCTCTTGGGTGCATAACTCTTTGTTTTGTTTTCTGGGGCCAAGCAAGCCAGATTTAATCCATATTCCAAGATGAGTGGGACAGAAAGTCTAAACTACCACCTGGGAGTCAGGAACATGGGTTCACATCTTGTTTATGATACTTAATAGGTGTGTAACGATAGGTAACTCATTTAACCTCTCTCACACTTAATATCTGCCAAATGGGAATACCTGCATGAATTACTCACAGGGTTTTTGTGAAGAACACTGAGATAATCCATACAGTATAATCTGCACACATTAAAGTGCATTATGAACACCTTAAATGCAATTCACTTGCATGTTAGGTTTCACCTTCCTGATGTCATGGTCCTTTTCGAGAATGAACAGCAATAAGTGATGGATGATAATAGACTTCCAACAAATTGGGCAGGTCCTATAACCACATTATGGGAAGGCATGTGGAAAAATTATACAAGATGAAAGAAAATAAAAAAAACCTTTTTGATATTTGAAGGTACTTTTTAGGGAAGAGATGTTAGTTTTGTTCTAAATAACTAACTTTTTTTTTCTAGATTCAGAAGATAGAACAAGAATAATAGATGAAAATTGCAACATGGAAAATTTGTGCTTGACATGATAGAAAAAAGTAGAATTCAGCTAATTAAGCATTTAATAAGCACTTGTATATCCTGCCCTATGCTAAGAGCTGTGAATAAAAATATAAGCAGAAAGAAAGACATCTCTTCCCTCTAAAAGCTTTTATTCTAAAGGGATGTCATATAAAAAGAAGGTGAGGGTGGGAGCACAAGGATATCTCTTCCCAGTGGGGTTGTTGTCTCCTTCCTTCCTCTTCCTATTAGAGGTAGTTAAACATAGGCTAGATGGCCTTATGTCAGATTATATAGTACTGGGAAATGTTTTTCAGATTTAATTACATTAGGTGGTCACTAATGCCCTTTCCAACCCTATAAATCTGTTACTTTGAAAATGTAATTCTGAAAATGTCTTAACAGCTTATAGTTTACATTAGTGGAAGGAAGTATCATATTAAGTCAGGGATTCATAGAATTAATTTAAATGAATTAAATTTACTGTGAAATCAAGTAAGCAGTTCAAACATTTAAAAAATATTATTTTAAACCTATGACCTCTAATTAAAGCCCAGTTAACATTGCCACATTTTTTTTAAAATCTCTTTTCCCACAAATCTTTCCATATTTTTCTTCCCCATTTTTTATGATCATTTTTTCTTCCAATCCTGGTAACTCTTGGTTACCAGGCCTATACTGTATAAGTCAGAACTTAATTATATCCAACCTTATATTTCCTCTAGTTTTTTTAATATATATTTAGTCTTGTCTCCACCAGAGAAGTGTAAGACTTTATGAAATGGGCTATGTCTTCTTTTACTAGTGTCTTGAAGAAAATACAATAGGTAATTATTGACTAAAAGTCAAGTCCTATTCTAATAAAGATAATACTATGGAAATTCTGCCACCAGAACCTTGATTTAAGTGATACATTTTCATTTTCATGGGAAAAAATTGTGGAAGAATGGAGCTGTTTTTCATTTATAATAAGGATCTAATAAAATTCAGATGAACATTCCATTGTGGTTTTCACTCTGAAACAAACAATACTGTATTTGGCATTTCACAACATAATTTGTCCCTCTTTTTATGTTGACTCCATATTTACTAATATATTAGAATCCTGAAATCTTCACCCTGTCTTGTTCATGGTAGACTTTCTGCTATGCCATTATACATTTGTTGCTTTATTTTACATGCCCTTTAACTATGGTTTTAGTATGTTTTTTAAGCTGTAGAGAATTGTCACTACAAATGAGACTCCTCTGATTACCTGTCTGGCCAAACTTTTAAGTAAACTATGTTGAAATACAATCTTTTGCTCCACATTTATAGATTAGTTAATTAAAAATTAGCTTTCTTTCATTATATGTTATTTATACCATT